>NC_047024.1:23062575-23731025 GCF_902652985.1 Pecten maximus | reverse complement strand
CAAAATCGGTAAACCCATTTTTTCACGTTTTTAGGACTTTTTTTTTTTGGGTTGTTTTAAAAAAAGATCCTTAATTTTTGCGACATTTTATGAGGGTTAGGACTTTTTCAGGGGGGTTCGGGGGTGTTAGGATTTTTTTGAAAAAAAAAATGGAAATTTTTTTTAAAAAAGAAAAAAGTTAATTTTTTATTTAGGGGAGGAGGGGCCTTTGGGGGTCTGAAACCCCCGGGAAAACCCCAAAAAAACCCTGTTCCGGCCCAAAAATAATTAAAATACCACTTAAAATCGATTAAAATATAAGAAAAACAACTTTTTTAAAACCCCGGGGAAAAATTAGAAAAAAGGGGTTTATAATGATTTCAGATTTTTCCAAGTATAAGGGGTTATGTTGTAAAATGAAATTTTTTTTTTTTAGTGTTGGTAAGGGGATTAAGTTTAAAATTTTTGGGGGAAAATTTTTTTAGGGCTGATTTTCACGGGGTTTAAAAAGGGGGGGAAAGGAAAAATAACAACTTTTTTGGGGAATATCAAAGGGGTAAATTAAAAAAAAAAATTTTAAAAACGGAAGGACAAAACCCCAGGTTTTTTGGGGTTTTTCCAATTAAGTGGGGGGGGCAGTTTAAAACTTAAACCGTAGTTAAACCCCAAAAAAAACAATTTTTTTATTCAATTACCAAAAAGGGAAAAACAAAATGTGTTTTTTTTGGGGGGGGAAAGATTAATAGGGGGGAATTCGGGTTAGAGGGATTTCAAGGGGAAAAAGTTAAATTTTAGGGTAGGAAATTAATGGATTTTTTGGAAATTTTTTTTTTTTAGTTTTTTCGGGGGGGAAGTTTTTTTTGAGGTATTGTTGGGCAAAAAAAAGGGGGGCCCCCTTTGAAAAAAACTCAAAATAGTTTAAAAACATTTCCTTTTGGAATAAATTTATAAAAAAGGTATACATTTTTGGAAAACCCAAAGCGCCCTGGTTAACAAATTTATTTCAATTTTTTTGGGTTCCGGGGTTAAAAGGGAATTTCCCAAAACAAGCGATTTTATTAAAGAAATTGTAAAAAAAAAAAATGAGGCCCCTTTTTTTGGCAGCCCGATTTTTAGGTTTTACATTTTTTTGGGGGACAAAAAGGGGGCAATTTGTTTTTTTTATGAGGGGGAGGGTTTTTGTTTATTTTGGGGGGTATTGGTAGGAAAGGTTTTAGTTGGGAAAAATCCGGGTTTTTTGGGGGGAAAAAACTTTTTAAATTTTATTTTCCCCCCCCCCAAATCCCCCCGGGAAAGGGGACTTTACTTTTTAAAAAAAGGGGGGGCCCCTTTTGAAAGGGAGAAAAGTTTTTTAAAAACCATTTCAAAAATTTTTTTTTATCTTTTTTTGGAAAAATTATTGGAGGTTTATGTTGTAAATCAAAGGGGGAAAAAATTTTTTTTTAGGTAGGGTTTTTAAAAATTATCCCTTTTTTTGGGGGTTTTTAAAAAGCTAACCCCGGCGGAAATTATAAAAAAGGGAAAAAGGGTTAGGGAACAACGTTTAAACTATGGAAATTGGCAAAGGGTAAAATTAAAAAAAATTTGCCAAAAGGCATGTTTTATCAAAAAAAGGGGGGAAAATTTCCTTTAAAAACCGGGGGGTTAGGGCATTTTTAAATTTTTCCCGTTTTTTTCCCCACAATCAAACAATTTTTGTTGAATTAAGGGAAAAACAAAAAAAAAATGCGGGTTTCCCCCCTTGGGGGAAATTTTGGAATAATCTGGGGTTTGTTGGAAAAAAAAATTTCCCCTTTAGGAGGGGGGGCTTCGAGGAAAAAAAAATTTTTTTTTTTTCCCCTTTTTGGGGGAATTTGTTAAATTTGATTTTTTTTGGGGGGGAATAAAAAAGTGGGTCCCAAAAAAAAAAACCCAAATATAGATTAAAAATTTTTTACATTTTGGGAGGAAAACCCCCAAAAAGGGTGTAAAGCGGAAAATTTAAGGGAAAAAAAAGGGAACGTTAAAATTTTCGGGAACTTTTGGGGGGGGTTCCCTAAAAGGAATTTTACCCCAAAAAAGGAATTGGTTTTTAAGAAAAAAAAAAAAATTTAAAATTTCAGGGGAACTTTTTTTCGCCCGTTTTACCTTTACACCTTTTGTTTTTTAAAAAATTTTTTACATTTAAAAAAGAAGGACCATTTCACTTTGGGGCTGGGGGTTTTTGGGTGTGGCATTATGGGAAAAAACCTTGGCTACTTTTGGTTTGGGAAAAAACAATTTTAAATTTTAGTTCCCCTAAGGGGGAAGGGGGGGGTTGGGTACTGCTGGGCAAGGGGGAAAAGGGGGAAAGTGAATTCCCGGGTTAAATTTTTTAAAAAAAAAAGGGGGCATAGTATTTTAAAAAAATTATACATTTGATTTTTCCAAAAGGGGGAAGGGGGAAAATCTTACAAAACGGTTAATTTAACCCTTTTCCCTTTTTCCGGAAGGAATATTTCAGTGGTTTTCCTTAAAGTTAAAAACCCTTAAGAATTTTATTCGAGGGTATCTAAAATTTAGAAACCTTTTTTTCGGGACCTTTTTTTTGCAATATTTCCGGCGACTATTTAATTTGAAGGACAGAAGACGTAGGGACAACGTTGTACAACGTATCGCAATATGGCGAAAGGGATGTAACTCTAATAAAGCTAATGTGACGCGAAAGGACATGATTTAGTCTAGAAAAGATTCTATTTCGGGGTCAATTTACACATGTATAATAACCGTCGGGGTTATCCGGGTCAGTTTTCATAACTTACACCCGTAGCTTAATTTTCCCACAATCAAACAATTTTATCGCACTCTGATATATCACAGAAAGCGAGCACAGAACCATATCAAAAATAGACTGTGGATTTCCCCCGTTTGGGCAGAAGATTTAATAGGAAGGTGAATGCATCGGGTCCTACTGATTGGATATTCAGGAGAGAAAAAGTTTCCAAAGTTCTATGAGAGGGCTAGACAATTCATGTAGATGTAAAATCTATAGGAAATTTTTTTTTTTTTATCTAGCCTGTTTTTGTCAGGGGGAGTTAGTTTTGTTGTAAATTGAGGTGAATTGTTGGTGCTGAATTCAATACAAGATGGTGGCTCCCTTATGAAAAAAAAGCTCAAATAGGTAGACTTTTAAACAATCTATTTACAGTTTTCGGAGATGACATACTTCAAAATAATGGCTAGTGGACTAGCGTTGAAAACTCCATTTAAGCAGAACAGTGGTTAACGTTAACATTATCGTCTCTGGGAAATCATTTGGTTCCGTGGTTCCTATACAATGTGAATAGTTAGCACAACAATAGCGAGATTTGTCACTTCTACAGCATATGTATAAAATCAATAATACAAGGTCAAGAGGCACACTATTTTTTCGTGCAGTACCGATTGTTTTAGGCACTTTACTCATCTCTTGTTGTCGTTGGTGTTTTACAAACAATTTGATCTACTACGTATTTGTTGCGACATTTTATGAGTGGTTAGGTAGCTATTTCACGTTTAGGTCGTCAGGGGTGATTGGCTAGTGAAATGTGCTTTTATGTGATCAGGAAATCAATACCGTTGGCTACTTTTGGTTTGGGAGAAACTAATGTTAATTTTAGTTATCTCCTCCAGTGGGAGGAGTGGGCCGTTCCCGGAGGTACTGCAATACCGGGCCAACCCGTGGTAAGAGCGGAGCAAGCCCCTGACATCTCACCTGTGTCCAAAAATCAGTTTAATATCGAAGTACCCCGGTGGGGTACGTATCAGATATTAAGCTGATAAGAACAGATACTACACTTTGATCTTAGCCAAAAGGCCGAGAAGCGATACTGCTAGCTACACCAAATCTGGCTTATATTCAATACCGATTTCACGTTTTCACGGTACCTAAGAATATATTCAGTGAGGTTATCGTCCTGTAAAGATCGAAATCGCCTGTAAGAATTTTTAGTGCTGATGCGTAAGTGTGCATTGAAGAATTATGAACCATTTTGCGAGGACCAGTTTTACCCGCGAGACTGTATTTTCACGCGCGACGTATATATTAGTAGAGTGGAAAGGACAGAAGACGTAGGGACAACGTTGTACAACGTATCGCAATATGGCGAAAGGGATGTAACTCTAAATAAAAGTTAATGTGACGCGAAAGGACATGATTTAGTCTAGAAAAGATTCTATTTCGGGGTCAATTTACACATGTATAATAACCGTCGGGGTTATCCGGGTCAGTTTTCATAACTTACACCCGTAGCTTAATTTTCCCACAATCAAACAATTTTATCGCACTCTGATATATCACAGAAAGCGAGCACAGAACCATATCAAAAATAGACTGTGGATTTCCCCCGTTTGGGCAGAAGATTTAATAGGAAGGTGAATGCATCGGGTCCTACTGATTGGATATTCAGGAGAGAAAAAGTTTCCAAAGTTCTATGAGAGGGCTAGACAATTCATGTAGATGTAAAATCTATAGGAAATTTTTTTTTTTTTATCTAGCCTGTTTTTGTCAGGGGGAGTTAGTTTTGTTGTAAATTGAGGTGAATTGTTGGTGCTGAATTCAATACAAGATGGTGGCTCCCTTATGAAAAAAAAGCTCAAATAGGTAGACTTTTAAACAATCTATTTACAGTTTTCGGAGATGACATACTTCAAAATAATGGCTAGTGGACTAGCGTTGAAAACTCCATTTAAGCAGAACAGTGGTTAACGTTAACATTATCGTCTCTGGGAAATCATTTGGTTCCGTGGTTCCTATACAATGTGAATAGTTAGCACAACAATAGCGAGATTTGTCACTTCTACAGCATATGTATAAAATCAATAATACAAGGTCAAGAGGCACACTATTTTTTCGTGCAGTACCGATTGTTTTAGGCACTTTACTCATCTCTTGTTGTCGTTGGTGTTTTACAAACAATTTGATCTACTACGTATTTGTTGCGACATTTTATGAGTGGTTAGGTAGCTATTTCACGTTTAGGTCGTCAGGGGTGATTGGCTAGTGAAATGTGCTTTTATGTGATCAGGAAATCAATACCGTTGGCTACTTTTGGTTTGGGAGAAACTAATGTTAATTTTAGTTATCTCCTCCAGTGGGAGGAGTGGGCCGTTCCCGGAGGTACTGCAATACCGGGCCAACCCGTGGTAAGAGCGGAGCAAGCCCCTGACATCTCACCTGTGTCCAAAAATCAGTTTAATATCGAAGTACCCCGGTGGGGTACGTATCAGATATTAAGCTGATAAGAACAGATACTACACTTTGATCTTAGCCAAAAGGCCGAGAAGCGATACTGCTAGCTACACCAAATCTGGCTTATATTCAATACCGATTTCACGTTTTCACGGTACCTAAGAATATATTCAGTGAGGTTATCGTCCTGTAAAGATCGAAATCGCCTGTAAGAATTTTTAGTGCTGATGCGTAAGTGTGCATTGAAGAATTATGAACCATTTTGCGAGGACCAGTTTTACCCGCGAGACTGTATTTTCACGCGCGACGTATATATTAGTAGAGTGGAAAGGACAGAAGACGTAGGGACAACGTTGTACAACGTATCGCAATATGGCGAAAGGGATGTAACTCTAAATAAAAGTTAATGTGACGCGAAAGGACATGATTTAGTCTAGAAAAGATTCTATTTCGGGGTCAATTTACACATGTATAATAACCGTCGGGGTTATCCGGGTCAGTTTTCATAACTTACACCCGTAGCTTAATTTTCCCACAATCAAACAATTTTATCGCACTCTGATATATCACAGAAAGCGAGCACAGAACCATATCAAAAATAGACTGTGGATTTCCCCCGTTTGGGCAGAAGATTTAATAGGAAGGTGAATGCATCGGGTCCTACTGATTGGATATTCAGGAGAGAAAAAGTTTCCAAAGTTCTATGAGAGGGCTAGACAATTCATGTAGATGTAAAATCTATAGGAAATTTTTTTTTTTTTATCTAGCCTGTTTTTGTCAGGGGGAGTTAGTTTTGTTGTAAATTGAGGTGAATTGTTGGTGCTGAATTCAATACAAGATGGTGGCTCCCTTATGAAAAAAAAGCTCAAATAGGTAGACTTTTAAACAATCTATTTACAGTTTTCGGAGATGACATACTTCAAAATAATGGCTAGTGGACTAGCGTTGAAAACTCCATTTAAGCAGAACAGTGGTTAACGTTAACATTATCGTCTCTGGGAAATCATTTGGTTCCGTGGTTCCTATACAATGTGAATAGTTAGCACAACAATAGCGAGATTTGTCACTTCTACAGCATATGTATAAAATCAATAATACAAGGTCAAGAGGCACACTATTTTTTCGTGCAGTACCGATTGTTTTAGGCACTTTACTCATCTCTTGTTGTCGTTGGTGTTTTACAAACAATTTGATCTACTACGTATTTGTTGCGACATTTTATGAGTGGTTAGGTAGCTATTTCACGTTTAGGTCGTCAGGGGTGATTGGCTAGTGAAATGTGCTTTTATGTGATCAGGAAATCAATACCGTTGGCTACTTTTGGTTTGGGAGAAACTAATGTTAATTTTAGTTATCTCCTCCAGTGGGAGGAGTGGGCCGTTCCCGGAGGTACTGCAATACCGGGCCAACCCGTGGTAAGAGCGGAGCAAGCCCCTGACATCTCACCTGTGTCCAAAAATCAGTTTAATATCGAAGTACCCCAGTGGGGTACGTATCAGATATTAAGCTGATAAGAACAGATACTACACTTTGATCTTAGCCAAAAGGCCGAGAAGCGATACTGCTAGCTACACCAAATCTGGCTTATATTCAATACCGATTTCACGTTTTCACGGTACCTAAGAATATATTCAGTGAGGTTATCGTCCTGTAAAGGTGGAAATCGCCTGTCAGAATTTTTAGTGCTGATGCGTAAGTGTGCATTGAAGAATTATGAACCATTTTGCGAGGACCAGTTTTACCCGCGAGACTGTATTTTCACGCGCGACGTATATATTAGTAGAGTGGAAAGGACAGAAGACGTAGGGACAACGTTGTACAACGTATCGCGATATGGCGAAAGGGATGTAACTCTAAATAAAAGTTAATGTGACGCGAAAGGACATGATTTAGTCTAGAAAAGATTCTATTTCGGGGTCAATTTACACATGTTTAATAACCGTCGGGGTTATCCGGGTCAGTTTTCATAACTTACACTCGTAGCTTAATTTTCCCACAATCAAACAATTTTATCGCACTCTGATATATCACAGAAAGCGAGCACAGAACCATATCAAAAATAGACTGTGGATTTCCCCCGTTTGGGCAGAAGATTTAATAGGAAGGTGAATGCATCGGGTCCTACTGATTGGATATTCAGGAGAGAAAAAGTTTCCAAAGTTCTATGAGAGGGCTAGACAATTCATGTAGATGTAAAATCTATAGGAAATTTTTTTTTTTTTATCTAGCCTGTTTTTGTCAGGGGGAGTTAGTTTTGTTGTAAATTGAGGTGAATTTTTGGTGATGAATTCAATACAAGATGGTGGCTCCCTTATGAAAAAAAAGCTCAAATAGGTAGACTTTTAAACAATCTATTTACAGTTTTCGGAGATGACATACTTCAAAATAATGGCTAGTGGACTAGCGTTGAAAACTCCATTTAAGCAGAACAGTGGTTAACGTTAACATTATCGTCTCTGGGAAATCATTTGGTTCCGTGGTTCCTATACAATGTGAATAGTTAGCACAACAATAGCGAGATTTGTCACTTCTACAGCATATGTATAAAATCAATAATACAAGGTCAAGAGGCACACTATTTTTTCGTGCAGTACCGATTGTTTTAGGCACTTTACTCATCTCTTGTTGTCGTTGGTGTTTTACAAACAATTTGATCTACTACGTATTTGTTGCGACATTTTATGAGTGGTTAGGTAGCTATTTCACGTTTAGGTCGTCAGGGGTGATTGGCTAGTGAAATGTGCTTTTATGTGATCAGGAAATCAATACCGTTGGCTACTTTTGGTTTGGGAGAAACTAATGTTAATTTTAGTTATCTCCTCCAGTGGGAGGAGTGGGCCGTTCCCGGAGGTACTGCAATACCGGGCCAACCCGTGGTAAGAGCGGAGCAAGCCCCTGACATCTCACCTGTGTCCAAAAATCAGTTTAATATCGAAGTACCCCGGTGGGGTACGTATCAGATATTAAGCTGATAAGAACAGATACTACACTTTGATCTTAGCCAAAAGGCCGAGAAGCGATACCGCTAGCTACACCAAATCTGGCTTATATTCAATACCGATTTCACGTTTTCACGGTACCTAAGAATATATTCAGTGAGGTTATCGTCCTGTAAAGATCGAAATCGCCTGTAAGAATTTTTAGTGCTGATGCGTAAGTGTGCATTGAAGAATTATGAACCATTTTGCGAGGACCAGTTTTACCCGCGAGACTGTATTTTCACGCGCGACGTATATATTAGTAGAGTGGAAAGGACAGAAGACGTAGGGACAACGTTGTACAACGTATCGCGATATGGCGAAAGGGATGTAACTCTAAATAAAAGTTCATGTGACGCGAAAGGACATGATTTCGTCTAGAACAGATTCTATTTCGGGGTCAATTTACACATGTATAATAACCGTCGGGGTTATCCGGGTCAGTTTTCATAACTTACACTCGTAGCTTAATTTTCCCACAATCAAACAATTTTATCGCACTCTGATATATCACAGAAAGCGAGCACAGAACCATATCAAAAATAGACTGTGGATTTTCCCCGTTTGGGCAGAAGATTTAATAGGAAGGTGAATGCATCGGGTCCTACTGATTGGATATTCAGGAGAGAAAAAGTTTCCAAAGTTCTATGAGAGGGCTAGACAATTCATGTAGATGTAAAATCTATAGGAAATTTTTTTTTTTTATCTAGCCTGTTTTTGTCAGGGGGAGTTAGTTTTGTTGTAAATTGAGGTGAATTGTTGGTGCTGAATTCAATACAAGATGGTGGCTCCCTTATGAAAAAAAAGCTCAAATAGGTAGACTTTTAAACAATCTATTTACAGTTTTCGGAGATGACATACTTCAAAATAATGGCTAGTGGACTAGCGTTGAAAACTCCATTTAAGCAGAACAGTGGTTAACGTTAACATTATCGTCTCTGGGAAATCATTTGGTTCCGTGGTTCCTATACAATGTGAATAGTTAGCACAACAATAGCGAGATTTGTCACTTCTACAGCATATGTATAAAATCAATAATACAAGGTCAAGAGGCACACTATTTTTTCGTGCAGTACCGATTGTTTTAGGCACTTTACTCATCTCTTGTTGTCGTTGGTGTTTTACAAACAATTTGATCTACTACGTATTTGTTGCGACATTTTATGAGTGGTTAGGTAGCTATTTCACGTTTAGGTCGTCAGGGGTGATTGGCTAGTGAAATGTGCTTTTATGTGATCAGGAAATCAATACCGTTGGCTACTTTTGGTTTGGGAGAAACTAATGTTAATTTTAGTTATCTCCTCCAGTGGGAGGAGTGGGCCGTTCCCGGAGGTACTGCAATACCGGGCCAACCCGTGGTAAGAGCGGAGCAAGCCCCTGACATCTCACCTGTGTCCAAAAATCAGTTTAATATCGAAGTACCCCGGTGGGGTACGTATCAGATATTAAGCTGATAAGAACAGATACTACACTTTGATCTTAGCCAAAAGGCCGAGAAGCGATACTGCTAGCTACACCAAATCTGGCTTATATTCAATACCGATTTCACGTTTTCACGGTACCTAAGAATATATTCAGTGAGGTTATCGTCCTGTAAAGATCGAAATCGCCTGTAAGAATTTTTAGTGCTGATGCGTAAGTGTGCATTGAAGAATTATGAACCATTTTGCGAGGACCAGTTTTACCCGCGAGACTGTATTTTCACGCGCGACGTATATATTAGTAGAGTGGAAAGGACAGAAGACGTAGGGACAACGTTGTACAACGTATCGCAATATGGCGAAAGGGATGTAACTCTAAATAAAAGTTAATGTGACGCGAAAGGACATGATTTAGTCTAGAAAAGATTCTATTTCGGGGTCAATTTACACATGTATAATAACCGTCGGGGTTATCCGGGTCAGTTTTCATAACTTACACCCGTAGCTTAATTTTCCCACAATCAAACAATTTTATCGCACTCTGATATATCACAGAAAGCGAGCACAGAACCATATCAAAAATAGACTGTGGATTTCCCCCGTTTGGGCAGAAGATTTAATAGGAAGGTGAATGCATCGGGTCCTACTGATTGGATATTCAGGAGAGAAAAAGTTTCCAAAGTTCTATGAGAGGGCTAGACAATTCATGTAGATGTAAAATCTATAGGAAATTTTTTTTTTTTTATCTAGCCTGTTTTTGTCAGGGGGAGTTAGTTTTGTTGTAAATTGAGGTGAATTGTTGGTGCTGAATTCAATACAAGATGGTGGCTCCCTTATGAAAAAAAAGCTCAAATAGGTAGACTTTTAAACAATCTATTTACAGTTTTCGGAGATGACATACTTCAAAATAATGGCTAGTGGACTAGCGTTGAAAACTCCATTTAAGCAGAACAGTGGTTAACGTTAACATTATCGTCTCTGGGAAATCATTTGGTTCCGTGGTTCCTATACAATGTGAATAGTTAGCACAACAATAGCGAGATTTGTCACTTCTACAGCATATGTATAAAATCAATAATACAAGGTCAAGAGGCACACTATTTTTTCGTGCAGTACCGATTGTTTTAGGCACTTTACTCATCTCTTGTTGTCGTTGGTGTTTTACAAACAATTTGATCTACTACGTATTTGTTGCGACATTTTATGAGTGGTTAGGTAGCTATTTCACGTTTAGGTCGTCAGGGGTGATTGGCTAGTGAAATGTGCTTTTATGTGATCAGGAAATCAATACCGTTGGCTACTTTTGGTTTGGGAGAAACTTATGTTAATTTTTGTTATCTCCTCCCGTGGGAGGAGTGGGCCGTTCCAGGAGGTACTGCAATACCGGGCCAACCCGTGGAAAGAGCGGAGCAAGCCCCTGACATCTCACCTGTGTCCAAAAATCAGTTTAATATCGAAGTACCCCGGTGGGGTACGTATCAGATATTAAGCTGATAAGAACAGATACTACACTTTGATCTTAGCCAAAAGGCCGAGAAGCGATACCGCTAGCTGCACCAAATCTGGCTTATATTCAATACCGATTTCACGTTTTCACGGTACCTAAGAATATATTCAGTGAGGTTATCGTCCTGTAAAGGTGGAAATCGCCTGTAAGAATTTTTAGTGCTGATGCGTAAGTGTGCATTGAAGAATTATGAACCATTTTGCGAGGACCAGTTTTACCCGCGAGACTGTATTTTCACGCGCGACGTATATATTAGTAGAGTGGAAAGGACAGAAGACGTAGGGACAACGTTGTACAACGTATCGCAATATGGCGAAAGGGATGTAACTCTAAATAAAAGTTAATGTGACGCGAAAGGACATGATTTAGTCTAGAAAAGATTCTATTTCGGGGTCAATTTACACATGTATAATAACCGTCGGGGTTATCCGGGTCAGTTTTCATAACTTACACCCGTAGCTTAATTTTCCCACAATCAAACAATTTTATCGCACTCTGATATATCACAGAAAGCGAGCACAGAACCATATCAAAAATAGACTGTGGATTTCCCCCGTTTGGGCAGAAGATTTAATAGGAAGGTGAATGCATCGGGTCCTACTGATTGGATATTCAGGAGAGAAAAAGTTTCCAAAGTTCTATGAGAGGGCTAGACAATTCATGTAGATGTAAAATCTATAGGAAATTTTTTTTTTTTATCTAGCCTGTTTTTGTCAGGGGGAGTTAGTTTTGTTGTAAATTGAGGTGAATTGTTGGTGCTGAATTCAATACAAGATGGTGGCTCCCTTATGAAAAAAAAGCTCAAATAGGTAGACTTTTAAACAATCTATTTACAGTTTTCGGAGATGACATACTTCAAAATAATGGCTAGTGGACTAGCGTTGAAAACTCCATTTAAGCAGAACAGTGGTTAACGTTAACATTATCGTCTCTGGGAAATCATTTGGTTCCGTGGTTCCTATACAATGTGAATAGTTAGCACAACAACCGCGAGACTGTATTTTCACGCGCGACGTATACATTAGTAGAGTGGAAAGGACAGAAGACGTAGGGACAACGTTGTACAGCGTATTGCGACATGGCGAAAGGGATGTAACTCTAAATAAAAGTTAATGTGACGCGAAAGGACATGATTTAGTCTAGAAAAGATCCTATTTCGGGGCAATTTTTCTTAACTCTCATTTGCAGAGGTGAAAAAAAAAGATGACATTTCAATTCTCCTGTCAGGTGACACCCTCATTTGGTGATTATCTTGATATATATTAGGTTCAATTCACAGCAGCTGTTGCGAAATATTGTGAAACGATCTGTAGCATATTGTGAGGAAAACAATGGCGCAAATAATCACCATGTTTGTTGATATTATTCAAGTGTCAAGAATCGATAAATAATTTTGGCTACTTTGATATGATAGTTTCTTAAAATGTAGAGATGGAAGCTTTGTGAATATAATGCAAGTCCGTATTAACATCTTCCTATTGATTTGCAACTATGAATTGACCTCAATGGACTTATATCACTATAGGGACATATGCAAAGATAATCCACTTTCTAGGACATTAGTTCCGTCACAGAGGGAGCTCTGTAACAGTATCCAATATAGAGACATATGCAAAGATAATCCACTTTCTAGGACATTAGTTCCGTCACAGAGGGAGCTCTGTAACAGTATCCACTATAGGGACATATGCAAAGATAATCCACTTTCTAGGACATTAGTTCCGTCACAGAGGGAGCTCTGTAATAGTATCCACTATAGGGACATATGCAGAGATAATCCACTTTCTAGGACATTGGTTCCGTCACAAAGGGAGCTCTGTAACAGTATCCACTATAGGGACATATGCAGAGATAATCCACTGTCTAGGACATTAGTTCCGTCACAGAGAGAGCTCTGTAACAGTATCAATGTTCAAGGACATGTGCTTTTTGACGTCGTAATAGTCGCACAGAAATGGGTTCTATGATGGCAGTAGAGTCTCCTTTGAAATCGCCCTACCATCCTGGTGATAATAAAATGTAATTTCACTGGTGAAATTATCTAATTTTCGAATACTTGGTTATATGCACAGTTTTTCGTTTACACACATAGGTTGTTGGATATTTTTTCTGATTTATTTGAGCAACTAGGCATATCTGACCTTTACAAACATTACGTTTTGCATTGTTGCGGTCAAATTTAAATGTTACTGTTAAATGCCAATACTAATTCCTATCGAAATGGTCGTTTTCTCTGATCATCGAAATGGCGCTAAATACAATCCTATCTAGGTTTATCATGTACACCGTGACAAGACCATTAGTAATTGGATTCATGTTACAAATGCCACTCTTATACATATTTCGACGACAAATCCAGGTCAATTTAACTGGGACAAACTCAAGTTATCCGGACATATACGGAAAACGCTTCACTCTTTGGGATATTGCTCTTAGATTTAGTATCAGTGTCCCGAACATTTGTTCTGTGATAAAGCACCGGTCTGTCGGATATTTCATAACGTCACTCTACTCCAAATGGCATTTGTTCTGTGACATCACTCCACTCCCCATGACATTTTTAGGACATCACTCCAAGCCGCAGGAGTAATATCGCTTCAAGGACGTATTTGTGACATCGCTCCATTCCCTCAGATAACTTTTTTGTTACATCGTTCCACTCCCTCGGATAACTGTTTTGTTACATCGTTCCACTCCCTCGGATAACTGTTTTGTTACATCGTTCCACTCCCTCGGATAACTGTTTTGTGACCGTGCTCCACTCCCTCAGATAACTGTTTTGTGACCGTGCTCCACTCCCTCGGATAACTGTTTTGTGACATCGCTCCACTCGCCAAGTATAATTGTTTTGTGACATCGTTCCACTCCCCAAGATAATTATTTTGTGACATCGCTTTACTCCACCGGATAACTGTTTTGTGACATCGTTTGACTTCACTTCTCCGGATAATAATTTTTTGTGACATCGCTTCACTCACCCAGGATGCTTGTTTAGTGACATCGCTCCAATCCCTCGAATAACTGTTTTGTAACATCGCTGCATTCCCCCAATAATTGTTTCGTGACATCGCTCCACTCCCCCGGATATTTGCTTGGTGACATCGCTCCACTCCCCATGATAATTGTTTTGTGACATCATTCCACTTGCCTAGATAATTATTTAGTACATCGCCACTCACCAGGATAATTATTTGTGACAGTGTTCCACTCCCCCGGATATTTGTTTGGTGACAACGCTCAACTCCCGATGATAATTATGTAGTACATCACTGAACTCCCCCAAATAATTATTTAGTACATCGCTCCACCACCCAGGATAATTTTGACACACAGCCTTTGTCCCCAGGATTATTGTTTCGCGACATTGCTCCTCTCACAAAGAAAACTTTCTGTAAATCGTTCATTTGTCCACGACATATATGTATCACCATACATTGATATTTTCACCAGGACATTCACATTGCTGGCTAGGGGTGTTTTAACCACTTACTCGCTGAAACAAAATCACATCTGAATCAGAGTGTGTTTTATGTCACAAATATCACTGCAATAATGATAAGCGGTATTACGGGGTTTGTTTTCTTGGTAACTACCTTTACTGTTAGCTCAAATTCGATGCAAAATGTGGATAATTTGGATCAATTTAGCTCCAGGGAAATTGAATAGGAAAATGACTTTAACGGAAACAAAAGTTTTGTCAGTTCTGATGTTTCTTTACCACGTCGAAACCACAAACTACGTGAAAGCAGGGCGATGATAGAGGAGTGCTCCAACAGTAAGTTAAATCATATTCATCTCAACTAAATTATCATTTCTTAATTGTTGATAATTACTTTCTTTTAATGGTCTTTCTCTGGTAATAGTTTTCAAGTGTTGAATGTTTTTTTCACATAGAGAATAGTCCGGAGACCGAAGAAAAAACTTGTCAACCAGAAACATATCATCAACTTGAGAAATACGAATGCTGTTTAGACTGCCTAGAACGAGACACAGGAATAGATTGTGGTAAGTATGTACTATATACTACTGAAATGGAACTCAGACTCAGAACGAAACGACTAACCAATGAGAATCGTATATCGGGATTGATCTCAACATCCCGTTTAGTGCTTTGATATCTCATACATTTTATTTGTGAAATGTATTTTCAAATCAATCAATTCCGTTATTTTACAGACACTGTCAATATAACGTGCTTTGATTCAAACATTATACAGTGAAACCTGTCTTTACCGACTATTGGCTTAAACGACATTCTTTTTCATCCTTTTTCGGGCATTACATATTTATTTTTTTACCTACGAATGCTTAAAATGGCGTATATTTGTTAATTGCGATGAACGTATCGGTTTGGTGACGACAGTTTTCTTTTTCATTTTGATGTTGAATTTATATTTATAAATATATAATATCATTTTATATTCAAAGACTTGCCAGTACTTAATGATCCTAATAGTTGGCATATATATATTTCCTTGTGGGATATATAAGCGCAAGCATGGGATGCTTACTCTTCCGTGATACCTGGTATCAGTTTCTTTGTACCTTTTCCAAGGGCTTCTATTACGACTTCGTTATTATGTCAGTAATATTTGTTTGTTACAGTACCACGCAACTGTTATCAGATCTACGACTGTTTGCCTGCATCTCCGACGTGGTTGGACGTATCTGGACTTACGTAATAGTAACATCACCGTTCTTCCAACGAATCTACTCGAAGACTTGTCAGAATTATCTCTTCTTCTATTATCTAATAATCGACTTGTAGGTCTCCCTTATAACACATTCATTGGGCTGTCCAAGCTTACTCTTCTGGATATTGGCGATAATTACTTAGCAGTTCTTCCGGGTAATATATTCAAGGACTTGTTAGAACTTACTCATCTTATAATGTATAATAATAACATAATATATCTTCCTAATGACATATTCAATGGACTGTCAAACCTCACTTACCTAGACCTATACAAGAATAAAATTACATTTCTTCCTTATAATGTATTCAACGGCTTGACTAACCTACGGGTTCTTAGTCTGCGTTGGAATAACATATTAACTCTCCCTCCTAACGTTTTTAGTGGACTTTCTCAACTTTCCTATCTCGACCTATACAACAATAACCTTGTGTTTATCCCTTATAATATCTTAAGTGGTCTATCTAAACTTCGCCGCCTCTTCCTTAACAACAATGATATAATACTTCTTCCGGACAACCTTTTCAATGGTCTATCGGAACTTCAGTATCTAGATTTGTCACATAATAATATAGCAGCTATTCCATTTAATCTGTTCATGGGGCTGTCTAAACTGACTGACTTATATCTGCACTGCAACAACTTAGTAGATCTTCCCAATGATGTATTTGTTGTTAGTAATTCAATTGGACATCAAAACCTATTGAATAATGAGTCAGCTGTCGTATCACCTTTACCCGAGAACCTTTTAAGAGTAGACCTGGCATTAAATTCATTGGTCCATTTACCACGTCTACCAAGAACACTCTCTGAAATTAATATTCGGGGCAACAACATAAAAGTGACCGAAAATATGTTTAAGGGTTTATATAACCTAACGAAAATATTGACTGCCAATCTCTTCGTTTGTTGTGTTAAGCCGACACCCGAGACTGAGTGTTTTGAACCAATATCATCATTGCAGACTTGTCATAGGAACCCAGACACCTGTAGATATAAAGGTCATGCAATATCATCATGTTATGCCTTGATAAGTTCATATATTCTAAAAACCTGCCTTTGGATAATTGGAATTTGTGCTTTAACAGGAAATCTTGCCGTCATAGTCTACAGAATATTCTTTGACAGAGAAAACATTACAAAGAACTATTCAATGTTCACATTGAATTTGGCTATTTCTGATTTACTAATGGGTATCTACCTTCTGATAATAGGTATGGTTGATGCGCATTATAACGGTGTATATGCCTGGAATGACCAGAAATGGAGAAAGAGCATTTTATGTACCACGGCAGGTATCCTATCTAGTGTATCCAGCGAAATGTCGACATTTCTTATTTTAATGGTTTCAGTAGACAGACTAATTGTTATTATGTTCCCCCTATCCCGTCTCTCCCGACGGAGTATTTCATGGAGAATGGCACTGATTGTCTCAGTGTTATTCTGGATAGTCTCCGTAACGCTGGCAATCATCCCTACGGTCACTCTGCAATCCTACTTCAAAGGCGAATTCTACTCTCAATCAAGTGTATGCCTCGCCCTTCCTCTTACAAAGGACATCCAATCAGGAACAGAATATTCCTTTGCTGTATTTGTTTATCTCAACAGCATCATCTTCACTATTATAGTGGTATGTCAGATATGTATTTTCAAAAGTATCAGAACCAGTGGAAGACGAGTTACATCATCACAGAATCGCCAAAGAGAGACGAATGTTGCAATAACTCTGTTCTTTGTGGTAGTGACAGACTTTTGCTGTTGGTGTCCCATTGGTATCATGGGTATGTTGCTTTTTATAACGTCTTGTCAAGATCGTGATTTATACTCTATATTATCTGATTTCGCCCGAGAACACACTATACAGTTCTCTTGCATGAATCTTACTGTTGTAACAACAGATACTACGGCATGAACATGAAACATTTGTAAATGTATTCAACTTTATATTTTTACCACATATTAATCAAACAAAATAAAATACAAGATACAAAAAAGTAAACATATTTATTTATTTATTCATCTTAAATCTAAAAATATATATCCTTGTTATAATTACTTGCCTATGATTCAATTGCTTTATAAGATATAAGACAGTGGTGGACAATAACAAGGGAAAGTAATTCACCATAATTTTTAAAAACACCTAGTCTACCAGCTTTTTACGGCTAGACAGTATGACGTTTTATTGGGAATCGTGTCACAGTATTAAAGCCAATCAAGAAGTATGAAAATATCCTTTTATAACAAAATATGACCTGTACGTGATATGTTCCAGGTTTGGCTTCTAGATATCGGGTGGAGATTCCTGGGGGCGTGTATGCCTGGGTGATGGTGTTCGTACTACCAATTAATGCCGCCATCAATCCGTTTCTGTACACCGCTACAGCTATCTGGAGGCGAAGACAAAAGGTGGGTTTAAATTAAATTAATTCGGATGGTATGTTTTCTTTCGTGTACTTTATTTCTTAAATTAATATTTAACTATTTTTTAAAAACCATTTATTGTCATGAGCAGAATCGAACAATATTAAAAAGTAATTAAGAATTAGGTAAGAATAGAAAAGATAGAAAATCCATTAATTATGATAAAAATATTGTAATAGTTAATAATTCTCTATGTCAGGAAGATGATCTTTTTAAGAATTTTCATGACAGCAATGCAAAACTTGGTGTGTTATGGTAGATTGCATGCTAATGATGCGTGTGTTTACTAGTTAGTCCCTTGCCGTTTGAAAAACGGGGGGACTATCCTATAGGTTTACCCTTCGTCCGTCTGTCTGTCCGTCTGTCACACAATAGTTGTCCGGACAACTCCTTCTAAAGTACTAATCCGATTTTAATGAAACTTGGTATACATGACCAGTATAACATGCAGTTGTGCATCCCACATTTTTTCTTTTTTTTTTTTCGAAAAACCAATTTTCAAAATGGCCGCCGACTTCTCATTGGTTGAGACTTGTCCGGACAACTCCTCCTAAAGTACTACTCCGATTTTAACGAAACTTGGTATACATGACCAGTATAGGATGTAGTTGTGCTACCCACTTTTTTTTCTTCAAAAATTCGTTTTTCAAAATGGCTGCCGGCTTCTCATTGGTTGAGACTTGTCCGGACAACTCCGCCTAAAGTACTACTCCGATTTTAACGAAACTTGGTATACATGATCAGTATAACATGTAGTTGTGCATCCTAATTTTTCTTTTCGAAAAAAAAAAAAAAAAAAAAAACATTTCACAAAATGGCTGCCGACTTCTCATTGGTTGAGGCTTGTCCGGACAACTCCTCCTAAAGTGCATCTACGATTTTAACGAAACTTGGTATACATGATCAGTATAACATGTAGTTGTGCATCCCACATTTTTTGTTTTTCAAAAATTCCTTTTTCAAACTGGCTGCCGGCTTCTCATTGGTTGAGGCTTGTCCGGACAACTCCTCCTTAAGTACTACTCCGATTTTAACGAAACTTGGTATTCTTGATCAGTATAACATGTAGTTGTGCATCCCATTTTTTTTTCCGAAAAACCAATTTTCAAAACGGCCGCCGACTTCTCATTGGTTGAGGCTTCTCCGGACAACTCCTCCTAAAGTACTTCTACGATTTTAACGAAACTTGGTATACATGATCAGTATAACATGTAGTTGTGCATCCTAATTCTTCTTTTTGAAAAAAAAAACATTTTACAAAATGGCCGCCGGCTTCTCATTGGTTGAGGTTTGTCCGGACAACTCCTCCTAAAGTACTACTCCGATTTTAATGAAACTTGGTATTCATGATCAGTATAACATGTAGTTGTGCATCTCATTTTTTTCCGAAAACCCAATTTTCAAAATGGCCGCCGACTTCTCATTGGTTGAGGCTTGTCCGGACAACTCCTCCTAAAGTACTACTCCGATTTTAACGAAACTTGGTATACATGATCAGTATAACATGTAGTTGTGCATCCTAATTTTTCTTTTCGAAAAAAAAAATAAAACATTTTACAAAATGGCCGCCGGCTTCACATTGGTTGAGGAGTCTCCGGACAATCCTAAAGTACTACTCCGATTTTAACGAAACTTGGTATACGTGATCAGTATAACACGTAGTTTAAGAAATGAGAAATAAATAGTTGCACTCCTGGGTCAGGCAGGGGACTTTGTATTGCTGTTACAATACTATACATCCTTGTTTTGATTGAAATTCAAGTTTTACTTTCACTTCCGCTTTTATACCATTTTCAAAGGTACTTAAGTCGACTTCTTTCTACGAAATTGCCTACACTTTGATGTATTAACTGTAAACGAGAAATCCACGATGATTTTCTTTCATTTTACAGAAGATACACACCGAAATACAAATTTTCGCTGATTTAAATATGTTAAACGTATTAAGGATAATGATAAAGAGTTTTTTTATAAGTCAAAACCAAAGGTTAAAAAATATCTAACTAGGTTTCATGTTTAGCTCTCTAAATAATAACATTCCGAACGAAAATATTACTGCAATACATACGCTTAATTTGAGATGAAGTATAATTAAATGAATTCATTGAAATATATATCCAACAAAGCCTATTCAAACGAAGTAGGACATTACAATGTGTGTTTGGTTATTTTCTTTACAGATAACAACCCCCCTGCCGTCACTGAAACCATGTTATGAAATTGGAGAGAAAATATCTGTAAATCATGAAAAAAGAACCGCTGTATTGTTTTACTAATTATATACGGCAATTGAAAACCAATACAAGTGAGAACTATTTAGATTGCCATATCACACAGCGAAAGGGCACACACATGTATATGGCATATGTATAGGTTTCAGATTATGCCTATCAACACAGAGGTCATGCTTCATTGTTGCGCGTGTTTGCCAGACATTATAGTGACCATAGTCTACTAAAGGAGTGAACTATCTTTGGTAACACGTAATGCGCATGTGTACAGAGACAAGAAGTTACCGTGCGCATGTCCAGTCGACTATGCTGCAACCACCGACTTAACTTTGGTCCGACCACGGCAACTAGACTTCATTTGGGCATTTGTCATCATTTTGAAGCACGATAGTGAATGGATATTGTTTATCTGCAAAAGTACCCCATTAGACGAAAAAGCCTAACTAAAGTAAAAACACTGATGAACGAACTCGGTTGTTTTTATAAAGGACACTTATTAGAAATATGTGATACGAGCAGTTGTACTCTGGTGCAAGATCTACCATACTAGCTAAGGTAGTCTCTGCCTAAATATAAGCCTGAATATAAAGAGCACCCTGATCGGGGGTCAGTCGACCTAGTTATTCAGGTTAGAGAGCCAGTCAAATCAGTTATGGACCAGTCGAGCCGGGGAATCAGTGTGTTGGAGAGAGTAATATTGCTGTACTGAAGATATATAATCATATATCAATATACACCGGAAGAGCCCAGCAAAGGGTGAAAGCTGCTAGGAAGTTGATCGTCCATTTTTGTTATTTTTCCTTATATATTAACCTTATTTCAGGACCATTAAATGGTCTGGAACTATATATAACATAGTTTTTGGTTTCATTTAAAGTGTAGCTTGCAAGCCAGCCTTAAATATGTAACGGATATCTTCCGAATGTGACTTCCGGAAATCTGGAATTTCGCATTTACCTGTTTAAGGAGAGTCTAGGGACGTGTACTGGGTTGTATCATACGTACAAAGACGAGAAACGGCTTTCCACAAGAATTTGGGGTGTTAATTTTGGAATCGATATTTGAAACAGAACGCGAACAGAATGCTGCAGATAAATATCTTATTTGAAAAGAGGGGATGGTTATAGATGGTATATTTAGCACCATGAAGAGACCAAGGTCACAGTGGATGGACCATGGTCGGAGAATTTTATCTTTTTGTAGGATTGTGTTAGAGTAGGACTGATCGAATATGGAAATGTCAAGTAGGGACATAATAGAAATTAATCAAAGAAACCATTCAATCACACAGAGTCGCATTGAATCATTGGCTTAGTGAATGAATCGTGTCATACAGTTTTATGGAAGTTTTTGCATTCAATGAAAATATGAGGTTTATTTTATCAAGCTAAAATGTTCAAAGATGTGTGTAAATCAAAACAGACAAGTTAAATGCCATCTTTAATACATTTTATTTACATTAAACATAGTTGAAATTTCACACAGACTGAAAAGATATCACGATATATTGATACATATATAATTTCTCACACCTTTACATATGTAAGATAAATTTGTCGCATGTGTACCACCCATGTGGGATATCTCTACCCCACATAGGTGCACCGATTGACCGCAGTTCCGGGATTCCTTTTTTTATTGTGTGACGTCAGTGGGAAAACACTTCTGTTTGTTTATACATCTTTTCATTTTGTCTATGTGCCATTTGAACCAATTATCAATTGTGAACATTGACTTATAGATTCAGTCATATTGTTACTGTTTGTCGAGAATGTATTTTTACAGCGGAAGACTAGATATGTTTCGTTGGGCAAGCAATCATAGGCGGAGGAATATGACGTTATGTCAAACAGTTTCCGGAAAGCCGATCACCACAAAACATCAAACATTAATCAAAATACATTTGCTCTTATCTTGACACTTTGACAGTCAGCTTATTTTTCAAGTTATACCATAATTTGTTCCCATCTTTATAAATATATAATTGGTTTTATTGTCGGTCACCGAGAAAAAAATACAAAGTGTTTTTTTATAGTTTCGCCATGTTGGATCAATTTCCCCATGCATTTCACGAAAAAGGTGTGAGAAAAATAGTCCATTATATGTTAGGTATGTGGGATAGAGAAATCCCTACATATGATGTACTCTATTAATCTATAATTGGCATATAGTAATAACGACAGTGCAGACAGGTAACAAGTTTATTTGTCTATACTGCCGTTATTACTACATGAACAATTATCTATTTCCAGTAATACGCATCCAGCGAACATCTGTTTGTTAGGATCAATTACCTATATTTGAGTCATTACTCACTAGAGCCTATAAACTGTATACCTGGTAATTTTCCCATTCATTTAATTTTCGCCATTTTCGCCCTTTGAAGATAGGGCGAGTTTAAGACTAAGGCGAACATTTCTGAATTCCGAGGGCAACTGTATTGAGATTTCCGAACGGAATTTTTCGATTTTATACACGAGGAAAAGGATATTTCTTGAAAACCATCTAGGGCGAATTTTAACGGGACAAATATGTTCTGTGTTGCTCAAGGACGAAAATTACCAGGTTTACAGTATTTATGTCTATATATGTATATAGCATATATACCTGCTGGTATATTTATATATGTACAAATGTATTTATCATCGTTTTATTCTGAGTAAATATTCATTGATGGAGTAAATCATCAGAAAAAATATTAATATCGTGATTTTATAGGATAAATAATTATGATCACATCGTTAAGATATCAATATCTTAGCAAATCATACGCTACAGTAAAGTACAAGAAAGTTTAATGATTGCGCATCTCCCTGGCAACAGCCATCGCACAGTGTGTAATTTTCTATCAGTTTGTGGAATACCGGTAAACAATACTCTCCAACTCATCAAACACAACTTGATATCATCGTTATACAACCTATCGAGATTCACAGAAATCAGTTGAAAAATGTAAGATCTCAGTATAGAAATTAAACACTGAAGTTAAACTTCCAGAAAAATAGCGGAATCAAAAATTGCCTCTCACGGAAGCGTAACCTGATATCATGATTATAAAGCTGACCAAGTTACAAAGAAATTGGTTGATTATTTAAAAATCTAATTTTGATATAAAAAAAAAATAGCAATAACTTTTGCAAAAAATATTTCAGTCAAAATCTTTCATGGGGGAAACAATCATCCTGGTTAAAACGCCTACCAAGTTTCAAAGAAATCGGTTGAAAAATATAGATTTCATGACAAAAAGTATATACCGAAATAAAGGACAATAATTTTTTCCATGATTATTAAACACATAGATATTTAGTAAAACAAAAATAGCCGAATCAAAATTTACTTGGTGGAAAGAAATATATCATGATTAAAATGCATACAAAGTTTCAGAACGATCGGTCAAAAAATATACAAGATCTCCAAACAAATCAAAGTTTACGCCGGATAAACGGACTGCCCAATGCCATAATATTCCCGTCGAATTAACGGGTGAAGCAATACAATCTAAAAAGTAGATAGTAGCTACTGACGTACCATCAGTAATGCCTTATTCTACCACAATACGCCGTGTTATTCCACTCTCAAGCCATTGCATAAATGTGCCGACTGTTGGAGATATATATGTTATATTCCATTAGTGAAATATGACCTTCCGGTCTTTTGATTGGTCAAGAATTCGAACTTTTACCCAGGCTGCAATTGTTCTTGACGTCATCAATAATGGAATGACGTCACATCACCGGGTCCCAGCCGTCACCTGTACACTTTATTTGCATACGCGAAATTAGACTTGGCCATGATTGTGGTAGAAACAGGTCACACGATTCGTGATTTATGGATATGGAATTTAATTCACACTCGTTAGTTAAGCTTTTTTTTATTACATTTTTACCAAAAATATCAAAAATTATTCATTCTATAAATATTGATATCATAATTAAATACCAAAATAATTGACCAATCGGAAAGCCCGACATATATGTCAGCACCTGGACAGGGGGAACTATTTTTTGTTTACAAAGTATCGCTGTAGGCCTAGTTAGCATACGGGGTAGGTTTTCTTTGATAAAAAATGTAATAAATAAGATATCTAACAGTGTCTTCAGTAATACCAAATATATTTCACTTGTGTGGCTAATATTTTAATATATTTGGTATTACTGAAGACACTTTTAGATATCCTCTATGTAACTTTTCAAAAATAACTTAGTTTAAACTTTCTTTTATTCAGACATTTCAAAAACATGTATAGTTACAAAATTGAATGTACAGAATAGGAAATAGAAACAAGTGTCTCAGACACTTATGTAAATCTATCACCTTATCATAAACAGCAAATATAATGAGGATGGACAACATATTATTGGCATATAAGACCATATATTAACATTGAATAACAAAAGTTTAAGCAAGGAAAAGAAAAGGAAAATGGTGAATACTTGGTGTAGAGTTCAGATTGTTGAGACAGACAACTTGACTTTAAGTACAAAAACATGCTTTTGGAATAAATTTGGAATAAATAAAATTTTATGAAAACCTGTTTGTTTTAAGTATATAATCTTGAACAGGTAAGACGATGACCTTGTTTTCTTGTAGTGAAAGTGTTTGGTTCCCAAATAGTAAGATATCTGTTGTAATATTAAAAGGTAAGGAATATAAATACTGCCTTCTTATGTCGTCATACCTGGCATATACTAAAAGGAAATGGGTAGCGTTTTCAACTTGCCCGCACAGACAAAGCGGGGATTGAACAATGTTTTTATTATATAAATAACTGTTTAGGGAACTACATTCCATTCGTAGACGAGCATGATAAAGTTGACCCTTTCGGGTTCCAAATGTGTAGTGGATAGGTATGTTCCTGCTTAACTGTTGATCGAGGTAAGATTTTAGAGCAGAAACAGATGGGTTTGATCGAACGTGAGGTGGAAGTCTATTCCATTGATCTATTGTAGAGGGTAAAAACGATTGTTTATAAAAAGCAGTTTTGCAAAATATTGGAGTGACAAATGTTTGGTCCGAGTTTCTTGTATCATAGTTATGTCCCTCCGAAACTGTGTTAGGTATAAGACCATATAAATATTGAGGAGTATATTGATAGAACATTTTATGAATTTGAAGAATTTTTCGATTTTGTCTACGATCAAATAAACTAGTCCATCCTACCTCATTTAACAATTTATCAGTACTGGTTAGCAAAAATAACTTACTCGTGTGAAATAAATTCCATATCCATCAACCACTCGTTATGTAATCTCTGTATGTCTAGTTGAATATATATTCATATGTCTCAATTTTTCCGCTATTGTATCCCACCCAGAGAACATGCGTTGTACTTTCTTGCACCATCTCCACAGTTAGCGGTTCATCTTCGATTTTGCTGATCAAAGTTTTAAGAAAATGGCCCTCCTTGTCTAGCAGGATCACCCGTCGCCGGCCTTGATCAGCAACCAGTATGTTGTGATCCCTATCAAACGTGACCCCCTGAGGATCGAAATCTGAAGCTTCAATTTGGTCATCCTCATTTTCTTTTCCGTGGTACTTGAATTTCAAATTAAGCTTTTCGTCGCAGACATACAAACATCCTGGCTCGTTATTTAGGATAGCCAGGTCGCCAGTGTCGGTATTCACACGAATAGTATTCGGTGTTGTCAAAACCATACCCTCTTCACTTTTGGACACGAAGGGTTTCCTTTTCCCACGCATGTCGACCTTGACTGGTGTTACGTGTCCAGGAGTCACGAGCACGATGTCATTTTCAGCTGTGATGCTGATGCTTTGTGGATCGGACTCAAACTGGAACAGCTCTATCCCAAATGTTTCGTCTTCTTCTTCTGGGGATATCTTTTTAAGAGTATTGTCCTCGCAAGCAACTACGAGACTTGTCACATCGTTGCTTTGGGTTATGCAACAGAGATCATTAACACCAGAATTGAGTTCAAGCTTTTTAAGGAAGTCTCCCGTAAATGTGACAAGATGTAGTATGCATTCATCGCCACTGACCCATGCAGAATTTCCATCCATTACCGGACAAATGCGGTAAACGGCGTCATCATCTCTATTACGGAACGAGCTTTTTAATCTTACACTTACTGAGTTCAGCTGTGATGTATCGATTTGCAACTTCCCAAACAAAGCTTCGAGAACTGTTATATCCTCAAAGGGAGAAGGAGCTATGAAAGTTTGGCTTCTGGTCGACGTCCTGCCGTGACTTGCAGATGCATTCTTTTCTAATTCATTCCCTAAATGGAGTGATTTTTTGAAATCTTCATACTCGCGTGAATGCACCAAGTCACGACATTTGTTAGTTTTTTGCTCTAGTTTCGTTTTCACATCGGTAATTTCTTGAAGAACTTTCCTCAGTCTTCTGTTGTTTTTCCGTTGGTATCTTTCGGATTTTTTTCTACCACTTTCAACAATTTCATCGATATGAGCTTTTAAAATTTTGCCTCGTTTTTCTATTTGAGAAACTAATATCTGAGATTCCTTTTCATTATCGTCCATTCTTTCTTTCACATTAGCACAGCCTAAATTTAATTGGTACAATCGGTCGTCGGTATCGGTAAGAACTTTCAACACCTCCAACTTCTGCTCAGAAATGAAGGCTTGCAAATCGCCAAAGATGTGTCCATTATGCCCTCCTATCACGCAGTCGTGACATATGAACTCCCCTTTACATGTTTTACAAGAATATTCCATTGGTAGGTTGTGATCTCTGCATTTCTCTGTTACGTCTATTGTTCTTTCGACCGCTACCTGTCCAGCCATGGCGGTATCACAGCCCTAAAATCAAAAGAAACTTCATAGAGTAGTTGCAAATTCATCTTTTCAATTTTGTATCAAGGTGAGACACCAAATACACACTGTTTTGTTCACATGGTATTCAATGATGTTTGCAAATGCGTCTCAAAAACGTGAAATCCAAATGGAGTCAATGTCAAAAATCCAAATATCATTATACCATGATTTTTAGCAAAAACCAAAATCTAACGACAATAGCCATAATCTACCCAAAGCATTGGAAGGTTTTATCACTACGGTATCTTGATATTTGGTCAGAAAATCTATAAAAGATAAATAAATAATCTGTGCCATTCGTTCAAAGTGGGTCAAATATAAATATGAATGAACGAAATTTAATATTTCTTTGCAAAAGAATTTTAACAATGCGAAACGGTCAACATATAGGATAATTTCTATGAATTGCAAAAATATGATGAATGACTGGCATAGTCAAACAGGTTTGTTTTGTTCCTACCGTCAACTTAAAGACGAAGAATAAGTTACAAAGATTGTCATCTTCAACCCAAATTGCCGATTTAACTACATAGTAGATATATCATATGTTTGGAGTTCGTGACCTGGTCCTTATCTAATCTTTTTGTATTTTGTAATAGTGTATATGCTTTGATGGAATCATAAACTTCATTCATTTACAGCAATAAGCGCGCATTGGGTCTTACTGTGGGAGGAAACAGGAGTAACCAAAGAAAACCCTAATAATCAGCAGGTGACTCCATACCTTTTCACATCCAGTCGGGGAATCGAACCACTGCCGCCTAGGTGAAAGGCAAGCGGGCTACCACTGTACCACCCGAACAACCACAAATGGAGGTTAACACAACACTAGTCCAACACATGTTTTTTTTATAACGGCCGATCGATAATTCGAGTCAATTAGGGCAAAATCGCAGGAATGATACCATAATATTGATCCTAAAATAACTTTATGCATAATATCACTATCTTTTAATTTTTCATCTCACAAATGTTATTGTACAGTGTAGTGGGGCTGTGTAGTATGAGAGGTGTATCAACACCGATTCATTGTTATTTCTCCTGTTATCCACTCCCTATCACAAAGTTACCGGCATTTAAATTCATCATAGTTCTCAGGTTGCGTATTTAGAAAATGGCCATATGGTCTAACAGATGGACTGGTTGGATACTTCCGCTGTAAGATATGATGTCCAGTAACTGACTAATAACTTTAAGAAGCTATTGGCTCATTAATAATCGATATGATTTCATTTGATGAATAAAAGATATTTAAATGTTGAGACCCTTCGACACCAAAATTTGGGACCAGACCAAGCAAGACCAGACCAAACCAGGCCAAAATTTGGTGCTGGACAAATGAAACCCGACCAATGGGACTCGACCAGACCAGACCAGACCCAGTCCAGACCAGACCCATGACAGTCAAGACCAAGACCAGACCAAGACAAGACCAGACCAGACCCATGACAGTTCAGACCAAGACCAGACCAGACCAGACCCATGACAGTCCAGACCAAGGCCAGACCCGTGACAGTACAGACCAAGACAATACCAGACCCATGACAGTCCAGACCAAAATCAGACCAGACCCATGACAGTCCAGGCCAAAACCAGACCAGACCCATGACAGTCCAGAGAAGGCCTGACCAGACCCATGACGGTCCAGTCCAAGACCAGGCCAGACAAGACCCATGAAAGTCCAGACCATGACCAGGCCAGACCAGACAAGACCAGACCCATGGCAGTCCTGACCAAGGCCAGACCCGTGACAGTCCAGACCAAGACCAGACCAGACTAGATCCGTGACAGTCATGACCAAGACCAGACCAGACCCATGACAGTCATGATCAAGACCAGACAAAGACCAGACCAGCCCAAACCCATGACAGTCCAGACCAAAATCAGACCAGGCCCATGACAGTCCAGACCAAAACCAGACCAGACCAGACCCATGACAGTTCAGACGAAGGTCAGACCAGACCCATGACGGTCCAGTCCAAGACCAGGCCAGACCAGACCCATGGAAATCCAGACCATGACCAGGCCAGACTAGACAAGACCAGACCCATGGCATACCAGACCAAGGCCAGACCCGTGACAGTCCAGACCAAAATCAGACTAGACCCATGACAGTCCAGACCACAACCAGACCAGACCCATGACAGTCCAGACGAAGGTCAGACCAGACCCATGACGGTCCAGTCCAAGACCAGGCCAGACCAGACCCATGAAAATCCAGACCATGACCAGGCCAGACTAGACAAGACCAGACCCATGGCATTCCAGACCAAGGCCAGACCCGTGACAGTCCAGATCAAGACCAGACTAGACCCATGACAGTCATGACCAAGACCAGACCAGACCCATGACAGTCATGACCAAGACCAGACAAAGACCAGACCAGACTAGACCCATGACAGTTCAGACCAAGACCAGACCAGACCCGTGGCAGTCCAGACAAAGACCAGACCAGACCCATGACAGTCCATACCAAAACCAGGCCAGACCCATGACAGTCCAGACCAAAACCAGACCCATGACAGTCAAGACCAAGACCAGACCCATGACAGTCCAGACCAAGACCAGACCAGACCAGACCCATGACAGTCTAGACCAAGACCAGCTCGACCAGACCTAGTACAGCCCAGAAAAAACAAGGCAACGTTTGGGACTGAACAAACGAGACCCGACTAATGAGACCTGAGCAGACCAGCGCAAGACCAGAGCAAGGTCGGACCAGACCAGAGCAAGACCAGAGCCAGGTCGGACCAGATCAGAGCAAGACCAGACTTAATGAAGCCGAGATCAAACCAGACCATGAAATATCGTATGAATATTTAGACAATGGTCACCACTTTGAGGAGCTATTTCAGTACTTAAATCACATTCAAATCATTTATTTTAAAAAAAAACAAACAAACAAACAAAAAAAAAAAAAATCAATGCAAAAATGTTGTGTTTGTCCAGCGTATTTCTGATGGACCGTAATGTTCAAACAAAGAATTGAGATTTTAATTGTGTATGAATGAAGCACCAGACCTAAAAGCTCCGGAATAAGTATGTATGGATTCAGACAAAATGACAAGAAATCATGGCATCCTTAAGTAGTACTTATTATTCTTGAATGCTAGTAAGTAAATACTGTATAGATTTATACAACACATTCATACTTTAAAATGAACAAGCACTAGTACTAATATGGAATAATCACTGCGATATCTTATCTTTCCATTGATAAGTGAACGAATGACAAAATGTCGAACTGTGATGCTAGGAGATTGTGACATTAACTTCAACTATCTTTCTTGGTTAAATATAAAATACATCATTCATACCTTTTTTCACATATAGCACAACAGCCAATACACACATACACACGTACAGTACCGCGTGTATGACTCAGCCCTATCAAACAAAACACCGGCAGCACTGTGCATTAAGTTTGTAGATACAAATTTCACGACTTGTTTACATTCTATGAGGAACTGCTTTACTGTTTTATAAACTCAAACGCCACTAATATATCTAACTTTGATAGAAATACCTCTAGTTTACAAAATATCCCCTCTCTGTAATGCATAGCAGGTTAAATAGATTTCATGATAATTTTATCAACAGGTATGCCGTTGTAGTAGATGTTGACATAGAATGTCAAGTACAGTTCAATTTATTGCTTTGAGTTGAAATATAATGTGGTGATCGGGTATGGTTTTTAAATTATTTTGATCACATATATATTTTTTATCAAAAATCTTTGCCATTGTATCTCAATAAAAATAAAAATATAATACAGTGATATTCATGAAAATATCTTTAATTGAAAATACTTTGACAAAAATATAATTTGACAGCTGTTGAAATGATATAAATCAAGTTATATGCAGTCAAACCTGTCTATATAGGACAACAAAGGGACGGATCAAACGTGTCCTTAATAGACAGGTGGCCTCTATACAGAGGTTAATTATATAATAAGTTGGACGGAGGGGTAATGATGCGTCTGTCTTTTATAGACAGGTGTCCTCTATACAGAGGTTAATTATATAATAAGTTGGAAGGAGGGGTAATGTCAATTAAAACAGGTTTAACTGTGGTTTAATTCAAACGATTTATGTAAATTCAAATAATTCAATTTGGTTGTTTCCAGTGAAAGTTCTTTGCAAACAGTTGTATATCATTAAGGTTCATTTACGTCAATGTTTTGAGTTATTTTTTTAAACAAATTGTAGTCTGATATTCCTAATGAACTGTCCGTGTTGTGGTATTGACTAAATTGCCCTTTAATGCATGTTTTAATGCATGAATACTTTTTTCTGAAAATCATTTGGTTTGCAATTAATGCACAATACTCTAATATTCTTACGTGCATTCGTTATTGTAGATTATTGCATGTATCAAGAAACAATTGTCTCTGATCTTAGACTTGAGTCTGTTCAATAGACAATCGTTAATATAATTCTACATATGCATGTTATCAAAGTTATCAAATACTGCAGAAACATATCTGATCGAAACGCGACTGATCTGCTTATCACAAAAATTTAACCAAAGGTTTATGTTAATCATTAGCTCAATACGTAAAGGTAAAAAAAGAAAAACATTCCTTACACCACTTCAAAATCTGATCGAGATGTTTGTATGTAACCAGTTTTTAGATTATTTAGTTTTGTGTGCTGGTAAAGTATGCAATATATATTCATTATATCTATAATTTGGACTCGAGGTATTCAGGCATGTTACCTTTTTTAACAGTCGGGGACAAGTCCGGGCAAAGAATAAAATGTGATACCAGTACACATTTATCTCACAAAGGAGTATATATAGAATGTAGCTATGTTTATGTTTAAAAAATATAATAAGCACTGCTCATCAATCAATATTTACATTTGCTCTGCATTTCCCCATTGACACAATGCTAAGAGGCAGTTGCCACCATATGCCTATAACACCCAGTGCCTCAGGCTATAACACCCAGTGGGTCATGCGACATTAAACGAGGCGGGATTTTTTTGTGTTGGTTTAGTTTTTTTTTTCAAAGTTGACGAAAATGGTAAGACAATGTAAATATGAGTATTGAACAGTGGTTTTGATATTGTTATAGTCGATATAGCAGCAAGATGTATGCTATATCGATTATAACAACATTAAAACCACTGTTCATTGCTTAATTATACACAAATGCCGAACATATATCACAGAAAAGCTATCAATTGTGGAGCAACAAACACATTAAGTGGGAAGTACAGTAATACATATCTACTAACACAAATCACAAAACCAATACCACAGTATTTCAGATACTAACTAGAGTATTATAAAAATAAAAGTAAATAAGGATTTTTTTTCTTACCTTTACGTACAGCGCAACTGCTTTAACCGTAATCGCTCAGAAAACGACCATCTGTTCACCACCAAAATTTTTTTACAGATAAGTACAGGTAATCGAGCTAGGTAGAGAACTACGTCATAGAAAAAATATCGATCTGCCTGATAAACTTCCTGTTTAAATATTTTGCAGACGCTGCCAACTCGAATATTGTGGTCAAGAGATATATTTGCCTTGTGTAAAACTGATGTGTATCATGTTACCGTTTTTAGAAGGCTCACACAACCGTCCAAATCTTTAAAGAGCTGGTGACAAAAATATTGTATACAATGTGAAGGCAATTATCATCAGATAGAATCTTAAGATTGTTTCAAATTTAATGTGTTGAGCTGTTTAAATCGTGTATATAACAAAAGAAAACATAAAGTTAACATCTCGTTGATAAGAAAACCATGAATAAGTTTTAAATCGTAAAGGGTCATTTCTTATCTGTTAAATATTTTTCAATGTGTATTCCTTATTATAACAAAAATCGATACGTTCAACCATTACATAACATATTGTAATGACATTTTATTTTAGAATATATCTGGAACCCATATCACATTATTCAAATATTGACAAAATTATGCATTTACATAGTAATGGCCTGTGTCATGCAGCCAATTACGTCCATACAATAGGTGGAAATATTAGGTAGTTCAAATCTCTACCATAGTATATTCTTTATTTGATATATAACAAAGACATTACTGTTTTACGTTCATAAAATGACTGATGTCAAAACACTGTATATGAAAATTCCTATTCCAACACTTGGTACCTCCATTTTCTTTCCTATCTGTGCCTTTGGGTTCTTTTTTGTGTCCCTCAGACACCCGTCCTCATATGGCCCTGGTTGTAGTAGTGGAGTACAAGGAAAGGCCAAACTCATCATTACACTGAAGACTTCAAAGGATGAGAAAGTCAGGAATGCAGGTGTTCATGAAAGGGACAGGGAGGAAGTGATCATCAAGCAGGGCTGTTAAGGATGCAGAAAGCAGGCTGAAACAGATATAGTTGGGACAGTATGTCAGGGCAGATAGAGTTTAGGAACACCGCACAGACAACCCTGGAGAACAGCAGACTCAATGGAAAGGAGAGGGATAGAGATGGGCTGTCAGAGCGCATGGACAAGATGGAAGATTGAGAAACGGCATTTGACCTGGAAGGATATCTGACAATATCAACCAGCACAACTGGAATTCCAGCTGCAGTCAGTCTATGACATTCTACTATCACCAGTCAATCTCCATTAATTGTACCTGATCCAGAACGTGTGCTGTGCAGCATAAGAGGGGCCTTGGACCATGTGCTAATACGGTGTGAGACAGAATTGACACAGGGTTGTTACACATTGCGACAGGTACTCCAAGAGCGTGCAAACATCCTAGAAAGTAAGAGGAAGACACGAAGGAAAGTATACTATAGAAGAGTGCGGCTACCACCGGATCCGTATAGGAGGGGCAGAGTGAACCGGTACAAGGATCCAACAAGAAAAGGGGCTTACTAGGAGTGGCAGACGACTTGACCATGGAATTGGATCTGCATGGAAGATTATCTTTTTTTCCAAACATAGTACAGACTTCTCTCTTAGGCCAGACATTGTGTTGTGGTCTAAGGGAGAGAGGAAGCTACTACTAGTAGAACTGACCGTGCCAGGGGAAGATAGGTGTGTGCAGGCAATCGAGAGGAAGCGTGCCAAGTATGAGATGACTTGTTGGCATTATGTCGGGAGCAGGGATAGCAAACATGGAACTTCGCTGTGGAGGATGGGTGCAGGCGTTTTCCTGCACAGTCAGTGTGGAGGATGTTCAGCGAGCTGGAAGTGACAGGCCTTAAAAGACAAAGAGCAGTATAGAGGCTTGCCCAAGCAGCTTAACGTGCCTCCAGTTGAGTTTGGAGGACGAGAGAGAGTACTGGAAGCCAACCATTGGAGCACAGTGACTGATCACCATTGATTGGGAAATGGTCATATGAATTACCAAATTTATCACATTCTTTTGAGTCTATAACATTGTCATTAACAGTATACAACATCAAAACATCATATGTATTGATGGCCATCCCTAATCAACTGATAAATTGGAATCATGAAGTTTGGAATGTATTTTTTCAAAATCATCTATCGACACTACAGGCATTAAAGCATTGTTAAGTATCTCAATAAGTGAGAACCGTATTTATCCCAAAATAAACCCTCACCCCTAGTTTAAAAGTGTAGTATTAAAGTTTAGGGAAGGCATTTGTGAACAACTTTTAGTTTACTATACATACTATAATACATACTATGTTCAGATAAATATAGAAGAAAACATTACTGTTTACTTTTTGTACATGAACTACAAGAGTAAGAATGAATTTAAACATTACCAATAGGTTGCCTGTGTTCTTCTGCCAATTTGTCAACAACTGTATCTGTTGTTTTTCTGATGATTTCTGCAAGAATATCCGACTGGCTTGATTTGATCAGTTCTGTCTTCACCGTTGACGCTATGTAATTCGAAAGGTCATCTAGGCGTTCATTCAGTAGCGTTTCTATGATACTAACAGTTTTCTCATTGACTATACCAACAACTTTCTGTTCTATATTTTCAACAGCCTTATTGAAACAATCTGTCATGATTGTGCCAATTTGTTCCTTGAGGGGGTCTGCAAGTGTTGTAGACATCTTATCCATTTCATTCGTAACAACGTCAGATAGTTTTCTCTATATATCTAAACCTACATGCTTCATACTATCAACAATAACATCTCCAAGCTCAGCTTTTGTTCTATGAACAGCGCTTTCCAATTGTTCCTTTAACGAATCATTGGAATCTTTGAGTATCTTAGATCTCTGTTCCTGCAGTTGCACTAGCATTTTATCTATTAAACCTTCAGTAAGTTTAGCCACGGCTTTTTCTGTAGATTTCAATTGTTCTTTATTCTGCGCAACACCTTTTTCACAACTTCTGAAAGCTTACAAACTGTATCATCCTGTGAGTTGGAAAGGTGTCTTTTAATTTTTTCTACATTTTCTGCTTCCTCTGCTATCCATTCATCGACTAATTTTTCATATTTTTCCTGCTGATTTTCATCAATGTGATTGCATTTCATCTCGATGGAAATTCTTTCTATCTTTTGTCGATCATGACATAGACGTTCAAAAGCCAATGTCAAGCCTAACCACATACTTTCAAAATCACTCTCACTAATTGGTTCTGTTGCCCGGTAGTGTGCTAACTTGTTTCGATACCAAATTATACGACAAACATCATCTTTAATGGCAATTTCTTCCTTCATTGGCATATTGTTCCAGTCCCTTTGTGAGTGTTTTGAGATGTTCCGAAAAATAAAACCCAAGACAGACGCATCCAATTCTTTTATATCAACAACACCCGAATTTGTATTAATTTTTTTCCACATTTTTTCCCCAATATTTTTGTGATGTTTAAACATCTTGTCTCTGTGTTGTGACAGAACCATCTGTAAACCACTCGTTCTAAGATATTCTTTTAGTTCAACTTGTGCATGATTAAGGTGAAATATCTCTTCAATGATCGAATTGTTGAATTCGTCAAATCTGGGTAAAGGTCCTCTTGTTGGATAAAGCCTTTCAAATGGTAATGGGACACTGCCTTGAGAAACAGCCAGTTCAAGACGTCTTTTCTGGTCGGCAAGCAGATTGTTAAATACAACATTCAGAATCACTTCTTCTAGTACTTCACATCCAAAACTGTTTATATACATAACCAAACGGCAGAAGTTAGCATTCTGAGTAGCCCTGTTCTGTTCCATGTTGCTCCAGGAAATGGTTATCAATTTGAATGAAAATGTTATACAATCAGCTTGTTGTTCATTACCTGGAATGATAACAATATCTGTTTTGAGAACAGCATAGCTCACCTTATGATGACAAATTTCATGTAAAACAGCATTTGCTATTCATAGATGTACCAAACAAGAGGCCCAACGGGTTAATTTAATTTACCCTTTTTGGCCCCACCCATCAGTCCTTGGGGTCAGTCAGGGCCAACATGTGCATATTAAGCTGTCATCCCTTGCTGATAATTTTAAGAAAGTTAAAATGAATTCCAATAGACATGAAATAAATGATTGTCAAAAATATGAATTCCCTATATAAACTATTGCAAAGTTTACCCTCTCCCAAGGGGCAAATGAGAAACCCAAGGGTCATGAAATTCACAATTTTAGTAAAACACCATAAAACCATTCCTTCTACGAAAAGTTTTTGATTCTATCTTATATAGGTATTGAGAATAAGATTTTGAAATATCAGTCAATTTGACCCTTTTTAGCCCCGCCCGTCAGCCCCTGGGGGTCAGTCAGGGCCAACATATGTGTACTATCAAACTGTTATCCAACACTGATAATGTTAACCAGGTTTGAATAAATTCCAATACAAATCCAATAAATAATAGCCAAAAATGTGATTTCCCTATATAAACTATAGTAAAGTTTACCCTCTCCCCAGGGGCAAAACATGATACCTCTGTGTCATTAAATTCACAATTTTGGTAAAGCATCATAAGACCCTTCCATCTATGGAGAGTTTTTGATTCTACCAAATATGAGAGTAGAGAAGAAGATTTTTGAAATTTCAGACGATTTGACCCTTTTTAGCCCCGCCCTCAGCCCCTGGGGGTCAGTCAGGGCCAACATTTCCATACCATCAAAATGTTATCCTATGGTGATAATGTTGACCAGGTTAGAATGAGTTCCAATACAAACCCAACAAATAATAGTCAAAAATGTGATTTCCTTATATAAACTATAGTAAAGTTAACCGCCTCCCCAGGGGCAAACGTGAAACCCCAGGGTCATAAAATTCACAATTTTGGTAAAGCACCATAAGACCCTTCCATCTATGGAGAGTTTTTGTTTCTACCAAATAAGAGAGTAGAGAAGAAGATTTTTGAAATTTCAGTCAATTTGACACTTTTTAGACCCACCCATTAGCCCCTGGGGGTCAGTCAGGGCCAACATATGCATACTATCAAACAGTTATCCAACACTGATAATATTAACCAGGTAGGAAAAAATTCCAATACAAATCCAATAAATAATAGTCAAAAATGTGATTTCTCTATAAAAACTATAGTAAAGTTTACCCCCTCCCCAGGGGAAAACGTAAGACCCCAGGGTCATGCAATTCACATCACACCACATCTGAGAGTAGAGAGGAAGATTTTTGAAGTTTTAGTCAATTTTACCCTTTTTGGCCCCACCCCTCAGGCCCCTGGGGGGTGTGGACCATATAATTCACAATTTTGGTTGACCTTCAGCCATAGTAACTTTCTGCCAAATTTCATTGAATTTTGTTCAGTGGTTTTGGAGAAGATATCGAAAATGTAAAAAAAATTACGGATGCACGACGCACGACGACGGACAAAAGGCGATTAGAATAGGTCACTTGAGACTTCATCTCAGGTGACCTAAAAATAAGAACACATATCAGAAAATTTGCAATATTTTTCCTATTTGGCCCATCCCTCAGGTTCCTGTGGACCGCCCCTTCGTCCAAGGATCCTTCCGACTAAATATGGACCAAATCCTGTTATTCCTACAGAAGAAGGATTTCAACCAATTTTGTGCATATTTCCATTGTTAAGCCCTTGTTCTCTGGCTTCTGGGGTTTGGGCGTGGGGTGTGGAGGGTGGTGTGGGTAGGCCAACCATTTATACAAAATGCGATCCTTATCACCGAAGGATGCTCTACACCAAATTTGGTTGAAGCCTTCTCAGTTATTCATGGATTGACAAATGACGAATACAGTATGAAGGCCACTACACTACAGACCAGGCGAGCTAAAAACAAAGCCCTTTGGGATTCCAACCAATTACACTTACAGCTGTATCCAGCAACATATTACTTACCACTTAAAAATGATTTGTTGATTAAAACAATCTTGTGCATCATTTTAAACTGTTGCATTTACATACACCAAAACTATGATTTGGTGGGTTAACAACAGTCCATATCAAAGCTTGAACTGCATCGTCAAAAGCTTCTTAAAACTGGCAAATCAGCACTATATTAAAACCTAGCTCAACAATGTAACGGTAACAAGTGATATTTGCTTAATTAACCCCTTTTTGGCCCCATGAGTATGTACAAAAAATATGGAGCATATTGATAACAAAGCATAAAAATGCTTTTAGTATTCAATAATTATCAGTGTCTTTACAATGGTCATTTAGTTTTTACACTAGATTATTTGGATATACATTCTGCACATGTATTAACAAATTTGACCCATGTGACCTTGGACATAGGTCACGATCATTTCTTTTTGCAAATTTTGTAAGGTGACATCCAAAGAACCTTGATTCTATCTTGATTATAGGCCATTTGGTTAATCAGAACACGCCCATAAGCCTAAAATTGGTCACCGGAGTTCTAATATGCATACTGATAAATAATTGTTTTTAAACTAAGTTGCACATTATTTGAATTAACTGACCATACTTGACATTGGAACGTAGCAGATAACCATTGACTGTGTATCATTTTGTCTGGATAAATATATTATCGCTTCTGCTTCAATTATAAAATTCATGTCCGACTTAATTGTCACTTTGAGATACGTGTGTATTGCATCGTGTTAATGAGGTCTTCTTAAACTCCTGAAACAATTTTAGCAAATATGACCATTGTCTAAACAGGGCTTTTTCTGGGGGCTTTTTGGGGCCGTTAATGGGCCCATTCCCACTTGAAATTATTTCATATTTAAGCCAAATTCCCAAAATTTGCAGTTTACTCCTGAAAAATCTTTCCCAATTCAACAATTTTCTTCCCAAAATGAGACAAAAAGGCCCTTTCCCAAACCAGTGAGAAAAAGCCCAGCTAAATTAAACGTTATAGGGCCTGGTATGAAGGTGTTATTGCACTATTACGTCAAAAATCTAATATGGCCGCTGTGATGTCATACCTTGATAATTTGAATTACTTAAACTCAGGCCCATCAGCCTAAAATTGGTCACCGGAGTTCTAATATGCATACTGATCGACAAATGTGTTTTTAAACCAAGATTTAACATTTTTGACTGATGTGACCTTCACCACACCAACTACAGACCAAATATCCTCCCTGGGCCTGCTGGTTGTTGAAAAGAAATTATCTAAATATTTTAGAATATTTGACCCCTGTGACCTTAAATGTATAATTCCATATGATTAATTTAAACAACCTTGGCAGCCTTTCATCCCAGCTTTTTGCAGGCCCAATATCAGCTCTCTGGGCCCATTTTTATTGAGAAGCAGTTGTTTAAAGATTTTAGCATATTTGACCCTAGTGACCTTAAATGCAAGTCGCCAAGGCCATTCAGTTGAACAATGTTGGTATTGCTTCACACATGCATCACCCATTACAAGCCCCACTCTTAATGGAGTATTTGTTTTTATTTTATACATCCAGCAATCTATGTGCCCTATTTTCCTTCTTATTCAACAATTTTGCTGGACATCATGTTCCAAATTTCCACATGGTTGCAATTTCAAAATGGTCATAACAACAAAGGATCTTTGGAAATCAGGCTACCTTCAGTGAGCTATGGTCAATACAATCATCTTTGATGAACGACAGAAGAACAGATGAACAGACGAACCGTTTGACATCAGTTATGATGTAACAGTCACATTTCTTTCTCATTGCATCCTAGTGAAGTCATCCTGCAACATCTTCAACCTGATTGCTGGATGTTCGTCCAAATATATTGTCCATACTTTGAACAAACTGTAAAATAAAAAAAAATATCAGCATTGATATATGATCACAAAATGCCCCTTTCTGTGTATTTAAAAAGACTTATATATATAACAAGTCTACTGAGTATTGCTAAAGCAATAAATGTCCAACCAACCCCTACATAATGTGGTCATTAACAAGAGTCTGAAGTTTGGTCAAAATCCCTCAAGAAATGAAGCAGGTTGAGCACTGACAAAGGATTTTCTATAAATGGTAATAATGGTGACCCTGAAACTCTGGTTTTTCTCCAGGTACTCCGGCTTTCCTCCATCTGCAAAACCTGGTACGTCCTTAAATGACCTTGGCTGTTAATAGGACGTTAAACAAAAACAAAACAAACCAAACCCTGAAACTCAAACTTGTCCGAGATGTTATGGCCCTCCATAATTGTGTGAAGTTTGATAACAAGGTATAAAGTGCTACAGCGCTGACAAACTTAGGTGTACAGGGCTTTTTCTAGAGGCTTTTTGGGGCTGTTAATGGGCCCCATAACCGACTGGAATTATTTCATTTTAAAGCGAAATTCCCAAAAGTTTCTGTTTACTCCTGAAAAAATCTTTCCCAATTCAGTATAGCCTCAATTTTGTGAACATGGATGGAAAGACACACAGACAGACTGAGAGATGGACAGAGCGCCGAGTATATGTTCCCCAAGAATCTTTTTCCGGAAAATAGAGTAAATATCAAATGAACTTAATGACTCATGAAGTTATTCATACAAATAAATTGTTTATAATTCATCAAGAAAATAATATTCTGTATATAATTCATATTATAAAGAAAAATTTGGTGAATCACAAGTTCAGTACAAGACATGATGGACAAACTCAACTGGTCCACACTTCAAACATGCAGACTCAAGACCAGACTCATACTATTATACAAAATCATTCACCATCATGTCGCAATAGACCCACACAGCATCATGCACCCAGCAGACCCTAGGACAAGGCAAACACACCCCTACACCTTCAGACACCTATCTGCCACCAATGACACATACAAATACTCCTTTTTCCCACACACAATAACACAATAGAACCTCCTCCCGGTGGCAGCAGTACAATGTACTACACTAGAGATCTTCAAGGCACATATACACAATGCAGCCCTTGATGATCTCAAGCATACACCGTAAACACACCCTCATGTTTTTATCTTATAGTTTCCACTAAAAAAAAATTAATAAAAAAAAACCTCTCACTGTACCTAAATTCCCTCACTTTTTTTTTACAGCATCCAACCATCGATTGACCGTAATCGTCATTTTTGACGGAGGTCTTACCAATAAAGAAGAAGAATCAAGTAAAACTGTTAACAGTTATTCATCAAATAAATTCTGTCTATAATTCATCAAGAAAAGAATATTCTGTATATACTTCATATCATCATGATGAAATTTTGGTTTTTCAATGATTATAGTAAAGTAGGCAAGTTCCAACCTCCATAATGAATTGATGATATTAGGGTATTTCACTTACAATTTAAAACAGTACCCCATACAATTCATTGCAGTGATATCACCTATTTGTTATAGTGAAATCACTACTATATATGGTTGAAATCACTTTAAAAGATCCATTTTCAGCATTTTATAACGTTTTTTCAATGATATCAAACTGGTTAGATGATACACATGGTAAATTCATGATATTACTAAATGATTGAGTAATACCACCTTATATACCAATTCATAGCTTACACATACATGATGGCTTGGTTTCAGGATTTTGTGTATTAAATGTATGACATCAGTTAACAAGAGATCCAGAGGGCCTGTATCCCTCAGCTGTATATTTCAGTGATTATATTACCTTTCCCCCTGTTTGAGATATGCTAGTCAGTACTTTGCATTGCATTCAACACTTTTCTTTACAAGGATGCTTCAGACCGAACCATATCCAATAACCAATATCCATTGCAAGATCTAGAGAACATGATCTTTATAGAAGTGTTTATTGTAATATAGTTGAATTGACCCTGCTCCTTGTCTCCCAGGGGTTCACCCCAAACATTATATACTGAATCCCACCACCTAGGGATGTATCCAGTCAAATTAAGATTTATTCCAATCAAAGCCGAGCTATTTAAATCAGTGGTTATGAAGAAGTCGTTTGAAGAAATTCTGACAGACGTAGCAAAAATCTACTGTATGTCTATACACAGTATAACTGAAATACTGCCATACCAAAATAATTTCACTTTGCTCACTAGAAAATAACCCTGTACAGTAATCAAATCAAGCTTACCTACTTGACATCGTACGGGAGAATACCGGAAACATTTCAGGATCTCAATCTCAAAGGTAGATACAGAGTTATCGTTCCTAAAATATGTCGAAGTGGAGGAGAAATTTTGTACGTTTTATCTGTCCCCGGTCCGTTATGGCGCGGGAAGGATGTCATAATTAAATATTTTTGCCAAGGCAATATTCTATTTTTGAAACATGTCTCTGGCCTAGGCAAAAATATTTAATTATGACATCCTTCCCACGTATGTATTACAGTGTCCAAATGATAGTCCATTGTATAATACATATATATATATATGGATTATCATTTTGAAACTCGTGTCAAGCCCCTGTGAGCAGAGACATATATAATGTTTTCAGATAGCGACAAAAGTTTACAATTGAGATGAGGCAGTGCATCAAGGACAGAGTTGTAGATATTTGGAACAGTTTACCAGAAAATGTGGTGTCTGCAAATTCTGTGAACTCTTTGAAATCGCGTCTAAACCAGCACTGGCACAATGAACCCTCCAAATTCGCTCCTACGTGTTACAGTGTTACCTGATCGATTAATTGATCACTACCAAGATACGCCTCCAGAAGCCAGAAGGGCTTATATTTGGTGTTTTAATTACATAATTACATAATTACAAGGACATACATGTAGGCAATTCACACGTAATGAGTGACCAGGGAGTAATGAGTGTCCAGGGAGATATTTTTCACGCCAAGAAATTCGTTAATGACGATTTTTTGATAATTTTTTCTGTAAAGTACATATTATCTACCACCATGCAAAATCTCACTTCGATCGGATCACTGCATATTATGAAAATGCACCGATGAAGTTGCAGTGCAGCATGCACTCGGAGTGTCCAGCACGTATTTTTCACGCCCAGGAAGTCGTTGATCTATATTTTTTGATTATTTTTTTCTGAAACATACATATTAAACCGTTATCTAACATTGTGCAAAATTTTACTTCGATCGGACGAGTGCATAATACTAAATTTTACCAGTAAATCTTACGAAGTTACGATGAAGTTGCCCTGTATTTCGGCTGAGGTCAGCACGTGAGTGTCCCGGGCGTATTTTTCACGCCCAGCAAGTCGTTGATTAATATTTTTTGATTATTTTTCCTGAAACATACAGATGAAACTTGTTTTACCATTAAATCTCACGAAGTTACGATGAAGTTGCCCTGTATTTCTGCTGCGGTCAGCACATGAGTGTCCCGGGCGTATTTTATACACCCAGGAAGTCGTTTAGTTATATTATTTGATTATTTTTCCTGAAACATACAGATGAAACCTTAATCTAAGATCGTGCAAAATTTAACTTCGATCGGACAAGAGCTTAATACAAAATTTTACCATTAAATCTTACGAAGTTACGATGAAGTTGGCCTGTATTTCGGCTGGTGAGTGTCCGGGGAGTATTTTACACGCCCAGGAAGTCGTTTATTTATATTATTTGATTATTTTTTCTGTAACATGCAGATTATACCTTTATCTAACACCATACAAAATGTCATTGCGATCGGACGAGTACATAATACTAAATTTTACCATTAAATCTTACGAAGTAGTGTACTCAAAGGATTGGAAGGGAAGTAACTCTATTGTTAAAATAAGAATGTTACCAGACTGCGATGAGGACGCGGTTCTACAAAGAGTCCATTATTTATTTATTTTATAATGAGTATAACCAGAGACATATATAGATGTATATATGTCTCTGGTATAACTTACATATTGGCTACATGTGACATATTTTCTTTATTTTTGTGACTCTCCATAATTTTATTTTATTTCTTAACACTAAGATATTATTTATGATCAAAAAATTTAAATATAAAATATACTATTTGGAATAATTTCCTCACTTCGCATTAAAACGATTATTTATTTGATTATAGATTAAGATATAATTTATTATAAAACTATGTGTATTTTTTTACTGAATAATTTTACAGTGTTTGATAATAACTTAATATCTTAACCAATTTCTGCGTTGTACTTTGCATAATAGTTGTTGTTGTAACTCATACGTTATTCATCTATATTAATGTATTATTTTTTAAAAGATATTTATTTATTGAATGTTTGATAATAACTTAATATCTTAACCAAGATATAATTCTGTTTCAACATCGTTAGAATTAAAGTATACAAGTAAATTAAAACAAATACTTGTACACATATGTAGATGTTTCTTTCTGTAAATATATTATTTACTGTTTTTCTCATTTCAAACATTGATGGTTAACACAGCAAGGAAGTATAAGTACAAGTAGTATAACATAGAAAATAAAACAGTAATGTATTAAATAAAGGTATTTAAGACAACAGACTTTTAAGAGGAATTAAAGGAAGAAAAAAATCATATCTAACATATGATTCCTTTGTGAAATGCCTGTATTTTATAATCATATAAATTAGAGAGTTTGAAATCTGAAATGAAATACAAATAAAACAATTAAATGGCATTGGAAACTAAATATGTGTTTCATATACATCACACAGTGTACTATATTTATCAAACTGTCCTATATCCAATAAACAGTTCTTCAAAATTTATTTCAATATTTCAAAGTTTGAAACCCGAAATGAAATACTGATAATAATTTGTTGATATAATGGTAAAAAGAATGTGTACATGGGATAAGAATGTGAAATGGAAAACTGTATGAAATAAAGGTTTTACATGGAGTGTCCAGTGGAGTCCTTGTCAACTTCCCCTGACACTCATTAGGTACCTAGACAGTCTACCACCAAATGAGTGTACAGAGGAGTCAACGTGTTGAAAATCAAGACTTTTAACCTTCAAAACTAATTTATAATATTAATTATTTATTAGACCCTTTTATGTCCAATAGATATATAATCTGTCAAAATGTATTGCAGTATTTCAATGTAAGAGTCTGCAACGAAATTGTGAATCATGATACGAGATTCGTATCAAATAATAGAAAAAACGGCTGATGGATTTTTACTGAAATGAATGGTGATAATTCGTGCAATTTCGGGAAGATAAATGTGTACAAGTTTGTACATGCAGTGACATACTATACTCCTACATTTGTGTAACCAAGGACAGATCAATTAAAAATCTTAAGTCCCTTATATCTAACATAAAAAGGCCACTGATTTTATTTTGTATCCGACCTTATTGGGCTGATACCTAGTGTGATTAGAACCATCTTCTTGGGATCTAGATAAACCCTATACCATACCGCATTGTTCCGACAATAAATGATCAGTACCTCTAAAAACGGCCCTTTTCAAAGCCGACCCCTTTTCACGAAATGTGTTTAAAAAAATCTCGAAAATGCACAACTCAAATATTTAGAACTAATATTTCAAAAAGCCAATCGTAAATATATAGAACTAATATTTCAAAAAGCCACTCGTACGTATTACGGAGTCATCAATAATAGTAATTGATGATTATTTGTACACGTGTTGTTGCAGTAGTACAAGATGGAGAAAATTACATTTGGTAATAAAATGACTTTATTTTTTATGTTTCTGGTAGCAACAAAATAAGCAAACTGATGGTGTGGGACAAACAGCACGACACCTAATTTGCTAGTTACGTGACTCCGCCTAAGTTTTTATAAGTATTTTATTTCATGTTTCAGATTTGGAATTCCACAATTGACATATAAGAGACGTGTACAGAAGAAACACAGAGAATGTCTTTATTCTTCTCTATTAAAAATGGTATAGATATAAATTTCCTTTGTGACATCATTCCAGAAAGTTGAGGGCAAATCCGTAATATTTTAAATTCCCATCATCTGAGACAACATAACTTTCGATTAGAAAATATGCGTATTTCCTTCTTTCCGTCGTCCATCAAACTGGAATGATCCAGATATTACTATAAAGGATTCGTCTACTTAGAAGTTCATTAAAAGAAATATACCTAGGAAGTATCCAATAATAAAGGCATCTTGGTGTGTGGCTCCCGCATGTTAAAAATACTCCATAGCCGTTTGAAGAACCGTGCTAGCTCTCTTAACTATGACCTTTTCAGAGCAAATTTTAAAATTTATTCTCCTGATTATATGTGTGGTAATCCTTGAACGACCCTTATTGGCCCTTAGTTGTTTTTCTATTTACAATTAACATTGTTATAACCTTTCCACAAAAACCAAACCTCCAACTTTCTCCTATTGGGCGAACCAGAATACGGGCATGTTAAATAAGTCCGTAGCCGATTTCAATACATTTTATCAGGTATTGCAACGGAGTAATTACGTAACAATTGATTCTGTCATAATGCGTTATATTCTATTTGATTTGCAGGAGATTGATAAATAATTGATATATTGATTTTTAAGTCGTTAATTGTTCTAGAATACTAAAACCATATAGTTTTGCCTCTGATTGTACGTTATCTAGCGAGTGTCTAGCTAGATTAGCCGAACACGCGGGTTTGTCACTCATTAAAACTATCTATATTGTAAAAAAGAATGTTAGTATTTAACTTAGAATGTATAGTTTTCGTATTTATTTTAGAACTCAAAGTTTACGATATTATTAAACGTTCTAATTACTGAACTGAAACTGTAACTGAAAGAATAATCGTAGCTGATGAAATAGTAAGTTTTTATTTGTATTTTATTCCGGGTTGCAGTATGTTATATATCAATTAACAGGGACATGTCAAGTTGTTATGTAAACCACTACAATTACCGGTCACACCTCAGGTGGGCGGTGCTACGGGATTACTTTGTCAGATCACAGGTAGATGGACAATGTGATCACCGCAGGCTGGATTCAGTAACAAAATACAATAATTTAGACCCGTCCGATCGAAGTGAAATTTTGCATGATGTTAGATAAATGTATAATCTGTATGTTACAGAAAAAATAATCAGACTCTGACGTCGATCATATAGCCAAGGCTGTAAGGAACCTCTTGCTTGATGACATTAATGTAATTGTTTAGAACCAAATTGCCCCCTTATCTGCTCGAGTAAAATCCCTTGAGGATGAAAATGAAATTCTTAGACACCAAATCGACGAAGTTGATCAGTTTAATCGACGTCCACTTGTAAGATTCTCTGGTTTCCCCGAGAATAAAGATGAAAACACGACTGACATCATTTTACAGGCTACTACGGCATGCGGTGTTGATCTGTCCCCTGATGAGTTCGAAAGGTCCCATCGTGTAGGCAACTCCGTTCCACATCAGACAAAGCCACGCCAAATAATCATGCGGTTGCGATCCGTTGATACCAAGTTCCAGCTGCTGAAATCCGCCAAAAACTTCAAGAAAAGTAAAGATTTCAAACATATTTCCGTGAATGAAGATTTGACCCAGCTCCGTAGTAAACTTTCCTACCCCGCTAGACAGGCTGTCAAAAATGGCCATGCCGAGCACACATGGACAACTAACGGGAAAGTTCTCATTAAAGACAAGAACGGCCGCGTCCACCTCATAAAGTCCGAACGTGACCTGACTTCATTCGGTCACACCATGGGTTTTCTGATACCTGCTGTTACATGACATTGATATGAACTTGAGTAGCATGTAGACCTTTACGGTCTGCAGTACACAAGGACTTAAGTGTACGTTCGCTACAATACCTAACTTTTTCAGTATGTAACAGAAAAATTACATCATGAGCTCAACTTTCTTTATCGAAGTGTCATCAAATGCCTTACATCTATGTGAGTTAGAAATCGTTCTTTCCTCTAGTCAACCACATTAAGATATATGTTTTGAATTGTGTATTTTCTGGGGTTTTTGGGGGGGTTTTTTGTGTGTTTTTGTTTTTCCTTTTCAGTATGCGTATAAAAAAACCAATAATAACCCGGAATTACTTGATGCGCAGATATATTTGGTTTGGTTTGGTTTATTTTGTTTAACGTCCTATTAACATCTAAGGTCATTTAAGGACGGCCTCCCGTGCTTGCAACATGCATGCGTGTGGTGAGTGCGCATGTGTGTTTTGGAAGGCTGCAGTATGTTCGTGTTAAGTCTCCTTGTGATAGGCCGGAACTTTTGCCGATTTAAAGTGCTATCTCACTGAAGCATACTGCCGAAGACACCCAGCAGCACACCCCACCCGCAGATTTATAACTCAGTTTCACACCGAAACGTGTGTATTGTCCGGAATGCCCCAAACCTGTGTATTTGAAAAATATTACCCTGTATTCCTTATGCATTTATCAGATCGATAAGTATTTGTTATTTTCGTCATATGCATATATCAATGATATTAAATACGGCATATATGATTCAGTGTTACTTTTATCGAAATGTAATATCATGTTTTGTCACGGTATCACGATATGTAAGTGTTCAAATACAGTGTCTGTTATGGCACGGTATTTATGTGTATAAATACAGTGTCTCTAATGTCACGATATATATGTGTACAAATACAGTGTATCTAATGTCATGGTATATAAGTGTATAAATACAGTGTCTCTTATGTCACGATATATATGTACAAATACAGTGTCTCTTATGTCACGGTATATATGTGTACAAATACAGTGTCTCTAATGTCACGGTATATATATGTACAAATACAGTGTCTCTTATGTCACGGTATATATGTGTATAAATACAGTGTCTCTAATGTCACGGTATATATGTACAAATACAGTGTCTCTAATGTCACGGTATATATGTACAAATACAGTGTCTCTAATGTCACGGTATATATGTGTACAAATACAGTGTATCTAATGTCACGGTATGTATGTGTATAAATATAGTGTCTCAAATGTCACGGTATATATGTGTATAAATACAGTGTCTCTAATGTCACGGTATATATGTGTACAAATACAGTGTCTTTTATGTCACGGTATATATGTACAAATACAGTGTCTCTTATGTCACGGTATATAAATGTACAAATATAATGTCTCTAATGTCACGGTATTTATGTGTATAAATATAGTGTCTCTAATGTCACGGTATATATATGTACAAATACAGTGTCTCTTATGTCACGGTATATATGTGTATAAATACAGTGTCTCTAATGTCACGGTATATATGTGTACAAATACAGTGTCTCTTATGTCACGGTATATATGTGTACAAATACAGTGTCTCTTATGTCACGATATATATGTGTACAAATACAGTGTCTCTAATGTCACGTTATATATATGTACAAATACAGTGTCTCTTATGTCACGATATATATGTGTACAAATACAGTGTCTCTTATGTCACGGTATATAAATGTACAAATACAGTGTCTCTAATGTCACAGTATATATGTACAAATACAGTGTCTCTCATGACACGGTTTATAATTGTACAAATACAGTGTCTCTAACGTCACTCTTCATAAGTGACAATTATAATTTCACTTGTGCCATGCACATAATTATACCAAAAATAATGTTACTTTTATGTCACCGTATATAAGTGTACACATGTAGTGTATATTATGTCACGGTCCATAAGTGTATATTGAATTATTTTTCCTACCTGTTACAATGTACCCGACATTAAGACGCCCCATAAGGTATAATCGCTAGATTTTTTTTCTCGTCTTTTTCTGTCTAAAAAACACCGCTTCGTATATGCGCACCTACATGTATTTGTTATATCAATAATTATTCACTGATTTTCCTCCTGATCCATTCCATCTCCCACTCCAACATGTTTATGTTATGTCTAGTATTCTCTGTATCCCTTTTTGCACAAACTATTCCCTCTCCATTGTCCACATTCCCCTACCCCTCCCTTGTCACTCTCCTCCCAGATAGCTTGCCGTTCTTATTTATATGCAGTACGTTTCCTGGTATTGTTAAACTCGTCATTCCAGCACGTTTGGCATGAATCCCAAATTCTGGTGTTACCTAGCCAATGTCTGACTGTCTTCTTATGTATCGTGCTCGGATAGGCGCGTTCAACCAACACTATCAATCTGTACATCTTACAACATTTATCAGCGTGCTTGATATCCTTTGTCTAAGTCTGATGTGGTGTATAATTTGTCCTATAGTGATGAACATATATTCTAACATTCTGTCTTTAGGTACCTTTTCAGCGAGACATTCTCCCGCGCTTTTGCTATTTGTCGATTCTTTAGCATTTTCTATTTCTGTTCTCCATGTAGTACTTTATGTTATAATGAAACTATACTGGTCAGGTGATATTGAATGTAACCCTGGCCCATTAAATGATACCACTGATTCTTTCTTAGAATCAAATATAAGTGAATGTTTAGATTATAGCAAATACTCATTTGTCCATTTAAATGTTCAAAGTTTGAAGCCAAAGATTGATATTCTTCTACAGCCTATCAACATCAGATATAAAAGCACATATCCAATTTAAATAAGACACTATTTTTTCGTATAGTACCGATTGTTTTAGGCACTTAACTCCTATCTTGTTGTCGTTGGTGTTTTAATATCAATTTGATCTACTACGTATTTGTTGCGACATTGAATGAGAGGTAAGGTAACTTTTTCAAGTTAAGGTCGTCAGGGGTGATTGGCTAGTGAAATGTTCTTTAATGTGATCATGAAGTAAATACCGTTTGCTACATTTGGTTTGGGATAAACTAATGTTATTTTTTGTATCTCCTCCCTTGGGAGGAGTGGGCCGTTCCCGGAGGTACTGCAATACCGGGCCAACCCGTGGTAAGAGCGGAGCAAGCCCCTGACATCTCACCTGTGTCCAAAAATCAGTTTAATATCGAAGTACCCCAGTGGGGTACGTATCAGATATTAAGCTGATAAGAACAGATACTACACTTTGATCTTAGCCAAAAGGCCGAGAAGCGATACCGCTAGCTACACCAAATCTGGTTTATATTCAATACCGATTTCACGTTTTCACGGTACCTAAGAATATATTCAGTGAGGTTATCGTCCTGTAAAGGTGGAAATCGCCTGTAAGAATTCTTAGTGCTGATGCGGAAGTGTGCATTGAAGAATTATGAACTATTTTGCGAGGACCAGTTGATACCCGCGGCACTGTATTTTCACGCGCGACCTATATTTTCGTAGGGTGGAAAGGACAGGAGACGTAAGGACAACGTTGTACAACGTATCGCGATATGGTGGAAGGGATGTAACTCTAAATAAAAGTTAATATGACGCGAAAGGACATGATTTAGTGTAGAAATGATTCTATTTCGGGGTCAAATTACACATGTATAGTTACCGTCGGGGTTATCCGGGTCAGTTTTCATAACTTACACTCGTAGCTTAGTTTTCTCACAATCAAATAATTTTATCGCACTCTGATATATCACAGAAAGCACTGAGCACAAAATACATGTACAGGGACCACAGAACCAAATCAAAAATAGATTGTGGATTTTCCCCGTTTGGGCAGAAGATTTAATAGGAAGGTGAATGCATCGGGTCCTACTGATTGGATATTCAGACGAGAAAAGTTTCCAAAGTTCTATGAGTGGGCGAGGCAATACACGAAGATGTAAAATGTATAGAAAAAAGTTAATTTTTGTCTAGCCTGTTTTTGTCAGGGGGAGTTAGTTTTGTTGTAAATTTAGGTGAATTTTTGGTGCTGAATTCAATACAAGATGGTGGCCCCCCCATATAATAAAAAGTTTAAATAGGTAGAATGTTTAAACAATCTATTTACAGTTTTCAGAGATGACATTCTTCAAAATAATGGCTAGTGGACCAGTGTTGAAAACTCCATTTAAGCAGGACAGTGGTAAACGTTAACATTATCGTCTATGGGAAATCATTTGGTTCCATGGCTACTATACAATGTGAATAATTCGCACAACAATAGCGAGATTTGTCACTTCTACAGCCTATCAACATCAGATATAAAAGCACATATCCAATTTAAATAAGACACTATTTTTTCGTATAGTACCGATTGTTTTAGGCACTTAACTCCTATCTTGTTGTCGTTGGTGTTTTAATATCAATTAGATCTACTACGTATTTGTTGCGACATTGTATGAGAGGTAAGGTAACTATTTCAAGTTAAGGTCGTCAGGGTTGATTGGCTAGTGAAATGTTCTTTAATGTGATCATGAAGTAAATACCGTTTGCTACATTTGGTGTGGGATAAACTAATGTTATTTTTTGTATCTCCTCCCGTGGGAGGATTGGGCCGTTCCCGGAGGTACTGCAATACCGGGCCAACCCGTGGTAAGAGCGGAGCAAGCCCCTGACATCTCACCTGTGTCCAAAAATCAGTTTAATATCGAAGTACCCCATGGCCAGTGGGGTACGTATCAGATATTAAGCTGATAAGAACAGATACTACACTTTGATCTTAGCCAAAAGGCCGAGAAGCGATACCGCTAGCTACACCAAATCTGGCTTATATTCAATACCGATTTCACGTTTTCACGGTACCTAAGAATATATTCAGTGAGGTTATCGTCCTGTAAAGGTGGAAATCGCCTGTAAGAATTCTTAGTGCTGATGCGGAAGTGTGCATTGAAAGAATTATGAACTATTTTGCGAGGACCAGTTGATACCCGCGGCACTGTATTTTCACGCGCGACGTATATTTTCGTAGGGTGGAAAGGACAGGAGACGTAAGGACAACGTTGTACAACGTATCGCGATATGGTGGAAGGGATGTAACTCTAAATAAAAGTTAATATGACGCGAAAGGACATGATTTAGTGCAGAAATGATTCTATTTCGGGGTCAAATTACACATGTATAGTTACCGTCGGGGTTATCCGGGTCAGTTTTCATAACTTACACTCGTAGCTTAGTTTTCTCACAATCAAATAATTTTATCGCACTCTGATATATCACAGAAAACACTGAGCACAAAATACATGTACAGGGACCACAGAACCAAATCACAAAATAGATTGTGGATTTTCCCCGTTTGGGCAGAAGATTTAATAGGAAGGTGAATGCATCGGGTCCTACTGATTGGATATTCAGATGAGAAAAGTTTCCAAAGTTCAATGAGTGGGCGAGGCAATACACGAAGATGTAAAATATATAGAAAAAAGTTAATTTTGTCTAGCCTGTTTTTGTCAGGGGGAGTTAGTTTTGTTGTAAATTTAGGTGAATTTTTGGTGCTGAATTCAATACAAGATGGTGGCCCCCCATATAATAAAAAGTTTAAATAGGTAGAATGTTTAAACAATCTATTTACAGTTTTCAGAGATGACATTCTTCAAAATAATGGCTAGTGGACCAGTGTTGAAAACTCCATTTAAGCAGGACAGTGGTAAACGTTAACATTATCGTCTATGGGAAATCATTTGGTTCCATGGCTACTATACAATGTGAATAATTCGCACAACAATAGCGAGATTTGTCACTTCTACAGCCTATCAACATCAGATATAAAAGCACATATCCAATTTAAATAAGACACTATTTTTTCGTATAGTACCGATTGTTTTAGGCACTTAACTCCTATCTTGTTGTCGTTGGTGTTTTAATATCAATTTGATCTACTACGTATTTGTTGCGACATTGTATGAGAGGTAAGGTAACTATTTCAAGTTAAGGTCGTCAGGGGTGATTGGCTAGTGAAATGTTCTTTAATGTGATCATGAAGTAAATACCGTTTGCTACATTTGGTTTGGGATAAACTAATGTTATTTTTTGTATCTCCTCCCGTGGGAGGAGTGGGCCGTTCCCGGAGGTACTGCAATACCGGGCCAACCCGTGGTAAGAGCGGAGCAAGCCCCTGACATCTCACCTGTGTCCAAAAATCAGTTTAATATCGAAGTACCCCAGTGGGGTACGTATCAGATATTAAGCTGATAAGAACAGATACTACACTTTGATCTTAGCCAAAAGGCCGAGAAGCGATACCGCTAGCTACACCAAATCTGGTTTATATTCAATACCGATTTCACGTTTTCACGGTACCTAAGAATATATTCAGTGAGGTTATCGTCCTGTAAAGGTGGAAATCGCCTGTAAGAATTCTTAGTGCTGATGCGGAAGTGTGCATTGAAGAATTATGAACTATTTTGCGAGGACCAGTTGATACCCGCGGCACTGTATTTTCACGCGCGACCTATATTTTCGTAGGGTGGAAAGGACAGGAGACGTAAGGACAACGTTGTACAACGTATCGCGATATGGTGGAAGGGATGTGACTCTAAATAAAAGTTAATATGACGCGAAAGGACATGATTTAGTGTAGAAAAGATTCTATTTCGGGGTCAAATTACACATGTATAGTTACCGTTGGGGTTATCCGGGTCAGTTTTCATAACTTACACTCGTAGCTTAGTTTTCTCACAATCAGATAATTTCATCGCACTCTGATATATCACAGAAAACACTGAGCACAAAATACATGTACAGGGACCACAGAACCAAATCAAAAATAGATTGTGGATTTTCCCCGTTTGGGCAGAAGATTTAATAGGAAGGTGAATGCATCGGGTCCTACTGATTGGATATTCAGATGAGAAAAGTTTCCAAAGTTCAATGAGTGGGCGAGGCAATACACGAAGATGTAAAATATATAGAAAAAAGTTAATTTTTGTCTAGCCTGTTTTTGTCAGGGGGAGTTAGTTTTGTTGTAAATTTAGGTGAATTTTTGGTGCTGAATTCAATACAAGATGATGGCCCCCCCATATAATAAAAAGTTTAAATAGGTAGAATGTTTAAACAATCTATTTACAGTTTTCAGAGATGACATTCTTCAAAATAATGGCTAGTGGACCAGTGTTGAAAACTCCATTTAAGCAGGACAGTGGTAAACGTTAACATTATCGTCTATGGGAAATCATTTGGTTCCATGGTTACTATACAATGTGAATAATTCGCACAACAATAGCGAGATTTGTCACTTCTACAGCCTATCAACATCACAGGCGCTTGCATAGAAAATGTGAATTTCATTTTTTTTATTTGACAGTGGTGTGTGTAATCTGTTAAGCACAAGGCCGGAAACTCCGTCACGAGAAACGGCACCCCAGCTCACTTCAATCGACTAAAAAAACACATTTATTCAAACTGACACGGTGCATACTATATACTACCGTCATCTGGAAACATTCATCTTTAACCTACCGTGTCACTCAATACGAATTGTTACATCCAAAACACAATAATCCGTGAAAACATTGCCGAATTCCTCGCTCTGAACGCCATTTTTCAAACGGCTCCCTCAGCCTGTCCAGATTCTTCATTTACATACGGGGTTGAAAAGTCATGCGATTATATAATCGACAGTCACCAGGTGCACTTTTGGGGGTCATCTCGGCATACTTTATTTTACATGTGCATGTACAGGACGTCGTTTGCGAGATCACGGACTAATAAGATAGCATGTTTTAATGCCAGTGATGAGATCGTCCCTTTCTTTTCTTCAACTGCATCATTTCGGTAGTTGTTGAACTTCGTTTTTGAAAACGAAAGATTGCATGTAATGATGCTCAGTAACTTGTTCAGACAGGGCCGGGGCATTATACGTATACCATGAACTAGCAGTATCAGTTGAACTTTTTCGAAGTTAAAATTTGGATGGGGTAATAGCTGATAGTTGTTTGATATTTTGTTTTTTATTGAACTTGCCATCTATTTAGGGTTATGCCTATCTTCAATTAAAAAAAAGGACCACTACATGACTAGTTAAAAATATATTGACCACACACAATATCGGTAAGAATACGAGGTTATTCTGAGTATTCTGGCGTTAGCCCTTAATACTATAAAATTCTGGCGTTGACACAAAATAACTACTACTACCCCTCAACTAATCTCTTTTCTTTCTCATTTAAATCCAGTTTCTTTATTCTGTAAGCACTTCAGCCAGCTTGATCATTATTAGAGTAACGTTGGACGTTTACACCTGACTCAATTAATCAGATAATTCATTAATTAAATATTATATATGCGATGTAAAGTGGAATTACATAGATAATCGGTATTACGAAGAATACTTTACAATGCGTTAAACTCTTTGACGTTGTCACTGGCGGATTTTTTTTTTTTTTTTTTTTTTTAGGTACAAGAAATTTTAATGCCCCAGAACATTTAAAATTTGGACTGCTGCCAGGGTTGAGGCCCTGGATTCAGTATCCTGACAAATATATCCTCATACAAGAGGGCTCTCATTCATCACCTTACATTCATTTACACATTTCATTCCTTTATTTTCTTTCATTGTATTACACACATTCATATACTGGATTCATTACTTCCTAAATAATTTCACTCACCATATATACATATTTAATTATTACGTCACTCACTTGATTGCATCTCGCACATTGATTTCGCACGCACGCACGCACGCACGCACACACCGTATGATATTTGGAAACTTCAATCATGATCACCAGCTGTGAGTCAGTCTTGTTATGGTCTAGCGTGGAAATCCACACTTACCATTACTGACCCACAACCTGTAATCACACTTGATTGACCCATATCACACATACATAATTACATACATACCACACATGTACATACATACATACATACTTATATACATACACTTCATGATAGTTGGATAGGTCAATCATGATCACCAGCTGTGAGCCAGTCGTGTTATGGTCTAGCGTGGAAATCCACACTTACCATTACTGACTCACAACCTGTAATCGCACTTGATTGACCCATATCACACATACATACACAGTACATGCACACATACATACATCATACAAATGTACCTACACAAGTATACAATAAACATACGTGTTGAGTATATTCACCAAATATATCACAACTTTCAATCTCCTTTACTTTCGACACCGCTCTAATTTTCACACCAATTATAATCACTTGTGAATCCACACTTACCACTATTTGGAGGTATTCACAACATTACACAACGTATTACTTAATACATAATAATATATAAATACACACAGTATATAAATAAATGTATATTTAAATGGCATTATTACGTTAGTCTTTTATTATTATTATTATTATCATTAATGGCATTACTGCTTGTTAGCTACGTTAGACTGATCGGTGAGAGTGTGTATGTGTGTTTTGGTTCTTTTATCGTGTTGTCGGTAGATAGTCTCGCTGGAGTAATTAGTAGTACCCAATATTTGTAAAGTAACTTCCGGTTGTGCTTACCGACATGTGGCTGTGTATTAAATTGGACATGAAGTAAGTTTTGAGTTAATTATCGTCATTGAACCGATACTATGTAATATAAACTTGCTCTAACTTATCAAATCTAGACTTGTATATTTCCTGGAGGTATATAAAGTATGTTAAATATTGTTCGCGAGTAGTCTAAAAATAGGTTTCAGGTTTCTACCATGGGTCTGTAATTCGCTGTGGATTATGTTTTTTAGGATATGAAAAGCAGAATTAGCAGACGTTCGTTTGTGTTGGTATTTTATTATATTTCGTACTTTCCATATTGTCCATTTGACACAGATAATTATTAAGTTTGTTATTCTGTGCATCTCACTTTCTTTTTCGTTCAATTCACCGGTTATCATCTTTTCTTCATTTAGTAATATTCTGATATCGTGAATTTTGTCGATAATATTGCACTTAACGAGTTGGATTAGTTGTTTAGTGAACGTGCAGTGATAAAAAAGGTGGGTTAGTGTTTCTATTTCATTGTTGCATAGGTGACATTTTCCATCCGAACGGTTCATTAATTGTAGTTTATATTCTGTATATATAATCCTGTGCAAGCACTTCCATTGAAATTCTTTCATTTTTAGTGATATTGGTAATTGCTTAAGTTGTTTCCAAACTTGATCCCAAGAAATTTCTTGTTGTAAGTAAATTTCCCATTTCTCTTCTGCTTTTGGTTTAGTATATGGTTGCATGATTTTTTGTATTGCATATTCATTTAGTTTTTTAACTGGTTGGAACACATCTTTTTTATACTTACCAAAGCACAAGTTATCATCTAGTATATGTTCTGTATTACGTGACTGTAATAATGTATCTCGCTTTAGTTTTTCGATGAAAGTTCCTATTATTGCCTTTTTCACTTTTGAGTATTCAGCAATCCAGTTTTGTTTGTTAGTTAGTATAGCTAGTAACGAGTTGGAGTCTATAAATTTTGTGTTGACTTTGTTCCATATATCCTTTATTTTGTTAATACCACTCTGTGCAAAGGATTGTATCATAAGAGGCCTATTATTTACCTGTAGATGTATGTTGCCCCATAAGTTTTGGTCGAGCACATCAGATGTGGTCTGTACTGGCATCTTTGCTTGCATTTTTGCCCAGGCTAGTATGGCAGTTTTGTAGAACTTTGAAAATGTATTCACGTTTATTTCTTTAATGTCTGAGCATTTGCATATGAAGTATTTAGTATTATATTTATTGTCAAGCTGTTGTAGATAGAATCTACCTATCTGGTTCCAACTTTGTGGTTTGGAATGGATAATTCTATATATTGTTTTGATGTATATACTTTCTATAAAAGTTTCTATATTAATCATTCCCATTCCGCCTTTCACAATATCATTACAACATACTCTTCTATCCAGTTGGTTATATTTCCCATCCCAAATATATTCCCATATAATTGTATTTATCTCTTTAGCATATTTTGATGGTATTCCTCTGGATTCAATTTCAAATCTAATTACTGAAAGGATTAACGATTTAATTATCAGTGTTTTCCCAGTTATAGTGAGGTTTCTGGTTTTCCAAACTTGCAAGCTATTTTTTATTTTAACTATTTTTTCGCGCCATATTTTATCATCATCAATTATTCTTCCATGGTAAACTCCTAAAGTTTTGACTGCAGTTTTTGACCATTTGATTTTTTTGAAAGAAGGTATTTTATTTTTCCATGCACCAAGGTATATTGCTTCTGTCTTATCATAGTTAATTTTTGACCCTGAGGCTTTTTCATAAATAGAGAGTATTTCGAAGGCTTTTATTATGGACTGTTCTGTTCTATTGAATAATTGAGTGTCATCAGCAAACATGTTAAGTTTAGTCTCAATTTGATTTATACCTGGCAATTTAATTCCTTTTATATTTTGATTTGCTCTTATAGCACAGGCTAGAGGTTCTGCCTGAATTATATACAGCATCGGGGCTATTGGGCAACCTTGACGCGCAGATCTTGAAATATTGAAATACGATGATGTAAATCCATTTGTTTGTATGCATGTTTTTGAATCTTTTAGAAGCATTTCTATCCAATTGCAGAAAACTTTACCAAAGTTGAATTCTTTCATAGTTTTTAATATCCACCCCCATTCAATTCTATCGAATGCTTTTTGTTGGTCAAGGAAGATAATACTCCCTTCTTGGTTTTCTGATTCACAATAATCAATGATATCTTGAATTTGGCGGTTGGCATCCATAATGTTCCTTCCAGGTACAAATCCTTTCTGGTCAGTATGGATTAATTTATCAAGTTTTGTTTTGAGTCTATTAGCTAATATTTTGGCTATAATTTTGTAGTCTGTATTGAGTAATGTCAGCGGCCTCCAATTTTTTATATCTTCCCTTTCCCCTTTTTTGAATAATAGTTTGATTGTACCCCTAGTTTGAGAGTCAGTAAGTTTGTTATTGTTTAAAATTGTATTTATAAGTTCTATTACTTCATTGTTAATTAGCCACCAATATTTTTTATAAAATTCTGCACTGATTCCATCTTCTCCAGGAGATTTATTGTTTTTTAACATCAATATTGCTTGTATTATTTCTTCAGTGGACACCGGCCTGTCCATATCATTTTTTTCTTCATCTGTTAGTCTATTTTCAATACAATGTGTTAATTGATTGGCACTGTCTTCATCCCACCCCTCAGTGTTAAAAAGTTTAGAGTAAAATTTAGTCTGTTCATTTAGTATATTCTTTATTCCTGTTTTATAATTACCATCCTCCCCTTTTATCTTAAATCACTGTTTATTTTCTGCATTTGACTTTTCAAGACTGTAGAAGTATTTTGTAGATTTTTCATCTTCTTCAAAGATTTGTGTTCTAGATCTGACCCTAGTTGCACTTGTTCGATTATCATACACCTGTTTAATTCTATTTTTTAGGGAATTTATTTTATCGTTGGTTATGGTACTATTGTCATTCTGTTCAGAGAGCTTTTCAAGTTCCTTTTCCATCAATTTGAGTTTATTATCTGTTATTTTAAATTTCCTTCCTATTTCCATTGCTAAACTTTTTATTTTTATTTTGGTTAATTCCCACCAGTCACAGATGCTATATTGGTTTTTTTCCATAATCCATTGTGCCCAGCATGCTTGAAGTGTGTTTTTGAATATGTCATCCTCAATAACTTTATTGTTCATTTTCCATGTACCAGGTCCCATTTCTATTTCTTTTAATCTCAATCTTAATGTTAAACTATTGTGGTCGCTGTATGGGCAGTTTCTTATTTTGATTTCGTTTACCGAAGAGTTCATACTTATTGGTGTAAATACATAATCTATCCTCGATTTAGATCGTCCACGTTCAAACGAGTATTGTTTTGAGTCAAAGTTACGTTTTCGCCATATATCTTCAATTTCATATTTTGTCAAAAACGAGCAAAGTTCTGTATATCCAGTATCATATTTCTTTTGTATCGGGATTCGATCTTTAATACCATCCATTACACAATTGAAATCGCCCATAATGATGTTTCTAGTGTCATGATCATTAACCATATACGTGTTAAGTGATTTAAAGAATAATTTTCTTTCAGTTCCTTTGTTAGGAGAATAAATATTTACCAGGTTATATTTTGTGTTGTCAGATTTAATTATGCATGTTAGTAACCTACCTGTGTTGTCATATTTGTTTACTGAGATATCAATTGGTAGATTATTTTTCCATAGTATAGCTACCCCCCTTGAATCACTGGAGCCATTATTCCAAGTACTGCCACCCTTAGCTATATCTTTCCATTGGTTTTGCCATTTTTTTGTGTCATCTTTCGTGCAGTGTGTTTCTTGTAGACATATTATGTGGTATTTTTGACTGTTTAGCCAATGTAGGAATTTGTCTCTTTTTCTATTGTCTCTCAGACCATTAGCATTTAAACAAGCAATATATAATGTATCGTTTTTGTTCATTGGAAGTTAATAAAATAGTATAATAGGGTTTTACTGAACCTATGAATAGTGTTATTTACTTTAGACAATACATATATACATAGACTAAGAAAAAAATAAACCATAGGAACGATATGTATAATAACTTAATGCAATATTGCGACAATAATTAACAGTCAGTAGAGATAAATACTTATGTACAATGTAGCATCATAGGCAGATACTAATTCTGGTTTTTTGGACGACTACTTGCTTGTCTGTCTTCCGGGGGTGTTTCGCTACTGAGGACTCGTTTTCGGGAAGTCATTGGAGTCGACCATGCATTTACCGTTGTGTGTGGAGCCATGATGAAGTCCTCCATGATTGACCACAGCTTGAGAGCTCCATCGACACTGATATGCATTCCGGATGCATCTGACGAGTCGTACTGGCCACATATCGGTACCCCTTTACGGATGAACGCGTTGGCAGTATCGATATACGACAGTGTTCGCGACTTGTCTAGGACACATAGTTTGGCCATGAAAGAATTTACGGTCACAGCAGTTGTGTTGATCGCTTGGATACTGGGGCTCTTACCCTTTCTTGGTATTACACTACAAAGACCGATTTGTTTTCCCGGAAATGCGTCTTTCACCTTGTCAAGCGCGTGCATGATATTGATCGTGACAGAATCACCGTCGGTTCTATGTTTGGTGATGTCGTTTGTACCTAGGCTTATGATAATTTTGTCCACATCATTTTCGCCGAGTGACATTTTTGCTTTTGTTATGTTCGCTTCTATGTTGTTAAATGTTGCACCGGAGATAGAAGCATTCACTACCTTACTGTCGTTAGGAATGTCTAGTCGTCTGCAGTTCGATGCTCCGATTATCACACTGTTTATGTTTTGTACAGCTGGGGTGGGCGTGTCACCTTCATCATCATGGTCCCTGGGCACAGTAGTACTGTCTGTGGTTGCAGATGCTGTAGATTGCAGTCCCACTTCATTGTCGCGGTCGTCGCAGCTATTCTTACGGTGACCTTCTCTTATCTCGTGTACATATTCGCCGTATGTGTCTCTGGCATTTTCCAAACAATCTCGCTGGAGATGGCCAGGTTTCCTGCATCGGTAGCACACCTTTAGTTTTTCAGGACAGTCTTTGCTGTAATGACCGGGAAGTCCACACTGGAAGCATTTTGTTACGGTGTACTCTCTCTGTGGACATCTGTACGAAGGGTGGTCAGTCTGATTGCACCTGAAGCAGGGGGTCCTGTTGTTGTCGGCGAAAACACGTACAGAGAATCTCCCAAACATTGTTGTGAGAGGGAGAAGGGGTTCACATTTCACAATCTGGACATATCTCGTACCATTTTCAATGTCTGTGTCTCGTATTTTCCCGCGTCTCACTGAGCCGTTCACTACTTCACCAAATTTTGACATGAACGAACTGATAACAGAGTCAGTCATTTCAAATGGAGCGTCTTTTATTGTCACATTTGTCACTGTTCTCTCGACCTCCATAACCTTGACAGTTTGGCTCTGGATAACCAGTCCATTTGTCAGAAGTTTGTTTTTGATCGCACTATCTCTCACTGTTACTACACACATCCTGTCCGTGAGTTGAATGGATTTAATGTCTGTTTTGTTAATTATATTTTCTAGACTTTCTAAGACTTGTTCATGATTAAGTCCCCTAAATTGTTTGTGATGGAAATGGACCGACATCGGTCTTTGAAGAAGTTGGTTATGATCCTTGTTGGACAAGTGAGTTCATATCACGATCGTGGACAATGGGGTTCCAACAAAAAAGGTTGCTAAGTGAATCTAAACATGATCTACTCACCGTAGACTGCACATTAGTTGAGTAAAGTCCTTTCTCTAACCTTAGTTGGGAATAAACAACACACAGAGGATCGAATTGAGTGTAGAACACCGATTCCAGTAGAAATATCGAGAGCCTCTGAAAAACACAACTATCGCCATTCAGGGGACATAACTCACTCACTGGCGGATTTAAAGCCCCCACCCCCACCCCACCCCATCCCCTAAAATTGTCAAAGTAAGGGTATCTCAAAAAGCGAATTCCCTTATCAATCAGCGAAATGATAGTATAAAATCATTAAAAATATCTCTCATATACTGTACTTGTTTTTATAAAACACACTAGGTATGAATCTATCGTGAAATACACTAGAATGCAGGATTTTGCATTTACCTGCTAAAAAATTTAGTTCCCTAATTGAAAATCCTGTGTCCGCCCCTGATTGTTGACACTAAGCGGCCAAATGTTATCAAGTTTATTAAAATCGCAATGAAGTAAGTAAGTAATACTGTTTCGAAGTGTGAATAAAAAGGGGTTTAAAATAAAATGAAACTCCTCAATATTTCGATAATCATACAGTGATAGATCTATAGATAAGTCCAGAGTCTTGTATGTACTCATACAATTTTGATTGAACTCGAAGAATTTCTGGCAAACAGTAAATCTAACATTATGGGTAATGAAAATAAATTGATGATAGATCATCGATCACAAAGTACAAAACGTTTGGCAGGTCTGAAGTATGATTTCGTATTTGACGACAACATGATATTTGTAAAATGTGTAGAAAGAAATGAACAAGTCTGAAGTAAGTAATGTTGGTAGACATGTATACGTTCCGGTAACCTGATGACAGTCTTATTCGTGATTCACTTTTCTTTTTGTTCGTCCAGATTTCAGTAAACTGACAAAAGTAAATCTATAAATAAGCATTGTGTTCTACCTTTGTGACAAAAGTATGCGAATCCATTTCCCATTTATCCTCTTTTTTTTTCTCTTTTTTTTTTTAATTTTCCAGTATAAAATGTCTAGGCCTACTACGCGAATGTGATTGCAGAATAGGCATTCTTGACTTCGTTTGCTTTTCCTGTATACTGTCATTTACGGTGCATGGTACTCTCACGTTCAAAATGATCAATAATTTATGATTATAAATCATCATTCATTGACTAAAGTCTTCAAATAATCGTAAATTAGACAAAACTCTTCAGCGAGCCGAAGCGTTTTCCGGACAAAATGCACGCGGAGATGACCCCCAAAAGTGCACCTGGCGGCAGCAGATTATATAATCACATGACCTTTCAACCCCGTATGTAAATGAAGAATCTGGACAGGCTGAGGGAGCCGTTTGAAAAATAGCGTTCAGAGCGAGGAATTCGGCAATGTTTTCACGGATTATTGTGTTTTGGATGTAACAATTCGTATTGAGTGACACGGTAGGTTAAAGATGAATGTTTCCTGATGACGGTAGTATATAGTATGCACCGTGTCAGTTTGAATAAATGTGTTTTTAGTCGATTGAAGTGAGATGGGGTGCCGTTACGCTCGTGACGGAGTTTCCGGCCTTGTGCTTAACAGATAACACATACCACTGTCAAATAAAAAAAATAAAAAATGAAAATAACATTTTCTATGCAAGCGCCTGTGATCAACATCAGATATAAAAGCACATATCCAATTTAAATAAGACACTATTTTTTCGTATAGTACCGATTGTTTTAGGCACTTAACTCCTATCTTGTTGTCGTTGGTGTTTTAATATCAATTTGATCTACTACGTATTTGTTGCGACATTGAATGAGAGGTAAGGTAACTATTTCAAGTTAAGGTCGTCAGGGGTGATTGGCTAGTGAAATGTTCTTTAATGTGATCATGAAGTAAATACCGTTTGCTACATTTGGTTTGGGATAAACTAATGTTATTTTTTGTATCTCCTCCCGTGGGAGGAGTGGGCCGTTCCCGGAGGTACTGCAATACCGGGCCAACCCGTGGTAAGAGCGGAGCAAGCCCCTGACATCTCACCTGTGTCCAAAAATCAGTTTAATATCGAAGTACCCCAGTGGGGTACGTATCAGATATTAAGCTGATAAGAACAGATACTACACTTTGATCTTAGCCAAAAGGCCGAGAAGCGATACCGCTAGCTACACCAAATCTGGCTTATATTCAATACCGATTTCACGTTTTCACGGTACCTAAGAATATATTCAGTGAGGTTATCGTCCTGTAAAGGTGGAAATCGCCTGTAAGAATTCTTAGTGCTGATGCGGAAGTGTGCATTGAAGAATTATGAACTATTTTGCGAGGACCAGTTGATACCCGCGGCACTGTATTTTCACGCGCGACGTATATTTTCGTAGGGTGGAAAGGACAGGAGACGTAAGGACAACGTTGTACAACGTATCGCGATATGGTGGAAGGGATGTAACTCTAAATAAAAGTTAATATGACGCGAAAGGACATGATTTAGTGTAGAAAAGATTCTATTTCGGGGTCAAATTACACATGTATAGTTACCGTTGGGGTTATCCGGGTCAGTTTTCATAACTTACACTCGTAGCTTAGTTTTCTCACAATCAAATAATTGTATCGCACTCTGATATATCACAGAAAACACTGAGCACAAAATACATGTACAGGGACCACAGAACCAAATCAAAAATAGATTGTGGATTTTCCCCGTTTGGGCAGAAGATTTAATAGGAAGGTGAATGCATCGGGTCCTACTGATTGGATATTCAGACGAGAAAAGTTTCCAAAGTTCTATGAGTGGGCGAGGCAATACACGAAGATGTAAAATGTATAGAAAAAAGTTAATTTTTGTCTAGCCTGTTTTTGTCAGGGGGAGTTAGTTTTGTTGTAAATTTAGGTGAATTTTTGGTGCTGAATTCAATACAAGATGGTGGCCCCCCATATAATAAAAAGTTTAAATAGGTAGAATGTTTAAACAATCTATTTACAGTTTTCAGAGATGACATTCTTCAAAATAATGGCTAGTGGACCAGTGTTGAAAAGTCCATTTAAGCAGGACAGTGGTAAACGTTAACATTATCGTCTATGGGAAATCATTTGGTTCCATGGTTACTATACAATGTGAATAATTCGCACAACAATAGCGAGATTTGTCACTTCTACAGCCTATCAACATCAGATATAAAAGCACATATCCAATTTAAATAAGACACTATTTTTTCGTATAGTACCGATTGTTTTAGGCACTTAACTCCTATCTTGTTGTCGTTGGTGTTTTAATATCAATTAGATCTACTACGTATTTGTTGCGACATTGAATGAGAGGTAAGGTAACTATTTCAAGTTAAGGTCGTCAGGGGTGATTGGCTAGTGAAATGTTCTTTAATGTGATCATGAAGTAAATACCGTTTGCTACATTTGGTTTGGGATAAACTAATGTTATTTTTTGTATCTCCTCCCGTGGGAGGAGTGGGCCGTTCCCGGAGGTACTGCAATACCGGGCCAACCCGTGGTAAGAGCGGAGCAAGCCCCTGACATCTCACCTGTGTCCAAAAATCAGTTTAATATCGAAGTACCCCAGTGGGGTACGTATCAGATATTAAGCTGATAAGAACAGATACTACACTTTGATCTTAGCCAAAAGGCCGAGAAGCGATACCGCTAGCTACACCAAATCTGGCTTATATTCAATACCGATTTCACGTTTTCACGGTACCTAAGAATATATTCAGTGAGGTTATCGTCCTGTAAAGGTGGAAATCGCCTGTAAGAATTCTTAGTGCTGATGCGGAAGTGTGCATTGAAGAATTATGAACTATTTTGCGAGGACCAGTTGATACCCGCGGCACTGTATTTTCACGCGCGACGTATATTTTCGTAGGGTGGAAAGGACAGGAGACGTAAGGACAACGTTGTACAACGTATCGCGATATGGTGGAAGGGATGTAACTCTAAATAAAAGTTAATATGACGCGAAAGGACATGATTTAGTGCAGAAATGATTCTATTTCGGGGTCAAATTACACATGTATAGTTACCGTCGGGGTTATCCGGGTCAGTTTTCATAACTTACACTCGTAGCTTAGTTTTCTCACAATCAGATAATTTCATCGCACTCTGATATATCACAGAAAACACTGAGCACAAAATACATGTACAGGGACCACAGAACCAAATCAAAAATAGATTGTGGATTTTCCCCGTTTGGGCAGAAGATTTAATAGGAAGGTGAATGCATCGGGTCCTACTGATTGGATATTCAGACGAGAAAAGTTTCCAAAGTTCTATGAGTGGGCGAGGCAATACACGAAGATGTAAAATGTATAGAAAAAAGTTAATTTTTGTCTAGCCTGTTTTTGTCAGGGGGAGTTAGTTTTGTTGTAAATTTAGGTGAATGTTTGGTGCTGAATTCAATACAAGATGGTGGCCCCCCATATAATAAAAAGTTTAAATAGGTAGAATGTTTAAACAATCTATTTACAGTTTTCAGAGATGACATTCTTCAAAATAATGGCTAGTGGACCAGTGTTGAAAAGTCCATTTAAGCAGGACAGTGGTAAACGTTAACATTATCGTCTATGGGAAATCATTTGGTTCCATGGTTACTATACAATGTGAATAATTCGCACAACAATAGCGAGATTTGTCACTTCTACAGCCTATCAACATCAGATATAAAAGCACATATCCAATTTAAATAAGACACTATTTTTTCGTATAGTACCGATTGTTTTAGGCACTTAACTCCTATCTTGTTGTCGTTGGTGTTTTAATATCAATTTGATCTACTACGTATTTGTTGCGACATTGAATGAGAGGTAAGGTAACTATTTCAAGTTAAGGTCGTCAGGGGTGATTGGCTAGTGAAATGTTCTTTAATGTGATCATGAAGTAAATACCGTTTGCTACATTTGGTTTGGGATAAACTAATGTTATTTTTTGTATCTCCTCCCGTGGGAGGAGTGGGCCGTTCCCGGAGGTACTGCAATACCGGGCCAACCCGTGGTAAGAGCGGAGCAAGCCCCTGACATCTCACCTGTGTCCAAAAATCAGTTTAATATCGAAGTACCCCAGTGGGGTACGTATCAGATATTAAGCTGATAAGAACAGATACTACACTTTGATCTTAGCCAAAAGGCCGAGAAGCGATACCGCTAGCTACACCAAATCTGGCTTATATTCAATACCGATTTCACGTTTTCACGGTACCTAAGAATATATTCAGTGAGGTTATCGTCCTGTAAAGGTGGAAATCGCCTGTAAGAATTCTTAGTGCTGATGCGGAAGTGTGCATTGAAGAATTATGAACTATTTTGCGAGGACCAGTTGATACCCGCGGCACTGTATTTTCACGCGCGACGTATATTTTCGTAGGGTGGAAAGGACAGGAGACGTAAGGACAACGTTGTACAACGTATCGCGATATGGTGGAAGGGATGTAACTCTAAATAAAAGTTAATATGACGCGAAAGGACATGATTTAGTGCAGAAATGATTCTATTTCGGGGTCAAATTACACATGTATAGTTACCGTTGGGGTTATCCGGGTCAGTTTTCATAACTTACACTCGTAGCTTAGTTTTCTCACAATCAGATAATTTCATCGCACTCTGATATATCACAGAAAACACTGAGCACAAAATACATGTACAGGGACCACAGAACCAAATCAAAAATAGATTGTGGATTTTCCCCGTTTGGGCAGAAGATTTAATAGGAAGGTGAATGCATCGGGTCCTACTGATTGGATATTCAGATGAGAAAAGTTTCCAAAGTTCTATGAGTGGGCGAGGCAATACACGAAAATGTAAAATATATAGAAAAAAGTTAATTTTTGTCTAGCCTGTTTTTGTCAGGGGGAGTTAGTTTTGTTGTAAATTTAGGTGAATGTTTGGTGCTGAATTCAATACAAGATGGTGGCCCCCCATATAATAAAAAGTTTAAATAGGTAGAATGTTTAAACAATCTATTTACAGTTTTCAGAGATGACATTCTTCAAAATAATGGCTAGTGGACCAGTGTTGAAAAGTCCATTTAAGCAGGACAGTGGTAAACGTTAACATTATCGTCTATGGGAAATCATTTGGTTCCATGGTTACTATACAATGTGAATAATTCGCACAACAATAGCGAGATTTGTCACTTCTACAGCCTATCAACATCAGATATAAAAGCACATATCCAATTTAAATAAGACACTATTTTTTCGTATAGTACCGATTGTTTTAGGCACTTAACTCCTATCTTGTTGTCGTTGGTGTTTTAATATCAATTTGATCTACTACGTATTTGTTGCGACATTGAATGAGAGGTAAGGTAACTATTTCAAGTTAAGGTCGTCAGGGGTGATTGGCTAGTGAAATGTTCTTTAATGTGATCATGAAGTAAATACCGTTTGCTACATTTGGTTTGGGATAAACTAATGTTATTTTTTGTATCTCCTCCCGTGGGAGGAGTGGGCCGTTCCCGGAGGTACTGCAATACCGGGCCAACCCGTGGTAAGAGCGGAGCAAGCCCCTGACATCTCACCTGTGTCCAAAAATCAGTTTAATATCGAAGTACCCCAGTGGGGTACGTATCAGATATTAAGCTGATAAGAACAGATACTACACTTTGATCTTAGCCAAAAGGCCGAGAAGCGATACCGCTAGCTACACCAAATCTGGCTTATATTCAATACCGATTTCACGTTTTCACGGTACCTAAGAATATATTCAGTGAGGTTATCGTCCTGTAAAGGTGGAAATCGCCTGTAAGAATTCTTAGTGCTGATGCGGAAGTGTGCATTGAAGAATTATGAACTATTTTGCGAGGACCAGTTGATACCCGCGGCACTGTATTTTCACGCGCGACGTATATTTTCGTAGGGTGGAAAGGACAGGAGACGTAAGGACAACGTTGTACAACGTATCGCGATATGGTGGAAGGGATGTAACTCTAAATAAAAGTTAATATGACGCGAAAGGACATGATTTAGTGTAGAAAAGATTCTATTTCGGGGTCAAATTACACATGTATAGTTACCGTTGGGGTTATCCGGGTCAGTTTTCATAACTTACACTCGTAGCTTAGTTTTCTCACAATCAGATAATTTCATCGCACTCTGATATATCACAGAAAACACTGAGCACAAAATACATGTACAGGGACCACAGAACCAAATCAAAAATAGATTGTGGATTTTCCCCGTTTGGGCAGAAGATTTAATAGGAAGGTGAATGCATCGGGTCCTACTGATTGGATATTCAGATGAGAAAAGTTTCCAAAGTTCTATGAGTGGGCGAGGCAATACACGAAAATGTAAAATATATAGAAAAAAGTTAATTTTTTGTCTAGCCTGTTTTTGTCAGGGGGAGTTAGTTTTGTTGTAAATTTAGGTGAATGTTTGGTGCTGAATTCAATACAAGATGGTGGCCCCCCATATAATAAAAAGTTTAAATAGGTAGAATGTTTAAACAATCTATTTACAGTTTTCAGAGATGACATTCTTCAAAATAATGGCTAGTGGACCAGTGTTGAAAAGTCCATTTAAGCAGGACAGTGGTAAACGTTAACATTATCGTCTATGGGAAATCATTTGGTTCCATGGTTACTATACAATGTGAATAATTCGCACAACAATAGCGAGATTTGTCACTTCTACAGCCTATCAACATCAGATATAAAAGCACATATCCAATTTAAATAAGACACTATTTTTTCGTATAGTACCGATTGTTTTAGGCACTTAACTCCTATCTTGTTGTCGTTGGTGTTTTAATATCAATTTGATCTACTACGTATTTGTTGCGACATTGAATGAGAGGTAAGGTAACTATTTCAAGTTAAGGTCGTCAGGGGTGATTGGCTAGTGAAATGTTCTTTAATGTGATCATGAAGTAAATACCGTTTGCTACATTTGGTTTGGGATAAACTAATGTTATTTTTTGTATCTCCTCCCGTGGGAGGAGTGGGCCGTTCCCGGAGGTACTGCAATACCGGGCCAACCCGTGGTAAGAGCGGAGCAAGCCCCTGACATCTCACCTGTGTCCAAAAATCAGTTTAATATCGAAGTACCCCAGTGGGGTACGTATCAGATATTAAGCTGATAAGAACAGATACTACACTTTGATCTTAGCCAAAAGGCCGAGAAGCGATACCGCTAGCTACACCAAATCTGGCTTATATTCAATACCGATTTCACGTTTTCACGGTACCTAAGAATATATTCAGTGAGGTTATCGTCCTGTAAAGGTGGAAATCGCCTGTAAGAATTCTTAGTGCTGATGCGGAAGTGTGCATTGAAGAATTATGAACTATTTTGCGAGGACCAGTTGATACCCGCGGCACTGTATTTTCACGCGCGACCTATATTTTCGTAGGGTGGAAAGGACAGGAGACGTAAGGACAACGTTGTACAACGTATCGCGATATGGTGGAAGGGATGTAACTCTAAATAAAAGTTAATATGACGCGAAAGGACATGATTTAGTGTAGAAAAGATTCTATTTCGGGGTCAAATTACACATGTATAGTTACCGTTGGGGTTATCCGGGTCAGTTTTCATAACTTACACTCGTAGCTTAGTTTTCTCACAATCAGATAATTTCATCGCACTCTGATATATCACAGAAAACACTGAGCACAAAATACATGTACAGGGACCACAGAACCAAATCAAAAATAGATTGTGGATTTTCCCCGTTTGGGCAGAAGATTTAATAGGAAGGTGAATGCATCGGGTCCTACTGATTGGATATTCAGATGAGAAAAGTTTCCAAAGTTCTATGAGTGGGCGAGGCAATACACGAAAATGTAAAATATATAGAAAAAAGTTAATTTTTGTCTAGCCTGTTTTTGTCAGGGGGAGTTAGTTTTGTTGTAAATTTAGGTGAATGTTTGGTGCTGAATTCAATACAAGATGGTGGCCCCCCCATATAATAAAAAGTTTAAATAGGTAGAATGTTTAAACAATCTATTTACAGTTTTCAGAGATGACATTCTTCAAAATAATGGCTAGTGGACCAGTGTTGAAAAGTCCATTTAAGCAGGACAGTGGTAAACGTTAACATTATCGTCTATGGGAAATCATTTGGTTCCATGGTTACTATACAATGTGAATAATTCGCACAACAATAGCGAGATTTGTCACTTCTACAGCCTATCAACATCAGATATAAAAGCACATATCCAATTTAAATAAGACACTATTTTTTCGTATAGTACCGATTGTTTTAGGCACTTAACTCCTATCTTGTTGTCGTTGGTGTTTTAATATCAATTTGATCTACTACGTATTTGTTGCGACATTGAATGAGAGGTAAGGTAACTATTTCAAGTTAAGGTCGTCAGGGGTGATTGGCTAGTGAAATGTTCTTTAATGTGATCATGAAGTAAATACCGTTTGCTACATTTGGTTTGGGATAAACTAATGTTATTTTTTGTATCTCCTCCCGTGGGAGGAGTGGGCCGTTCCCGGAGGTACTGCAATACCGGGCCAACCCGTGGTAAGAGCGGAGCAAGCCCCTGACATCTCACCTGTGTCCAAAAATCAGTTTAATATCGAAGTACCCCAGTGGGGTACGTATCAGATATTAAGCTGATAAGAACAGATACTACACTTTGATCTTAGCCAAAAGGCCGAGAAGCGATACCGCTAGCTACACCAAATCTGGCTTATATTCAATACCGATTTCACGTTTTCACGGTACCTAAGAATATATTCAGTGAGGTTATCGTCCTGTAAAGGTGGAAATCGCCTGTAAGAATTCTTAGTGCTGATGCGGAAGTGTGCATTGAAGAATTATGAACTATTTTGCGAGGACCAGTTGATACCCGCGGCACTGTATTTTCACGCGCGACCTATATTTTCGTAGGGTGGAAAGGACAGGAGACGTAAGGACAACGTTGTACAACGTATCGCGATATGGTGGAAGGGATGTAACTCTAAATAAAAGTTAATATGACGCGAAAGGACATGATTTAGTGTAGAAAAGATTCTATTTCGGGGTCAAATTACACATGTATAGTTACCGTTGGGGTTATCCGGGTCAGTTTTCATAACTTACACTCGTAGCTTAGTTTTCTCACAATCAAATAATTGTATCGCACTCTGATATATCACAGAAAACACTGAGCACAAAATACATGTACAGGGACCACAGAACCAAATCAAAAATAGATTGTGGATTTTCCCCGTTTGGGCAGAAGATTTAATAGGAAGGTGAATGCATCGGGTCCTACTGATTGGATATTCAGATGAGAAAAGTTTCCAAAGTTCTATGAGTGGGCGAGGCAATACACGAAAATGTAAAATATATAGAAAAAAGTTAATTTTTTGTCTAGCCTGTTTTTGTCAGGGGGAGTTAGTTTTGTTGTAAATTTAGGTGAATGTTTGGTGCTGAATTCAATACAAGATGGTGGCCCCCCCATATAATAAAAAGTTTAAATAGGTAGAATGTTTAAACAATCTATTTACAGTTTTCAGAGATGACATTCTTCAAAATAATGGCTAGTGGACCAGTGTTGAAAAGTCCATTTAAGCAGGACAGTGGTAAACGTTAACATTATCGTCTATGGGAAATCATTTGGTTCCATGGTTACTATACAATGTGAATAATTCGCACAACAATAGCGAGATTTGTCACTTCTACAGCCTATCAACATCAGATATAAAAGCACATATCCAATTTAAATAAGACACTATTTTTTCGTATAGTACCGATTGTTTTAGGCACTTAACTCCTATCTTGTTGTCGTTGGTGTTTTAATATCAATTTGATCTACTACGTATTTGTTGCGACATTGTATGAGAGGTAAGGTAACTATTTCAAGTTAAGGTCGTCAGGGGTGATTGGCTAGTGAAATGTTCTTTAATGTGATCATGAAGTAAATACCGTTTGCTACATTTGGTTTGGGATAAACTAATGTTATTTTTTGTATCTCCTCCCGTGGGAGGAGTGGGCCGTTCCCGGAGGTACTGCAATACCGGGCCAACCCGTGGTAAGAGCGGAGCAAGCCCCTGACATCTCACCTGTGTCCAAAAATCAGTTTAATATCGAAGTACCCCAGTGGGGTACGTATCAGATATTAAGCTGATAAGAACAGATACTACACTTTGATCTTAGCCAAAAGGCCGAGAAGCGATACCGCTAGCTACACCAAATCTGGCTTATATTCAATACCGATTTCACGTTTTCACGGTACCTAAGAATATATTCAGTGAGGTTATCGTCCTGTAAAGGTGGAAATCGCCTGTAAGAATTCTTAGTGCTGATGCGGAAGTGTGCATTGAAGAATTATGAACTATTTTGCGAGGACCAGTTGATACCCGCGGCACTGTATTTTCACGCGCGACGTATATTTTCGTAGGGTGGAAAGGACAGGAGACGTAAGGACAACGTTGTACAACGTATCGCGATATGGTGGAAGGGATGTAACTCTAAATAAAAGTTAATATGACGCGAAAGGACATGATTTAGTGCAGAAATGATTCTATTTCGGGGTCAAATTACACATGTATAGTTACCGTCGGGGTTATCCGGGTCAGTTTTCATAACTTACACTCGTAGCTTAGTTTTCTCACAATCAGATAATTTCATCGCACTCTGATATATCACAGAAAGCACTGAGCACAAAATACATGTACAGGGACCACAGAACCAAATCAAAAATAGATTGTGGATTTTCCCCGTTTGGGCAGAAGATTTAATAGGAAGGTGAATGCATCGGGTCCTACTGATTGGATATTCAGACGAGAAAAGTTTCCAAAGTTCTATGAGTGGGCGAGGCAATACACGAAGATGTAAAATGTATAGAAAAAAGTTAATTTTTGTCTAGCCTGTTTTTGTCAGGGGGAGTTAGTTTTGTTGTAAATTTAGGTGAATGTTTGGTGCTGAATTCAATACAAGATGGTGGCCCCCCATATAATAAAAAGTTTAAATAGGTAGAATGTTTAAACAATCTATTTACAGTTTTCAGAGATGACATTCTTCAAAATAATGGCTAGTGGACCAGTGTTGAAAACTCCATTTAAGCAGGACAGTGGTAAACGTTAACATTATCGTCTATGGGAAATCATTTGGTTCCATGGTTACTATACAATGTGAATAATTCGCACAACAATAGCGAGATTTGTCACTTCTACAGCCTATCAACATCAGATATAAAAGCACATATCCAATTTAAATAAGACACTATTTTTTCGTATAGTACCGATTGTTTTAGGCACTTAACTCCTATCTTGTTGTCGTTGGTGTTTTAATATCAATTTGATCTACTACGTATTTGTTGCGACATTGTATGAGAGGTAAGGTAACTATTTCAAGTTAAGGTCGTCAGGGGTGATTGGCTAGTGAAATGTTCTTTAATGTGATCATGAAGTAAATACCGTTTGCTACATTTGGTTTGGGATAAACTAATGTTATTTTTTGTATCTCCTCCCGTGGGAGGAGTGGGCCGTTCCCGGAGGTACTGCAATACCGGGCCAACCCGTGGTAAGAGCGGAGCAAGCCCCTGACATCTCACCTGTGTCCAAAAATCAGTTTAATATCGAAGTACCCCAGTGGGGTACGTATCAGATATTAAGCTGATAAGAACAGATACTTTTTTTTATATATAAAATGGTTTTATTTACAGATTACAAATAAAAACGTCATGAGACACGACTCTATGACGCCAGTGTACTATGGACAACCGGTAACCCCGGTTAGGTGCAATTATCCCTACACTGAATATGGACAAATTATTGACTTTGGTTAACTGTAATACGGGAAAAGACATACTTTTTATATGCTAAAATATCCATGACTCTGTAGTGATATCAGAATACAAACAGAAATCAACAAAACATATTAGATCATGTGAAAGATCGTTGCAAAATCATGAAAAACTCAGATATAAAACTTACTTCAAAAACTTAATATACATAAAGATTAAAAATCACAAGGGGAGATTGATAATTAGTTCATCATCTCGTACAGAACAAAAAATATCTGTAGTATACCAGTACTCAGAGAAGATGTTTATAGTGAAGCGAGCGAAATCGGACCTGATACGGAGGGGCCGTGGTGGCCGAGTGGTTAAGGTGTCCCGACACTTTAACACTAGCCCTCCACCTCTGGGTTGCGAGTTCGAAACCTACGTGGGGCAGTTGCCAGGTACTGACCGTAGGCCGGTGGTTTTTCTCCGGGTACTCCGGCTTTCCTCCACCTCCAAAACCTGGCACGTCCTTAAATGACCCTGGCTGTTAATAGGACGTTAAAAAAAAAAAAACAAACAAACAAAACCTGATACGGAGAATTATACTGCTCAGAAAGTGGCAGACAAGAGAATCAGAAGTGGGAGACTTTCTGTCGTATTTTTTAACGCAACGGATATGCCAAATAGAAGATAAGGATTCTGCCACTAGAAATAAAACGAGAGTCTTTACTTTTAGAGTGAGACTGACTGGGGAGTGAAAACGCCAAAGTGCCGAATCAGTGAGAATTTTGTTCTCTTAGATCTGGTGAATCCATGAATTAACTAATGATACTAAAGGCTGAATAAAAGGACACTCAAAAAACAAATGTGAAATTGTTCCAAAACCAATACAAAATGTAAATACTTAGAAGACTCAACACCAAACCTATGCATTCTGAAATTTACAGGTAGAATTTCATGTACGATTTTAAACACGACATCCCTTGAGTGGGTATCTAAAAATATAATGGAAATATTGAGAAAAACAGGAGCAAAGTCTATAGTAGGAAAAATCCTGACAATTCGTGGTGTGGTGATGACACCAGATAACAAAGTACCATACAACTCCTTAGTTGTCTCTGACTGAAAGTTGGACTTTGGAAAGTCCTCTATATATTTCTGAAAAATTCTATAAATACGAGTATAAAACGTAGGACACCACTTGCTATGAGGAGAATTATTATCAACGGATGAAAAATATTCACGCAAATCTAATGAAAGCCAGTACATGGTAAAAAAAAACCTCCATTTGGCCTGTGTCGCTTTAAAAATAAAATTCTGAAAATGTTTCAAGTAAATAGCTTGAAGTTTAACTTTTATATTAACTATAGCAAGTCCACCACTAGTAGGAGAAGCATAGGCTACGGAGCGCGCAAGTGGCTCTGACTTAGAATTCCATAAAAATCTAAACAATATTCTCTGAAAGAGTTCTAAATAATGCCTTGGCATTATGACAACAGTACCAATATACCAGATTTTGCTGCAAGCAAGGACCTTTATAACAATAGATTTTTGTGTAAATGATAAATTTCGAAGTTTCCATAAATTTAAGGTCCTTGGTATTTTTTAAAAAACTGGCTGCCAAATATCGTCAGGGGTGATGTTATTACCAACTAGAACCCCACAAATTGTATGTTTTTCCACCCAACTAATGCCAAAAGGATGATCTGAACGCGATTTCCATTTCCCAAGCCAAATTCCCTTACTTTTCTGCCTATTCAATTTAGACCCTGACGCTCTGCCATACTAATCGCACCATGAAAACAATTTTGAAATAGATGAGCCTGTGCAGCATATACCAGTACTGTCATCAGCATAAAGGGAAATTTTGGCTGACTGAGAGGAACCCGGTAACTTTACACCAATTATTTCAGGATCGTCACGGACCTTTTTTTGCAAAGGGTTCCAATACCAAAACGTATAAAAGGGGAGATAAATTACAGCCTTGTCTTACACCACGAGTGATGGGGAAAGGGTCAGAAATAAACCCATTAACAATGACGGACGAGTGGACATTTTTGTATAAAACACTGACCCACCTGATAAAATCGGGTCCAAAGTTGAAAGCGGTAAGTACCTTAAATAAAAACTCATAATTCACTCTATCAAAAACCTTTCTCTTGGTCAAGAGATATAAATGCACATTTTAAGTCTTTTTGATCAACATAATTAAAAATATTACGGAGTAAATGACAATTTTCAAAAATAGATCGTTCTTTTATCGCACATGTCTGGTCAGTGCCAACACGTTTATCAATAAATTTACTTAATCTGTTAGTAATCACCTTAGATAAAATTTTGTAGTCTATATTAAGAAGGGAAATAGGCCTCCAGTTTTTCATATTACAAGAATTATTTGGATCTTTACACAACAAAGAGATATAAGATAGTTTTTGGGTGTCACATAGCTCATCATTCTGAAAAACGGCATTATATAACAAAACAAGCTGATCACTTAACAAATCAAAAAATGTAAGATAAAATTCGTTAGTTAAGCCATCGCTAGCAGGGGACTTATTATTTTTCATATGTCTTAACGCAACAAGAATTTCCTGCTTCCCTATAGGATCCTCACACATTGACATATCAAGTGCGTTAAGTCTGGGAAGATTTTTTCACAAAAGGAATCGGCCAACTCAAAATTGATAGCTTCCTCAGTAAAAAGTTTCACATAAAAATCCCGAAAAGCAGCCAAAATGTCACTAGAATTAGAAACAGAAGTGTCAGGTAAGTCAATTTTCTCTATGAATTTCTTCTTACCTCTATCACTTTCCATTTTAAAGAAATATCGTGAAGGTTTTTCAGAAAATATCTGACCTTTACAAACACGACGTTTTGCATTGTTGCGGTCAAATTTAAATGTTAATACTAATTCCTATCAAGATGGTCGTTTTCTCTGATCATCAAAATGGCGCGAAATACAATCCTGTCTAGGTTTACCATACACATCGTGACAAGACCATTAGTAATGGGATTCATGTTACAAATGCCACTCTTATACATATTTCGACGACAAATCCAGGTCAATTTAACTGGGATAAGCTCAAGTTATCCGGACATATACGGAAAACGCTTGACTCTTTGGGATATTTGCTCTGTGATTTAGTATCAGTGTCCCGATCATTTGTTCCGTGATAAAGCACCGGTCTGTCGATATTTCATAACGTCACTCTACTCCAAATGGCATTTGTTCTGTGACATCACTCCACTCCCCATGACATCATTATGACATTACTCCAAGCCGCAGGATAATTTTTTGTGACATTACTCCAAGCCACAGGATAAGTGTGTAATATCGCTTCTCTATCAAGGACGTCTTTGTGACATCGCTCCACTCCCTCGGATAACTGTTTTGTGACATCGTTCCACTCCCTCGGATAACTGTTTTGTGACCGTGCTCCACTCCCTCGGATAACTGTTTTGTGCCATCGCTCCACTCACCCAGTATAATCGTTTTGTGACATCGTTCCACTCCCCCGGATAATTATTTTGTGACATCGCTCGACTTCACCGGATAATATTTTTGTGACATCGCTACACTTCACCGGATAATTGTTTTGCTACATCGCTACACTTCACCGGATAATTGTTTTGCTACATCGCTCCACTTCACCGGATAATTGCTTTGTGGCAGTGCTCCACTCCCTGGATTTTTTTTTGTGACATCGCTTCACTACCCCGGATAACTGTTTTGTGACATCGTTTGACTTCTCCGGATAATATTTTTTTGTGACAGTGCTTCACTCCCCCGGATATTTGTTTTGTGACAACGCTTCACTTCTCCGGATAATATTTTGTGACATCGCTCCACTCTCCCGGATAATTGTTTTGTGACATCGCCTGACTCTCCCGGATAACTGTTTTGTGACATCGTTTGACTTCTCCGGATAATATTTTTGTGACATCGCTACACTTCACCGGATAATTGTTTTGTTACATCGCTACACTTCACCGGATAATTGCTTTGTGGCAGTGCTCCACTCCCAGGATTTTTTTTTGTGTGACATCGCTTCACTCACCCGGATGACTGTTTTGTGACATCGTTTGACTTCTCCGGATAATATTTTTTTGTGACAGTGCTCCACTCCCCCGGATATTTGTTTTGTGACAACGCTTCACTTCTCCGGATAATAATTTTTTGTGACATCGCTTCACTCACCCAGGATGATTGTTTAGTGACATCGCTCCAATCCCTCGGATAACTGTTTTGTAACATCGCTGCATTCCCCCGATAATTGTTCAGTGACATCGCTCCACTCCCCCGGATATTTGCTTCGTGACATCGCCTCACTCCCCATGATAATTGTTTTGTGACATCATTCCACTTGCCTAGATAATTATTTAGTACATCGTCACTCACCAGGATAATTGTTTTATGACATCGTTTCACTCCCCAGGATAACTATTTTGTGACAGTGTTCCACTCCCCCGGATATTTGTTTGGTGACATCGCTCAACTCCCCATGATAATTATTTAGTACATCACTAAACTCCCCCAGATAATTATTTAGTACATCGCTCCACCACACAGGATAATTTTGAGACACAGCCTTTGTCCCCAGGATTATTGTTTCGCGACATTGCTCCTCTCACAAAGAAAACGTTTCTGTAAATCGTTCATTTGTCCACGACATATATGTATTACCATACATTGATATTTTCACCAGGACATTCACATTGCTGGCTAGGAGTATTTTAACCACTTAGTCGCTGAAACAAAATCACATCTTAATCAGAGTGTGTTTTACGTCACAAATATCACTGCAATAATGATAAGCGGTATTACGCGGTTTGTTTTCTTTGTTATTACCGTTACTCTTAGCTCAAATTCGATGCAAAATGTGGATAATTTGGATCAATTTAGCTCCAGGGCAATTGAACAGGAAAATGACTTTAACGGAAACAATAGTTTTCTCAGTTCTGATCTTTCTTTACCACGTCGAAACCACAAACTACGTGAAAGCAGGGCGATAATAGAGGAGTGCTCCAAAAGTAAGTTAAATCATATCCATCTCAACAAAATTATCATTTCTTTTTTTTAATTTGAACATGTTTTTATTCATTTTTTACATCACAAATACAAAACATATCACAGTACATACATACATCATATGACAATTGACAACACAATTGTGACACTACAAAAAGCTGTAGGACCATTTATGGACAAGGCAGTTGTTACAATTGAAAAATTCTACAGTGTATACATGCGTAGAAGATTTAAATAACTTTGTCATCTAGCATCTCGTGCCATCCTCCCCATCTTTTCAGAAATTTAGAATAACAATTCTTTTGTTTATGAAAATATTTCCCTATTCTATAGTAGTAACAAATCCGAGTTTTGAAAACTTCAGAGCACATGTAAATTTTACGAAGTCTACATAAGTGAATATATGGCTTAAATAGCATACATATAATATTAATTGCAGTATTAAAATTACCCGGTAACCCGAACAAAACTGATACCGGTGATAGATTAAAATTAAAAGGGGTTTTATCTTGTATCCATTGTTCTAATTCATGCCGGATTTTACTTGTCCGAGAACATTCATAGAAAAGATGTAACAAAGTTTCTTCTTTTTCATTGCAAAAAGTACACATGGGAGAATCTAGCACTTTAATTCTGTGAAGAAAAATATTTGTAGGCAAAATACGATGTATCAGTCTATACTGCAACCATTGTAACTTAGTATCTTTAGACATCTTAAAATTAGATCTATTAACTCTCATCCCCCATTCATCATCTTCCTCAAAGTCTAAATCCCTGTTTCATTTTGAAATGTATGTTTTTGTTAGTGAACGCCCAATTGAATGTATCAGTTCTTTATATATTTGTCTTTTTCCTGGCCCATCATTTAATATAATATGTATAAATTTGGGGTGCAGGAGTTGGTCTCCATTTACACTTATTTTTTCTCTGAGGTTGGGAAGAGCTTTTATCATTGTCCTCTTCAAACCTTCAAATAATGTGAATGGTGGATTGAAATTATAGAAGAGGCAAACATTATCATATGTATAGAGATTACCATTAGCATCCAATAAATCACGTACATTAAATATACCATGCTCATACCACTCTTTATAGTACAAGCTTTGCTTATTAATTGTTGTAACGTAAACTGAGCGTGATTGATGATATTTGCACGAGAAGACAGACTACAATATATACAAGATTTATTTACAATTTGTACAAGCATGTATATTAACATTTATTTATAAACACGCTCATTACACAATCTTACATACAACACACTCTGATACATTCATAGACACATAAGCATAAATACATAAACATAGACACATAAGCATAAATACATAAACATAGACACATCAGCATAAATACATAAACATAGACACCCTATTCCCTACAAGTCTCTCAAAGGCCACCACAGTTGAACATCGAGTCCACACAGTTACGTTGCTAAGCAATAGATGAACATGAATGTCTCCATCATCGGTCCCTCAGAATCCAATCAGTGCCGTCTTATACAGCGGAACAAAATCACACACGCAGTGCTCAATATACATGTACTGAACATGGTCAGCATCCACAACAGGGAATCAACGTTATAGTAGAACAGAATCTCTACGTCTGTAATGATGATCCCAAGACATTGAATATATCGACAACTGTGACGTCATCAATAACAATGTCACATCTCTGCCGCGATGTGTATCACCGCTCAGACATACCACGCAGGTTATGTCGGTCCATCCTTCCAAAACAGGGAAGGTTCACAACAGGCATACAGTTCATAGGACGAGTAGGATCTCGTAGTACATAAATCAGTACAGCTATTCGGCCCTCGGCTCTAGGCCTCCATACCATAGGTGGGTAGTGTTCATGGTCTCATCAATTACGGTGTAGGCCCATCAAGCTACAACAATATAGTAATTACAATTTACTTTACAGTTATATTTTATGTATTAAACTATTTAAACAATATATATTCCACACTACATATAAGCAAAACCATACTTGTAAACATACTAGATACTCGCGCTCATTTACCGACGACACACAATACACCGCACGTGCCTCACTAGTACTAGGTCACGCCTAACAATACAGGTAACATTTAGTGACTATAAAACACTATAAACACACTCAAACTGGCAAATATAACAACAGACAACCTATTGATAACGTTATGGGGTAATATTGGGTTATATTTGAAGGAAATACTTACCCCAATCTGTAGTTTGGGCGTCGAACAGGGCTACGCTCCAAATACCCGCTGCTAGGTTTTTTACCTGTCCGCCTGTACTCCCGCTTACCTGTTGCTCATGCGCACACACCCTGCCGCGGTCTCAACAGTTGAGAAACGGCGCGCAATTTAAAACTCTTAAACCAATACTCAGGACTAAAACAAATACATACAAGTTACAAATACTTACATACACCAGATATGGCATGTGACAATTGTAAAAAGAGAGTTGTACCAAAGAGGTTCTGATAATATGAATTCATCCTTTGGTGGCGCTATTCTTTTAACTTCACTCAACATTAAAAAGACTTCTTTCCAAAACTGATTATGAATAGACCTAGAAGTTTGCTTGTAAAAGTCATCACTAAAAATGTCAATTTGTAAGCCTTCCTTAATTATGGATTTGGAAACTTCTTGTAAAATATGAGCCCAAAATGTATATGTGTTATTGACTAATCTTTTTATCCAGGTAAGCTTGAGAGATTTTAAATATGATTCCAGGTGTAACATATTTAACCCTCCATTATCCTTTGTTTGAATTAACAGTTTTCTTGCAATCCTGTCAGTTGTGTTACCCCAAAGATAAGAATACATAATTTTATTTAAAGTAACAATGTGTTTTGTTGTTGGATTGGGGAGACTTAAAAATAAATGTACCAGTTTAGATATAGCCAAAGTCTTAATGACTGTTATGCGGCCTAAAGGAGTTAAGTATCTTTTAGACCAATTTTTAAAAAATACATCAATTTCATTTATTTTGTCAGCGTAGTTTAATTCAACCATACCCTCTAGTCTGGAACAGAATGTGATTCCTAGAATTTTTATTGGACCATTAGTCCAATTTATGTTGACATCTGAACACATTTTTTTATCAGAGTTAGCTTTGCTACCAATCCACATGGCATTTGTTTTTTCAATGTTAGGCTTTAGTCCTGAATATTTTGCATACTGATCAAGTATATGTAAGGCTGATCGAAGAGAGCTTTCAGATCCATCCAATAAGTATCATCTGCAAATTGTATAAGTTTTGCTTCTTTTTGTTTAATAGTTATACCCTTTATATCTTTGTTATTCCTCACCATAATAGCCAATATTTCAGCACACAATATGAAAATATAAGGAGAGACAGGATCTCTGCCTACATTAAAAAACTGTGAAAAATATCCATTCTGAATAATACACAACTTAAATTTATGGTTCAGAATTCTCATCCACTCAGATATATTTGGTTCAAAATTAAAAAAATCTAATGTTCTTTGTATAAATCTCCATGAAACTGAGTCAAATGCCTTCTCAAAATCTACAAACAATGCTAGACCAGGCATTTTATGTGTACATGTATAACTCATTATATCATAAAGTGTTCGAGTATTCTCACCAATAAATCTTCCTTTCAAAAACCCTGTTTGATTTTCATGAATTAAATCAGACAATACTAGTTTGATTCTATTGGCTAGACATCCAGCCAATAGTTTGTAAGTGGTATTTAGGAGTGATATTGGTCTCCAATTCTTGAGCAAGTTCCTTTGTTTATTTCCCTTGGGAATTAAAGTTATGATGCCTTGCTTTTGTGTAATTGACAATGACTTACACTCGAAAGAATGTTTTATGGAGTTATATATGAATGTCTTAACATCTTTCCAAAAGAATTTAAAAAAAACTCAGCTGGAAAACCATCAGGGCCTGGGCTTTTATCATTATTAAGTTCTTTTAAAGCTGAGCCTACTTCTTCCATTGTAATCTCACCCTCAAGGTCATCCCTTTTATCCTCAGACAATTTTGGGACAGTACAATTCTGTAATAGGACATTCAAGTCAACATCATCTAGATTTTCGTCTCTACTTTTATAAAGATTGGAATAAAACCGTTTGGTTTCTGAAAGTATTTCTTTCTGATTGTTTATTTCAGAACCATTCTCTGTATTAATTGAAGTAATTGTTTTATTAACATAATGCCTTTTCTCTAAGTTTGTAAAATATTTGCTTGGTTTCTCACCATCCTCTATCCACTTTGCTTTGGCTCTTATAAGAAGACCCTTCATATATTCTCCCCTTATTATTTCTTGTTCTGCTTTTTTCTCTAATAGCATATTTGAAAAGACTTCAGAGTCTGGCGAACTATCGCACAACTGCTGTAGAAAAATTATTTGATTTTCAATATTACAATATTTTAATTTCTTTTCTCTTTTAACTCCTGCACTGTAACCTATAGTCATTCCTCTTATTTCAAGAAGTAAGGTCTCTAGCAGTAAATGCTCATCTATTACAAAGTGTAACTGAGCTGGGTCTATATCTCTCAGATTTTCTCTATTATAAGGTGTGGCGGCATATCTATCTGTGACTACTTGTATCACCTGTTTAACTTTATCAACATATTTGTTATCTCGTAGAAGAGAGGTGTTGAATTTCCAAAAAACCTTTGCCCTTATTGAAGTTGGAAAACTTCAACTTCAGTTCAACTATAGCATGGTCGCTTCTGTATCCTGGGCTAATGTCAGAATGCTCATAAACAGACAATAACTGTTCAGAAACAAGGAAAAAATCTAACCTCCCCTTTTTCATAGGGGATTGTTTAAACCATGTGTATCTTCGGAGGTCAGGATTATTCACTCGCCAAGGATCGCACAGTTGCAATTCTTCAATCATTTTTAAAACTTCCTTTCTAGAGTTTGGATTGTTAATATGAGCATAATTACATGTATCTATTTTTGGATCTAAAGTTAAATTCCAATCGCCACAGAGAATTACAAATTCATTATCGAACAAGTTTACAGTATCTCTAATTTTCTTTAAAAAAAAAGTAGGATTATCTCTGTTTGGTGCATATATGTTAATAAGAGTAAAGCAGTAGTTTGCAACTTTTATTCTTAATGCTATCATGTTACCCTCATCATCCTGTTTTTTGTCTTTTATCTCATACTCAAAGTTTGTGTTAAACAAGATTGCAACTCCTCTGGCATTCCCACGAAAATGATTAAGAAAACATTCATAGCCCCACTGAGATCTTATAAACTGAAAGTCGGAATCCTTAAAATGTGTATCTTGAATACAGTATATAGAACAATCTCTTTTTTAAGGTAGTTAAAAACGTCTTTTCTTTTATTACAGTCGCCCAGGCCCTGTGTATTTAATGAAAGTATTTTAACTGACATATTGTAAGATGTAAAAAAAAAATCATTTGTTTCTTCTCGTAACAATGCATGATTAATCCTCGAGAAAAAGGTCCTACTGACAAACATACACAAAAAAGATGAAGATACATATAAACACAAAACAGAATTTTTACCCTTCCACTAAACATTCCTGACTAGCTTCCTCAGAGCAAGTATGGCTGTCTGTTTAAATTGTAGTCTGGCCATTCAAATTTTTTTTTTAAAATATCTAAAAAGTGAAGGATGTACAGTGCAAACAGGGAAGAAAGAAAAGAAAAGTTTTCACTGCACATTCTGCAGTACAGAAAACATCCAATCATCATACATGGACCCACTCATGAACTATCTCATGTTATTGACCTCATGTTTTCAACTTCACTAAGTATAATATCATGTTTGCATGGTTTATTAATATTTGTTGAATTATATCTAGGATAACATTAATTCAGTCTTTCACATTCATAATCATTGATTATTCAATATTATGTCTTTTAATCAGTATATTTATCTCATATGTCAAAAATAAGTGGATATATACATAATGTATATATACACTTTACTTTCAGAGTTAAATTGCTTCCATATGTTAAAACCATGCAAAGTTAAGTATTCACTTATATCAGTGAAATGGTTGTGTAACAATAAGTTACAACATATTATGCACATGCTGTATAATCAAATATATGTATTGTACATCCAAAGTGTATTATCATCAACTTACAATGTGTTAGTTGAATGTGATTGCTGGGAATAAAATCTTCAGTATTTATCTGGTTATTGTTTGTGTTCATTGTAAGAAAGTTTGTCAATACTTATAGTTGTATTCATGAAATACAATAACAGCTACAGTATGAAGTTGCTGTGCTCATATTCAATCAAGCCGGTCTGTATTTGAAAATAGAATGACCCATGATATCCATGGTCAAATACGTATCAGTTATCATGACTGGAATATTTGAAACTTAGAAACTAACAAAACACAAAAGCATAGATCAAGTAATGAACAGTTCGGCATTCTGCCTAATTTCATCAAAAGTAACTAAAACATAATTAACAGGAAATTATCACTCAAGTCACTGGTGTTAAACTTTCTTCCATGTTCCCTTGGATGGGTCTTTAGGCCTAACCTCAAGCCACACATCCCCTAGACTCAGAGATTCTTGGATTCTGGTAATGATAGTTTTGTCTTTTTGTTTCATCTCATAGGCTTTCCTAGCTAGACCTGCTCTTTTCTTTTTAAGCCTTTGTGGCAAATCCGTTCTAATAGTGATTCGTGTACCTTTCGGAATGTTCCTCGCGGATGCCAGAATTTTATTTCTATCCTCCATCGTGGCAAATTTGATGATAATACTAGGTGGACGGTTGACACTGTCCTGGCCTGGAGCCTGGTATACAGGTAACCGGTGTGCGTTGCAGTTAATAATTTTGTTCGTTACAGATTCATCAAGATTTAACTTTGAGTGGAAGAAATCTCTTACTACAGCCATAGTATTTTCTTGGGTCTTCACGGGGATTCCGTAAATGAGAACATTATATTTCCTACTTCTGGCCTCGGCATACTCGGCCCTTCTTTCTAGCTCCGCGATTCTCTCGCTGATACTGTCAATGCATCTCACTTTGTTTTCATTTTCTAAAATTGACCCTTCGATTCTCTCAATGTCTGATTGTAATCGGTTAATACGTTCATCAGTTTCTTTCATATGTTCAGCGAAAGAGAGTTCTAATTGCTTGACCTGTTTTTGCAGTTCGCTCGTAACTTTCTTTTCCATTTCAATGATTAAAGATTTAATGTCGCTATTGCTTACTTGGTCTCCGTGGTCAGAACACGTGCTTTCTGCCATGTTGCCTCGTACTGGCTGTTTCTTTGATTTATCGTTGTTCTGGAAATATCCCTTCACAGAATTGTTTGTTGAAACTTGATTTTGTAGCTTCTGCGTTTTGTTTTTCCTAGTATGCGGCATCATATTCACGTATATCTTAGGTGTTAGCCATCGCTTGCTCTCCGCCTTCTTACAGTCGACTTACCGCGGCCGCCATCTTACCGGAAGTCCAAATTATCATTTCTTAATTAAGAAATGATTAACGATGATTCGTGTATTATTGCAGGATATACAGCGAGGACGAGGATATTTTGCAATTAAATTAATAACGAAGGCCGCAGGCCTGAGTTATTAATTAAAATTGCAAAATATCCTCGTCCTCGTTGTATATCCTGCAACAATACACGATTCAAAGTTGATTATTTCTATTCTACCATGTACAGTTTAGTTCTTAGATCGACTTCTTTCTAATAGAAAAACAGCAAAGAAACCCCGAGAAAACCTTGTGATTTATTTCTTGAGTATTACATTATTTGTTGATGAAATATACAGGCAATACAGTACTACGATCAAGAGCATCTTTCATATGGCATTGATTTTGAAAATAAAAAAAAAGGATAAAAAAAAAAAAGGGAAAAAACGTGGACCTCCGTAGGATTCGAACTCGCGTCGTGATAAAAATTAATGAAAGACTAACCCATTAGCCCACTAGGCTATGGTGACCTTAAAGAAAACGGGTAGATATATAAAATTGTGACTCCCGACCGTGTATTATTGGCACGAGCGTGTATTATTGGAAAATAATACATGGTTTTAAACCAATCAAAACTGGCGTTGCATAGCAAACATGGTGGAATTGTGGATAATTACTTTCTTTTAATGGTCTTTCTCTGGTATTTTTTTTCAAGTGTTGAATGTTTTTCGCATAGAGAATAGTCAGGAGACCGAAGAAAAAATTTGTCCACCAGAAACATATCATCAACTTGAGAAATACGAATGCTGTTTAGACTGCCTAGAACGAGACACAGGAATAGGTTGTGGTAAGTATGTACTATGTACTACTGAAATGGAACTCAGACTCAGAACGACTAACCAATGAGAATCGTATATAGGGATTGGTCTCAACATCCCGTTTAGTGCTTTGATATCTCATACATTTTATTTGTGAAATGTATTTTCAAATCAATCAATTCCGTTATTTTACAGACACTGTCAATATAACGTGCTTTGATTCAAACATTATACAGTGAAACCTGTCTTTACCGACTATTGGCTTAAACGACATTCTTTTTCATCCTTTTTCGGGAATTACATATTTATTTGTTTACCTACGAGTGCTTAAAATGGCGTATATTTGTTAATTGCGATGAACGTATCGGTTTGGTGACGACAGTTTTCTTTTTCATTTTGATGTTGAATTTATATTTATAAATAGATAATATCATTTTATATTCAAAGACTTGCCAGTACTTAATGATCCTAATGGTTGGCATATATATATTTCCTTGTGGGATATATAAGCGCAAGCAAGGACCACTTACTCTTCCGTGATACCTGGAATCAGTTTCTTTGTACCTTTTTCAAGGGCTTCTTTTACATCCTCGTTATTATGTCAGTAATATTTGTTTGTTACAGTACCACGCAACTGTTATCAGATCTACGACTGTTTGCCTGCATCCCGTCTTGGTTGGACGTATCTGGACTTACGTAATAGTAACATCACCGTTCTTCCAACGAATCTACTCGAAGACTTGTCAGAATTATCTCTTCTTCTATTATCTAATAATCGACTTGTAGGTCTCCCTTATAACACATTCATTGGGCTGTCCAAGCTTACTCTTCTGGATATTGGCGATAATTACTTAACAGTTCTTCCGGGTAATATATTCAAGGACTTGTTAGAACTTACTCATCTTATAATGTATAATAATAACATAATATATCTTCCTAATGACATATTCAATGGACTGTCAAACCTCGCTTACCTAGACCTATACAAGAATAAAATTACATTTCTTCCTTATAATGTATTCAACGGCTTGACTAAACTACGGGTTCTTAGTCTGCGTTGGAATAACATATTAACTCTCCCTCCTAACGTTTTTAGTGGACTTTCTCAACTTTCCTATCTCGACCTGTACAACAATAACCTTGTGTTTATCCCTTATAATATCTTAAGTGGTCTATCTAAACTTCGCCGCCTCTTCCTTAACAACAATGATATAATACTTCTTCCGGACAACCTTTTCAATAGTCTATCGGAACTTCAGTATCTAGATTTGTCACATAATAATATAGCAGCTATTCCATTTAATCTGTTCATGGGGCTGTCTAAACTGACTGACTTATATCTGCACGGCAACAACTTAGTAGATCTTCCCAATGATGTATTTGTTGTTAGTAATTCAATTGGACATCAAAACCTATTGAATAATGAGTCAGCTGTCGTATCACCTTTACCCGAGAACCTTTTAAGAGTAGACCTGGCATTTAATTCATTGGTCCATTTACCACGTCTACCAAGAACACTCTCTGAAATTAATATTCGGGGCAACAACATAAAAGTGACCGAAAATATGTTTAAGGGTTTATAGAACCTAACGAAAATATTGACTGCCAATCTCTTCGTTTGTTGTGTTAAGCCGACACCCGAGACTGAGTGTTTTGAACCAATATCATCATTGCAGAGTTGTCATAGGAACCCAGACACCTGTAGATATAAAGGTCATGCAATATCATCATGTTATGCTTTGATAAGTTCATATATTCTAAAAACCTGCCTTTGGATTATTGGAATATGTGCTTTAACAGGAAATCTTGCCGTCATAGTCTACAGAATATTCTTTGACAGAGAAAACATTACAAAGAACTATTCACTGTTCACATTGAATTTGGCTATTTCTGATTTACTAATGGGTATCTACCTTCTGATAATTGGTATGGTTGATGCGCATTATAACGGTGTATATGCCTGGAATGACCAGAAATGGAGAAAGAGCATTTTATGTACCACGGCAGGTATCCTATCTAGTGTATCCAGCGAAATGTCGACATTTCTTATTTTAATGGTTTCAGTAGACAGACTTATTGTTATTATGTTCCCCCTATCCCGTCTCTCCCGACGGAGTATTTCATGGAGAATGGCACTGATTGTCTCAGTGTTATTCTGGATAGTCTCCGTAACGCTGGCAATCATCCCTACGGTCACTCTGCAATCCTACTTCAAAGGCGAATTCTACTCTCAATCAAGTGTATGCCTCGCCCTTCCTCTTACAACGGACATCCAATCAGGAACAGAATATTCCTTTGCTGTATTTGTTTGTCTCAACAGCATCATCTTCACTATTAAAGTGGTATGTCAGATATGTATTTTCAAAAGTATCAGAACCAGTGGAAGACGAGTTACATCATCACAGAATCGCCAAAGAGAGACGAATGTTGCAATAACTCTGTTCTTTGTGGTAGTGACAGACTTTTGCTGTTGGTGTCCCATTGGTATCATGGGTATGTTGCTTTCTATAACGTCTTGTCAAAATCGTGATTTATACTCTATATTATCTTATTTCGCCCGAGAACACACTATAAAGTTCTCTTGCATGAATCTTACTGTTGTAATAATAGAGACTACGACATGAACATGAAACATTTGTAAATGTATTCAACTTTATATTTTTACCACATATTAATCAAACATGCAATAAAATACAAAATACAAAAAGTAAACATATCTATTTATTTATTTATTCATCTTAAATCTAATATATATATATCATTGTTATAATTACTTGCCTATGATTCAATTGCTTTATAAGATACAAGACAGTGGTGGACAATAACAAGGGAAAGTAATTCACCATCAATTTTTAAAAAATACCTAGTCTACCAGCTTTTTACGGCTAGACAGTATGACGTTTTATTGGGAATCGTGTCACAGTATTAAAGCCAATCAAGAAGTATGAAAATATCCTTTTATAACAAAATATGACCTGCACGTGATATGTTCCAGGTTTGGCTTCTAGATATCGGGTGGAGATTCCTGGGGGCGTGTATGCCTGGGTGATGGTGTTCGTACTACCAATTAATGCCGCCATCAATCCGTTTCTGTACACCGCTACAGCAATCTGGAGGCGAAGACAAAAGGTGGGTTTATATTAAATTAATTCGGATGGTAAGTTTTTCTTTCGCGTACTTTACTTCTTAAATTAATATTTATCTATTTTTTAAACACCATTTATTGTCATGAGCAGAATCAAACAATATTAAAAAGTATTTAATAATTAGGTAAGAATAGAAATAATAGAAAATCCATTAATTAAAATGATAAAAATATTGTAATAATTAATAATTATCTATGTCAGGAAGATGATCTTTTTATCAATGTTCATGACAGCAATGCAAAACTTGGTGTTTTATGGTAGGTTGCATGCTAATCATGCGTGTGTTTACTTGTTTTAATTGAAATTCATGTTTTACTTTCACTTGCGAACTTCCGCTTTTATACCATTTTCAGAGGTACTTAAGTCGACTTATTTCTACGAAATTGCCTACGCTTTGATGTATAAACTGTTAACGAGAAATCCACGATTATTTTCTTTCATTTATCAGAAGATGCACACCGAAAAACAAATTTTCGCTGATATAAATATGTTAAACGTATTAAGAATAAAAGTCAAAACCAAAGGTTAAACAATATCTAAGTAGGTTTCATATTTAGCTCTCTAAATTATAACATTCCGAACGAAAATATTACTGCAATACAAACGCTTAATTTGAGAAGAATTCATTGAAATATATATCCAACAAAGCCTATTCAAACGAAGTAGGACATTACACTGTGTGTTTGTTTATTTTCTTTACATATAACAACCCCCTGCCGTCACTGAAACCATTTTATGAAATTGGAGAGAAAATACCATTGATAAGAATATCATGAAAAATGAACCGCTGTATTGTTTTACTAATCATATACGGCAATTGAAATTCAATACAAGTGAGAACTATTTAGATTGCCATATCACATAGCGAAAGGGCACACACATGTATATGGCATATGTATAGGTTTCAGAGTATGCCTATAAACACAGAGGTCATGCTTCATTGTTGCACGTGTTTGCCAGACATTATAGTGAGCATAGTCTACTTAAGGAGTGAACTAACTTTGATTACATTTAATGCGCATGTGTACAGAGACAAGAAGTTACCGTGCGCATGTCCAGTCGACTATGCTTCAACCACCGACTTTACTTTGGTCCGACCACGGCAACTAGACTTCATTTGGGCACACGTCATCATTTTGAAGCACGGTAGTGAATGGTTATTGTTTATCTGCAAAAGTACCCCATTAGACGAAAAAGGCTGACTAAGGTAAAAACACTGATGAACGAACTCGGTTGTTTTTATAAATGAAACTTATTAGAAATATGTAATACGAGCAGTTGTACTCTGGTGCAAGATTGACCATACCAGCTAAGGTAGTCTCTGCCTAAATATAAATAGCACCCTGATCGGGGGTCAGTCGACCTAGTTATTCAAGTTAGAGAGCTAGTCAAATCAGTAAGGGACCAGTCGAGCGGGGGAATCAGTGTGTTGGAGAGAGTAATATTGCTGTACTGAAGATATAAAATTTTATATCAATATACACTGGAAGAGCCCAGCAAACGGTGAAAGCTGCTAGGAAGTTGATCGTCCATTTTTGTTATTTTTCCTTATATATTAACCTTACTTAAGGAGCATTAAATAGTTTTGATCTATATATAACATAGTTTTTGGTTTCATTTAAAGTGTAGCTTGCAAGCCAGCCTTAATTATGTAACGGATCTCTTCCGAATGAGCCTTCCGGAAATCTGGAATTTCGCATTTACCTGTTTAAGGAGAGTCTAGGGATGTGAACTGGGTTGTGTCATACGTACGAAGACGTGAAACGGCTTTACGCAAGAATTTGGGGTGTTAATTTTGGTATCGATATTTGAAACAGAACGCGAACAAAATGCTACAGATAGATAACTTATTCTTAGCACCATGATGAGACCCAGGTCACAATGGATGGACCATGGTCAGAGAATTTTATCTTTTTATAGGATTGTGCTAGAGTAGGACTGATCGAATATGGAAATTAATAAAAAAAAAAGAAAAAAAAAATCAATCACACAGAGTCGCATTGATTCATTGGCTTAGTGAATTAATCGTTTCATACAGTTTTATGGAGGATTTTACATTCAATGAAAATATGGGGTTTATTTTATCAAGCGAAAATGTTCAAAGATGTGTGTAAATCAAAACAGACAAGTTAAATGCCATCTTTAATACATTTTATTTACATTAAACATAGTTGAAATTTCACAGACTAGCTCATTCATATTAGCATATTTAAGCAAGATATATAATTATATATTACTATATATAATTTCTCACACCTTTGAATATGTAAGATACATTTGTCCCATGTGTAACACCCATGTGGGATATCTCTACCCCACATAGGTGCACCGAGTGACCGCAGGTCCGGGACTACTTTTTAATTGTGTGACGTCACTGGGAAAACACTTCTGTTTGTTTATATGTATAATACTTTTAACAAATGCACTGTATCATTTTGTCTATGTGCCATTCGAACCAATTATTAATTGTGAACATTGACTTATAGATTCAGTAATATTGTTACTGTTTGTCGAGAATGTATTTTTTACAGCGGAAGACTAGATATGTTTCGTTGGGCAAGCAATCATAGGCGGAGGAATATGACGTTATGTCAAACAGTTTCCGGAAAGCCGATCACCACAAAACATCAAACATTAATCAAAATAGATTTGCTCTTATCTTGACACTTTGACAGTCAGCGTATTTCTCAAGTTATACCATAACTTGTTCCCATCTTTATGAATATATAATTGGTTTTATTGTCGGTCACCGAGAAAAAAATACAAAGTTTTTTTATAGTTTCGCCATGTTCGATCAATTTCCCCATGCATTTCACGAAAAAAGTGTGAGAAAAATAGTCCATTATATGTTAGGTATGTGGAATAGGGAAATCCCTACATATGATGGACTCTATTAATCTATAATTGGCATGTAGTAATAACGACAGTGCAGACAGGTAACAAGTTTATTTCTCTATACTGCCGTTATTACTACATGAACAATTATCTATTTCTAGTAATACGCATCCAGCGAACATCTGTTTGTTAGGATAAATTACCTATATTTGAGTCATTACTCACTAGAGCCTATAAACTGTATACCTGGTAATTTTCCCATCCATTTAATTTTCGCCATTTTCGCCATTTCCGCCCTTTGAAGATAGGGCGAATTTAAGACTAAGGCGAAAATTTCTGAATTCCGAGGGCAACTGTATTGAGATTTCCGAACGGAATTTTTCGATTTTATACACGAGGAAAAGGATATTTCTTGAAAACCATCTAGGGCGAATTTTAACGGGGCAAATATGTTTTGTGTTGCTCAAGGACGAAAATTACCAGGTTTACAGTATTTATGTCTATATATGTATATAGCATATATACCTGCTGGTATATTTATATATGTACAAATGTATTTATCATCGTTTTATTCTGAGTAAATATTCATTGATGGAGTAAATCATCAGAAAAAATATCAATATCCTGATTTGTTATTATAGGATAAATAATTATGATCACATCGTTAAGATATCAATATCTTACAAGAAAGTTTAATGATTTCGCATCTCCCTGGCAACAGCCGTCGCACAATGTGTAATTTTCTATCAGTTTGTGGAATACCGGTAATCAGTACTCTCCAACTCATCAAACACAACTTGATATAATCGTTATACAACCTATCGAGATTCACAGAAATCAGTTGAAAAATGTAAGATCTCAGTATAGAAATTAAACACTGAAGTTAAACTTCCAGAAAAATAGCGGAATCAAAAATTGCCTCTCACGGAAGCGTAACCTGATATCATGATTATAAAGCTGACCAAGTTCCAAAGAAATTGGTTGATTATTTAAAAATCTAATTTTGATATAAACAAATAGCAATAACTTTTGCAAAAAATATTTCAGTCAAAATTTTTCATGGGGGAAACAATTATCCTGGTTAAAACGCCTACCAAGTTTCAAAGAAATCGGTTGAAAAATATAGATTTCATGACAAAAAGTATATACCGAAATAAAGGACAATAATTTTTTCCATGATTATCAAACACATAGATATTTAGTAAAACAATTCGCCGTGTTATTCCACTCTCAAACCATTGCATAAATGTGCCGACTGTTGTAGATATATATGTTATAGTCCATTAGTGGAATATGACCTTCCGGTCTTTTGATTGGTCAAGAATTCGAACTTTTACCCCGGCTGCAATTGTTCTTGACGTCATCAATAATGGAATGACGTCACATCACCGGGTCCCAGCCGTCACCTGTACACTTTACTTGCATACGCGAAATTAGACTTGGCCATGTGTCCCTTTGATTAAAGCACATATCATTGTGGTAGAAACAGGTCACACGACTCGTGATTTATGGATATGGAATTTAATTCACACTCGTTAGTTAAGCTTTTTTCTTACATTTTTACCAGTAAAATATCAAAAATTATTCATTCTATAAAAGTGATATCATAATTAAATACCAAAATAATTGACCAATCGGAAAGCCCGACATATATGTCAGCACCTGGACAGGGGGAACTATTTTTTTTGTTTACAAATTATCGTTGTAGGCCTAGTTAGCATACGGGGTAGGTTTTCTTTGATAAAAAAATGTAATTAACAAAATATCTAACAGTGTCTTCAGTAATACCAAATATATTTCACTTGGGCGGCTAATATTTTAATATATTTGGTATTACTGAAGACACTGTTAGATATCCTCTATGTAACTTTTAAAAAATAACTTACTCATGTGAAATAAATTCCATATCCATCAACCACTCGTTATGTAACCTCTGTATGTCTAGTTGAATATATATTCATATGTCTCAATTTTTCCGCTACTGTATCCCACCCAGAGAACATGCGTTGTACTTTCCTGCACCATCTCCACAGTTAGCGGTTCATCTTCGATTTTGCTGATCAAAGTTTTAAGAAAATGGCCCTCCTTGTCTAGCAGGATCACCCGTCGCCGGCCTTGATCAGCAACCAGTATGTTGTGATCCCTATCAAACGTGACCCCCTGAGGATCGAAGTCTGAAGCTTCCATTTGGTCATCCTCATTTTCTTGTCCGTTGTACTTGAATTTCAAATTAAGCTTTTCGTCGCAGACATACAAGCATCCTGGCTCGTTATTGAGGATAGCCAGGTCGCCAGTGTCGGTATTCACGCGAATAGTATTCGGTGTTGTCAAAACCATACCCTCTTCATTTTTGGACACGAAGGGTTTCCTTTTCCCACGCATGTCGACCTTGACTGGTGTTACGTGTCCAGGAGTGACGAGCACGATGTCATTTTCAGCTGTGACGCTGATGCTTTGTGGATCGGACTCAAACTGGAATAGCTCTATCCCAAATGTTTCGTCTTCTTCTTCTTCTTGGGATATCTTTTTAAGAGTATTGTCCTCGCAAGCAACTACGAGACTTGTCACATCGTTGCTTTGGGTCATGCAACAGAGATCATTAACACCAGAGTTGAGTTCAAGCTTTTTAAGGAAGTCTCCCGCAAATGTGACTAGATGTAGTATGCATTCATCGCCACTAACCCATGCGGAATTTCCATCCATTACCGGACAAATGCGGTAAACAGCTTCATCATCTCTATTACGAAACGAGCTTTTTAATTTTACACTTACTGAGTTCAGCTGTGATGTATCGATTTGCAACTTCCCAAACAACGCTTCGAGAACTGTTATATCCTCAAAGGGAGGAGGAGCTATGAAAGTTTGACTTCTGGTCGACGTCTCGCCGTGACTTGCAGAGGCATTCTTTTCTAATTCATTCCCTAAATGGACTGATTTTTTGAAATCTTTATACTTGCGTGAATGCACCAAGTCACGACATTTGTTAACTTTTTGCTCTAGTTTCGTTTTCACATCTGTAATTTCTTGAAGAACTTTCTTCAGTCTTCTGTTATTTTTGCGTTGGTATCTTTCGGATTTTTTTCTACCACTTTCAACAATTTCATCGATATGAGCTTTTAAAATTTTGCCTCGTTTTTCTATTTGAGAAACTAATATCTGAGATTCATTTTCATTAACGTCCATTCTTTCTTTCACATTAGCATAGTCTAATCCTAATTGTTTCAATCGGTCGTCGGTATCGTTAAGAACTTTCAACACCTCCCACTTCTGCTCAGAAATGAAGTCTTGCACATCGTCCATGATGTGTCCACTGTGCCCACTTACCACGCACTTGCGACATACGAAATCCCCTTTACATGTTTTACAAGAATATTCCACTGGTCGGTTGTGATCTCTGCATTTCTCTGAAGATACGTCTATTGTTCTTTCGACCGCTACCTGTCCAGCCATGGCGGTATCACAACCCTAAAATCAAAAGAAAACTTCATACAATAGTAGCTAATTCATCTTTTCAATTTTGTATAAAGGTGAGACACCAAATAACCACTGTTTTGTTCACATGGTATTCAATGATGTTTGCAAAGGCGTCCCAAAAACGTGAAATCCAAATGGAGTCAATGTCAAAAATCCAAATGTCATTAACCATGATTTTTAGCAATAACCAAAATCTAACCACAATAACCATAATCTACCCAAAACACTGGAAGGTTTTATCACTAAGGTATCTTGGTATTTGGTCAGAAAATATATAAAAGATTTTTACAAATAATCTGTGCCGTTCGTTCAAAGTAGATGAATGAACGAAATTTAATATTTCTTTGCAAAAGAATTTTAATAATGCTAAACGGTCAACATACAGGATAATTTCTATGAACTGCAATCCACAAAAACCACCAAATTCACTTTTGCTTAAAATTATCACTTTACTCCTTTTATTATTATTATCATTGAAAGAAAACAATGAAAATAGAAAAAAAAAAGAGAGAAGTAAAAGAAAATAAACAAGATAGTGCTAGGGAGATAGGGCAGGGAAGCAGTTAATCTGGAAAGAGAAAAAATATGATGAATGACTGACATAGTCGAACAGGTTTGTTTTGTTCCTACCGTCAACTTAAAGACGAAGAATGAGTTACAAAGATTGTCATCTTCAACCCAAATTGCCGATTTAACTACGTAGTAGATATATCATATGTTTGGAGTTCGTGACCTGGTTCTTATCTGATCTTTTTGTATTTTTATTATGTAATAGTGTATATGCTTTGCCGGAATCATAAACTTCATTCATTTACAACAATAAGCGCGCATTGGGTCTTACTGCGTGAGGAAACAGGAGTAGCCAAAGAAAACCCCCATAATCAGCAGGTGACTCCATACTTTTTCACATCCAGTCAGGGAATCGAACAACTGTACCACCCGGACAACCACAAATGGAGGTTAAAACACAACACTACTCCAACACATGTTTTTTTTTTCTATAACGGTCCATCGATAATTCGAGTCAATTAGGACCAAAGGCACAGGAATGATACCATAATATTGATCCTAAAATAACTTAATGCATAATATCACTATCATTTTTCATCTCACAAATGTTATTGTACAGTGTAGTGGTACTGTGTAGTATGAGAGGTGTATCAACACCGATTCATTGTTATTGCTCCTGTTATCCACTCCCTATCACAAAGTTACCGGCATTTAAATTCATCATAGTTCTCAGGTTGCGTATTTAGAAAATGGCCATATGGTCTAACAGATGGACTGGTTGGATACTTCCGCTGTAAGATATGATGTCCAGTAACTGACTGATAACTTCAAGAAGCTATTGGTTCATTAATAATCGATATGATTTCATTTGATGAATAAAAGATATTAAAATGTTGAGACCCTTCGACACCAAAATTTGGGACCAGACCAAGCAAGACCAGACCAAATCAGGCCAAAATTTGGGGCTGGACAAATGAAACCCGACCAATGGGACTGGACCAGACCAGACCAGGCTAGACCAAGACCAGACCCATGACAGTCTAGACCAAGACCAGGCCAGACCCATGACAGTCCAGACCAAAACCAGACCCATGACAGTCCAGACCAAGACCAGACCAGACCCATGATAGTCCAGACAAAGACCAGACCAGACCCATGACAGTCTAGACCAAGACCAGACCAGACCCATGACAGTCTAGACCAAGACCAGACCAGACTCATGACAGTCTAGACCAAGACCAGACTCGACCAGACCTAGTACAGCCCAGAAAAAACCAGGCAACGTTTGGGACTGAACAAACGAGACCCGACTAATGAGACCTGAGAAGACCAGCGCAAGATCAGAGCTAGGTCGGACCAGATCAGAGCAAGACCGGACCAAGGCCGGACCAGACCAGAGGAAGACCAGAGGAAGGCCGGACCAGATCAGAGCAAGACCAGACTTAATGAAGCCGAGATCAAGCCAGACCATGAAATATCGTATGAATAATTAGACAATAGTCACCAATGTTTTGTTTGTCCAGCGTATTTCTGATGGAACGTAATGTTCAAACAAAGAATTGAGTTTATAATTGTGTATGAATGTAGCACCAGACCTAAAAGCTCCGGAATAAGTATGTATAGATTCAGACAAAATGACAAGAAATCATGGCATCATTAAGTAGTGCTTAATATTCTTGAATGCTAACAAGTAAATATAGATTTACACAACACATTCATACTTTAAATGAACAAGCACTAGTACATGTAATATGTAATATCACTGCGATATCTTATCTTTCCATTGATAAGTGAACGAATGACAAAATGTCGAATCTGTGATGCTAGAATGACGGATTGTTTGTGACATTAACTTCAACTATTCTTCTTGGTCAAATATGAAATACATCATTCATACCTTTTTTCACATATAGCACAACAGCCAATACACTCATACACATGTACAGTACCGCGTGGATGACTCAGCCCTATCAAACAAAAACGCCGGCAGCACTGTAGATAAAAATTCCACAACTTGTTTACATTCCCTGAGGAACTGCTTTACTGTTTTATAAACTCAAACGCCGCTAACATATCTAACTTTGATAGAAATACCTCTAGTTTACAAAATATATCTTCTCTGTAATACATAACAGGTTAAATAGATTTCATGATAATTTTATCAACAGGTATGCCGTTGTAGTAGATGTTGACATAGAATGTTAAGTACAGTTCAATTTATTGCTTTGAGTTGAAATATAATGCGGTGATCGGGTATGTGTTTTTTTAAATCATTTTGATATAATATATATTTTTTATCAAAAATCTTTGCCATTGTATCTCAATTAAAATAAAAATACAATAAAGTGATATTCATGAAAATATCTTTAATTAAAAATACTTTGACAAAAATATAATTTGACAGCTGTTGAAATGATATAAATCAAGTTATATGCAGTCAAACCTGTCTATATAGGACAACAAAGGGACGGATCAAAAGTGTCCTTAATAGACAGGTGGCCTCTATACAGTGGTTAATTATATAATAAGTTGGAAGGAGGGGTAATGATGCGTCTGTCTTTTATAGACAGGTGTCCTCTATACAGAGGTGTCAATTAAAACAGGTTTAACTGTGGTTTAATTCAAACGATTTATGTAAATTTAAATAATTAAATTTGATTGTTTTAAGTGAAAATTCTTTGCAAACAGTTGGATATCATTAAGATTCATTTACGTCAATGTTTTGAGTTATTTTTTAATTAAATTGTAGTCTGATATTCCTAATGAACTGTCCGTGTTGTGGTATTGACTAAATTGCCCTTTAATTCATGTTTTAATGCATGAATATTTTTTTTCTGAAAATCATTTGGTTTGCAATCAATTACACAATACTCGATATTCTTACGTGCATTCGTTATGGTAGATTATTGCATGTATAAAGAAACAATTGTCTCTGATCTTAGACTTGAGTCTGTTCAATAGACAATCGTCAATATAATGCTACATATGCATGTTATCAAAGTTATCAAATACTGCAGAAACATATCTGATCGAAACGCGACTGATCTGCTTATTACAAACATTAGCTCAATACGTAAAGGTAAGAAGAGAAAACATTCCTTACACCACCTCAAAATCTGATCGAGATGTTTGTATGTAACCAGATTTTAGATTATTTAGTTTTGTGTTCTGGTAAAGTATGCAATATATATTCATTATACATTCAATGAGGACTCGAGGTAGTCAGGCATATTACCTTTTTTAACAGTCGGGGACAAGTCCGGGCAAGTAATGAAATGTGATATCAGTACACATTTATCTCACAAAGGAGTACAGTATGACCCTATGTTTATGTTTAAAAAATAACACCCAGTCGGTCATGCGACATTAAACGAGGCGGGATTTTTTTGTGTTGGTTTAGTTTTTTTTCAAAGTTGACGAAAATGGTAGGACAATGTAAATATGAGCATTGAACAGTGGTTTTAATATTGTTATAGTCGATATAGCTGCAAGATGTATGGTGGGCAAATGTAGCCTGGAAACCCTAACGGGTTCCCATGCCATTTGCCCACCATACATCGTGCTGCCATATCGACTATAACAACATTAAAACCACTGTTCATTGCTTAATAATATCACAACTGCCGAACATATATCACAGAAAAACTATCAATTGTGGAGCAACAAACACATTAAGTGGGAAGTACAGTAATACATATCTACTAACACAAATCACAAAACAAATACCACAGTATTTCAGATACTAACTAGAGTATTATAAAAATAAAAGTAAATAAGGATTTTTTTTCTTTTTCTTACCTTTAGAGCGCAACTGCTTTAACCGTAATCGCTCAGAAAACGACCTTCTGTTCACCACCAAAATTTGTTTACAGATAAGTACAGGTAATCGAGCTAGGTAGAGAACTACGTCATAGCAAAAATATCGATCTGCCAGATAAACTTCCTGGTTAAATATTTTGCAGACACGGCCAACTCGAATATTGTGGTCGGACAATATATTTGCCTTGTGTAAAACTGATGTGTATCATGTTACCATTTTTAGAAGGCTCACACAACCGTCCAAATCTTTAAAGAGCTGGTGACAAAAATATCGTATACAATGTGAAGGCAATTACCATAAGATAGAATTTAATGTATTGAGCTGTTTAAATCGTGTATATAACAAAAGAAAACACATCTCGTTGATAAGAAAACCATGAATAAGTTTTAAACCGTAAAGGGTCATTTCTTATCTGTTAAATATTTTTCAACGTGTATTCCTTATTATAACAAAAATCGATACGTTCAACCATAACATAACATATTGTAATGAAATTTTATTTTAGAATATATCTGGAACCCATATCACATTATTCAAATATTGACAAAATTATGCATTTACATAGTAATGGCCCGTGCCATGCAGCCAATTAAGTCCATACAATAGGTGGAAATATTAGGTAGTTCAAATCTCTACCATAGTATATTCTATGTTTGATATACAACAAAGACATTACTGTTTTACGTTCATAAAATGACTGATGTCAAAACACTGTATACGAAAATTCCTATTCCAACACTTGGTACCTCCATTTTCTTTCCTATCTGTGCCTTTGGGTTCTTTTTTGTGTCCCTCAGACACCCGTCCTCATATGGCCCTGGTTGTAGGTCCCCCCCCCCCCCCCCCCCCCCCCCCCCCCCCCACCACCACCACCACCACCACCACCACCTCATGTGACCTGGACTGTTGTAATTTAACCCTGGATGTTGGTGTCCTCCTGGACATCTGTCGTCAATTGACCCTGGCTGTTGGTGTCCTCCTGGACATCTGTCGTCAATTGACCCTGGATGTTAGTGTGCCCTTGACAAACTTACCTGAAGGTTATAAAACAAAGTGTCTGGAAAATAAAGCGTTAACTTACCGTATAATACACACACCTGCATTATTTAAAAGAAAATTCCTGAAGTCTCCCGATGTAATTTTGTAGTTTTTATTCATTGTTCATTGCATAGACAACATTGTAAGTTTCTTACCATTTACATAAAAACATTATTAAAACATTGAATTATAATAATCAAGTGTGAATATTATCAATAAAAAAGTTTAATTATATTTATAAAAAATTGATAAAAAATATACAAAAAAACATATTCGATCTATGAAAGTGATATTTTTAAAACACATTTTTGCTGATTTGACGAATCAGAACAAGGAATAACAAGTGCAATCAATGATTGCAAAAGCTCACCGGCGGCAGCAATCACACTATGCATTCATTTTTTATGTAATGAATGTATAAACCAAATTAGAAGGGTGATAGGTGTATACTTTTGGACTTACCCCCAAACCTTTAAAAAGAGTTTTGGTGCAATAAAAAGTTAAGTCCATAAAATGGTAAAATAGTTCAGGTTCAGACAGAAGAAAATATAAAAGAAACAGAGCAATCTCCAACAATGACAGTGAAAATAATTATATCACTGTGGCGTGAGTGATGATATGCACTCATATCATGTGACTAAACTATTAAAAAATAAAATCATGATACGGTGATCACATGAATGAGATCAAATCATCCAGATCATTTTAATGAACAGTTAGATTATATCACTTAATTGTTAGGTTTTAACGGAGATTATATAGATATCATCACTGAACATGAAAATAACAGCACTAAACAGAGATAATAATACTGAACAAAGAGATAACAGCACTGAACATAGAGATAAAAGCACTGAACATGGAAATAACAGCACTGAACATGGAAATAACAGCACTGAACATTGAAATAACATCACTGAACATGAAAATAACATCACTGATCAATTAGATAATAACACAGAACAGTAACATAATAACACTGAACACCTACAAAATAACACTGAACACCTACATAATAACACTGAACACCTACATAATAACACTGAACAGTAAGACCATAACATTGAACAGCAATATCATAACATTGCACAGTAATATCATAACACTGAACATTTAGATGATAACACTGAACACTAAGATGATAACACTGAACACCTACATAATAACACTGAACACCTACATAATAACACTGAACACTAAGATGATAACACTGAACACCTACATAATAACACTGAACACCTACATAATACCACTGAACACCTATACAATAATACTGAACACCTACATAATAACACTGAACACCTACATAATAACACTGGACACTTACATAATAACACTGAACATCTACATAATAACACTGAACATCTACATAATAACACTGAACACCTACATAATAACACTGAACACAAACATAACACTGAAAACCTACATAATAACACTGAACACCTACATAACACTGAACACCTACATAATAACACTGAACATCTACATAATAACACTGAACACCTACATAATAACACTGAACATCTACATAATAACACTGAACACCTACATAATAACACTGAACACCTACATAACACTGAACACAAACATAACACTGAACACCTACATAATAACACTGAACACCTACATAACACTGAACACCTACATAATAACACTGAACATCTACATAATAACACTGAACACCTACATAATAACACTGAACACATATACAATAACACTGAACACCTACATAATAACACTGAACACCTACATAATAACACTGAACACCTACATAATAACACTGGACACCTACATAATAACACTGAACACCTACATAATAACACTGAACACCTACATGATAACACTGAACACCTACATAATAACACTGAACACCTACATAATAACACTGAACACCTACATATTAACACTGAACACCTATATAATAACACTGAACAGATATACAATAACACTGAACACCTACAAAATAACACCGAACACTTACATAATAACACTGAACACCTACATAATAGCACTTAATACACTAAACACAAACATAATAACACTGAACACCTACATAATAACACTGAACATCTACATAATAACACTGAACATCTACATAATAACACTGAACACCTACATAATAACACTGAACATCTACATAATAACACTGAACATCTACATAAAAACACTGATCAGTTAGATAATAACAGTTAACAGTTAACATCACTGAGCAATTAATACTATTGGATCATCATAAACATAACAAGAGACCCAATGTGCCTGTAGTGCTCACCTGGTATTCACTGATGGATAATACTTCCGAGCAGGTTAAGCTAAAAATTGACCTGGTTAAATTTATCATATAAATGCCAATTATTGTCACAGTGAGTGAATTCTGCTGCCGTTTTTTTCATTATAACAATTCATTAAGACATGATTAAAATTTGGCACATCAAATGGGTAATTCTTAAAATACACACCGGTGTGTGATGATGAAAATTAATTATTTTTTAAATTGTATGACCAATAATCGGAACTCAAATGTAAACTTTATTAATAACAAGAGGCCCATGGGGCCTGTATCGCTCACCTGGTTGGATTAGACCAGATGTCAAAATAATGTTCATATTCTATTTGTTTTATTTGTAAATCTCTAACAATGCTATATATGGTTATAGTGTGGGAATCCGAACTGCTTTAAAGATTAATGAAGTCCAGACTCTCTAAGGTCTGAAAGACCTCAAGAATTGTTTTGAGAACATGCATGCATTCATCACTTTATGACTAGTAGCGATTTAAAGGAATTACCTTGATTTCCCCTATTGGGCCCCACCCTTTTGGCCCCTCGGGGCCAGAGTCACCAATTATACAAAATCTGTTCGCCTTCCCCCAAGGATGTTTCTGACCAAATTGGGTTCAAATCCATTCATAACTTTATAACTAGTAGCGACTTAAAGGAATTACCTCTATTTCCCCTATTGGGCCCCGCCCCTTTGGCCCCTTTGGGGTCAGAGTCACCATTTATGCAAAATCTGTTCCCCTTCCCGCAAGGATGTTTCTGACCAAATTGGGTTCAAATCCATTCATAACTTTATGACTAGTAGCGATTTAAAGGAATTACCTCTATTTCCCCCATTGGGCCCCGTCCCTTTGGCCCCTTTTGGGTCAGAGTCACCATTTATGCAAAATCTGTTCCCCTTCTGCCAAGAATGTCTCTGACCAAATTGGGTTCAAATCCATTGATAACTTAATAACTAGTAGCAATTTAAAGGAATTATCTCTATTTCCCCTATTGGGCCCCGCCCCTTTGGCCCATCGGGGGTCAGAGTCACCATTTATGCAAAATCTGTTCCCCTTTCCCCAAGGATGTTTCTGACCAAATTGGGTTCAAATCCATCCATAACTTTATGACTAGTAGCGATTTAAAGGAATTACCTCTATTTCCCCTATTGGGCCCCGCCCCTTTGGCCCCTTTGGGCCCTTTGGGGTCAGAGCCACCATTTATGCAAAATCTGTTCCCCTTCCCCCAAGGATGTCTCTGACCAAATTGGGTTCAAATCCATTCATAACTTTATGACTAGTAGCGATTTAAAGGAATTACCTCTATTTCCCCTATTGGGCTCCGCCCCTTTGGCCCCTCCGGGGTCAGAGCCACCATTTATGCAAAATCTGTTCCCCTTCCCCCAAGGATGTTTCTGACCAAATTTGGTAAAAATCCAATAAGAACTTTTTGACAAGTAGCGATTTGAAGCAAATGTTGACGGACGGACGACGGACGGACGGACGACGGACGGACGGACGGACGGACGACGGACGCCGCACCATGACATAAGCTCACCGGACCTTCGGTCCAGGTGAGCTAAAAATCATGTGCACACAATCTGATTGGTTGGGGTCAGTGAAACTGGCATCAACCTGATTCTATGATTCTACAAAAACCTTTTTAAGTGTCCACTTCACGCAAGCACTTATATCAGGCAATAGAAAGTTTGTAAACCATAAAAAATCTGCATCTCTTATAATCTTTCGTGTAAATATCCTGATGAATTAACATTCCCTCTAAAACACCACCATTTTTACATCCCCACAAACTCTAGATACCCTCTCAGCTCAGGAGTAGCATACATCCAAAAGAGACCAATTTTTTCTCCGTGTAAGAAATCAACAAATATAAGCTGACCACAACTCACATCATTCGCTATTCTGTAGACAGCTAACCTGTAGAGAGATCAGCTCTAATGAGAGAACATTTATGAGAGGAGAGATCATCTCAGTTGAGATACGACTATTGAGTTTTAGCTTTTGAGGTTTGCAATGAGAAACTAACAAAGTTGATTTTTTTTTAATGTGGGAATAATACATCATCAAAGCTATCAAGGAAACAATAATACATCGTTCATCAAAACCTTCAAATGAAAATATACATCATTCATCAAAGCCTTCAAATTAAAAAAAAAACTTCATTCATTAAAGCCTTCAAATGAAAAAATAAAACATCATTCAACGAAGCCTTCAAATGAAAGAAAAGCCTTCAAATAAAAAAACAAAAACATTCATCAAATAGCATTTCAAGCAGTATGTACAGAATCATAATACACAATATCGAAAAGATAAGAAGCCGGAAATATATTTCAGTCAATATGACCCATTTTGACCGAGCCCTTTAGCCCCTTGGGTCAGTCAGTACAGATATGTGCATACCATCAGACTGTCACTATTGATAATGCTAACAAATTTGCAACAGCAAATCAACAAATGATGCTCAAAAATGTTATTTCTCTATATAGATTATAATAAATTTTCTCTAAGAAGCATAGCCATAGACAGTGAGGATCATACCCACCTATATCTAGCTACTACTGTTACTTTGACCAAGCAATAACAAACTTCAATTGTCAAAGTCCGAGATGGATGTCTGCTGCCCACTTTGTTGATTCCGTCCGTCTCACAATTGACTATGCATATCTAAAGGTTTAGAGAAAACCTACAAATTTATACAAAGATCAATGCAGTTCTTTCCGAGACATATAGTGTTACCAAAATCTGGTTATAAGATTTAAAAAAAAAATTGATTATAAAAATCAAAAACTTTGATTAGTATCAAATCGTGTACATGTACATCTAGAAACTTCCATAAATTTTCTATGGAATATAACAAACATCGTCAAAATCTGGATGCGAGTCCATTATTTTGTGTGTATTTCAGTCTCAAAAGTAAACATCCATCGCTATAGGGACGAAGGATTAAATGTATGTATACATAAATTGAAAAAAAAGATCCCATAAGTACTCGCTGAGAAATAGCGATAACAAGAATTATGTAAAGACAGGTGGACGACCGACGGTTTATACAGCCCGAGATCTAATGTGTGATGATATCACGAAAGTCTAGTTGTCGGACGCAGACTACGTGAACGAAGTCCCGGGTCACCAGTCTGAGTCCCGTCAAGGGCACTGTGTAGTTACCTTGAAAAAGAAACTTTACTCATTTGTTCAAGTCAACTCAGCTGTAAATGAGTACATGGTAGGACAGTGTAAGAAATGTCATATGTAAGCTGTAAGTGCCGAGATGTCAGCTCTGACTGTATGCTCCACAGGAAGTTGAGAAAGACATTGACTTGTTGAATAAGGCATAATGGACAATAATTTGAGAACCGCTTTGAGATGGCATTGTCATTGTGAAAACTCCGAATTGTTATTATGGATTTTGGACGTTAAATGTATAACATGATTATATACTCTTAAAATCAGTCCCTGTAAATGTTATCAAACAGCTTGTATGCACTCAAAGATATACTCACAATTTACACTCGAGATAACTGATATCTTCATGATGTATGTGCACTAAAACTTCGGAATGCTGATGAAATGACGAATAAATTCGGCGATTTGGCTGTGACCTTTCCTTTCTGCAATATTCAAAGGCGTTTCATCATTTATGTTTTTTAACGATGGATCAGCTTTTTCCAATAAGAGTGTTGCAATTGGAATAGCATTATTTCTTGCTGCAATATGGAGTGCTGTAGAACCTGTCCCGTCGGAAATGTTCACATTCATTCTCTCACATGACAGCAAAGTATGAACTGAAATAAAATCACCCTTACAAACTGCTATGTTTAATGGGTGATCACATCCATCGGAAGGGTTGACCTCTGTTTTTGAATGATTGGCCAGCATCGCTACGATGTCCACATTAGGTTCATTTTGTTCCAGTGCAAAATTGAGGGGAGGTTGACCGTTTTCATCGCGGAAATTGGTATCTACATCAACTTCAATAAGTTTTTCTACCATTTTGGTTTTGTTCAGTTCTATAGCTAGGTGTAGTGGTGAAAGCCCCTCCGATGTGAATTTCTTCATGTCAGCTCCAGCACGTACAAGTTTTTCTACTATATCAATATCATTCAACTTGATTGCAAAATGCACTGGACATAGCCCTTCATTGGACTGAATGTTGTGGCTAGCACCAGTTTCTATGAGGTCTGAGTGCAGTTCCTGATCTTTATTTCTTATTGCACCTTCCCTTGAGAGTAAATCAACATCAATTTCACTACACTTCAAAAGCTTATCAACACCCCAGTGACTTCTTCTCCAGACAGCAAAATGGAGTGGGCTGAAACCGATAATATCTGTGTCAATATGGTACGATATTTCGCTGAAATGACGGTTGATGAGTTCCGGTTTGTTCCTTAGACAGGTATTCAACAAATCTGCATTTTCTGTTCGGATTGACAGTGCAATGACAGCCAGAAAATTGTTCTCCTCTAGCTTGCCACTTGCCAAGGTCTTTGTAAGCAGCTGCAAAACATCAGCTTCATAGTAATCATTTCGAGGAATTTGACTATCTTCGTATCCCAGGTTTATCAGGTCGCAGCAAAGGCGCAAAGATAACTCTTTCCAATGTTCTCTTCCCAAGACGAAAACATACTCATCCGGTACCTCAACTGGTTTTTCTTGATCGTATTTAATTCGTTCTTGTACACATCGACACGACATATTCCTGAGCAGTATAGATGGATCAACAAGTTCTCTTTTCCCCATCAAGAACAAAATTACATCTCTGTAGATCTCGTGTGAAAATCCCCAGTGCTCCTTTGAACGTCTGACCCATGTGCCTGTCATAGAGTTCAACGTTGCCTTGATTGCATTTGCATCTGAAAAATCTACATCCAAGTACATAGTACCAATTCCAGACGAGATAACATCGCGCAAGGATCCGTGATTAGATGGCAAGTTTCCGGACAATGCACATAGCCCCAGAGCACAGAATTGATACTTACTGCTGTATTGAATGTGCTCAAAATAATCCACCAAAGTTTCAAATGGAAAATGGAAAGGGTTTGCTAGGTTTTGCTGCCATTTTGAAATCTGTTTGAATTGTTTGCATATCCTTGGGAAGAAAAAGAAATCACAGCTGGCAGCTACATCCAGAACATTGCCATATGCGTCTTCATCTTCAAGGAACGTGTTTTCAAAGTGTTTCATCAGAATTCCTTTCCGTTCCTCACATGTTAATTCTTGTGATGTGATGTCAATCTTTGGTTCAGCAAAAACCAACCTAGCTGTTTGGAAGACATGTTCCTTTGTCTGTTCTATATTCATTACCCATAAGATTTTCACATCATCCTTTTTGATGAACGCCCTCATTCTTTCGTCTATCTCGCGCCATTCCCTCAGCTTTTCGAGATTTACCGAATTCTTTCCAAATGGATCATCTATAACAAAAAGTTGCTTCCCTTCATTGGACAGAAATTGTTTAATTTCAGTGGGATTAGATATAGGGAAAACAGTGTAACCTTTGCTTCTGAAATGCCGCGCAGCACATCTTGCAATCATGGTTTTGCCAGACATAGGAGGTCCAACGACTGTCAAATGCTTATTGAATTCAAGGCGATCCACTACACCTCTGTATGCAGATGTGGCTATGAAATCCTGCGCGTCTGCAAACCATGTTTGCACCTCAAACTTCATCGGATCTGAAAGAAAAAATTAATGTGTAAAATACACAAACATGTTGGATCAAACCAAATGGCATACGTATGATAATTATTAGAATGAGCAAATGTGAAAAATCAGGGCCTGTTTCGCTCTTCTGGATATTTCAGTAATTATGACAAAGCAGTGTGAAGTTATTTTATAAATAATCTTCCCATTCTGGTAAATAAAGTTCAATTTCTTAAATCTAATCCAGAGTAGTGCTGAAGTGCTGACCTGATCAGGATGGATTGTCTGTCAGGTGCCAGGTGACCTAATTATATGAATTATGGGCATTGCCTCTGTGCAAAATGCATGCGTGAAGTGTATGTGTATTTTTGGAGGCTGCAGTATATTTAGGTTTGTCTTGTTGTGATATAGTAGAACTGATTCAGCTTTACAGTGCTATCTCACTGAAGCATACTGACAAAGACATACATCAGGACATCCCATCCGGACCACAGACGAAGAGCGATTTGAATAGCCCTCCATCTGATGACTGTGTCGATTATCATTGGTTACATTAAGGATTGAAGAGTCCCTGGTGTCAATAAGTCAAAATATGCTATAAACCAATCAGTATTTCAATGGCATTCTTACCTGTAGGTTTACATTTCGGTTCAAAATTCCCATCAGGGGATCTCGGCACACTTTGCTGGAAAAGGGTGTCTGAAAATGCAAATATTCTTATAATTTTTTTTTTTTACAATAGGACCATGTTTCCAAGAAAAATGAAAAATACCATGTATGTGAAATGATGAGTACTTTTTTTAATGAAGGAGGTTTGCCAATGAAGTCCAATTTAATTGATGTTAAGTTAACCTCACAAAGAAAAGGTGCCAATATTGGCCATCAGAGGCCCCTCAGTGATAAGCATAAGATTTTGCAGGAAGACACTTTAAGGTCAGCTGCATATTGTATGCTATTCAAAACATCAGATTTTTTCTGCAATCACAGATATTTCAGAAGTTAATTCTGACAGAATGCAAATTTCACTATTCGAGCTGAGTAAAAAATGATAATTTTGGAAATTTCTGTTAAATAAGTGTCAGGCTTTAAAAAAGCTGAACAATAGGTCCAGTGGCCTTACCAGTCACCAGAATTCTGATGTGTATAATAACAAAATTTGGAAGCAATAACAATAAACAAATGGTGGGATTATATTCTATACTTCGTAGATTAATCATCTATGTTGGGTAAAGGGAGTACAGTGGCCACAAAAGGGTCAATAGTGCATTTTTGGCTCAGAGGTCACTGAGTGCATTTTTCAACATTGATCAACGTATAATACTATTTGTCCAATTTTGACTGATTCAATTAAATTGAATTTCATTGGTAAATCATCTTAAATGTTTATGTAGCAGTTCCAGCTGAAAGTCCAAGGAGAGAAGCTTCCATCGATAGTCGGCAAGCCAATCAAACGCCTTTGAAAATGGTATGAGCATCAAGCGACTAGAGCAGCAAACATCATAGTGGATGAGGAATAACCCGGCAAGTTCAAGGCCAGGAATATATCCAACATGACCTGTTTCCCCGGGTAACCTGGCCACTGATGCCATACGAGATAGGGGTAACAACAGTAGAAGGCTTAGAGACAACCATCAAGGCATTTGAGGCATTTGAGGCATTTGCTTGGAGTGCCACCATCTTTCTCCAGCAAAGGATTGTATAGCAGGACTTCCAAGCTACAATTACCAATCACCTCGTTAGTAGAGGAATACAATGTAGGAAAGGCCATACTCATCATGACACTGAAGACTTCAAAGTCAGGAATGCAGGTGTTCATGAGAGGACAGGGAGGAAGTGATCAGCAAGCAGGGCTGTTAAGGATGCAGAAAGCAGGCTGAAACACAGATATAGTTGGGACAGTATGTCAGGGCAGACAGGGTTTAGGAACACAGCACAGACAACAATGGAGAACAGCAGACTCAATGGAAAGGAGAGGGATGGTGCAGAGTGCGTTTAGAGCTCAGGAGGGGGTGGGAAGGAAGAATAAAGCTGTGGAGATGGGCTGTCAGTGGACAAGATGGGAGATCGGGGAACGGCATTTGACCTGGAAGGATATCTGACAATATCAACCAGCACAACTGGAATTTCAGCTGCAGTCAGTCTATGACATTCTACCATCACCAGTCAATCTCCATAGATGGGGATTGTACCTTATCCAGAATGTGTGCTGTGCAGCATAAGAGGGGCCTTTGACCATGTGCTAACAAGCTGGCAGACAGAATTGACATAGGGTTGTTACACATTGCGACAGGTACTCCGAGAGCTTGCAAACATCCTAGAAAGGAAGAGGAAGGCACGAAGGAAAGAAGAGTGCGGTTACCATCAGATCCGTAAAGGAGGGGCAGAGTGCACCGGTACAGGAATACAACAAGAAAAGGGGCTTATTAGGAGTGGCAGACGACTTGACCATGGAATTGGATCTGCATGGAAGATCATCTTTTCCAAACATAGTACAGACTTCTCTTAGGCCAGACATTCATGTGCTGTGGTCTAAGGGAGAGAGGAAGCTACTACTAGTAGAGCTGACCGTGCCATGGGAAGAGAGGTGTGTGCAGGCAAACGAGAGGAAGCGTGCCAAGTATAAGGACTTGTTGGCGGAATGTCGGGAGCAGGGATAGCAAACATGGAACTTCGCTGTGGAGGATGGGTGCAGGGGTTTTCCTGCACAGTCAGTGTGGAGGACGTTCAGCGAGCGGGAAGTGACAGGCCTTAAAAGACATAGAGCAGTATAGAGGCTTGCCCAAGCAGCTAAACGTGTCTCCAGTTGAGTTTGGAGGACGAGAGAGAGTACTGGAAGCCAACCATTGGAGCACAGTGACTGATCACCATTGATTGGGAAATGGTCATATGAATTACGAAATTTATCACATTCTTTTGAGTCTACAACGTTGTCATGAATAGTATACAACATCCAAACATTATATGTATTGATAGCCATCTCTTTTCAACTGATAAATTTGAATCATGAAGTTTGGAATGTAATTTTTCAAAATCATCAATCGACACTACAGGCATTAAAACATTGTTAAGTATCTCAATAAGTGAGAACCGTATTTATCCCCATTTAAACCCTCTCCCCTAGTTTAAAAGTTTAGTATTAAAGTTTAGTGAAGGCAATTTGTGAACCACTTTTAGTTTACTGTACATACTATAATACATACTATGTTCCGATAAATATAGAAGAAAACATTACTATTTACTTATTTTGCATGAACTACAAGAGTAAGAATGAATTTAAACATTACCAATATGTTGCCTGTGTTCTTCTGCCAATTTGTCAACAACTGTATCTGTTGTGTTTCTGATGATTTCTGCAAGAATATCCGACTGGCTTGATTTGATCAGTTCTGTCTTCACCGTTGACACTATGTAATTTGAAAGGTCATCTAGGCGTTCATTCAGTAGCGTTTCTATGATACTAACAGTTCTCTCATTGACTATACCAACAACTTTCTGTTCTATATTTTCAACAGCCTTATTGAGACAATCTGTCATGATTGTGCCAACTTGTTCCTTGAGGGGGTCTGCAAGCGTTGTAGACATCTTATCCATTTCGTTCGTAACAATGTCAGATAGTTTTCTCTCTATATCAAAACCTACATGCTTCATACTATCAACAATAACATCTCCAAGCTCAGCTTTTGTTCTATGAACAGCGCTTTCCAATTGTTCCTTTAACGAATCATTGGAATCTTCGAGTATCTTAGATCTTTGTTCCTCCAGCTGCACTAGCATTTCATCAATAAAACCTTTAGTAAGTTTAGCCACTGCTTTTTCTGTATATTTCAATTGTTCTTTATTCTGCTCAACACCTTTTTTCACAACTTCTGAAAGCTTACAAACTGTATCATCCTGGGAGTTGGAAATGTATCTTTTAATTTTTTCTACATTTTCTGCTTCCTCTGCTATCCATTCATCGACTAATTTTTCATATTGTTCCTGCTGATTTTCATCAATGTGATTGCGTTTCATCTCGTTGGAAATTCTTTCTACCTTTTGTCGATCATGACATAGACGTTCAAATGCCAATGTCAAGTCTAACCACATACTTTGAAAATCACTCTCACTAATTGGTTCTGTTGCCCGGTAGTGTGCTAACTTGTTTCGATACCAAATTATACGACAAACATCATCTTTAATGGCGACTTCCTCCTTCATTGGCATATTGTTCCAGTCCCTTTGTGAGTGTTTTGAGATGTTCCGAAAAATGAAACCCAAGACAGACACATCCAATTCTTTTATATCAACAACACCCGAATTTGTATTAATTTTTTTCCACATTTTTTCCCCAATTCTTTTGTGATTTTTAAACATCTTGTCTCGGTGTTTTGTCAGAACCATCTGTAAACCACTCGTTCTAAGATATTCTTTTAGTTCAACTTGTGCATGATTAAGGTGAAATATCTCTTCAATGATCAAATTGTCGAATTCATCAAATCTGGGTAAAGGTCCGCTTGTTGGATAAAGCCTTTCAAATGGTAATGCGACACTGCCTTGAGAAACAGCCAGTTCAAGACGTCTTTTCTCGTCGGCAAGCAGATCGTTAAATACGACATTCAGAATCACTTCTTCTAGTACTTCACATCCTAAACTGCTTATATACATAACCAAACGGCAGAAGTTAGCATTCTGAGTAGACCTGTTCTGTTCCATGTTGCTCCAGGAAAAGGTTACCAATTTGAATGAAAATGTTATACAATCAGCTTGTTGTTCGTTACCTGGAATGATAACAATATCTGTTTTGAGAACAGCATAGCTCACCTTATGATGACAAATTTCATGTAAAATAGCATTTGCTATTCATAGTTGTATAAAAAAAACACATCAGGAAATTTGCAATGTTTTTCCTATTGGGCCCATCCCTCAGGTCCCTGTGGACCACCTCTTCACCCAAGGATCCTTCAGACTCAATATGGACCAAATTTGACCCCTGTGACCTTGGATATAGGTCACGATCATTTCTTTTTGCAAATTTTGTTAGGTGACATCCAAAGAACCTTGATTCTATCTTGATTATGGGCCCTTCTGTTAATCAGAACAGGCCGATAAGCCTAAAATTGGTAACCAGAGTTCTAATATGCATACTGATAAATAATTGTGTTTTTAAACTAAGTTGCACATTATTTGAATTAACTGACCATACTTGACATTGGAACGTAGCAGATAACCATTGACTGTGTATCATTTTTAGCAATTATGACCATTATCTAAACAGGGTTTTTTCTGGGGGCTTTTTGGGGCCGTTAATGGGCCCATTCCCAATTGAAATTATTTCATATTTAAGCCAAATTCCCAAAATTTGCAGTTTACTCCTGAAAAAATCTTTCCCAATTCACCAATTTTATTCCCAAAAAGAGACAAAAAGGCCCTTTCCCAAACCAGTGAGAAAAAGACCTGGTGTAATTTTTAGTGTTAATGTACATACAGGATGGATGGAGAGGAAAACTACAGTACCCCTTTGTTTCATCAGTCAGGGACTAATAATCACCAATTCAGACCTATGAAATGTCATGTATACTCAGTATAGATGGAAAGACACACAGACTGAGAGATGGACAGAGCGTCGAGTATATCTTTTGCGGAAAATAGAGTAAATATCAAATGAACTTAATGACTCATGAAGTTATAAAATTATAAAAAGTTATAAAAAAATTATGTCTATAATTCATCAAGAAAAGAATATTCTGTATATAATTCATATCATCATAATGAAAATTTTGGTTTTTCAATGATTATAGTAAAGTCTGTTACAGAAATGTTCTCAATGTAAGAACACAGGTAAATCAGCACAGGTAAATCAACTCACCTGTTAGGTGATCAGAAAATCATTAGCTGTTAATGATTGCCAAACTGTTTCACAAATAGTGTATAAAACTAAGTACACTTTGGAAAATCATCCTATTTTGATTTGATATTTGAATTTGTAAACACTTACTGAATCTTGAATTGTAAAACAGTTGTACGTTGAATACTTTTAAATCATATTTTCTGAAAAAAGTTCATCAAACTTCAACATTTTGTTAAATGTGTCACATTGATTTAATTTGTGGTTGTTTTCGGATTAAGTGTAAATATTCAAACAATACATTAATACCGCTGTTTAATTTACATTCTTTTAAATCATTTCAGCCCAGTATCATTTTTCATTTATATTGTAAATATATATCTGATTATCATCATTTTAATTAGCATTTAAATTGGCATAATTACAGAATTTTAAATTCTTACTTTTTCACTGTAAAGCAATTGTATATTAGTTAGAGTTTTATTTTTTCATATTGATTAACTTTGTACGTTTTTCAGATTTGCATAACAATTAAGTTATTGTAGAATTGTAAAACTCATGTAAAGTTGTAGCTGTAATCAGGTTTGATTAGTACAGGTTTACTTCGAAAACCTATACATAAATTGATTTTCCCAGATTTGTTTAGATTATCATATAATTACTGTATAGATCAGTTCTTGTAGAACAATTGTAACATTCTCTTGTGTATCTGTTTCAGACTTAGTAGTAATAATTTTTGTTAATCATACACAAAATGGAGAACACACAGGTAATAATATTATTTATCCTGCAACTGCCACCGCATTGTCGGAATACACCCACCGTATATATTTTTGCTGTATACGGCAGTGATGGAAAACAGCTGTATTTTGGAATCATAGCACGTGCATCAGTTCGACTGACCTACTTCAATGCGAAAGTACGTTTAAAAGGCGAACATATTTCTGTCATTTTTGACACCGTTTCACTTCAAAATGATTATTTCTGATGATTATTTTTATGTCTGTTGCAGGATAAATAGAATACGTGGTCAGTGTCTTAAAATATAAGCTGTATCTTTACCCTCGCCAAATTACAGCTTATATTTTAAGACACTGACCATGTATTCTCTATATTTTTGTCAAAATTATGGTTGCTATGGCAACTGATCACTATAAACAGGTTTTCTGATAAGAACCATAACTTTAAGTTTGTCCGGACAACTCCTCCTAAACTGAAGGGCCGATTTCAATGAAACTTAACACAAATATAGAGGACCATGTTCAGATGTGCATGCCACTTTCTTTTTCTCAAAATTATAGTTGAAATGGCAACTGGTCACTATATTACTGGGTTATCTTAGTTGGCCTCTAACAGTTCCAATTCACCATTTACTCGTGCAGATTGTGAGGTTAATAGTCAGCCATCCTGGTGACAGTTCTAGTTTTATTTATCTTTTATCTATAATGTTTTAACCTAATATTGTCATGATCAATAGTGAAATATATAGTTAGGCATACTGATAGTGCTTTGAAAATTTGATTTTTCGTTTAGACCTATTTTACAAAAATGTGTTTAGACAAAAGTATAAAACTTAATTGATGATGATGTGAACATGTCAAAAATATCTACATGTATAAGATAAAATTTACCATATATATACAAATGTACATGTATGTCATATTTATTTTTTACTCATTTTGTACTTATTTATTGATATGATATTGTCGTTTCATTCTTACTAGTAAAATAATCTATACGAGAGCAATTGGAATTTAGAAAACTATTTCTGATTCACATAACTGAGTTGACCCTATTTCTTACCCAAGTTGGTATTCCATATTGAAACAGACTATAACTGAACTTCAAAGAACTTCCTACATAAACACCTTCCTTTGTCTTTACCAGAGTTGGTGTTCAGGGAATGAGCCGCTCCAACCTCCATAATGAATTGATGATATCAGGCTATTTCACTTACAATTTAAAACAGTTCCCCATACATTTCATTGCAGTGATATCACCTATTTGTTATAGTGGAAACACTACTATATATGGTTGAAATCACTTTAAAAGATCAATTTTCAGCATTTTATAAAGTTTTTTCAATGATATCAAACTGATTGGATGATACACACAGTAAATTCATGATATTACTAAATGATTGAGTAATATCACCTTATATATCAATTCATAGCTTACACACGGTGGCTTGGTTTCAGGATTTTGTGTATTAAATGTATGACATCAGTTAACAAGAGGTCCAGAGGGCCTGTATCCCTCTGCTGTATATTTCAGTGATTATATAACCTTTTCCCCTGTTTGAGATCTGCTAGTCAGTACTTTGCATTGCATTCAACACTTTTCTTTACCCAAGGATTCTTCAGACTGAACCCTGTCATTCTTACAGTACCAGGGTAGAATTCTATTGGAAGAAGGATTTCAAAGAATTCCCTATACACTGTATTCCACTCAGGCGCTCTAACTGTAGGCCCTTGGGGCCAGCCCAACCATTTGAACAATAGGGATATAACCAGTCAAATAAGACTGATATCCTTTGCAAGATCTAGAAAACATGATGTTTATAGAAGTGTGTATTGTAATATAGTACGTTGAATTGACCCAGCTCCTTGTCCCCCAGTGGTTCATCCCCACCATTATATACTGAATCCCACCACCTAGGGATGCTTCTGGTCAAATTTTAAAAGATCTATTCAATCATAGCCCGAGTTTCCTCTGGCCCCGACACCATGTCTGTTCACGTGTCAGGGCCAGAGGCTCCTACATTGGCTATTCCAATCAGTGGTTATGAAGAACAGAAGAAGTCGTTTGAAGAAATTCTGACACACGATGGAAGCCATGGTTTGGCATAAGCTCACTTTGATCCTCCAGAATATGGTGGGGAACAGGGATGACACTTATGACTGGGGTCGGTAAACCCGATACAATGTTCCTAGCCGCTGGCGTGTTCTACTTTCGTTTTCAAATACATTGTAAGTGTAATACATACTCTATGTCTATACACAGTATAACTGAAATGCCGCTTTACCAAAATAATCTCACTTTGCTCACTAGAAAATAACCCTGTACAGTAATCAAATCAAGTTTACCTACTTTACATTGAACAGGAGAATACCGGAAACATTTCAGGTCTCAATCTCAAAAGTAGATACAGAGTTACCGTTCCTAGTGGAGGAGAAATCGGTCCCCATGATTGTGTACGCCGCACCCGGTCCCGGACCCGATCCCCGTACCAAGAATATTGATAATATTTTTTTTCTCAACAACGACTTAATGAATAAATCTCACTTTTTTCTTGTATATCCTTATTAATATTTCAAAAAACTGACATCTTAAATGAAATGGAAGTTATACCTACAATTTTAGTAATCATCGATTTACATTTTATTTTTATGATATTTTCGATTCCATACTTCAAGTAAACCTAGTTGTTGATACAAACATAAGTTTTGATTAAAAATACTACTTATTTCATTTCAAATATTGTCTTTTTTGAGATCGCGGCGATGTACGTTTCATCTGTCCCCGGTCCGTTATGGCGCGGGAAGGATGTCATAATTAAATATTTTTGCCTAGGCAAATATCCAATTTTGCCTTAGCAAAAATAATTTTGCATTTTGCCTAGGCAAAATTCGATTTCTGCCTATGCAGAAATAATTTTACCTTGGGGAATTCTCGTCTTTTCCATTTTCAGTCTTACTTTTTGATCGCAAAGTACCTACCTCTATATCCAAGTGTTAAGCAGCTGAAGCAAGTTTTTTTTAGTTTAAACGTATTTTATTGTAACAAATTTACAACAGGATTGGGCACAAGTTATTACAACTTATAAACACCCTCTCCTAACACAATGACATATAAATAATTACAAAATGCTATAAAATACATATTTAGTATTGAATAATAGATATATATTTTTATAGAAAGATGGAGAGAGAGTGAGGGGGAGAGAGGGGGAGAGGGAGAGAGAGATAATTTATGGATGGGCAATAAAAAATGTACAAAATGACACAAGCAACAATGGTATACATTCAATAACGTATAACGCATATAACAAAGTAATAAGGATACACATTCTCATTTAAGACACAATGGATACACGTTTTACTTTAAAATATAAATCGATTGATTTCTTAAAACCTTTTACTGTCCTTTATGAAATGTTGAACACATAAGAATACTTCAGAATTAATATTAAAAGAGCAAGTTTTTATTTATATGCTACTACATGTACATGTATATATTTATAACGGCGTCATTTGAGAAAAAAAAGATGATGAATATTTTCCCTAAAAAATATCTATTGCACATTAAGGATTTTCCACAATGTTCTCTCGAAATAAGCCGTAATTTAGCGCCTCGTACTGGAATCTATGCTTCGTATAAGTAGCATGTAACCAAGGACCTTCATTACCAAAATATCAGTTAAAACCCGTGTACCATTCTGATCTTATACATAATGTCAGTTCGTTCAAATTCTAGTTAATATATAGGTATTGATACAGTGAAAGTTAGGGTGGAAATGAGTATACGATAGCTGATAAGCCCGAATTTATGTGACAATGTCAATTTTAAACAGCGACCTGAATACCAGAAACTTTCTGACTAGATAGCTGATATGTGGCTTTTCATTCCTTCAATCCGATACAAATGTGTAACGATACTAATAGTCTTTTCGCTTCGCTAAACATCACAGCGCTTTTTTGTTATTTCGAGGCGAATTCTTTTACGAAATGAGTGGTATTGATGTTAATGGGTTTTGCATTTTTCTGCGTTTAATTCCAATTACCATTTTCTAGACCATTTTGACAATTTTTCCGTGTAACTTTTGATGTTATTTGACTCATTCATTCTTTTCCCATATATTTTGCTGTATTCTGCGAAAAAAATAATAGTTGTTGATAGTACTCCTGGAAGTTCATTTATATATACAGTTGTATTAAAAACAAAATTGGTCTGAGTACTCTTCCCTGAGGGACACCGCTCTTGAACTTGATCCCAGTGCGAGGCCGATCCATTTTGGAGTGCTCTTTGCTTACTATCCGTCAAAAATCGAACCTATCCAATAAAGTACACGTAGATATCCTCTAATACGTCACGAACACAGTTTTTAATACTTTCCACCTGATGTCTGATATGCTAACTGGTCTATATTTTTTTGCTCATACACTGTTTCCTTTTTTATAAATAGGAGTAATATTTGCCTCTCTCCATGTCTCGGACAGGTTTGTTTGATATGTTTGTTTACGTCCTATTAACAGCATTTAAGGACGTGCGAGGTTTTGGAGGTGGAGGAAACCCGGAGTACCCGGAGAAAAACCACCGGCCTACGGTCAGTACCTGGCAACTGCCCCACGTAGTTTTTGAACACGCAACCCAGAGGTGGATGGCTAGTGATAAAGTGTCGGGACACCTTAACCACTCGGCCACCGCGGCCCTCGGATATGTACATTTACTGTATAGATTTGTTAAAGATAATAGTTAAAATCTTAGTGATTGCACATTCCGAGAGAATTGTTTTGGTGAAGCTGCGGTGTAAAACGGATAGCATTGCAGACATTCAATTAAAAGTGCGTAAATAACGTTTGGTCATCTACAAAGTCTTTATGACGTCATAATTGTCCATCATCACGCGAGATTTCCCGGTCAAACAACGTTCGGTCATCTACAAAGTTTTTATGACGTCATAATTGTCCATCATAACGCGAGATTTCCCGGTAATTGTCCTGTTGCTAGCGACACGAAGAGGTTGAGCTACAGAGCAAAATAATTCTGATTTGATATTCATCTCATCATCGACAAAGATTGTTGATATTTACATAATAGCGGATTAGCTGCGGGTAAGTAAAGTGTAATTCAACTTCAAAGAAAATAACACGTTACTTGATGAGACATATATAAGTGTGGTAAGCATGAACTGATTACAATGTATGTCGCTCATCGATCAGCCGGTATTTACAAACTTTATTTTATAACAACTGCGAAACAAGTTATATCAGCTTATATAAATCGCCCTTGTTGGACTGGATGGTAGAACGCGAGGGGTCTTACTGTGGGAGGAAACTAGAGTACTCGGGGAAAACCCAAGTGGAAGGTCGAATGACGATTCCTTTTCATGTCCGAACGGGGAATCGAACCCTGGCCGCCTATGTGTAACGCAAGAGTTTTACCACAACGCCACCCGACCAACCAAAGCGAAACAACGAAGTCAACATGAATTATGAATATCCTGCCGACATTGGACACGAACGAACGGCTCGCATCATAAAATATATATGTATCCACTTGGTTAAGGCGCTAAGCCCAAAATTTGGTTAACTTTGCAGCGGAGAGAGTGTGCTTGTGGTTCAATTTGCAGCTTACATATGTATTGGTATACTGTTTCCATTCAGCGGCTGTCATAACAAGAACCAGTTCTTATACTGCTCAGTGTGAGCTGCTGGGTCGTCGAACCCTTTTGAGTGGTGACGTAAACGTTTTATCTCTGATGTTACCACCTGCTTTCTTAGGTTGTAGTATCGATTAAAATGGCATTACCAGATTAGTCCTTATCTAGAGGTAGGCGAGAATGTCTGTCTTTCTTTAAAAGCTGGCAGTTGTAAATTTTGTAGGGGTTCCGCACAATATTTCATTGTCCATAGTTGTTGACGCCCTGGTGAGAGTTCAGCCTCTTTTGAAGCATCTTGATGGTGTCACTTAATTTCGCGACTTCACGGTTGCTCGGGGGATAATTATATACACACTACATATATACGCTTATAACACGCTCGGTAAAATCGTGTTGGTATTGTTGATCCAATGCCTATCGAGATTAGACCTAATATACAAAGATCTCCCTCTCCACGTACCTAAAATTGTCCCAAACTCCATAACATGCCTTACAAGTGTTGTATGTGCCGTCTTCTTGGCTCCAAGTGTCCATGGTGACAATTCTTAAACGGTATTCAATTATTAGAGATTGTAATACCCGAGATAGAGGTAGAACCAGCAGCTGTTGGATGGTGTTGTTGAGACTATAGAAGTGTTGACTGCAGTTCCACATGCTCATCGGATAAAGCATTTGTTCGCGTTGAACTTCGTGTCCCATTTCAATGTCTCGAGATCCTAAAGATCTTTTAGCAGGATAGAATGGACTCTTTTACCGCGAATTCCACGGCGTAATATAGGCAGTCGTCTGCTAACAGCCTGATGTGACCGAGGAGGAATATGGGTCTAAGGACGGTTCCTTGTGGCACACCGAGCTCCCACCGCGCTCCCACCGCGCTCCCACCGAGCTCCCACCGCGCTCCCACCGCGCTCCCACCGCGCTCCCACCGAGCTCCCACCGCGCTCCCACCGCGCTTCACTTGTCATTTCCCCCTCAATTACAACTAACAAGGCTCTTGTAGTAAGGAATTGTGTGAGGCATTCCTGTCTCTTGTGGCCACATCTATGATGGTTTCATCATATTCTCTCTTAATTGGGAGAATTTAGACATATCTTTCTTCTGCCAGTTTGTTGTAGATAGGCTTCGTGTTTGATGAGAACACCAAATCTAGCATAATATGTTCACGCGATTGGGAATCATGGATTTTGTCAGTGAAGAAGAGGTGCAATTGCAGTCTGGAGTAATTTTGCTCACTGTCTTGTTTGGCCAGTCTGTGTCTTGACAGTTGAAGTCACCAACAAGCACAACATGTTTTAGTTTGTTCTGAGCAGATGCCCTACCGTCTAGGGCAAGTGGGGGTTGGGGGTGATAGGTTAGTTAGTTATTATGGGATATTAAGTTGGTAAAGAGTAATTATTAGAATCACTGATATAATATTGTGAGATTTTCTGAACTTGAACATTGAAACTGGAATCATATTTACCGATTATGAAGTTGAGAGACTAGGTAATGAGATCATCTATATGCTTTAATGGATTACCGTAAAAGGAAAGCATTGCGTTTCTACTGAGACTGACTTTCTACATTTTATAATGTAGAAACTATTTATATACATATTGAAGAAGAAGCTAAAATAAAATATTCTAAAATTAGTTTCTTCAATTTAACCTCTGACCTAAGATACCTACTAATATGCATAAACACTGTATATATTTGATAATTATAGACCCCTGATGAGGTCAATGTGGTGTTATATCAACCTAGTAGAATCAAATATTTTATATTCTACCAGGTTGGTAAAGCACCATATTAACCGAATCAGAGGTACTCAACTTTTATATTAGATATGAAACTTGTTTGCAGAAGGGTGGAATTACAATAGATTTATCTCAAACACGGGAAATTTACATTGGGGCATTGTGACGTCACAATGATTATGACGTCATAAACGCAATATTAACTTGGTGTTTCTAAAAATAGAAACATCAGGTTAATATATCAAAATATTAATTTCAACGTAACTATGCTTTAACCCATGAAATTCTATGGTGGTATTTCAGATTATGGAGGATACACAACTTAAAGAGATTGCAAAACATTTGGTCACTGACGTCATCCAGAAAGCCACGGAATACGTCAGGACAGAAAGGAAAAAAATGGCGGAAATGATCGGCCAGCTGGACAAGGGTGTGGACGACATAGTTCAACTGACCATTCGTAGTGGACAAATATCACCGACTGACTACAAGATGGCAGAAATGACAGGTCAACTGGATAAGGATGTGGAGGATATTGTAGGTGAAACCATTAGCCACTCAATCACGGCCATTCGTAGTGGTCAAACATCACCGACTGACCACAAGATGGCAGAAATGACAGGTCAACTGGATAAGGATGTGGACGATATTGTGCAGGTGACCATTGGGCGATCCATCGCGGCCATTCGTGAAGGGGAGATGTCACCAACTGACCACAAGCTGGTTTGCAGTGAGATACTGGAAAAGACAAGAGAGTCTGGAACCGGAAATGACGCAGGATTACAAACGGCGAAAACCTACCCAGCTGACAGAGGTATATCAGACGGTAATTTCAACATTGTAATATAAACTTTTCAGTAAGAAAATTGTTGATGCTTAAACATTTTATTTAAATCTGAAGAATGTTTTCATAAACAAAATGTAATATTTGGTGATTGGATCTATTTCGTGTCCGATATCCTTTTTTTTTTATTCGATTGAGAAATTTCTTTCTTTTGTTGTTCTAAGAGTACAAAAGCGAAGTTCCGCCTTTCGTCACTCGGAATAAAGCTGCAGACAAAATAAAGAAAACATTTTTCGAGCGTCATCTGGACAGACTTCTCGGGGTAAGTTAATTTTGGAGAATATTACCGTGTGCATGATGTAAGTCTTAAGTGTGACCGAGAGGGACTGGAAATATTTTTTTCATCTTATTTAAGGTTATTTTTATATTTTAGAGAGAAAAGAAAAACGCAAAAAAGAAGAAAACAGGTAAGCATGTATTTTACATCATTCTTTCAAATAACAAACTTTCATTTATTACTTTACATATACATGTAGTTATGAAATAAAATAATAAAATTTACTCAGACGTCATCATCTATTGCTTCTGAGCATTACTGGTATTTGTTCGCCTTTTTCAGTAGAACTTCGTAACAGCAACCCCAGTGGAGGAAGTAGGAAACGTTCATCAAAGGCCCATAACAAAAGGGATTGGATCCTTAAAAACGTCCTGTGCTGCTTTGTCCGCCAGACGGCGACAGTGGAGCCCGTCGATCACGAAGTATAGATGATTGGTGCGATTAACAAGGAATTAACACATATTATATTAACTTCTCTGTAGTAGAAAAAAACATCAGAAGGAATCAGACTGCGATAAAAGTATACCAAGTGGACATCGAAACGTCATAAAATTTACATCAGAAAAGCGACGAGAAAACATTGTTGAAAGAAGTCTAATTTGTTGCAATGACTTATTGTACTGTAGAATAAAATGCGAAACTAAACCCAAACATGCGCCTAAGAATAAATGCGAAACTAAACCCGATCCCGCTACTCTTTTATTTCATTGATTAGTTTTAAAAGTCAACATTAATACATATAAAGTGTAGAGAAGGCTATTATTCACACTGATAAAAAAATCGCAGGGAATCCAATCATTCGACGCATCAGGGACGTACAGTGTATAATATCACAGCTGGTACGTCCCTTATCATAAAATAAAGACATCCTTTCATTTATAGTATGTTCCATTTGTTGAACACTATGATAATTTCCCTATGTGTAATCAGTAGGTTCTACAAATACGCGCCTCACGCGCATATTCGATTTTTATTATTACATTATACATGTATTATCTTTATTCAAGAAAAATGTCAAACTTAACATGTGTATTCAGTAAAAATATAGAGAAGACTCACGTTTTTTTTCCTTTTCTGATGTTATTCGTATTTGACTTCATGTTGATTGCTTTCTAAATGCATGAGTCAGAGGTAGGTTTTTTTTTTCGTACAAACTTTAAAAAAAAATTATACCAGAAACATGATGCATGTTTCTGATTATACGAATATATTTCGTATCAAATAACATCAATTGACTCTGTAAACGATTCACACTACAAGTGAATAGTACATGGCACCTGAGTATGTTTACATATTTACGGTATAGTTACTTACCGACGCCGACATTACGTTGCCGGTTGCCCTCGTTTCCTGTTTTTCGTTTCCGGATTTTGCCGGTTATTGTCGGGGGAAATGTGGAAGGTTTTTCTCCGGGTACTCCGGCTTTCCTCAATCTCCAAAACTGGGCAGGCACGCTTTTAAATGACCCTAGCTAGTAATAGGACGTTTAACAGACTATACACCAACCTACGCGTGGACATGCGCCCGAGACAATCCTGTTAGGTCGGATGGGTACCTGACAGGCGCAAGTCGACAGTGACCTACATATTGACGTGTTCCCGCGTTTTTGCTTTCAGTCTTTTTTCCCCGTGAAAATATTCCATTTTTGTCTATCGTGAGATTTAACTATAAAAGCTTGTGTTGGTCAGAAACATCTTGAATGGTTAGATAATAAAGTAGCACGTGTCCATACTTCTTTTGTGATTTGGATCGGGGGAAATGTCTTATGCTCATCTTTGATCATATCTATTGTTTGTTTTAATTTAAATTTTAGCATATCACTTCACCTATTATAACAATATAACGCGTATGATAAAATGCGAAGTAAGAGTTACCTCCCTTCGGCCTCTATACAGTCATCCTATACTAGAAATATAACGAGCTCCGAAAATAATTAAAGTGATTAATATTTTCGGCATAGCCGTATAATTTTCTTTTGGTCCCGGATATGACGCGAAAGGTGGCGTTAATGGTCAAGATGAAATATGTGATTGGTCAATGTAGCGGTAAATGCAAAATAGAGATATGCAGTTAAAAACGAAACAAAATTAAGATTGAATGCAAGCTGGATAAGTGGATGTACATTTGTATCTTTCAAATGACACATTCATAAAATCATATTCCTGATTCAAATGCAGTCTTTTTATTACCAAAAATGATTCAAACTGACATAATTTTGACATCCGTGCTGAAACGCATTTATTAGTTCGTTAATTTATTTCACCAGCAGTTTTCCATTATAACCACCAGCATTAAAACTATGCCGTTTATCTTTTTAAAGCTATTTCTTGTTTTTATCTATTTTTATTTTCTTTTTGAAAAATGATAGGTTCTTCTTGGACTCAGATCAGTAATACAAAATTAACAACTAGAGCCAGTTTTTTTTCAGAGTTCCATTGTTGTACTTTGCAATCCCTATTTCTCTGAAAATACAGGAGTGTTTTTTTTTTTCAAATAATATGTACCATACCAATTTTGAGACTGATCAGAGACTGCTTATCCTGGCTTTTACTGAGAAAGTTCTAAATCGTTATTTTTTTCAAATGAAGCTATTGTTTAGCATAAAGAATGATAATATAACAGATATACAATGTCTGACTAGCAGCCATCTTTTTATCCACAATTTCTCAGAAAGTACCTGCATAGTTATATAGGTCTCTGGTACTTGGTAGTTCTGTCTCTAAATTTCAAATTTACAGTGGAGCCTCTATAAACCAAACATACATGGGACGTGGATATCTGTTCGCTTTACAGAGGGTTCAGTTTGGAGAAGTTGATCGAAATGACCGGATATAATTGGTTTGACGATGTTTTGTTATAATGTACCCGATTACAAAATGGCACGTACGTTTACAATTTGGTTTGTCTGAACGATATGAATATCATGAAAGTTAATCAACGTATATATTGCAGATTACATAAGAAAGGCAAATGTAGTTTTAAACAGTATCATTACATGTACAACTGCAGCGGACACAAAATCGGCCCGGTGTTCGGAATTTAGAGGGATCTGTAAGTATTTGGAAGTTTTTTTATTACTATAATAAAGAAGGACCAATTCCGTACAATGACAATTCGTTCGGTATTCAGATGTGTTCGGTTTTCGGAAGTTGCACTGTATACGTTTTGGGTGCGTTCGCTTCGTTCGTGTTGTATCCCGTACTTGTAGTGTCCGAGTGGTCAGTCTGTGTGATGTTACATCATGTAGTGTCTGTTATTTCATTGGTTGTTTTATTGGCGGGATATATTCTTTGTTAGAGTTAGACATACATTTTCCTTCTGACAGGACAGGACTTTTACCAACTTGTCTGTGACCTGATCTATTCGCTTTGTAAGTCTTTCACTATTTTACTTTTCTAATATTCTCGTATTATCTTATACATATGTGGAATTAGTATCATGCAGGTTTGGTACGTTAGTATAGAATTGATTATTTGATGAATTATGTAAGACGAAATATAAATAAGATTTCGTTATAATACATGTATTTTTTAGAACTTTCTATATAGATGCAGAGACATATAGATACATAAATATGTCTCTGATAGATGCAGTAATTACTTAAAATTCAAAGTAATTATCATAAGTATTGTATGAAGTTAATTCGTTTATTTCATAACCTTATATTTTATGAAATGTATATTTTTGGTATAAGTTATAGTTTTATGTGTGTAATTTGTGTGAAAGTATGTGTTTTTAGTGTTACGTAATACCCGTACAGATGCGTGTAATGAACGGGTGCTCTCCGTACCTGGACGTTGAGAGCTTTGATCCACACTCAGGTATTATTATTACTATTGTAGTGTCTATTTATTTGAAATGTAAGGATAAATATATTCTTTACTCATCTTTTAATTGTGGATCTTTGTAGAAGTGTAGTTTTTTTTCAGTCATTTTGTCATTGTAAGAGTTATTTCCCTTTGTGTATGCGAGTTATGAATGTATGGTTAGCTTGATAGTGTATTTTTCATTGTTTCATTATTTGTTACAAAGCAATATCTTTAAGATGACGACTTGGAGGAATAAAACCTCGAACAAAACCCCGTGAACTTGTGGTATTTATTGAAATATAGTCACCACTGAGCTGTATCATAGTCACCACCGAGCTGTATCATAGTCACCACCGAGCTGTATCATAGTCACCACCGAGCTGTATCATAGTCACCACCGAGCTGTATCATAGTCACCACCGAGCTGTATCATAGTCACCACCGAGCTGTATCATAGTCACCACCGAGCTGTATCATAGTCACCACCGAGCTGTATCATATTCACCACCGAGCTGTATCATAGTCACCACCGAGCTGTATCATAGTCACCACCGAGCTGTATCATAGTCACCACTGAACTGTATCATAGTCACCACAGAGCTGTATCATAGTCACCACCGAGCTGTATCATAGTCACCACCGAGCTGTATCATAGTCACCACCGAGCTGTATCATAGTCACCACCGAGCTGTATCATAGTCACCACTGAGCTGTATCATAGTCACCACTGAACTGTATCATAGTCACCACTGAACTGTATCATACAAATGATGCTGACATGAAATCATAAGAAAACAGCAAAAATTCTTTTAATAAAACATTTTATTAATTTGTTCTCACAAAGTCAATCAATTTATCAAATCTATAACTTAAACTATAATAAAAAGAAGCTTATTTGTAGACAAATCATTAAGTAATAAAGACAGCATTGTGTAGCTGAACCATTTGACTGACCACACCCAAAATTAAAATGATGTGTGGCCTCTCCCCTTAATAAATGTTGTTTGGCCACATCCACAAACCATGAGACATGATGCCACAACCAGATGTCTGGTGGCCACATTCACATCAAAATGATGAAATGTGTCCATGTTCACTAATTTAATGACAGGTGGCACCACTTAGTTGACCTATGAATAGAGTTTTATGTCTTCAAAATATCTATTACACATCATCAGTTACAGCTTCTGACAAAATCTAACAGACTTCATATGTATATATCTTTATATATATATATATCTATATATATAAAGCTTAATTATATCCAAATGCTTAACTAATCAATCTATAAAAAAAGGGGGAAGTTGATTATGTTTGATACTTTTAAAAGTACGAAAATCTTAAGAGTTTTAAATGACTTATCATTTGGTAGACAAGAAAACAAATGTTCTTAGTGGTCGTAAAAACTGAATTAGGATTTTGAATGCTATGTTAACAAAACGCTTACCTATGTTGTCATGACAACAAAGTGTCAACCTAGGTTGCCATGACAACCGAGTACTGACTTAGGAGGACATAGTGGTGTCAATTTTATAAAATCAAAAAAAAAAAAAAAAAAAATCAGAGCAATTTCTGTACATCATACAGACAAATTCTTTCAATTTACTGCACAATATAAAGATAAATTCTGTTTGGTAGTCAAGAAGTCAACCTGCAATAGTTTCTTAGTCCAAGAAAATCGCATTAGTCATATTTCATTATTTCTCATTTTGTGGCTGTGATTTTCAGCTGACAGGACAACTTTGTAGAATAGTAAAGAAATCAACATATACATAAAATATATATATCTACTAATGTTTTTATCCGGCATGGTTCAATATGCTTTGTGTCAAAGATAAAAACTTGTCGGGTACAAAATGAAATAAAACAACAGGTACACATGCTGCAATAACTATCTCATGATAACAAATGCTGTTCCAGCATAAATAACAGAAATATAAGGTGTGGTAGGGAAAGTCTTTTAACAGCAGCTAAGGTTTATGACTCAAGCCTCAGTTTCATAATATTCGCAGTTGAAAATGTCTAAAATTAAAAAAAATAAAAATGCCGTATAAATAAAAATTGTTATTGGTCTACCTATATGTTTACATATTATGTATACATGTATATCTATTAACGAGGCAGTTAAAATGAGGCGGCATAGACATGGATTATGTGGGGGGTACGGAAAATAAGGCGGTACTACAACAAGGGAAGAGGCGTAACATTTCGCCTCAAGTGTCAATCAGCAAAAAAAAAAAAAAAATGAGATCAAAATACCACGACGACAGTGTCAATGTCAATGACAAATGGGACAAAATGACGAGGGTACTATGGCAACTAATTCATTAACATAAATGCACCATTTTTCTATTTCTGTACAATGGCAGTTGTGTCAGGCTACATGTATTTATGAACATAACGATAATGAAAAGCAGAATATTAGTGTAACAAAATCCAGAAACATCAAAATGTCTGCTTCAACCATAATCTAGTTGTTCTGTTATTTCACTAAAAAAAAAAAAAAAAGTTACAAGGGAAATTATTAGATATTACACTGATGTAGAAATTCAAATATTATATTTTTTTGTGTTCAATATATTATAGCACTACTTTTTTCATTAATTAATTGCATTGTAATCAAAAGACTAGCTATAATCATGGGACATGTTACACATATGCAATTTTAACTAGTGAAAAAAATCATCTATGAGGGGGGAAAATTGAACAAAACATGTTTAAAGTAAAAGCATTAGCAATATGATTTAATTTGTAGTTAAGGCGACTTTGAGAAAAATAACAAATATTTAAATATATATTAACTATAGTTCTAAGAAAATAGGTTTCACAGATATGAAAATTAAAGGGTCTAAACCTAATTTGTGCAGCTTCTTAATCAAGTAACAAAAAGTTTTGCAGCAGTTGACAATATTGGATTTCAAAGCTTGTATTTGATCTGATAGGCAAATTTCCTTTTGTTCATGAAGAAAAATTCATAGATACATGTATATGTAAAAACTAAGAAATAAAATGTATTGTGTTCTATGATTCAATTTTACTACCGATACAATAAATTGTAATTCACTTCTACACATTCACATGATTTATATTATAATATTTTTGTAAAATAACAAGAAACAAAAAAATAACTGATAGTCTACATACATACAGATACACGGACATTAACTAGAGACGCAGGGTAACAATACATGAAACCAGGTATCAAATTGATGTACACCATCGTTGTCATGGCGATGTGGCTGAATGCTATCCTCACGAGCAGCACAATAATTCATTCTGACATTTTTTTCAAATAATGTCCAGAAAATATTTTTTTTGTTAATGACAAAAACATAAATTTGCACATGAAGATCTAAAAAAATGTTTCGAAAATCAAAAACTCTATATTTCATTTCTTAGTGACAAAATGAAGCTACATGTATTCCACATGAAATTACACTTTAACTATGACTGTTTTCCATGTTCTTTAACACATTTCAAAATAAGGTTTTAGTGTGTCAGTGACCAAGATATAAATTATAAAATAAAATGAGTACTTAGTACGAAAATGGAATAAATAGAGGGAGTATCGTGTTTATCGCTGAGTTATAACTTTACACTCAGAGGATAATACCACAAGGGTGTCCAACGAGTAGCAAATTCATACTCGAAAGAAAGCACCATGGTGGCACCAAAAGCAGCAAGAACTTCAGAGAAAGCACCTGAATGTTTTCTCAGAGAGAAGTAGCTTAGTGCTAGAAGGGTATCACCATTGAGTCTAGTGTAAAAGAAAGTTAAAACTTTGTACTCGGAGGGAAGCACCACAGTGCCCATATAAGGTGTCCCAGGGTGCAACAGCTCTTCCCAAGGTCGTAACATTTAAAACAATAACAATTAACAAAATATCATCAAGTCATACTAAAAAAAAAATACTGAGAAAAAAAAAAAAAAAAAGAAATTCTGGATGATATATAAGTAGATCTTGGACCCAGTATTGGATAGTTACATTGATACGATTGGTGGAAAATCTCCACCAATCATGTAGAAGTATGTAATAATATATAAGTTAATTAACTGATTATGATTGGTTAGGCAGTGGAACGAAATGAACCAATGATTTGTGGTCCAGTCTACCTTAAAACACATAGTACTCTACGTTCACATACATAAACTATACATAGATATAGTGTTAAGTCCCGTCTGTGGACATCGTCATGGCCATGAAAATACATATTTATAAGCGACGAGTATATATATATATATATTTATTTATATTGCTATTTTGACTGGCTGGATGGATGTTATGGTGGCTGAACAAGCACTATCACAACTAACATAGTCACCTTGCTTACACAACCTGTCTCCCTGTACATAACCCTTATTGTCATCCCTGATTACCCGTCCCAAAAATCTACCGCCAACCAGCCAAACCCTTGTTACCCATCCCCAAAATTGACAAATAAATTCTCATTTATCCATCCACAAAATCTACCCACCCAGTTACTGGTCCCCAATACTATCCATCCCAACCAATTAAAAGTTCCCTGCCCAACTCCCAACAACATTATGGTCACAATGCCTCCACCCACCCAAAAATCACTACCCAACAGTCATTCTACTACCGTAACAACACATATATCTATGATAAATCTACAGCCCATCTAGCACCATGTCACTATGGCAACACCACTCTGCACTATATATAATTGCAGTCAAACATTTGTCTGACCCAAAAATGAGGTCAGATGCGCGTCAGACTTTGAATAACTAAAGTCAAGCATGTGTCCGACTCGAATCAACAAAATGTTTGTCCGACTCACAATACATGGTTGTGTTCTTGGCAAGGTGAATTTGGAATGTCCGTAACATTTTATTCGTTTGTGCAGTAGAAAGGTGAAAACAGTGTCAGGTTGTGTCCAATGGCTTAGCTTGTTCAATATCACTACAAGGTGTCACGTCGTATCACTATATAAACATACAAGGATTACACAGAATTGAGGCCCCTTCCATTCCGAATCACAAAATCCTCTCGTTCTCTTAAATACAAGTTCACCAGCATCTTGTATCATTTCTCTCGTTCATCATGCTGCCATTTATGTCTGTAGAGGGAATATAGTGATGATGATGCACTGGAAGCTATGATGTCGTTGCGGTGGCAGCGGTGGGATGTGGGCTCAGTCCCGGTCTGAAAGGTGCCGAGCTACCCGCCGCTATCGACATTGGCGTGTCTAGGCTGACGTCAGACAGGTGTTCCATTGTATCACTGTAGTCATCATTGTCACTACTGTCCCCCTCGGGACCTAACTCTCCCAGCATGCCGTGTTCCATATGGGATCCATTCATACCATCAGTCCCAGCTAACTTCTGCTCACCCTCGAAACCAGCATTGGGTGACTGTTCTCCTAGAAAATAGCATAGATATATTAGTATTTTTATTCATCTTTTTGAAATATCTCTGCTTTTTATGCATTTGTTCACCTATTCTAGAAAATAGCATAGAAATATTAGTATTTTTATTCATCTTTTTGAAATATCTCTGCCTTTTATGCATTTGTTTATCTGAAGTATTCAAACTCTTCACAACATGCTTCAAGCTATCTATCCTCTTCTGTAACATTAACAACAGCTGATACATTAAAACTGTTGAGACTATTGAAACCAACCACTGGCTGGTCAAACGATCCATGATTTCTGCTAAATCTGACCCTGAGACTAGGTTTTCAAAAGTTCGTGGTTTATGATTTACTCCCAAATATTTGCCTATTTGCTATAAGGCAATACCTTAAATTTCAATTAGAAAACTGATAACTCTCTAAGATTAAATAATTACCTAAGAGTCCCTCCACATAGGTTGTGCCGGAATCCCCGTACCAAACTCTCCGTATATCCTGTCTCCTTGACCGCATCAAAGACTTGTACTCCGAAATTCTTAACTTCTTGCCATCGACTATACAGGTGCGTTTTGGACGGGGTCTGTGCAGAAACAACATGAGATACAATTTACAGGTGAGGAATCGAGAGTAAGACATCTGACTTTAATCACTTTAATCACCAAAACAGAAACATTGAACCAAATATTTTCATCTTGATGAAATATGTATCTTCAAAACTTTTGGGAAATGTAAATCCTTTTTGTAATGACACCAGGAAAAACAAACAAATTTGTTGTGGACTAACACTTGGGGCTGGGTATTCATGATTTTTCCATTCTTGCTCGCCTGTGTTCAAAACTTATTCTTTTTCCTTTGAATACCAGTTTAGGTTAGGAATGTTGTCGTTTGTGAAATACAGTCGACTTTATTTAAGACAAACCAGATGTATCATTACCTGTATCGGTAGTCAGGGGTGTTTCTCCATGTGAAGTTTGCTGAGACGAGACTGTTCTTCATAAAATGGCTGCTTCTCCGCGTTGGTCATAGCCTTCCATTTAGCTCCTATAACAGTAGATGTACAAGTCAGACAAGGTATATCATATTAAAGAATTGACCTATCTTAATTCTGTGTAAGAAATATAAGTAATATATATACTGGTTAGTTATTTATGACTGACAGACTGAACTTTGAGATTGATAGACCACTGTCACAGTGGAGGGTGGCTGTCTGAATAGCTACAATCATGATGTTATAACAAGCATGCTGGGGATGTCATTTACATTTCTATAAATCATGCTTCTTTTTATAATGTTGCACTGCCCTACAAAGTCAATATACCAGTAAGTGTCAAATATATATTAAATTCAAACCCAATTCAGGTATGTTTATTAATGCTTATTATGTTCTGAATAAAAGATTTGTTCAGAAACAACTAATCTGTGAAAATATTGAACTCACCAAGGATTTTGCTGATATTGGAGTTGTGCATATCAGGACATGCCTTGAGGATCTTTCTGCGTTCCTCACGAGCCCAAACCATGAAGGCATTCATTGGTCGTTTGATGTGGGGTCTTGAGGGGTCATTCTTCTCCTTGTTGGAACGAATTATCTTTGCACCGAACATCTTACCTGCAACAAATAAACACACACAATTAATTTCAAATAAATTTTTTTTTTATCCCTTTTTTTCTCTCTATAAAATAAAAGATCATTTTTTCTTATAAGATGTGGTCCATCCAAAAACAGAAATTAATTAAATTTGAATTTATCGCCCTATTTCGAACATTATGAACTTAATGTTATCATCGTGACTCAGTGTTTGGTAAAATACCAAAGAGAGCACAATTACTTTGTAAGTGTTGGACATAAGCACCGTTGCTAGGGGAGTCGTCGGGGGAGTTATCTGCCCTGCCCTTGATGCTTGGGTTGACCTGAGGGAGTTGTGGGAAGGCGGCGCCGGTGTACAGGGGTAGATGGAGACCCGGAAACACTGGTCCACTCACACTGTGTTGTAGCTGTCGTGCCAATACCTCCTGTACCAGGCTCTCCTAGGTAACACAAGAAGTTGTCACAATTAAATAACAGCTGTAAATTCTGAGTGTATCATATGTACCTGTTAAGCTCTTTTCTTAAATTTTGTCAGGAACAGAAAAAATAATTTAAAGAAAATATTTTATGTAATCTTTCATTCAATTCCTTAAAAGATAATATCCTTTTTATGATGCTTTTTAATGGAGATTAAATAATTCTAGCATTTTAATGTGAATTCTTCAGAAAAATGAAGCTGAGTTACTCCCCTTAGACTGATAAAGTTGTATACCAGCATAAAAACATTTTTCTTTTCAATCTGTAGTCCGATTAGTGTTGGATAGATAAAATTGCACTGGAGCAGTGGTTATAAGTTTTAACTCTCAATCTGATGCACCCGACCCCAGTAAATGTTTGGATTTCCGACACAGACTCGCTAACACAACAATTATCATACAGCAATCTCCCAACTGTCATACCTCTTCAACACACCCCTTCAAAAGCCACTTCCTGTTACCATGGCGATGCTAGACCAAGATATCTACGGGAAATTTTAAGATGATTTCAAATCAGGGGCTACCACATTTATATAGGAATCAGGAAAATCAGACATGTACACTGTTTTTATCTGGAACCAAGACTTCGGCGAATCTTAATTTCATGTTAAATGGTTGACGTATCATATCAGACGTGTATAGGTTCATTATGTGGATGAAAAGATAGTAATTATTTTAATGATAATGCGTACAGGTCCTGCTAGTCTGTGTCAGGAAGGTTCTTTAGCATATCATGTCTACAAGTTCCCCTGGTCTGTATTAGGCAGGCTCTTTACCACATCATGCCGAAACTATAACCAGCATTCATAAAATAGACTACGATTTTTCCAAAGATACCGAAACTTTGAATATCAGATTTCCAGTTATCAAAGAGAGTATGCATAGAGAAAGAGATTTATATTTTTGACTGAATCGTTTTTTACAGCCACACTCGGCATTGAAATGACTTCCCATAACATGCGTTATGTATAAAGATTTGCCCCTGTTTATCCTATTTCCTGTCCCACTAGACACCAGCACTCAAAGATATAGGCATCTAATTCAAACACTTTGTCTATGTTGGACCTCCAAAACAGCCTCAAATAAAAACATGTTCATATCCACTACATAAAGACACTCCCAATATTGTAAACATGCATTGGTAAATACATGTTAAAATCCATTGCCTAAATCACAATTCACAAAAATCTTGCTAGTTGAACAAACACATGACAGACATATTTGATTTCTTCTACCAAAGTTAAATCTAAGGGTTTGTTCTTGATATGCTCATTTTCTCTACATGTTTGGGAAAATGTCTTGGCAAAACTGAATGCTCACTGTTAATCACTGGATTGGTTCTTGACACACCAAAATCTGACCAATCACTAGGCTGATAACTTTTTTAAACTGCATTCAAACCAAATTTGGCAAATTGAGCCTTCAAGCAGCCCCATAACGCCTTTCAATTGCATCATATAGAACAAAGATTTGGTAATAGTTCAGTGTCAAGTGTTTTACCAGCAGAGTTACACATACAGAGCCTTTGATTTTGTCATAATATATCCCCAGAATGCAAAGGAAATATGAACCCTTGGATTTTAAAGTAGTTATATTTACCTTCTCTAGTTCGGAATGTGATTTTCCATTTAGAAGTGGAGAGTGTGCGGACAAACTGTTGAGAACTGCGGACACAGGAAGATGGTTGGCCATCATGTACGGACTAGTCACATACTGAGGAAGACCAAAGGGCGACCGTGTCTGCATGAATGATGTCACTGTGTCTGTAGGGGGAGTTGAGGTTGCTGTCTGTCGCCTGTGGTTGCTATGGGCCGGTGGTGGTGTCACAATGGGCTCAGGATGTGCCCCAGGTCCAATACCATAACCATTGTCCATATGCTCTAACTTGAACTCTGCCTTTGGTTTTGTGAGATTCAGCGGAATTTCCTGACCTGTGGGGACGGGATGATGCTCATTCCATGCCTGGGCGGGGCTAGCATTGTGAGGGCTGCATTGTCGTGGTGATGTCTGGGAGTGGGGGGAGGCATGGTATGGAGAAGCAGCCATTGGTGGAGACACAGACATTCTTTTCATCGTATCCATAGTTACAGGGGATGAACTTTTCGATGATGCATATGATGAATTCGCAGATGATTGAACTGAAATATACAAAGTAAAATATGGTGATAATCAAAACGAATAAAATATTTTTCGCACTACACCAAAAGTCCAATATTTTTGCTTTCTTGTGTTACTTACACACTTCTATGTTGCTACGGCTTATCTAACAAGTTTTGTACAGCTACCACTGTACAAGTTCTACAAGGTAAAAAATGAATTGTTTTGCTATCGAGAATCTTTTTTTTTCCTCCTTAACACAATCAGAAGGGAGCACAGAGGCCAGTCTGACTACACAGAAGTGAGAGGGAAGTGACAGAACTATCGCCTGCTATCTCCAGCCACTGTGTGGTCCACCCACCTCACACAAGTGCCCACTTCTAACATTATAATTGATCACTGCAGAAATCCAGGGTGATATTCTAACACGACTGAAAAAAAATGTCTGCCATCTTAACTCAGGGTAGAGATTAGAGCTCCAGAGATGGAACTCTTTCATATGAGTACATGTACAGGTGGTACCTGTACCTGTACAGAGGTAACAAGTCCCAAGTTCTCACCTGTACCTGTATATAGGTAACAAGTCCGGAGTTCTCACCTGTACCTGTCAATAGGTAACAAGTCCCAAGTTCTCATCTGTACCTGTGTATAGGTAACAAGTCCCAAGTTCTCACCTGTACCTGTATATAGGTAACAATTCCCAAGTTCTCACCTGTACCTGTCAATAGGTAACAAGTCCTGAGTTCTCACCTGTACCTGTATAAAGGTAACAAGTCACAAGTTCTCACCTGTACCTATATACAGGTAACAAATCACAAGTTCTCACCTGTACTTTGGCATACAGGTCACCACTTTTTGAATGATGGTCGAGAACATCTAGGAGAAATGGAGGACTTTTGTGGGCGGGTGGAGCCAACAGGCGTGGGAGGAAATGTGGAACCAAGTGGCACAAAAAACCTCTATAAAGATATCTACCAGTCTCTTTGGGCACTCAGCACAACCAATAGCAATGAAAAAAACAAATGTAATTGTTTCCTGTGCTTAATGACCAGCGATCAATTCACACCAGTAGACTACATCTAAACAAACACCAACAAACAATCCATCGCCCCCCATTCTCCAGGGTACTGCTTATTTGAGTTTAACACTTACTGTGTCTCCTGTCCCTTGACCCTTGTCTAGCAGACATCACTGAAGTGTCAAGGTTATCACAAACAATTTAGCTTGCCCCAGGACCAGAGTAAACAGGGTCTGCCAGAGAAGGGGCTGTGTTTACAGAGGCTGGCAGGCCTGTCAGTAGCTGGGACCAAGACTGACACTTTATAATATAATGTAAATAGGCTGCTTCAACAAATGGATCCTGTCCCCCAGTCCCTGTGCTCTACTCAGCTGACCTTTGACACACCTTTAAATAGCCCCATGTCTCCTAGAATCAGCGTTGCTAGGCTTGAGATATTATATCCATTTAATTTTCATTTGAACCGTCTTACAAACACTATGATTTATTGATAAAATGTCTCTTTGGTGAAGAAGAAAATTACTTTTCCCCAGTCGCTATTGTATATTGTTTTTCAACCTTTGTTTTTGGTACCAATCAATTTCTCCATGTTTCATTTTTTGTCTGTCTCGTAAATGTAAAAATAATAAATGAAAATACATGAACACTGGGGCAAACTCTAGAGTTGCGAGTCCTTATCTGAGAATTGGGAAAAAAACTAATGGTAGTCGTCTTCTACAAAGGTCCGACACATCGTTTGTTAGTGGATAAAAATGCCATCTAATATTTATCATTGGCAGAAAGATGTGATTGACTCAACCTTAGGAGCTGGTATTGGAAGCTACATTTTTCAGATGTGTCAGCGCTTTCTTTGTTTGCCATCACTCATTGTGGCTGCCTGGACTGGTATCGCCACCATCCATCTTGTTGTCGTGGCGATAAGGCCACTAGAGTGTGAGGAATTATGATGGACATTATCACACAGGCTCTGATCGGTGATTGACATAATTACATTCTCCAACAAAAAAAATGACAAGATTTCGTCTCCATTTATCAACAAATTGGATCCCTCAATTTTTTGAAGGGGGTGCTTTCTCCCCTGAAAGAACTGCCTTAAGACAAGGAGGACAAGATTAGCTTTGTGTATATGATGTGTACTTAGCTGCAATAGGTGCATTCTTCTAGGCTACAGGCCTCCATATCTTAAATGATGAAATTTTTAGAGTTTTTGGGAAATCATAATAGACTATAAACCAGGTGTTATCAAAAACTTATCACAATTAGAAAAAATACACACCACCAGAAGATTCACAGGGGTTTAAAATTAAAAAAAATCAGTTATGTTCCAAACTAAATTGAATCAGTTTTGATACCATTTGTAAATGTTAAAAATATTTTGCAATCATTAACTTAAAATTTTACTATATGGATGATTTTACTGATTTATTGATGAATTAATAACAAATGTAATCAAAGTGAACTGCTAGTTTAATCAAAGATAAAAACCAAGGGGAAAATGTGAAACCCCGCAATGGAGTGTTGCAGAGAGTGGAGCAGTTGATCTAGATCGATTAGAGGCTTGAATGACACAGCGGAGTACAAGGAAGATGACACCGAGTTATCACAGTTCTGACAGTTGTGTGCGGACGGTGCCTCCTCTGCGATAATTTAAATCAATTTGGAGCAGCAATTATGACAGTGTGTCAGTATCTATTATACTAAGTCATGTTGCGGTGATTGATCAGGCATTGTCAGCCATCTTGGCTGATCCCTATATATCCCTATCTTACTGTTCTCATCTCCCAATCACACCACCCTGTCACTTGAGAGCCTGGTTAAGAACATCACTACAAGATCAGATACTTAATAGGGCAGAAAGCTGATTTAAATACAACTTTAGCTGAAACAATCTCATACTAACACATGTTTTCATAAAATATCTACATACACTTTTTGGGGAAATATTTTTTCAGTTAGATATGAATAGAAAATATCCCAGAATTATTTTGATATTTAAATATTTTTTCTTAAATCCCAGATTTATTTTGATATTTAAAAAAATACATATGAAACACAAAAAGTTGGCTGTTAGAAAAATCCTACACGTTACTTTTTCTTTTAAATCCGAAAAATAAAAAATATCAAGATTCCTTTTTATATTAAAAAAGAAATCATGAGAAGAAATGTGTTCCCCGTTCCAGACAAATTGCATTTCCCATGAAACATGTTGTAATATAATCCTCCAGTGGTGATGACAATGAAACCTGTGGATTTTTTTGTATATAGAATTACTATCAAACCCAGCCAGTACATGAAATTTACATTAAGTTTTGTGAAGTTATGCTTTAGTTTTGGTATTTTTGGGGGGTTTGGATTCCTCCGATTCCAGTCCTGATTGTATCGGGAGTTTTGTTCCGTCTCTCCTCAGTAACAGGGCAACCATGTTTTATACTAGTCTGACATGTTTACTAAACACAGTCTCCGTGGCGATGGGGCTAGAACAAAGCACATCCTGTTATCCCAGTATGGTCCATTTCTTTCAACCAAAGTCATTATGTTCAACTTCTTAACAAACATTCTAATTCTCTTTTGTTTCACTGTCTGTATACAAACCAGGTCAGTTCGCTTACTGCTGCTGATCACAGAAACATTCCTTTATAGTTTTGTAAAACACTGCTTCCCATCATTCCTAGCTATTTACCATAAAAAAAACTCAAAAATAACGAGATAGCTGAAAAGTTTTTGAATGTAAAAATCCTTCCTATAAAGAGGATTCAGCTGCGATTTTGGATACAAGCAATAAATAATCTTGATATTAGGTCATATATAATTAATCCTTAAAATATCATCTTTATGCATTTCATCTTGACTTATGTCACAATATTTTTCCAATAATAAATGATCATGTATTCCTAATTATAAAGTCAATATTCCATGACAAATGACTCCTACACCCAAGCATCTATGTCCTGCAGTGGACAAAGGCCTAGTTTGTTTGTTTTTGAGCTATAGCCATCAGATGAGAATGGCCAGCATGGGGGTGGCAATATATATTGATAGCAGCAGGTTCCCACTCCAGAGTCCACTGTGGTGGGAAGGGGAGGGGGAGGGGGATCATGTGACACCCAGGGGCAATCTAATGACTAGATAATGGAGGGATTTAGTGTTAGGTAGCTTGTCACAACTATCTCTTGTGGTCATCACCTCAAACAGAAGCTCCTCACCAATCTCAGTACCACTGGGTAGAACAATATAGGCCTGTCTGTATGATGTCTAAGTGAAAGTGACAGATTTTTTTTAACAAAACATGAACATAATAGTGTAACTACTGGACAAGAAAAATTGCTCAAATAAAATACTGCTTAAGGAACCATAACTACATCTTGATGGTAACAAATCCTACCAAGTATTAATTTCATAGAGATCAATTTGATCAATTAAATGAAATAAACAAAGGGCAATAACTCTTTCAACAAGCTATACAATTGATATTTATCAAACTGAAAATGGGACTCAAATAAGTTTACATCAAAAGAACAAATAATTGATATCAAAAGAAAAAAAACAGACACAAGCATTGCAATAAAAAAATTATATAAATAAATAGAAAAGAAAACGTCGTTTCCCAAAAGGTACCTGATAATTTTGAAATAAAGTATTTTCAGTTATCTTGTATCCCAGGCCTGTCAATCTGTAAATACAGGAATCTCATGATTTCCCTTAATTTAGTGCGAACATTGCAGGTCCGTGTCTCCAATAACCATTATATAACCTAGGAACATAACTGCTATCAAGTCTGCTAATTAGCGTCATTTGTATATTACAAAAGTCAGGGTGCCAGGGTTTTTATAACAGTATATAGCTTGCTGAAGTGACAGGAATACCCAATCTTTACGATTCCTGTGATTTTTGTTCGTATCAGTTTTACCTTGATGGTGGGGTTCCATCCCATTTCATACAGATTTATGAGACGAAACGATAAGAAACATAAGATTTTGAAATACAAAAAGATGCTTTTACTCTAACAATTATGACCTAGGTTGGCAGTCCTGCCTACCATCCAGATGTCTTTTATCAGCACAGTTTCCTGTGGACTTTCTTTTTGTGCTTTTTTCCATTAAAGCATTTTGACAGTCCAGTGGATTGGAGGGACTAGGTTACCAATAAAGGAAGCTAAATCACCCTTCTTTATAGCTCCCTAAAACAGTCAGGGGCCATAACTCCTTCGCCCAAATGGACATTTGTGGAGACAACTAGACAAATTGGAAAATTTCAAGGTTCGATTTTTACCTGCATTTAGACTATCATAGTTCAATAACACTATTCACATAACGTTATCATAACTTGGTTACAAAATTAAAATTGATAGATGATGCATTCCAAAACTGCATTTTCTTTTTTAAAACAAATCTAATCACAGACAATTGTTTAAAGATCTCGTATATATATCAAAGTAAATACCCAAATATCAAAAGGCAAAAGGAAATTTTAAATTTATTAATTAAAAAAAAACATGAATTTATTTATACAAAAAACTTGTGACAGGTGAAGCAAAGAATATAAAAGAATACATTTCTTTATACAAAAAAAAAAGCCACCTTTGAATAAATGAGAAATGAAGGGAAAAAGTACATTCAGAAAACTTTACACTATAAAAACGCTGCTTTTTTTTGCAGTTTTTGGCTTAGACCCTTATCAAAACCCTTTATGTTTATACTAGGTTTTCTGCTTTTTCAGATAAAAAGTTGGTGCTACATATCCACAGACGGACAGTTGGCAAAATAATGTGAGCGGGCGTAAAGTTTTCATATACATTTTCTGATGTCTACATGTTGTATATTAGGACCCCCAGTAACGTAGGGAAAACAGACAGCTCACAGCTGTTTCCATGCCAAAGTCAATCGTTTTTTTATATATAATATTTTTGTTGTATTTTCACCATTATATCAACATTAATATGTTTGATAACTTTCAAACATCTCTTTTGAGGGTCCAATCTAATTTGAATGAAGGTCACTGTGAAAAAATCATGTTGAGAAATACTTTATGTCTAAATCAGAATAAAAATAATAATAGACACTGTACACCCCCCCCCCCCCCTCTCTCTCCCAAATTACATTCCTCTGTTTCAGTAAAGAATTTTCTTGATTAATTATAAACAGAACACTGATCTATGATATAAAGTGTGGGTGTAATTAAAAACAGACTAACACGTCCCTTATCAATTTGCAGCATGGACTGCAATGCAGCATATGCTGCAATCATGCTGCTTTTATGCTGGCATCATGCTGCTAGTTTCACAGCATGATTGCAGCATGTGCTGCATAGCAGCATGGTACCATGCTTCTGTACAGCATGTACTGCAACCATGCTTTAAAAATTGAGGTAATTGAATATCTGAACTCTATCATGCTGCAATCATGCTTGGTCGACTTAGTTAATTTATCATATGCACTGTATCATGCTGCAACCATGCTGCAATAACTTTGCCAGTTTGGATATCAAATCATATCATGCTGCAATCATGCTGTGTGGACTTGGTAAATTTATCATATGAATTGTATCATGCTGCAACCATGCTGCAATAACTTTGTCATTTTAGACAGGATATGCACCATGCTGCAACCATGCTGCAATAACTTTGCCAGTTTGGACATCGAATTATATCATGCTGCAATCATGCTGTGTGGACTTAGTAAATTTATCATATGAAATGAATCATGCTGCAACCATGCTGCAATAACTTTGGCATTTTAGATAGGATCTGTACCATGCTGCAACCATGCTGCATTAACTTTGCCATTTTAGATACAAACTGTACCATGCTGCAATTATGCTGTATTAACTTAGTTAATTTAATGAACTGCACCATTCTTTCATGTATTAACATGAATTATTTAAGTTGAAATGTGTATATGCTTGGCCATTCTGTATTAGCTTAAAAGGGCATTCCTTTGTTCGGACATCACAAAATTTCTGTGGGTGAAATGTACTGTAGGTCCAAGCGAGGATCCAAAATCTAGGACCAAATTTCCCAGGTACCAAGATTAACCTAAACAATTATTAATTAATAAAATAAGATACAGAAAATTAACAAAAGTTGGTATTAGATATTTTAGTATCTTTTTTTTAATTTTAAATAAAATATAGAAAATTTCCAGGTATCAATGGTGATAACAAAATAATTTTTAAAAACATGTTTGTGTTGCAGAATTTCCTTTTTATACTTGATCAGTACCACACATATTTATTTAAAATTCAATATCAATTATTTTAATTAAGTATTTCGTTTATAAGTATGTTCTTTGTTAGTGTAACGGTTCACAGCTTTTAAATGTGATATTTTGTCAGCTTTCACTTGTAGTTCTATCTCAGAAGGAATTAACTTAAACATTGATGAATGTTGCAAGTTAGTACATTCGTGTGACGACTTAAAATTCATCCCTATAAAAATTTCATTCAAATTTTCAGAGTTTAGATCGTTTTTTGAAGAACCAGTATATTGACTTTTGCTTCGATTATACACTTTTTATCGGAGATAGAATCAGTCACTTTATCCAAACACTGACATAAACCAAGACGTTGCCATTTACCATGCACCAGCCTACTACCAGGTAGCCATACAGGTATCATCAGTCTGATCATGTTCGCCAAAACAAAATCGGGGTCACTCTACCAACAGTTACACATGTGCTTGGAATATCGCTTTTAATTCAATCAAATAAGATTAAAATCACCTGCTCTTTGTCTTTGTATCGCATACTTTCTGGATATATGCGGTGTTAAGATTACATCTGATAATAGCATACGAAATCACGTCGTGTTCGACACAACATTCATCGCTATAAACTCCAATAAACATGTGTCGAACTTATGTTGTCACTCGGACGCTTCCTTGTAAAACGTATATTGAAGTTAAGCGCTGTGATGATCTCGACCTCGACATGAGTTTACTAACAACGAACGATATTCCCGTACTTTAATCTGAATTATTTGAAATCGTGAACATAAAAAGAAAACGTGAATTGGTCGGTTCCTCGTCTGAAAATACATCCATATTAAACAATAGGCGTATGACAGACGAGGCCAAAACCTCTGGTCAGATTACATGTTTATCGTTCGGTTCACCTATGACCTCGTTTGTTTACCTTGCTCCCGAGATGTGACGAGAGTGCTCCTCGAGCTCGTGCGATCTAAATGTGCACGATGCAAGTATTAAATACTGTAATATTTATCTTAAAAGTATGACACACTAGAAGTTTATGATTTAGAATAAATAACACGCACAAGTAAAAATGAATCGTGTTAATCTCTGGCAGTAAAATATTTATCCCATGATGCAACACACACGAGTTTAGCGGGAAGTCTGATAGCCATGTTTGAATTCACCGGATGTTTATTTCCAGAAGAAAAGTATAAACAAACACGACGATAGCCTAAAAACGAAGTTTGTTTCCCGTCTTACTGAAGAAGATCGGCTTACTTCAAGTTACCGACGAAAGCATATCAGCTTTCTCGTTGTTTTTGACGACCGATGCATATTTTTACCGACAAACATCGTTACGAGACAGGGTAAGTTTTAATTATATAATCTTCTTCACGTTCTGACATCGTTTCACATTATTATTGATTATACGACGATGAATTTGATATAGAATCTAGATCTATTCATATCAATAATATCTAATTATTTATTTTTCAGGGTTTTGATGATTAATTTATCACAGATTACACGGCTGAAGGAAACGCAGTACCGATCCATGTGTTACAATCGTAAGTTTTCAATTTTATTTATTTATTATTAACGATCTTCGGCCCGACTTAAATTTCATTTTTCCCCCACTCACACAACCCTTGTTATGATTATGACGTACATACGTATTCACAAGCAATGGTGAGGAAAATTTGTGTTTTGGATAATGAAACCTTTCGGGAAAGATCTTTACCTCCACATTCTTTTGAGGATCGATGTTTGCAGATTATTGCATCAAATTGAAACGATTAAATGAAAGAGATGAATTAAGATGTTAAGTAAGTAACATTGTTTTATGTATAGTATATTGCAGTTTCACATTGATATGAACTGATGGCGAATTCGGGAGTAGCTTGATTTAAGTAATAATTAAGTCATCCTGGCAAGTTTTATTTTGTAGCTTTGTGTGGCTGGCTTAAATTTTCTTGATAAAAAGGCTTCCAAAGAAAACATAATGTAAATGATAGCAAAGTGATCATGAAAAGTACATAAGTTAAATACATACATTATCTCCAAAACTTGACAATTATTCTAATTTTGAAATAAAATAATATTCTAAAATTTTTTCTTTCTTCCAACAGAGACTGAGTCTGCATGCAGTACATTCTGGAATGAGGGACACCGCATGCATTGTGGTCCAAATTGATGGCATTGACTTAACACAAAGCAGAAAGGAATGAAGAAAAATTAAGAAGTTTATGTTTCACATTAATTAAGATTATTCAAGATATGTTATCTGTCGAGGTATACAACATTTCCTTTCATAATAAAAGTGTAAACATTAATATATACAAAAAAAAATCATGTATATTATCTAAAAATCCTTGTTAGTTATTTGTTGTACTAGCAAAAAATATAATATAGTCGTCTCAAGCTTGGTTGTATTGAAATCCCCGGGGACAGTGACCGAGATATATCACTACAGTACGTGCTACATCAAACAACACACCATTGTTCAAATTGTCAATCAACATTTCATTTAGTCGGTATTTAGAATTGATTCCAAAATTATGATAATCTTTTCAGTTTATTAGAAATAATGTTAAATTCGATAGAAGTCTTCGACTGTTGCTTGTTTTTGTTTATTTTAAGTTCACAGACACACATGAAAACAGTTTCCAGTACATCTGGGCTACTTCGAGGAAACTACGTATACTGTCTGAAATCAGTCTTGTGCGTCGGTGACAAAATGAATACATATCCTACTTTAACTCTGCTGGAAAATATTATTTTGTACTATTTTCTTACTATTTTAGAAAAAAAAACAGAATTATAAATACATACTGTAGTATGTACTGACATTGAACTTGTATATCTTGTTGACTATTTTTGTTGAAACAAACCACTTCTAGCTAGGATGAATTGATATTAGTTGTATTTGAAAATTGTACTAGAAAAAGATAGCTGTGTTGTGTATGTGATGGAAGTTTTGAGAAAAAGAATATAAGAGGCAAATAAAATAAGTACCATGGGTAAATTAGAATTAAAATTTGTTTTGTCACATTCTCATTTCATTGATCAGTTTTAAATGTTTGAACTAGAAAAAACAGCCTGTATGAAAAGTTTTATACCATGTTAATTACCAAATAAAATGTAATACAGAAGTATTCTTCAAGTTTTTATTGCATGATTTTCATTGATTTTGTAAACCATGCTGCCATGAAGCATGATTGAAGCATGATCCCAGCATAATTTGCATAATTGAAACATGCTGGGATCATGCTGCAGACCATGCTGGGATCATGCTGCAAACCATGCTGGCATCATGCTGCAGACCATGCTGGGATCATGCTGCAAACCATGCTGGCATCATGCTGCAGACCATGCTGGGATCATGCTTCACAGACCATGCTGGGATCATGCTGCGGCCATGCTTCTTTAAAGCATAAATGCAGCATGATCCCAGCATAATTTGCATAATTGAAACATGCTGCAATCATGCTTTAACTAGTAAGAATATATAGTGAGGTAAATTAGGCACCATGCTGCACCCATGCTTCATTCATGCTGCAATTCCATGCTGCATTCATACTGCATCTATGCTGTGATCATGCTGCAAATTCATAAGGGACAGCAAGGGGCATGATTCTGACAATTCCTGAACTAGGAAAACAAAGAACCATTTATAAACATTAGGTCTTCTTTGATTCACAATCATGTCAAATTGAACACTTAGTTAGGAGGAAAACTCTGTCTATTAGATTACATTATTGTACAGATTTATGAACTTTAAATACATCGTTATAAATGGAAATGCCCTCTGAATACCATATACCAGATATAATAAAATTATTCCACAAATAGAACAGCTGATTACATATTTGTACTTTCACAAAGATAATTATTAAATCATTACAACAGAAAATATTTACTTAAATATTAAACACACCTAGAAATGGCTAAAAATACAATACCCAGGAGAACTAGAGACAGGGATTGTTCGAATGATTGATGTTTCCCTCAATGCCTGGACGTTAATAACGAAGATTTGGAACACCTCATTGTGATGAAAGTTTCTCATTTCCTATCTTCTGTTTTATGTTGTTCTATGAAAATTTCGGTTTATTATGTTTAACTCTCTAAACTGAAATGTTATTTTGCCTGTCAGAAATTTGAAGCCTGCGGCATTATCAGGCTGTTGAAAGCCAACAGATATCACCCTCCCCCCATCATAGTGCACACAGGTCTTCCACTCGCCAATTGTTGTGAACATGCATCCCTTCAAGGAGAAAATTATCAATTACCGAACAGTAAATACAAAAATAACAGCCAAATAGTTTGGCGGACATTTTGACAACTATAGGTATATACGCGTGAAAACAAGTACAACAGGCAAAAATATGAAATTAATATGTAAACTTTTCTAGCAGAAAGCAAACCGAAAACAAAGAAATAGCACGGGCTTTCAGAGTGAAATGTTATCAGCCATGATAAGTGGAAAGGAAACCGTTCTGAGCCTTGGTGATGAGAAAATCAAATGTTTGCACTGACTGCCTCTAGTATTGTAGTGCGGTACAAGTTCATTGGCTGATTGGCACATTAATTCAGATAGGGGTTATATTATTTGTGTTCTGGTTGGTCTTTGAAGCACCCAAGTATGTGCTGCCAGATAAAGTTGTTATCTTAATAGTGAGTATAGCGAATACAACATTATAAGCCTTTTTTCAGATCCACCAATATGTAAGAGACATTCTTCACGTGGAAGTCGCATTTCTCACGCCTGAACAGGCAAGTAGAGAAATTATTCCAAAGTACTTATATGTGATCGAACTAAAATTATTGGTCGAACATTAGGACCAACCAAATACCTAAATGGCAACCTAGTACAAGATACAAACTCACTAATACAAGATACAAACTCACTAATACAAGATACAAACTCACTAATACAAAATACCAAACTCACTAATACAAGATACCAAACTCACTAATACAAGATACAAACTCACTAATACAAAATACCAAACTCACTAATACAAGATACCAAACTCACTAATACAAGATACAAACTCACTAATACAAAATACCTAACTCACTAATACAAGATACCAAACTCACTAATACAAGATACCAAACTCACTTATATACAAGATACAAGATACCAAACTCACTAATACAAGATACCAAACTCACTAATACAAAATACCAAACTCACTAATACAAGATACCAAACTCACTAGATAGTTATTAACCCTAGTACAAAATATTGAACTTTCTAATGTATATAAATAGATTTTTGAACCAGAATTAAATCGTAATGATGCTTCAGTGACTACACTCTGTCACCTCCATCATGTTAATGGCCAGGTAAGCATGTGTATACAGCTGTTCAGGTGTACAAATTGTACAGGTCTTTCTGGCTACACTATAATTGTATGTGCAATGGGCTGAAGAAAATGTTTATATGTAAACTTCCTGAATGGTTACTATTATTGGCTTATGCCTTATGGGCCATAGGACTCAAAACAAGCAATCTTTTATTTTAAGTACTACGTACAATAGCTACCCGAGTCTGTGAAATCAATGTCACATCAGCAAAAATGTCTGAATGCTTTTTAGAAAAGAAATATTTTCTCAGTAATATAAACCTTTTCAGTACAATGGTGAAACAAATGACTTTTCATAGTGAGATACTATAAGCAGATCATGTTAGTCTATATAAAAAAATGGGAGCACAATTAGAAAGTGATAATAACAAATGAATAACTTCATAACAATTAAAATCATAAAAAACCTACTAATGATTTCCCTACAATAGTATAAACATCATTACATTTCTACTGCCATTAAAACCACTATCTCAGCATCTGTAACCCGAGATCAATATTGTCAGGTGTTGACAGTTCATTGACAATTAACTTCCATTTGAGTGCTATAGGATGCATAATAGATGAGACAAGTTGAAATAAAATATAATTCTTCATTTTATATAATGTTGTTTTGTTTTTTTTAGAAAATAAAAATTATTACCATTGTCTATAGCCTGGCTATATGTATGAGTGTTAATTTTGTGAATTAGATAAATTTAACAAAAGTATCATCCTCTTTCATCCCTAAGCATCATTAGATAAATCAACCATAGCCTGTAAATAATCCACAAGGTTTTTAGTTGAGAACAACCTGTTGTGTATATGTGAATCACAACAAAAAACACCAACCATCAAGGAAAATAGGGTTAAATATGAAACATTGCTAACAAAATAGTAAAAAGATTAAAACATTACCTATGAGAGTCATGGTTTCCAGTGATGTACTCTGTATATGCCAATCTGAGTCCCTGGGTATTCAGTCACTGACTAACAGACTCTACATGTGTACTGACCCCTAACCTCTGAGACAAACCAGTAGGGATTGGCTGACTGTGTGAACCCTGACCTCCTGAGAACAATAGGCTCTGACGGGTGAAGGGGGACACTTCAGCAGGAAGGAGAATAGTATGAGAGTGTTATATATTGAGTGGCTTGTTTTTTCAAGACAACAATAAGTTTGTGTACACAAACTGGGATGGCGATTGTCCAGCCAAGGGTGACCATTGTGTCTGAGGAGGTTAGGACAATCAGTGTCACCTCAATAAACAGGATCTGACACGGTCCATTGACCACAGTACACTAGCTATTATGGCTGCAGTCACATCCTATTCTTACCTGTGTACCCAATCACTTAATACAATTAACTTGTCACAGGTAAATTTACACAGGACTGTTTGAACTCACACCGAAAGGAAAAGTGATCTAGTTTATTTATACACAATTTTCTCTGAAGAGTTAATTGTGATTATCTATGATAAAACCCCTGCTTTCCGGGATTCTGTGTGTCCAATACTACAAAGTCTGTGTAATTCACAATATTAATGAAAAGCGGAGAGAAAACTAACCATGTGTAAATATGAAATAATCCCCAGACTAACCAGGGTCTGTTTGTATACAGCACTATTTTAAACCTTTACCAATAGAAAACAATTGTTTTTAAAACATAACAACCATTCAAATACAGTTCTTCTTATTTTACCGTCAGATAAAAATCAACAATAAAAAAAAAAGATTTTTTAGAAGAAAGGCGTGTTGTTTTTCTTTATTGAAGATTTAAACAATGGTGTATGAGTGTTTTGTTGTACCCGACCACTCCATTTCACCTTTAACCCCGGCTCGCAGATTGTACAGGTAACAATGGCTGCACACAAGCACATGCTTTTGAAGTAAAAGGTATATACAGTGACACTTGTACGGGTTTGACCCAAGACATATCCATCCGGAACAAACAATGGCCGTGTCGACGTCTGTGTAACCATAGAAAAAATATGGGGTACAATCACCTGAATTTCTGAGCTTATTGTTAAGATTCACAATTGTCCCCGCAAGCAACCTTAATATAGCTTATAACAAAAGCACACTGTCCAATTTCTAGTCGTGATGTCATTTTTTTTTCCGGAATGCACCCCATTAACTGTTTAATGGCCGGGATAATTACAGGAGAAACGATGGACAATTTTAACGCAAGCTTATGAAATTGCCATCGCTTTCCCTCTGATCTTGTCCTCATAAATTTGAAAAAAATGAAAGAGATATGATGTTTGCAGAATCCATGTCTTAAAAATTTGAATAAAAAAAAATCTAAATATTAATATTAAAACATGTGATACACAATAAGGAAATTTTTTCTTTCCTATTGTATTTGAAAAATACAAGTATATGCACATGATGACTTAGTGTAAGCTTTCAAGTGCCCTACTCTGCAATTGTGATGTTTCCGATTTCTAGTACATCAGGAAAACTAGAGGAAGCTCTCCATACATATGTGGAAATACCAGACGATTTGTCATGAGTTAACAATGCAATGTATTGTTTTTACAGAGAACAATTAAAACCAGTCAATTACATGCTTTCTTTTGTGATATAAGCTTAAGAATGAGAGAGAAAATCTCAGAGAATTTCAGCTATTTTAATACAAGATGATCTCATAATAGTGAGAGAGATCTATGTATTTCCTGAATTTTGAAATAATGCAAATTAAGAACTTAATTGCTCCATGTAAAGTGGGTATTCACTGTAATGTTTGCATGATGAGACAATTTTAATAGTTAGAATGATCTTACAGGACAAAAATGCATGCTATTTACGTAAAAACTCAATCATTCTTTTTAACGAAAATATAACAATTTTTCATGAGGTACATTTTTCTATAAAACAGTAACTTTGTCGGGTAACAGGTAAATTTTGTTTTTAAATGAGGGTAATGCTTGTACTTTGTGAGGCTAATTGTCAGACCTATGAACCAGACCCAAATATAACAATTTTTCATGAGGTTAATTTTTCTATAAAACAGTAACTTTGTCGGGTAACAGGTATATTTTGTTTTTAAATGAGGGTAATGCTTGTACTTTGTGAGGCTAACTGTCAGACCTTAATGATGAACCAGACCAAAGTCAGTACTCTGGAATTACTAGAAAACACATGTACTGTAGTAAAACACAACTGAATGGTTTGTTGGGTTGCCTTTTTTTCCCTGGGGAAGAAATACAACAGCAGTCAGTTAACTCACTGTACTTAAGGTCCTTTTGTCTTAATTTAACTTCAAACATGGGGTAGTAGCACAATGGACCTCGTTACCGGTGCTATGTACTTGTGAGTAAAGTACCGAAACAATACATTACGGAAGGCCTATATAAATGTATTCTCGACCTCCTAAGACCTGTAACCTCTCTCCATGGCAACCTGAAGCCTCTCATAACATGGTTTAAAAAAAAGAATTCTTTATTTTTCTTTAAGCTACCATTTTATTTTTTAATCTATTATTCAACGCATGGTGACATCATCATCATCATCATCATCATCTTTAAATTGCTATATTTTCATCATCTTGAAATTGCTATATTTAACTCTTGTGTGCCTTTAAAACCTGTTATCAAATCAGGAATGGTGAAGATTTTCATTTTATTAGTTTTTTTTTCTCCCGAAGAAGCCAATTACAGGTGAACAGAACTAGTATATCATCACTAGTCACCAGTCAACAACATAAAACGATGCTTTACACAAAATATTTGAAATTATTTAAATGATTTGTTTACACAACATTACATGAGGAGTCGTAGTTGATAAATTCAACAGTCAGATTGACTTCACATGTTTCGCAGCTAAAAGGAACCAAAATAAATCTTATAGCTTTTCAAGCACTTTGTTTTCTAAAGATTCCTTTTAAAATGTCCATACAAATAACTGTTAATTCTTATTTCTATCCTTCATTTTCCACCTGGAAATTATACGGGCAGATGATTGTCTGGGACATTAGTGTCACCCAGACAGTCTCCAGGTAGCTGGTGTCCGAATGGGTAAACTCGATGTTGCATTGGGAAAACTTTACCCCCATATACTCAACACTAACTACTGGTGACGGGTGGAGATTATCAAATGTGAGAAGGAAACAGACAGAAAACAAAGTCTGGGAACTGTTAGGGAATGTTTGAGATTCAGGAAATGCTGAAACAATTTGGGCCTGACAGAGGCTATTGTTTGACTAATAGAGCAGAAACAGGGGGAATTACCATTCTAACAGAAACCATGTGGACAACACTCAGCAGTGTGGGTAGGCCCTGTCCTCACCCTATACTCCTTCCATTGTGTTGGAAGGCTCTGATCTCCATATACTATGTAAGTGTTTTAAGTGAAATAATTAACTTTTCTATAGTGGGGCAGCTTTCAAGTCTTGTATTGTGGAGTCATTAAGAGGGGGTGTTTGGGCTGAAGAACCTGAGGAATGCCAGACCCCTGACCCTCATTACACTCCAGTCATGGATGACTACTAATAGAATTTCTCTTGAGAACATTATCCCTGTCAATTCCACCTCAGTAGGGGACCACTCTGGCCCTTTCTTCTGTTCACCCCTTTTTATCCTTCCCATATCACTACTATTATTATAATCTCTGCCCCCCCCCCCCTAATTTAAAATTTTTTTTTACCATCCTTGATTTCTGTTATCAAGGTCTCCTTCATCCCTAACATCAAAATACCCCCACAGACCTCTCTATAAAGTATACCACTAACGGTCAACTTTACCATCCCTAGTACACTTTATCAATGATGGTCAGGGATGCCTGACTAGTCTTAAGGGCTCTTTTGTCCTACTTTCCACCACAGTTACACAGCAGGACAAACTGAAACCCTAATTAAACCTGACCCCATTTTTTTTTTGTTTTCACGATTTCAGTCCCAGCTGGACATGGGGAGCTCCTGAAGACTTTGTCAACAAAGGCTGGAATATAAATATTATCTTTATCATCCCATTTCTGTTTTATCAGAGCCCCTACGGGACCACAGGCTACCAACACCCCATTGGAAAACACATTGAGACTGCCACTTCAAAGCCAGCCTCCCAGTCCCCCATCACACTCATAATGGTGTTTTTCTGCATTTGGACTTAGGTCCCAAATTGTGTGATTATTTTCCCAAGGAGTATCAGTCTTTGTAGTTGTGTTAATTATAAGGGTTTATGGGGCAGGGTTTGGGCAACAGGGGGTCTCAGTTGGTTCTTAGGGATCATGACCATCTCACATCAGATCAACACTTTGAATACTCCTGATTAACAGCTAGATCATCATAAGTTATACTAATGGGACACTACATTTCCACAAAACGACCAACCGGAAGTTTTATTTTGTAAGACATTAGGGCAGTATATTATCATGAAGACAGTTTAACATATAAAAGATTATCTTTTTATTTTTAGAAACAGACTCTGTCCCTCAACCTCATCCCACAGTATATGGAAGATAAATACATTTTCATCTATCTGTAAAGTGAAAATGACATTTTTTTATTCAGATTTTTTCATGGAACATTGTCTTGAAGGAATGATGAAATACACGATTTTTATATATATGGCATCTCTTCGTAGAGAATGCTCACAAACACCAAAAGTTTTTTGTTAAACCACTTTCCCATTTATCGCATTTTATTGTCGAAAGGAAATTGAACTAGTCACGAAAATCCAGATTTTGTATATCAAAACTGTCCTGCTGAACAATAGAAAATAAGGACAAGTATAACATAAAACATGAAGTAGGACAATTGAATGGTGTGTCGAACGGTCACGTCAAGGAATGTTTTTAATTCATTTCTCTACTCAACCAAGAAGTAAGTGTTTTCTATCCACAAAACATACCGGGTGAATGCTTTGATGTGCAACTTCATTAAAAATACCAATCTTCATTAAACCGCTAGGACTGAGCCGATAACATGAGAAACAGCAGGAGCTCTTTCGTCCAGTAACTTTTTAACTTACCCCCATATGCTTCATGCCCTTCTGTATTTCATATAGAGACTGTGGTACCTGATTCTTAGCTATCCCCTCCCGCTGTTGTATGAACTCAACTGTTTATTGGTAAATCTTACTAAATAAGAGCATTTTATCCTGGTTGTTTTTCGTATATTATAATTATAACAGCGAGTTATATTTATATCTATATGTTACAAAAAATATTTAACGATCAGTCATCTTGAGCGACTTACCTAATGTTTTGGATTCCGATGGTTCAGCCATTTCATCACTTCCCTGTAATAGACAAACAGAAATATTAAGGAGTTATAATATTTATTTTCACAACTAAATTTTTCCTCTTTTTTTTTTATTAAGAAATCAATAAATGTCTTGAAAAACCTCTTCAGTGAAATATGAACAGCCGAACTTTTGTTTAGTTTTGATTAAAATGTTCCTCAAATTTGCAAAGCAATTTGAAATGGTATCGAACAACTGTACAGTATGTTAATTTACATTATGTACCTAAGCCGTAAATTTTCTCAACCCCTTTCCTGATGGCCCCAAGGTAGCCACACTTGATCCAATGAAAGGGAGTGTACCTTTGTCTCTGGTAAAGGGTTGTTTAACAGCTTTGTTTATGTTTCCGTAATAGGTAGAAATGGCAATGAGTCTGACCGGCTGACAAGGACACATACACCTTAACTAAAAGAGCAGATTAGATTAACTGTGCGACTTTATTTGCCTCAAACTTGTCCAGATTTACTAGCCATAAAGACCATACACAGTCATCTTGTTTCCATTTAAAAAGACAATAAAGCCAGGAGTTTAGCTGGTGATTGCATTTTCTAACAGTTTGTGCCTGGCTTATTGACTACAGACTAACCCACACCAAATTGTTAGCAATAAGGCGGTGATGGTGAATGGTTTGTGAGGTTTTGTGAGACAATTACGTCCAATTCGTCTCATTAGGGCTACATTTATCCACCCATTGTTGAGTCGCAGTGATCGCTGGCTCGCAGAATCACATTTGAAATAAAAACGCGAAATAGGAAATGGATAAAACAGCACTTTCTTCTTCTAAGTATCTAACTGCTTTTAGTATGCCCTGGATGACAATGGTGGCGGAGGAAAAACCACTTTGCCACAAAAAAATGCTCCAATCGCCATTTGTATTTAGAAAGAGATGTCAAGCTTTATCCGTATATATTGTCGACCATGCATTTGGAGTAGATTTTATTGGAGAAGGGTACGTAATTTGATGTGAATGTTATAGAGGCCACTATTCCAACACAAATTACTGTCTGTGATAGTGGAAGGATATAGATACAGACCGTCTCTTCTGTTAAAAGGCGACCAGAATTTTAGTAGACTTATCATGCTAAACACCGACAGATTTCAAATAATGCTTGCCAAGTCGTGGTTACTGCCATGTAGGCCTCAGATCTAGTCAACACATCCATCCCTTTTTTCTTTATCACTCATCTTTCAAGACCAGTTAGAATTAGGAAGTCAAGCAAAAAGTACAATGAGAAGTTCATGATATCCAAATTAAAATCTATTATTTATTTATCTAAATCAACATGAAATTGTTCTTTTCAACATTCTTCAATTGAAGAATACTTCCGCTTCTTTTCATGAAGTAATTCAATTTTGGCAAATGTAACGCAATCTATTGGCCTGTTTTAACCCCTCCCCTTGTCAAGTTTCTTGGTTCCTTTAAATGTACACAATATTACGTCATAAAATCTCACGATATGCACTTCTGTTCCCTTTGATAGCCAAATCATATTTCGTGTTGTTTTTTGTTTTCCATCCAAAAAAATGTTTTATGTGATAAAATCTTATTGGACAAAAGTCACTTATGCACTTCAGTCCGCGATAACAATAAATTCTTCAGCATTCTGCCACGACCACAAAGGAAATCCATTTTCTCTCTAAATGAAAACAAAACTGGTAGCACAAGGCTAACACGGGAAAGCATCCATCAGCTATGCTTTCTTCTTGAAAAGTCGACTGTATACACAAAATAACATCACCCCCTTCCTCTTTGATGGAACAGGACTTTCTATTTACTTACTGGCTAAATGGCTGAATATCCACTTGCAGGAACTTTTATCACTAGGTGTCGGCATGTACCAATATACTAAAGAGCGTGAATTGTCACAATTCAAAGGTACTGAGGCCCTATCACTGAATGAGGAACACAGCATTTTCTTGGACTCTCAACAGATCAGTGTTAAGCATCCCTTTGCCTATTATACACCACTACAATTCTTTATCTAAACAACTGTCTTGTTAAAAGATAGCCAGATAGTTTTAATTTGCTTTGTTTTTGCACTCCGGTATATTTCTCTGAGTCATCTCCTTGGCTCATCTTATTGTCAGAAGTTTAACTTCAAGTTTCCCCGGCAAAACTTTTGCAGTGCCACTCAACTGGTATCTCCAGTCTTAACTGCTGCTCAGTAAACATCTAACCAGTGCTAAAAACAGCAAGTGAATCTAGCATTTCTGCCTAACAACCATTTACAAAATATCATTAACGACGTTTTCAGACAATTTTTCCATCAATTTAACAATTTTACACCTATTTCTACCCCATAATTGCAGTAATTAAAACACAGGGATGATTTCACGGACATTTTCGCACAGAAGCCATTCTACCCTATTGGCAGGAATTACCGTTATGAATGAGACAACGGGAGCTTGGCACAGTTCCTACCAGAAATACACTGAACTATGACCTTGCAACACCAAAACTTTGATGGGAGACTGGCTGATTGCCAGTGCAGCTGTATTTTGTAATTCATTTCAATAAACTGTGGCATGAACTTGAGGCATAATTGAGACAATTTACTCACTGCCATTTGGCTTCTATCACTGTGTAGGTGAAAAATAGTAGAGAGGGTATCGTATTATCATGGTGTGTAGCTAACGGAAAACCTTGGAGCAGACAAAGTGGTTCACAAGATTCTATAAATATGCAGTTTATCCTTAATCTAGATCAAATCTTTGATTTTCATTGGTGTTTGCAGGAAAAGAGCAGATAGCTTTGTATCTGATTTTTATTAAATGTCAAGCCAGATGGACACACAAGGAGTTCTAATCCAAAAGGAATTGGCATAAAAGAAACCACTAAGAAACCACTAAGAATCTATCGGGGTGAGTTTTCATACATGTTGACAGTTTCACTATTGTATTGGTTTCCAGCTTTGAAAAATCATCAGGGTTTTGGGAACAGCATCTGTATCATTTAGGAACTTTTCGATTCAATACAGCTGCATGATTTTCAAGTTACAAAACCTACTTTCACTTTACATATGGTTAGCACTACTTACCACTTTATTCTGTTTGCTGATGTCTTCCTTCAGGTCTTGCAGTTGAGCAATCATGTCACTGAGTCTGCGCTCCTTGTCAGTCAGGCTACCATCGCTAAGTAGCATCTGAATACTTTCTTTCACACGCACATCAGAATTTGCCGATTTATCAGCCATATTGTTATTCTCGAGCTCACTGTCAGACTTTGAGCTCAATCGTCGGAGTACACTGTCCATAGACTTTCTCTGCAGTCCAAAAGTGGACTTTGTTGTGATATGATTATTATTATTGTTGAAATGTGTTGAGAAATTAAGCTCGTTGTCCGAGTCAGACCCTTGTCGTACTCGTTGGAGAATTCGTTGTTTTTTGCTGGGGGGTCTGTCCAATCCACAGCTATCGGAGTCCTGAGATTCGCTGTCCGATTTTGTGACAATGTGTAAATGGGCGGGGTCTAATTCTCCGTCACTATCTTGGTTACTGTCACACTCACTGATTGGTCGCTCGCTTACGACGTCGTCTTTTGGCAGCTTTGTTGGGGTATTCTTTCGTTTTGAAGACATGCTCCTGCAAAATATGACAACACTTGTTGAAATAAAGTAACTGATTGAAAAAGTGATAAAAAAGAAGCAAAAATAGTCATAGTGATTTACGTCTGTACTTTCTTCTCTCTTTCTTTTTTTAAATGAAGGAAAAAAAAACCTCAAAAGTTAAGAATCTGATCAATCATGCCTAAAAAAAAGTGGAGCATTTTCACCGCTGTTTATCAATGTTCACCAACAGGCAATCTCATCATGGGCCTACGTTAAACACTGAGGTGGCATTGAGAAACACAAGACCTATGCATACAGTCAGTCATATAAGCAAAACATTTATCTGGAAAAATAAAGAAACAATGCTTTTGTGGAAAATGATGTAATTCAAGTCACATGTGTAAAAATTATATAAGCTGTGTGTGTATTAATCTGGATTGCTGAAGAGCGAGTACGGGGAACCTCATGGAAACATGGTCGCTTTCACAGAGCAAGTATTGTTGTATATGGGGCGCCTGCAATGTCTGATAGCTGACCCAAGAAAGTGAAAAGTATACACATTTTTTGTTGCTTTTCAACATCTGACTGATGTGTCGAAGCATTATGAAACAAACATGTTTTCAGGAAGTCAAGGGGTACACTCGCCATTAATCTCGACACCACAGAGACAAACCGGAGGTCTATTAAAACATGCACCCCAAAACAACTCAGCTAGTCAAATATTGCTATTTTAGAGTCATTGACACCATGAAAAAAATGAAAATAAAAAAACTTTTGAGAAAATATTTGAGATATATCAAATGAAATACAAATATCTGAAGTCATATAGGATCAAGAACATACTTGACATAGACTAGCTGGGTTTTTAAATTATTAAGATTTGTACTCTCATTTCCTGCCATAAGGGTCAATACAAGATCACATACAATATATCATCCATGATTCTTTGGTTCCATTTTTAATACAAATCATCACAAAATGTCACTTTTATCACAATAAATTCAAACTGATCGATGGCTATTCAGGTATATTCACAATAGTTCACAAACATATTCTAACTGCTTTTTTATGTCATAGTTTCCTTTAAATATACATCATTTTTATGATTTCTGAAATTTGAGGATGCATTTTAAAAAGGAAAGCAAGAGAGTTTCACCCAATATATTCCATCAGTCTTTAACTTAGCTACTCCTATTAAAGGAATTCTTTCTTTTCAGGTATGTCCTGATTATTTTGTCTGAAGAAATAAATATTTTCACAAGAGATTTTAAATAATGATGAACTCTCTTGGGTTGACCCCCAAGACTTCACCTACTTTCATTAGTGCCAATCCTATTCAAATTTTTAGGATATTTTGTAACTTCCATTTCTGAGAGTTCAATTAGATGTACAAGATAAGATTGAAAAAGAACTGTCACCTCTTTTTAGAATTAGAATTGTTGGTAAAAGTCCGATTAAATCATCAAGATTTACACTTCACATTTAACTTAACTTTTCTCATATTAAATAATTGCTAAAAATCCACTAAACAGTGTTATTCTCAAATATTTGTTCCATTTTTTCATTGCTCTCAACAAAAATATCTCCTTTTAAAAAAATCAATAATAATCATTGTTATCAGCTTGATGTAGTATTAGCAGATTGCATGTCCACAATAGCATAATGTTTAAATAGAATATTTAGAATTAAATATTAAAATAGATATAAATATTTATATATTAAAACTATGTCAATGTTGTTATTTTTCTTTCCTTAGATAGGAATATTGTTAATTACAAATATCATATGCCAGATAATTAATTAATAATATAATCATTAGAATTATTTAAAAAAAATTAAATTATATCGATATCAAACTGTGAAATATTTTTATAAATTGAAGTTATATGCCTACCTTTGATATACCTAGACCTGTCTTAACTGTTCCAAACAGGGCATCTATTCCAAGTGTTGTTGTCAGGGATATTGAACAAGGTGGAATAAAATTGAGGAAATGCTCATCATATTATATATACGGGTGGGGAAGGCTCAATGTATACTATCACTTCCTACTTGTTAGAAACACAGTCCCCCGAGGGTACGAACAAATACATAATTGTCACTGATCTGTCACAACTAGTATGGATATTCTCTTGGTGTAGAATCATTCTGACAAATAATAAAAGGTGTTGTAGCTACAGTCTGCCTTTAAGGAGTTGACCCAACACAGGTAGGAAGAACTCCGACTTGATGGATCAGTGCAATCAGTTTTATTTGATTGATGGCAAGACAATACTGGTACATGTACCTGGCCAGCTACCTGTGTGTCTCACCTGTGTGTCTCACCTGTGTGACCTGCAACACCATCCTCCTGTCCATGTCAATCTGTGACTTAGATGCATCATGTTGGCATACATTTGTTGTGCATGACTATTTTTTTCTTTACATATATTGAAAGGTTTTGTAAAATTGAACAAATATTAGTATTTGTTGCAGTCTGTCTCTTGATGCATTGCTGGAGTATGATTGTGGCAGGGATATGAGAGTAAACTTCATAAAGCTGATATAATTGTGCTATGAGCACAGGTTGGACACAATTAAAATCAATTAATAAAATGTAAAATTTTAACATTCTAACTTGAACTATGAAATTAGCATCTAACAGTCAAGGTGACAAAAAATTATTCAGATATCACTTGGCTCATCAAACCAAAATAAAAAAGTTTGATGCAGAAATCTTTATTTAATTTGGTCAGATGATATGACAGGATGTTGATTTTATGATGATTTAATTACACTTTCCATATAAAGAGATGGTCAAATTGAACAACAACTAATTAAAAAGGTCAGAAATCATTTTGGTCATAATAAAGCCAGAAATCTGAGGTAGTATATCAGGTTTCACGAGGACAAAACAAAACGGACTGGGAACGTTAATTGTGAAGTATGAATGAGTGGGGGAAATACAAACACAAACAAGACCAGGATTTTCTCAGGATCTGCATCACTTAGGAGCACTTGACAAAGTCCTTCACATTTGTAGCATGTACGAGATAAAATCTAGTATAGTGGATGATTAATATACCAAAGTGAATTGTTCTAGCCCGATTGTGTGCAACAATGTCACATACGACGGTGATTCACGGCCAATACATTAATACGAGTTGTTCCGAGTTCTATGAATGTTTATAAAAGTTAGTAATGGACAATTTGTCAATTCATTGTTCTAATTGGCGTACCAGCTTGTGTCTCGTATGAAACTGTCGAAATATGACGCATTTTTACAACATCTTGTGATCAACAAACACAGCCTTTCTTCCTATTTCCTGTTTTCATATCAACACTTTAATTACAGGGAAATATTCCATAAAACAATACTTCATATAAGTCTATTGATATCAAGTGGTTCTAAAAATATTTTGTCGTTGATGTTTCACAAAATCATACCATTGTTGTCAATTGCATCTAAAAAAATTTCCTGTTCAAAAGCAAAACTGATAAGTAAAATTTAATCCTTTAGTATATATACATCTATAATAATCTAGGACCTAATACTGAAATCAAAATTCTTGTTTTTCGATACAAATGATATATTGTTTAAAAGACAGTGAGGAAATATTCATCTACTCTTTTGTATGACAATCTACGATAAAATAAAGAAAAGCTGTTATCTTTTTTTTTTCATATATATATAACAGAAAAAAAGGTAAATTCTCCATATTTCGGAAGGAGAATTCTAATTAATTGCAGGAACAATTAAACACATTTAACAATGAATTTTTCGATCAGGTTTTGTCATATAACAGGCATTTATTGTACATTCTTTTTCATTTCAAATTAGCCATATGTGAATTTCTTCCCGATGGTGAAATATACTTGCTGGCAAAGTAGAATGAGATTTCAGGGGGACAAAATGTGGAGAAATTGTACTTGTTGCACGAGTGATGCTATATTTGTATGAAGCCAGATTTCAACAGACACAGTTAGAGGTGATACATCAGGTGACTATCACAAGTCCATCACCTACCTGTCAGACAACAGTACTATTCTACATGACAGGTAACTGTGTATATAGGACTACCCTGAATGTGTAAAGATTTAGTCACAGACGTTCAGTACTACTCATACATTCCGATCAACTTAGCTTTTCTATCATACTGTCACATATCCCCATCAAAAACATATTTCATTTTCTTATATCATAAAAAAATGTCTAATGTATACGTATTATATATATGTAAGGTTTCTGAATGAGATTCCAATGCAAAAATGTCCGTTTTCCTTACCTGAGTCCATTAAACATCCATCCATTATGAAAAACTTGAAACTAAAATAAAACAGATCTTCTAAAACACCCCTTTAAATTTTCCTCACTTTTAAAAGTTTTTTGGTTTTTTAAATTCAAGACGGGTGTAGACCATTTGGAACATCTAAGTCGTAGCTCACATGTATTTAAAGTTAACTTTTTAAATGCCCCACACAGCAATCCTATCATCAATTAAATTCCAAAGACAATGGGTATAGAGAACAACAATAAACATTAGGTACACAATACACAATATTAAAACAAAATATTTAAATCCATGACACGGCAGTAATCGCCTCTACCTACGTTAAATAACGACTGATAATTAACTTATAATCATTGTTTCATCTATCTTAATGAAACAGCACATTTTATTGTTTTAGCTAAACTAAAATATTTTAATCAGACTATTAGAATCTGACCTTCAAAATATAATACGTCATAGTACCCCCCTCAAATCTTACAAAATTCCTCACTAACAAGGTATTTATTTTGAGAAAGATATTTTCGCCTTTCTAAAAATTTGGTTTTGAATTAATTAAAAGCAAGGTATATGTTTGACATGTTTTCCTACAGAGTAAAAAGAAACCCATAAATTGCTGGCGTTAAGGTTGCCAATGACTTTTTACTAATTTTAATTGTACTAGTAAATAAACTGTTTACTAAAATAGAGTTAAAAGGTAAACTGACAAATTATAATGTTGACACATTGTTGAGATTAAAGCTGTTTTTTAAGCCTCGCGGCAGTATTTTTAATTTTATACATATATATATACCACCTCAAATTTGGATACAATTAGCAATTTATACTGCATCCTTTTGTGAATATTAATATATGCATTTAAACTAAAATCTGTTCAGATTTGACTTTTAAACTTCCATTTTGGTTAAATATTCATTTTTTTTTTTCATAAAATATTTAAAATCTATTTCAAATCTGATGATAAAAGTACTTCTCAGTATTTCTATCTGCAATTAATAACTGATTTTATTGTTTTATCAAAAAATCTATATGTATAAAACAAAATCAGTTTTGTTAAATACAACATAGATCTCATTATAAGAAATTAAGCCAAATCAAACTGTTGCCGATTTCAGTAACTTTCCAGATTTTTTTTTTTTCCACAGGTGTGATGTTACGTGGGTGGAACAACTACTTGGTCCTTACCTGGCCAAACATCAATCAGTCTACAAACATCAGAATCTAGCCTCTTGAGGAAGAGGAACATTGGCAACACACCATGACCAGGTAGAACGTCCAGTCTACATCAAACGGTCAGGTGACAGGTGCCTCTGGCCATGCTGGCTGACATTACAGGGTGATAATACAACATGATTAGCCTGTCAGTACCTCGCTGTATCAGATGTGCTTTAAGCTGGGCTGCCTTTTAGCAAGGCGTACGCCAGGTTTACAACCTAAATCACACCAGATTACATAACACATTGTCATTTAAATTTCCCTCCTGTGTGTACTTTTAACAGGTGAAGCAATAAAACTATAAGAAATTATGACTGAATTCATACATACATCCTCTTATCTATATGATATATGTTACAGAACAATTCATCAAATCTGTCCTGAAATTTAAGGAGACAGCCGCATTGAACACTGGACATTTAATGCTGAATCATTATGTTTGTGGAGTGTAACAATGACACATGATACAGCCCGAGACAATACAATCCGACATATTTCTATTGTTTTAATAAATATGCTGAATCAGAGTGTGTAATTCTGTACACAAATATCTATATATATACCTTTAACGATACACCTGAGCCGAATATATTTCTTCCACTGTATCTCATTAGCACTGTGGACAAAAGATTCCCTTTATTTTAACCAACGAGTTTAAACCTAAATAGTATAAAATATTGACTTCTAGGTCTCTTTTAAAGACACTTACCTGAGCTTTCGTTTCCTATTCGGCCTTTCTCTGTTGTGTATTTTTTTCATTTGATTACAAACTTTATTTTTACCTAGGATGAAGCTCGACATCCCAACTGAAATACCTGTGTATGAGCCTCTATCTATCTGATTATGCGTAGTGAGGATACATGATTTTTAATTGATTCACCTGTTGTTTTCAAAAGACAAAGGAAATGTCTTTATTGTGACAATGGCACATATCGGCCAGGTGAGTATTCACATCATCTGTGAGACGCCTGGACACAGGTACACACAAGTACACAGGGTCGTCAGGCTAATGAAAGCACAGGAAGTCAGACACACTCCATCTTCCTTTGTTTCTTGTTTAATCTGTATCGATGCGGATACAGGGGAAGGACCGCAATCAAAGCATTGGCAAAGTGATTATTTCATCGACTGTACAGTTATATAAACATACAATGGCTGCTCAGGTATTCATTAGATGGACTGAGATATGTTAATTTAGCTATTAGAGAATTTGTAGAATAATTGATATATTAGTTTTGAGCATTATTTTATCATCAACAAAAAACAAATTGCCCAATTAGAATGTGTAAAATTTTAGAAGCCAGTATTCGATAATTAATCGGGGACCGAAAACTGATCTTTTAATTAACACCTTATAAATTCCCTAGTATTTGATATATGTTGACTAGGCTTTAAATACGTTTGCTTATCATAGTGCAAATTAATTCTGGAACACTTCTGTAATATGACATTTATTTTATTTAAAACCTGAAATAACCGAAACCTGTGTAATCCCACACTTTCTAATATGAACCAGTTAAGGCACACACCTGTTAACCATATATAACCTGTCCAATAAAATTTACCACATTTTATGCTATCATTTCACATGTGCACCTTGTGCATCAAGATTACATCACGAAAACAACCATTATGTCGTTCAAATAAATCTTTTCCTTGCCGAAATTTTTCCAGTGTGAATTCATCTTCTGTCTATGTTTTTCACTACCAGACAATAGAAATCTATTTATCTTACTGGAATACAATAGCTATATGTTCGTTAGTGCAGCGGAGAAATTTGTGTGCTCCGTTCTGGTCAGTCACTCTTGCCCTTCATTGCTGGGGGGCCCTCGGAAGGCCAGTCGCTGCCTTGTGTTGTTTTGACACTACAGAAATCATGTGTAGCCCCCAGGTAGGACAACCTTCAGCATGGCTGAGTCATTAAACTTCAAACCAGAAACAAAAGGAAAACAAGGGAGGACACGGCCAAAAACACAGAGACAAGCATGTCAGCGAACATGATTCAACAACACCTTCTGTGACCCGGGATTAATCTTAACACAATGAAACAATGTTGTCTTTTCACAATATCCTGTCATTTCTCTCTTATCTCAGCCCCTACAAAGACACATATCTAATTCTCTTAATATTAACAATCTTACACGTCGTAAAGACAAAGAGGCTACATAACAGCTTTTTCAATAGGTCATAAAAACGTTTGTATCTGATTCCAAATGAAGTGTCATTCATTTTGACGTGAGTGTGGAAATGTGACACGATTTCATTATTTTCCATATGACTAGGACAACTGAAACATCTGTTTTATAACCATCCAAGTTATGTTATATGGTTACTATAGGTAGATTCCGTGCTTGATCACTCTCTACATCCCGTTGACTTCTGTGCACTCCACAAGATTTAACAGATCGTCATCCGTCACAAGATTCAGTACCCCATAACACTTGTCCCTCCATGTAGTCCCCACTACCGCGTGACCTTAGTTAGGGATGGTGGTACCGTAAGACACTCAAAATCTACTCACTTTGGCAGTCAATAAGATGGTTATGTATGACTTGAGCCTTGTACAACATTACAGAAAACATAACCAATATTTTCCTATATATCATGTCTTTGTACCTATTCTTTCATTTTTTCTTTCCTGTTTTTTGTTCTTCTGTCATTCATGTATGTAGCCTTCCGTTTCACAAGTTTGACATCAATTCTATTAAGATATCGACACCCTCATGTTTCGTGTTTCCTCAAATATGATTGCCATGTTCTGTGAACCCGCTGCACCTTTCTGTTCATGGTCCCATACGTACCAATCTAACATGCTCTCATATACAACTGAACACTGTCTCAATTGATATTTCAAAATCACTTTTTAAAGGAAACGTTTCATTTGTATTATTTGTAAAGTTTCATTACAGGCGTAGATTAAATCAATATAAAATTTATTATGACAATGTCCCTCACTGTTTACTATCATAGCCATACATGTCTTGTAATCTTTGTCACAAGCTGGTTTAAAGTCGGGATAATTACGATTGTCGTTGGATTGCATGTCAGTGAAGGATATATGATGGATATCCTTCCACGACTACAGCCGAGAAGTATGTAGTTTAACTGACTGACAGTCGCGTGGAGCTCGATCTCGTCCCGAACCTCCATCACTCCTGATTAATTGATTTGACCAGGCTGGGACAACTGTACAAAGTTGTAATTAAATGTAATATTGATCCGTAAATTAGTTCATTTCTGTCTACTTAGTATCATCGTCGTATTGTTCACACAATATCCTGTCTGCTACAATAGCTACATAATTCCACCTGTCTCTCTAATTGATTTTTTATTCTTTGTCAAATTGGAACATCTAATGCCGGAGCTATTCTAATTGATTGCCGTGTTCAGCCTCTGCAACTTTCTCAGCTCAGACTCAGTATCTCTAATGGACAAGCAGTGCGGTTCTAATCACGGCTGCGTTGTTGTGTATTTCAAATTAAACTGCCGCTTTTCAAAAAGTGCAAGTGGTGTTTATCTGACACAGAAACGCAAAAAAATTACCATTTTGCACAAAAGACTTCAGTGTCGTTATTGAAGACGATCATCAAAAAAATGTATTGCTGCCGTTTCCTACCGAGAATAGTCAGGCATTACACAACAAACATACCGACTTTGTCTGACAATCACATGTTTTTATATAATACGAAATACCTCCTATAATTACACATTAAAACACAGTAATGTAATTGATTTGTAACTGGTTTTCTCTGTATCATAGCAGACAATGATCAGGGGTTTGAGCAAGGACAATACAACTTCTGTCACATGAAGGCATGTTCTAATACCAACCCACAAATTGAATTGTCATAATTTTCTAGTATATAATTATCTAACCTTTCATTTCTGAGATGAATATTTCATTTTATTATTAGTATATCATAAAGATTCTGTGATGTGACACCATATCTATTTCAGTGAGGATTCTGACTTAAAAACCAGAAATAGGAATTGAATACATCACAATAATTATCAAATATCTCAGATGTCCAGTGTCACCTTCAATGGTATTTAATTGATTATATATCCTTAAATATGACAAATATCAAAATTTTATGCTTAATTTCATGTTTTACTTTTCCCAACATGTTTTACTTTTCTGTTTTTTATCTGATAATATTCTGCATCAATTCCAAATATTGTTGGTAATACTCTTTTTATGAAAAGCTACGAAGATATTACTTTATGATGAAATCAAGCCTATTAATACATGTTTAGAAAATATAAAATCTTAAACAATCTTACATTATGAATATAACATGTAAATGTGAACTTATCTGTTTTCATTTTATTCAATGTTAAACATTTTAACATTTATTCTACATGAATTTCTTCATCATTTAAACAAAATGTTCTGAATCGGAATCAGTTTCACAACTTTCAGTGAAGTAATATAATTTGATAGATCCTTACAAATGTAATGTGACCAATGATTTACCCTGGACATACTTCTATAGATCCTAAGCTTTCATTCTCTGTTCACCATTATACCTCCTAATGACATCTAACATGAATTGGTCAAAGAATGGACTTCAGTGTCCGCCTGGACAGAGGTCAATTCAACCTCAATTCAGAGCTACAGGGTTGTCCGATATGACCTGATTTTAGGCTACAAGACATAGGTCAATTCCTGCTAATATAGAGGTATAACTGGGACAGTTAACCAGGATAACTTGGTAGATTTAGGGAATAATAAAGAGTATTATGGGGTACCATTCCTCAATAACGTCTGCCAATTTTGGACAATAATACATCATTGTTAGACTAAGCACAGGGGACTGTTGTCACAAAGGATCATTATTGGTTGTTAATTGAAAATTGAACTATTTAACCGAGATGAGATACAGAAGGAATCGAGAAGGAATTTCAGAAGAAGTTTATAGAATATTTATGTAATATTTCTTTTAGGGGTAAGGAAGAAATCTTAAAAGATCAAAAACTTGTCAACACATTGGATAAGAAAGTGTTGACACAAATATTCCTAATTGTAATTAAAGCACAATATATCAAAAAAAATCTGTTATGCATATATATAACAGTCTTTTGCAACTGTGTTAAAAGTTATGATATGTTAAAGTTATGATAAGTTAAAGTTATGGTAAGTTAAAGTTATGGTAGGTTATAACATGTTATCATGACAACTACAGAAAGAGAAATGCATGAAGACTCATTCCAGCCAAACAGGAAATGGGAAAGGCCAGGGGTTTCCAATCTCAGATATTTAAAATGAACAACATCAGATTTTTTTCCCCCAGAACACTCTACTTCAATTTCATTCATGTGTAGTGTTTGTTTGCTTTTTTCTAAAGTTCCAATTTAAAATGAGGAAAAAAAGGGCAAATACTTTGAATAGGTGAATTTGATTCTTATCACTCAGTAGAATTAATAAAACCCAAACTGTTGGAGCTGCCAGGTACAGATATGGCAGCGAAAAAGATTAAGGGCCACATGTGTTAGAAATAAAATATACTTTAACCAAACAATCTGCGAGTTTTGTTCTTTTATCATGATATATCTAAAACAAAACCCCCCAGAATTGTGTAAATTTCTCTTCAATCTGATTTTTGTTCCCCAGTAAAGATAATAGAACAGTTGAGCATGGCCGTTTGTCAATCCGGTGTCATAACGCTCGAACATATGGACCTACCCCCAAAGCTGCTTTGTTTCAAACTCTTAAGATAATTTTGAATTATTGTAGTTTTCTACAGGAAAAAAGTAGTTCCAAGTTAAAAGGCCTGTCAGAAGGCATTATGAAGATTGGACTCAAATATCATATGCCAAAGCGTATGACACGTTATATGCTCTGCTCCGTTTCACCAAAGATAATTCTGACAGTGATGACGACTTAAGTAAAATGTACACCACACAAAAGATTTTTTTTAATTTCTGAGAAATCTTTTTCTTGAACCAATTTTAATGTAGATTTTTAAAGGATGTATTGAATCAAAGATGACATCTAACATTCACTTGTGAAAAATGTTTAATATGGCTACAATTTTTTTAAGACAGCTCCCTTCTACCAAAGTTCAGTTAAATGACAAAAAACCTAGATATCTTTTTTATTTTTCATTTCATCGTCTTTTTATGTATTTTTATCAAATGGCTAGCAGAACGGTGATTATTTTACTTATCATTTGAATGATTTATGCTCCAATATAAATAGACTTTCAGTAAATGATTTATATAGCCTCTATGTGTATTCAGGATATCTACTTATCACTGAAGTTTTGATAGCACAGCTGATCTATTTAGCATTTTAAAGAAGTAAAGATTTTATACATAAGCAACATAAATAGTATCATTATAATTTCATGTAAAAATTGTTACTTTTATATAAATGTTGATAAATAGTGAAATTTCAATATATCTATGACAACAACATTGATTCCTTCTAAATTACGACTCATAAAACTTTCTTCAGTTTTTTGTACATTTTTACAATAAATAAAAAGCAAATTATAGAAAACTTATACAGTGATAACCACTGGTATGAACATATGTTATGTAATTTTCATTTTTAATCAACAAAACAATTATTAACTATATTTTTTAAGAAGAATTAGATAAATATTAATTTTAAACATATTTTTTGGTTGTTTTCCTGTGTTTGGTGAAGGATTTAAAACGATTTTTAAACAGAAAATTGAAAATAGAAAATAGATCATAGCCATACCCTAAATATCTATAAACATGATCTGTTAAATTACTTGTCTGAGTGAAAATATATCTGGACATTACCACTGAATAATTAATGTCAATATATGTTTTATAGTTCAGTTATGAAATAATCAAATAACAGAAAGATTATATAAAACATTGCTATAAGAATTATATCACTCAAATCAAATTCTGAATAATTCTAACTGTCTAAAATTATATCACAATAAGTTTGTTCACAAATTTAGCGTTAAAATTAATCAGAAAAAAAACATGTCAAACTTGTCAAATTAATAAATCACATATTTCCATCAGAATTTTTTTTTTTAAATATCACCTTAGCTATAATGATTATTTACAGCTGAAAATCATAAATACTTTAACTAATGATACAGCATCACATTATGAGTGACACCATGGCCACATGTGTTATTGACGATGACCTTCCAAATTCCTGAACACCTGCTCAAAACATCCCAACTGTTGAGAAACATTTCTCCACATCGAAAACGTAAACAAAACCTTTACGACCAACAGAGAACCTACAGCATCATTTATCCATCCTGGACTCGTTACGCAGGTTTGTCAGTGTACCTGTAGAGTTAACAGGTGAGCTGCGTACCTGTAATTAGCCCTACCTGACAGGTGTGTAGACCCCTCCATGTAAATATATCCTACCTGAGAGGCTGGAGCAGCACTGGATGCATCCTGACCTCCCTAGTATAAGCCTCACACAGAAGTCACACAACAGTAGGTATGTACACAACAAAAGGCAGGCCCCATATTGTAGTAGGCACACTAGGCCACTGAGAGCCCCCTCCTTTGGGCAGCCAGCCAATCAGTGGGCTTCTGGCTAGTGCGCTGACTGATGGACAGGGATGCTGAGAGAAGAAACTACTGCTATAGTACAATGCTGTCTTTCTCACCACCATCAACAGGAGTTATCAGGGGGCCTCCGAGGGGCACCTGTCCTACACCACATTTTGTCAACACTTGGGCCTTCTAGAAGAAATCTAGGGGTACAGATAGGAGAGGTTTCCCTATGACAGAAATGAAGGGAAAGATTTCACATCAATTTCTCTATGAAATTCAAAAACAATATAGATCTGTTCTGGGCAAATTGATAGTAAGACTTTAAATACATTGTCAACATACTAACAAGTCTTAGTTGTAATCACATTGCTATCTATCAACATTGATTATTAATTCAATATTTAAACAATAATTATCATATAAATAGAAGTTTAACAATCAATGATAAGTTTAATCATGATTTTTCTTTTCTAATATTTGTTTAAACTTTAAAAACATATCAAAGAGTTATTTAAATCTTTATTCTAATTAAAAGATACCTGGAATTCAATAACTTGAAATATTTAATCTATCTAATACAATTCTATTTATTTATCTAACATGTAATTTTTCAAGAAATTTCTTTACTATATTTAGATTTCTAAAAACATTCCAAGTTTAAAAGATCTGTTCTCACCCTGACAAAATGAATAAAATATTTATCTTGATTAATCAAATTATTACTTATCTAAATAAAGTGAAAACCTGTTTGATATTTACCCAGAACACTATTATTAGATATCAATGTTTTTGTTATTAGCAAATCACAAATACTTAATCATTTACAGAAAAAATATTCTAAACGTTTTCAGCTGAATAAATCTGAATAATCTGAATGTTGCTTTAAAAATTAAATACAACAGATCTGCACCATTTAGATATTTTATTGCATTAAATAGACACACCAACCTTAGAAATCTATTAATTAACATCATCAAATTACCAAAACAATACACATCCCAATTAATCTATCATCAGCATAATTAATAACTAAATACCAGGTGTCTTTGTGAATGGGATTGATAGGGCCAAGGGACATAACCCTGTCTTGTGTGACACCAGATGAGATCAATATTGTAGCCAGCCCATAGCTATCTGTGTTAGGCCTATCACTGGCTTTACAGATAAGGAAACAACCCAATATCATTAGCCTGCTTCTTGACAGAGGTCAAAGGATATCCAACACTTCTGTTTGTAAATATTTAAAATTGGATATTTGGAGCTTTCAAGTCTACTGAGATCAAAATCAAGGATAGATGACTTTTGGAAATCTTAACTGTAATGGCAGAGTAAATATGTGACTCTCTGACACTCAACACCAGATTCTGATCTCCAGTCTTTTCACATACTTCTTCAGCAGTTTTTTTCTAATCATTTAATTCATTTGTAATTTGTATTGTTTGTCATACTTGTTTTCTGGGTGATAAAAAATGCTCATATCACTTAAAAGTTAAACATTTTAAACTTTTTTTTATACAACAATGAAAACTGTTTGAACAATTTTTTCCTTAAAAAAGTTATTTTTGTAAAGTTAAAGAGTTTGTCACTTGCTTTTTCCAACAAAAGTGTCATTATAATCTATTATCAAACCTTCAGACTAAATTATAGTTATATTAATTATATTACACTAAATTTTAATTCTATAAGCTTAAAGCAGTTTTAACAAATCATAAAACTGTTAAGTATATGTCCATTTCAATCTTCTGGTTGGAATGGAATCTATAACAGATGGACAAACAATAAAAAGAAGTTTAAAAAAAAAACCATAAAAAAGACGAGTGTAAATTGATCACTTAGAACATATTTCATGTATCATTTGTCTCGCAATGGCTGGAAAGCATCTCCTTTAAACTCCCGATTGCTTATTTATCAAGCTAGTGGCACAGGAGCACAGGAAACAATACATTGTTTTAAGTCCCCTCAACAGATGGTTTGGGTCAGTTATAGGAGAAACGTATCCCTCCAGATTAAGCACTTCCTTCCCACCGGTGACACCAGATAGTTAATTTACTTTTTCTCTCCCCCATACACACATCAAAACTAATCCCTGCTCCTCACATTAATGGCTCATTAAATAAAAACACCAGCCTCCTACAGAACGCCACAGTATCAAAATAGTGAGGGAAAGCCGAGAGGCAACTAGAGTATTATTAAAACCAGAATTCACAGATTGTTTCGGTCACACAAGGTAATATTCATTTCAGGAACTTCACAAACGAAGCTAATAAAAACACCTCAACAGAAAAACAAAAGATGAGGAGTAGGATTTAGTTAACCGACAGCTGCAGTCCTGGGCATGGGAGACGATCAAGTGTTACATCACTATATAAACCTCCCTTACACATGTATATTTATGACATTCTTTTATTGAATAATTTCACTATGCATTAACTTAACACAAGCACATATAACAGTCAAATAGCAATCACTAATGTGCCTTTTGTTAAGAATCATGATCATAGGATGAAGACCATCCCTCATTTTTTATTTTATTTTTTATTTTTTTAATGGAAGAAAAGAGATCTGGTCTAGTTGATGTCCTATATAAGATATTTCAGTCTTTCTTCAGAGGCTTCAAAAAGCAAACTTTCTGTGATAAAATGTCTGAGCAATTTGGTTGCCATTAGAAATCTAATTTGTCTGAAATTTTTAACCAAAGTCACATAAATTATATTTGCATGAAAACATGGCTTTGTATTTAGTTTAAGAGACAGTAAAAGACAAAATTCCATCCATTTTCCACCTTTTGAAGAAAAGTTTTAAATTTAGAACAAAACTATTTTCAGAAATGAGACAGGGGCACAAACCCATTAACATGTGTTACTCGTGATAATAGCTGCAATGCTCAAGCTAAACATAACAAAATACCAACGAACATGTTATACAACTAGTTAAGAAAATTTAACATTCTTTTGTACAATCCGAACAAATCGAACAAATAAAGAAAGCCGTCACTTTCCCTTTAAATCAAACCAATTAAACGGTGGAATTATAGACGTAGATATTTAGAGCTGTTCCGTTACCACGGTAAAGCATTTTGACGGGACTCCATCTTGTTCCATTACGTTTCCATGTCGACTAACTTCCCCTCTACTACTGCACTTTATTACTCTTCTGGAAGCACTTTTAAAATGAAGTGAAAAAGTTGTAGCAATTTATTTAAGTACAGCCTTGACCCGGTTTTAGAATGTTTAAAAGCTGAAAATCTTTGAGCATAAAAGTTTGAAATGATACCACATCCTCAGCTGACGTGCTAAGGTTCTAACAAGTAAAATAAACACCTCTTGAAAATTTCAGAACTATTTAAGTGCTTTTTCTAAAAAGTAGGCAGCTTGTACAGGATGCTGGCCGGTACGCAACACAATGATGAATTGTCGCATTATCAAGCTTCCTAACACTTTATTAAATTCAGCTGGTCGCAACTCCTTTTCACAAGATAACTTAACAAAACAACAATCCAAAAAAAGCATTTTGTGATAAAAAAAATTACAGGAAATGTTTCTTATGCCAAAGAGTTGAGACTATGAGTCATTATATACAGGAAAGAACAGGGCAATGGAAAAACGGAACGACAGGGGTAAAAAAAAAAGACAACACAGAGGAGGAAAATAGAAATTCTATCACGATTAATAATACATTCCACTTCTATATCCTTTATAATGACGTTCATTTTTATCACAACATAAATGTTGTTTTGTTGATGAAAATAACTGAGGGTCTGAAGCCAATTTACTTTAAAGGAGTAAGTTATCGCGGCAACATTAGTCTAACTACACTACAAAGCCGGCCCAGTTATTAATGGGGCGATAAGAATGATTGGGAGCACCAACAAACAAAATGGCCACTGATAGAATCTGAGAGGGTTAAACGGGGAAAGTCCCACAATGGATTTGGCCTGTTAGGCTCACCTAATAACAAAAGGTTCCTCCCCTAACTCATCTATAATTATTATCAAATGTAATAAAACTCTGACTAAAGACAGAGCAAAGGAGAAGTCCCTCCCCCTTTACGATAAGATGTAGGGATAATGTTATTAAAGATAATCACTAACTTTCACAATACATCTATCTATTAGATTGTTTCAACATTTCTGTCGGAACCTGCCAGTCATGGTCTGGCTTCCATTGTGCAGGAATTCATGCTCAAACAGCCGCGGCGACAGAACTCTACATTTATGAAGATATATTCTTCATTGATTCCAAACGTTTGATTGTTTCAACATTTCTGTCTGTAGTTTTGTAATTGGTTCCAAGATTGGTTGGTGCAGCAAGGAGCTGAAATAGGCATGGACCTATTTCTGAGATCAAAATTAAAATTATGGCAACAAATTCAATTTCTGCTGGCATTGTGGTTTATGATTGTTTCAGATTAAAGCTCAAAACATTATTAAAAGATATAGAAATAATTTCAAGTGCAAACATCTTGAAACTTTGCCAACTGTTGAATAATTTGTTAATATATCATAAAGAATAGCTTGATTAGAAACATTAAAACAATTCAGTAAATGTGTTTGGTGGAACAGGAAATTATCATTTGAGATAACATAATTCCATTTTTTACTGTACAATTATGTCACAATAAAACGTTTTGGGTGACTGTTTGATGTATGTGTAGTTTGTGTACAGCGTCTTACCACAAGTCACAGGGCTGAGAACGTAATCATATTATCATACATCCACTTCAACAGGTAGCTGCAGTGCTTGCTGCTATTACAAGGGTTTACAATGATATACTTAAAGTAATTAAGGATGTTTGACTCTGAAGATCATAACATGAGTTACACAGTGTTGAGGCCCCATACACTGAGTCAGGCACCATATTTACCATTATACAGTATCAGGGCACCATACAAAAGTTATACAGTGTCAGGGCACAACACACCATTATACAGTATCGGGGCACCATACACAAGTTATAAAGTGTCAGGGCACAACACACCATTATACAGTATCAGGGCACCATACAAAAGTTATACAGTGTCAGGGCACAACACACCATTATACAGTATCGGGGCACCATACACAAGTTATAAAGTGTCAGGGCACAACACACCATTGTACAGTTTTGGGGTACCATACACAAGTTATACAGTGTCAGGGCACAATACACCATTATAGAGTATCGGGGTACCATACACAAGTTATACAGTGTCAGGGCACAACACAGTGGGCTATACAGTGTTGAGGCACCATAAACAGGTTGTACAGTATCAGGGCACCATACACAAGTTATACAGTGTCGGGGCACCATACACAAGTTATACAGTGTCGGGGCACCATACACAAGTTATACAGTGTCGGGGCACCATACACAAGTTATACAGTGTCGGGGCACCATACACAAGTTATACAGTATCGGGGCACCATACACAAGTTATACTGTGTCGGGGCACCATACACAAGTTATACAGTGTCAAGGCACCATACACAAGTTATACAGTGTCAGGGCACCATACACAAGTTATACAGTGTCAGGGCACCATACACAAGTTATACAGTGTCAGGGTACCATACGCAAGTTATACAGTGTCAGGGCACCATACACAAGTTATACAGTGTCGGGGCACCATATGCAAGGTATACAGTGTCGGGGCACCATACGCAAGGTATACAGTGTCGGGGCACCATACACAAGTTATACAGTGTCGGGGCACCATACACAAGTTATACAGTGCCGGGGCACCATACACAAGTTATACAGTGTCGGGGTACCATACACAAGTTATACAGTGTCGGGGAACCATACACAAGTTATACAGTGTCCAGGCACCATACACAAGTTATACAGTGTCCGGGCACCATACACAAGTTATACAGTGTCCGGGCACCATACGCAAGGTATACAGTGTCGGGGCACCATACGCAAGGTATACAGTGTCGGGGCACCATACACAAGTTATACAGTGTCGGGGCACCATACACAAGTTATACAGTGTCGGGGCACCATACACAAGTTATACAGTGTCGGGGCACCATACATGAGTTGCACAGTATTGGGGCACTCTTTGCATTTGATTAGTTATATATCAGAATGCCATTGGGTAAAAACTGCCATCCTGACTTTTATGAATCAGAAAAATGCAAGTTGTTATGTAGAGTATTACATGAGGAGTTTAATGATGATTTGGTAGAGCCTCATCCCTTCCGACTTTTCCACAGGTAGGGGGAAATTGTAAGGATATATAATTACGCGACTGCCTTTAACGACTCCTCTATAATGACTTTGGCTGCCCATTCAATATCAAATCATTAGCATGCATGTAAATACTACATCTAATGTTAAAACTAATTTTCTCGGAAATTCTGAAGAAGATGGGCCAACACAGGAAAGAGCTGTTTGTCCACATAAATCTTGTTTTATCTTTTCAAATCTCAAGACAGAATTTCAATCCTAACAAATAATTGGCCTAAAAATAACAACTTATCTTGATTTTTTCAGTTTCAAAATGGTACAGCAAGACTCCTCTCAGAAGTCATCCATTTACTGTATTGTACAATACAACTGTTGGTATTTTACCAGAGAGAAAGGAAGACCGAAAAATCTTTTTGATATAACAATGGTTATATTTACCAAACAGCAATCAGAAACGAGGCAAACTAAATATCGTAAAGATATTCAAACAAGTTGGGCAGAAAGATGACTTCATTCTTTTAGGATATTACTGATAATGTCTTCGGATATAGACATATCTTTTACCGAATGACCAAAGACTGTCCAATGTTATTTTACCATATAAACTGGAACCACTTGAAACAAAAAACAACAACCATCTTAGTTCTTTAAATCTTTGAGTGTTCTGTGAAAGTTTGATATAACCAGTGATCTTATCTCCAATAAAGAAAGGCCAAACATTGCCGAGTCTTTGTACATGTCGGAGCATCCATTATTCTAATTAGTCGAAATGGATACCTGTGTACAAATATCGTTAGGATAAAATACAGGTATGTTATCATCTAAACAATATTTATTCAGGTTCGGGGGACACCTGTGGAGATAGTGATAGCTACAGAGGCTACCAAGATTGAGGTATTAACAAAGCCAAGCCCACAGCCGACGACGGCCTTTGATGTTTTTGAAAGAAACATTTCAAGAAGCCTGTGGATACATGCTGGCAGCAATATCTATAAATGTAGAGTTTTATTCCTTCCGTTGTTATAGAAGTTCTGGATGAAAAGCAAAAATATCACATACAATGTCCGTGTACTGCTGATCAACTTCTTTTGGTGGGTTGTTTATTTTCACACACTATAAAACCAGACTAGAACTTTGTTTAAGTTATATGTACATGCACTTGATGATAATTATTCTTTGACAATTAATTTACAATTGATTACAGGAAACAAGTTTTATCAAGTCTTCAATACTGTAATACAGGTGTTTTCAACATGTCTGAAATTTCATGACTTGTTGCCAAAGCTGGGATGTTCATTTTTTGCTGTATAGTCATATTTGGACAAACAATTGATGAGCATTAGAGAATTACATTTCTTTTTCTTTTGCTTGCTTGATAATATGACAATGGAACTTAAATATAGCCCAGCCTGATTTAATACTACAGATTTCTGACCCCAACTGATTACACCTGATCTAAGGCCCAGTGCCCACTATACAGACACCCCTGGGAGTCCTCAAACCCTGGACCCTTTATCCCTTTTAGCGCCTTCTCTCCTGTTCCAGCAAGTATCACTGTAAATACTTATGTTTATCAAACAAAGGGAGCAGAATTGGAAGTGTTGATTATTAAACACATTAGCTGTAAGAAATACAACACCCAGCCATCCCTAGGGAGAGAGATCAAATTCCCTGATAATCTCAGAGTTCTCAAAACAATACAGCTACAGACTTCTGTGTGGAGATATAAACACTAACTAACAGTGGCAAGATGGCCTGTCAACCTAACACAAAGGTCACTCTTATCCACTTGGACATGAGCTATGGAGGTTACTGATTGGCTCAAACCAATGTCACAGAAGCTCTGATTGGCTGGATTTGAGGCAACCTGTCCCCTGATTGGCCTGGAGCATGATGGGGAGTCTGAGAATAGGTCCAGCTTATCCAGATTTAATCTCACTCAGACAGCAGGCAATGATCTCTGTCAAAGCCAGTATTTGTTTATACATGTCATTCTGTAGAGATGATGAATCTGTACTTATGTACAGTCATACACAGATAACAGAAGTTAAGGCTATTCAGAAGTTGGAAAATAAAATCACTGAAATAAATTCTACAGGAAGACAATGATTTTATGAGAAAATTCACTACAATCATATTTTTTTTTGCTCCAATAAACTTTCTTCCAAACATTCAGAAATGTTTCCACAATTTAGTTTTAATCAGAAGTAGTATCCACAGAGATATCAATCTTTTATTTTCCAATGCTGTAAAATAATTACTATTTAGGGAAAATTTCTGGATTCCAACTCAGTTGAATTTTAATGACTGTAAGATGACTACGGATCAAGAAAAACGTGAGTCTGAATATTTTCATTATTCCAAATAATTAAGCAATGTTTGTTTAGAAGTACAGATAACTTCCCTTATTGACTGTAACACTCTGAGGGGAGGGACTAACTCAATATCAACATTTCCTATCTAAATCCATCCTCATATTACCCTTTTTTTTATAATATGACGTGTGACATGTGACTGGGGTTTCTTTTCTTTTTGTTTTCAATGCTTAAATTATCATAATCTTTATTTCCAATCACACAATCAAACACCGAAATTAGGAACATTTATATTACAGGATTATTTTGAGTGGAAGAACCAAACATATTTTTTTCCCCTGTGGCAAAATTCCACTCTGAATCTAATTGTGTAGAAATAGAGGCGGATGCCAAATCGGAGATGTCACTTACATAACTAAGAAGAAAAAGTAAATCTACTGTGACCACCTTAGTCTTGTTTAATTTATTCCACATCAGTATAAACTTTTCTGGCAGTAATTAATTGCAGGCATCTAAACCATTAACGATTAATTCCCAGATAAGGACTGCTCCCTGACCCAGTGTGGCCCCCTGGGAAACAATGGCTGATGCTAATCTGCCACTCTCCCCTGCACTAATGTTGTTCTGTTCTCTGGCTCTTTAATGTCCTGTGATAATGCCTCATTTGCCTAAACAGTGCACTGTAAAAGAGGCGGAACATTGTAATTACTACCAACAAGTTGAGACAAGGGTGGTACAACTCTACCGGGTGCAAAAAAACAAAAATGTCAGCACGGACACATTCCACAAATTAAAACTGCAGTAGCTCCTGCTTTGAAAAATAACAAGAATCTGTGCTTATACACGTATGTAATAAATATCTCAAACAATAGCTCACCATTTTCAAAATTGACAACGTACATTATCCCACTAAAATATCTCATAAAATGTATAGCGCTAGAATGAAATCTGAATTAATAATATTTCAAAAGAATCATACGTTTAGCCGATTATTCAAATATTTGAATTATTCATGTTTAATTTAAACGGTAATGAATAAATAGTACCAATGTATTTAATTTGTTTGACATTTATTGATGAACTTTTTGGAGCATAACAGACAAAAATGTTTGTGTGTAACTAACAAATGAGTGTCACCAACAGAGTGTAATAAGTGAGTGTAAGTGACAAATGAGTGTCACCAACAGAGTGTAATAAATGAGTGTAAGTGACAAATGAGTGTCACCAACAGAGTGTAATAAATGAGTGTAAGTGACAAATGAGTGTCACCAACAGAGTGTAATAAATGAGTGTAAGTGACAAATGAGTGTCACCAACAGAGTGTAATAAATGACTGTAAGTGACAAATGAGTGTCACCAACAGAGTGTAATAAATGAGTGTAAGTGACAAATGAGTGTCACCAACAGAGTGTAATAAATGAGTGTAAGTGACAAATGAGTGTCACCAACAGAGTGTAATAAATGAGTGTAAGTGACAAATGAGTGTCACCAACAGAGTGTAATAAATGAGTGTAAGTGACAAATGAGTGTCACCAACAGAGTGTAATAAATGAGTGTAAGTGACAAATGAGTGTCACCAACAGAGTGTAATAAATGAGTGTAAGTGACAAATGAGTGTCACCAACATAGTGTAATAATTGAGTGTAAGTGACAAATGAGTGTCTCCAACAGAGTGTAATAAATGAGTGTAAGTGACAAATGAGTGTCACCAACAGAGTGTAATAAATGAGTGTAAGTGACAAATGAGTGTCACCAACAGAGTGTAATAATTGAGTGTAAGTGACAAATGAGTGTCTCCAACAGAGTGTAATAAATGAGTGTAAGTGACAAATGAGTGTCACCAACAGAGTGTAATAAATGAGTGTAAGTGACAAATGAGTGTCACCAACAGAGTGTAATAAATGAGTGTAAGTGACAAATGAGTGTCACCAACAGAGTGTAATAAATGAGTGTAAGTGACAAATGAGTGCCACCAACAGAGTGTAATAAATGAGTGTAAGTGACAAATGAGTGTCACCAACAGAGTGTAATAATTGAGTGTAAGTGACAAATGAGTGCCACCAACAGAATGTAATAAATGAGTGTAAGTGACAAATGAGTGTCACCAACAGAGTGTAATAAATGAGTGTAAGTGACAAATGAGTGTCACCAACAGAGTGTAATAAATGAGTGTAAGTGACAAATGAGTGTCACCAACAGAGTGTAATAAATGAGTGTAAGTGACAAATGAGTGTCACCAACAGAGTGTAATAAATGAGTGTAAGTGACAAATGAGTGTCACCAACAGAGTGTAATAAATGAGTGTAATTGACAAATGAGTGTCACCAACAGAGTGTAATAATTGAGTGTAAGTGACAAATGAGTGTCACCAACAGAATGTAATAAATGAGTGTAAGTGACAAATGAGTGTCACCAACAGAGTGTAATAAATGAGTGTAAGTGACAAATGAGTGTCACAAACAGAGTGTAATAAATTAGTGTAAGTGACAAATGAGTGTTTCCAACAGAGTGTAATAAATGAGTGTAAGTGACAAATGAGTGTCACCAACAGAGTATAATAAATGAGTGTAAGTGACAAATGAGTGTCACCAACAGAGTGTAATAAATGAGCGTAATTGACAAATGAGTGTCACCAACAGAGTGTAATAAATGAGTGTAAGTGACAAATGAGTGTCACCAACATAGTGTAAAAAATGAGTGTAAATGACAAATGAGTGTCTCCAACAGAGTGTAATAAATTAGTGTAAGTGACAAATGAGTGTCACCAACAGAGTGTAATAAATGAGTGTAAGTGACAAATGAGTGTCACCAACATAGTGTAATAAATGAGCGTAATTGACAAATGAGTGTCACCAACAGAGTGTAATAAATGAGTGTAATTGACAAATGAGTGCCACCAACAGAGTGTAATAAATGAGTGTAAGTGACAAATTAGTGTCACCAACAGAGTTTAATAAATGAGTGTAAGTGACAAATGAGTGTCACCAACAGAGTGTAATAAATGAGCGTAATTGACAAATGAGTGTCACCAACAGAGTGTAATAAATGAGCGTAATTGACAAATGAGTGTAACCAACAGAGTGTAATAAATGAGTGTAAGTGACAAATTAGTGTCACCAACAGAGTGTAATAAGTGAGTGTAAGTGACAAATGAGTGCCACCAACAGAGTGTAATAAATGAGTGTAAGTGACAAATTAGTGTCACCAACAGAGTGTAATAAATGAGTGTAAGTGACAAATGAGTGCCACCAACATAGTGTAATAAATGAGCATAATTGACAAATGAGTGTCACCAACAGAGTTTAATAAATGACTGTAAATGACAAATGAGTGTCACCAACAGAATGTAATAAATGAGTGTAAGTGACAAATGAGTGTCACCAACAGAGTGTAATAAATGAGTGTAAGTGACAAATGAGTGTCACCAACAGAGTGTAATAAATGACTGTAAGTGACAAATGAGTGTCACCAACAGAGTGTAATAAATGACTGTAAGTGACAAATGAGTGTCACCAACAGAGTGTAATAAATGAGCGTAAGTGACAAATGAGTGTCACCAACAGAGTGTAATAAATGAGTGTAAGTGACAAATTAGTGTCACCAACAGAGTGTAATAAATGAGTGTAAGTGACAAATGAGTGTCACCAACAGAGTGTAATAAATGAGTGTAAGTGACAAATGAGTGTCACCAACAGAGTGTAATAAATGAGTGTAAGTGACAAATGAGTGTCACCAACAGAGTGTAATAAATGAGTGTAAGTGACAAATGAGTGTCACCAACAGAGTGTAATAAATGAGTGTAAGTGACAAATGAGTGTCACCAACATAGTGTAAAAAATGAGTGTAAGTGACAAATGAGTGTCTCCAACAGAGTGTAAAAAATGAGTGTAAGTGACAAATGAGTGCCACCAACAGAGTGTAATAAATGAGTGTAAGTGACAAATGAGTGTCACCAACAGAGTGTAATAAATGAGTGTAAGTGACAAATGAGTGTCACCAACAGAGTGTAATAAATGACTGTAAGTGACAAATGAGTGTAACCAACAGAGTTTAATAAATGAGTGTAAGTGACAAATGAGTGTCACCAACATAGTGTAAAAAATGAGTGTAAGTGACAAATGAGTGTCTCCAACAGAATGTAATAAATGAGTGTAAGTGACAAATGAGTGTCACCAACAGAGTGTAATAAATGAGTGTAAGTGACAAATGAGTGTCACCAACAGAGTGTAATAAATGAGTGTAAGTGACAAATGAGTGTCACCAACAGAGTGTAATAAATGAGTGTAAGTGACAAATGAGCGTAACTGATGAACTATGAGTGTAACTGACCATATTGCTTTAGTATATTTACATGCATACATGTGTAAGACTTTCATCTCCATAGGAATCACTCTTGGGCAAGATTAGGAATATTTTCTTGTGTTTTTGATGAAATTCTCATTGAAATTCTCAGAATTGTTATATCATAAATCCAAATCCCAGCCATTTTCTCCAAAATACTTAAATTATCTTGTAACTTCAATGACCTAGAATAATCCCTGTCTCTAAATAGCGTTGACAAGATATATATATAAATACTTAATATTCAATAACACATTGAACTTTTTTGTTTTTCAATCATTTAGACAAACCTAGACACAAAGGAACTGTACCTAAACATACTTTTTTATTATTCACTGAAGAACTATTTCTTGAAATGAATACTATCTGCTTGTACAGTGAGGACAGAAATATTTGATGGGAGTGTTCAAGTGATGGCAATTAAATTAAATTGAGCTATTTACTACAAACACTGGAGATCTGATCCCTCCTGTGTGCAACACTACACACTCACCCCCGAGGAAATTATCACAGCATTTCTACAGAACCTCTTACAGGCTTCTAAACATGATAAATATGGAAAATCATACTCTTCCATGTGCTTCAGTAGAAACTTCTCGATTATCATGATTTGAATGCAAATTAATTTTTGTCAAATTGAAACAGACATGTGTATTTGTTCATTATTTGAAGTTTTTTCCCCAAACAAAATAAAATAAAATTATCAAAATCATGAATCTGCACATTAAAACTAAACGAAAAATTGAACAAACTAATGAAATATGGAAAAAACAAACAATTGATTGAACAAACAAACAAAAGATTAAACAAGCCTTGGATCACTGTTGGCAAATAGCTTGAAATAGTTCATCTTTCTTCACAAAGGAGACATAAAACAGAAGCTTGTTGGGCACACGACTGAAAGTGGCCCTTATCAGGATTCTGACCCCTTTTGTCTTGGAGCTGTACTGACATCATCCCTGTTCACCCTTTATCTCACCACTAGCCCAGCCCCAGACACTTGACACAGCCTAGCTCCATTAAATCAAAACTTTACACACTTAGGTATCTGATGATTCCCTAGTATCACTCATCTCACCTGATCATAACAATGATAACTATTTAACACAGGCCGATATTATTTCAGTAAAATGGAGGTTGACTGTGAGTATCCTGTGTTCTATTTCAACTAAATTGTTCTGGATGCCCCTTATCAATTAAGATTTTCATCATGAAGATGGGAGATATTCTCCATGATCATTCTATAATCAAAAATTTCTGCTGTAACATCAGCTTCTAATACAACTACTGCCAACCGGCTGGTACTTGTCACTTTAAATTTCTTAAATTGGGATAGTTCCAGTTTAACCTTATCAGCTAATAAACTGACCACAGTGGTGATTTTATGGCCAATAGTGGTCAGATTTAATTGGGTACTGGGTCAGTATTCTAGAGCATATGGGAATTCTCTGCCCTGAGTTTATTATATAAGTGGTAAGGAGTGGAGGGAGTAGTGAAAGGAGAGTGTTTATTTATTTTGTACTGGCCATAGCCAACAGACAAAGACTGACTGGACTAAGCACCAAACAATGACAGTGCAGAGAGCCAGTGGTAGGAAAATGGGTCTGTTATCATAGGCTCTGCTACAGCAGCTGGACTTCCACCCCTCATCAATAGCTTCTGCTCCTCTAATAGGTTCCTCCCTATCAATCTGGTATTCTGGTTATGCAAGACAATACCTAGTAATCAGATTTTATCATGTGTGGGCCTGCTCCAGCAAGGCCGTGTGATAGTTTTAGGGAACAATTTAAACATCTGATGGTCTTCCTGTGCAATGGAAGGGTGTGCACAAATTCTGGCATGGTGTATCATTTTCACAAACACTTGCACTGTGTAATACAGTCACACACTGTTCTACACTGCCTGTCTAGAGACCCTTTTTTATGTGATAAACAGAAAAATTAAACTTGGAGAAATATACTGACATCGTCAGACTGCAAACTTTGTGAAATTAAAGACGAGACGAGCTGCTGGGTAGTTTGAAACGCTGGCTTTCCTTGGTTACAATGTATGTAGTACATATGAACATTCCTTTGATTTGAGCAGTTGGATACTCTTGAATTTATATTGATAACATATGTCAGAACAATCCACCTGCTTGTTTACAAAAAAAAAAAAAATGTCTAAAGTTTTTAAACCATTGCTGAAGTAACAACAGGTGAAAGAAATTAATCAATGTCGACACTTACCTTTAGATAATGCCTCTGCATCATCTTGGTGCCGCGTGGGCCAACACAGAGCACCGACTAGCACCATACACAGCACCACCAATGTCATATCTCCACCTGGGCTAGCACCAGCAGTGTCAACCTCCATGTTAGTACCAATACCCGATAACCTCATGACAACACCATGAAAACAACCTCAACATTAACACCAATCAACCATTAGTAATGATACCAACACCTTCACTGTCTTCACCATCAACAGTCAAGGATAATCAAACAACATCATGATAAAATAATACCATAACCAAATCATTCACCGCAACAAAATCTTATAAGAAGTTGTATTAAATATTTAGAACCACAAGAAAGCTTTGACTTGGTGATATCTTTACCACAAACAAACTAATAACAAAAAATTAAATATCTGCAACCGTAAGATGAAATTAGAAAGGACAATCATGGAATTTCTACCACAACCAAACTACAGGAAAAAACAATGATTGAATACTTATCACATCTACATAAAGTATTGATTAAATATGAAGTTTTCGTGTAACATTGCTATTGTGCATGGCTTTAAGGCAACACAGTCATTGTCTTAAAGCTTTCCAGTTCACAAAACATGTTGCCTTTGTTCCATTGTCTTGAGGCAGGTCCCATATGACACATTGCCTTGGTAACGTTGTCTTTTGGTAGTCCTGTTCTGTGTTAGTACCATTGTTTTTAAGCGGTCCTGTACCCATAGCTAGCCTTGGCATGGTTTACTTTGGATATAGTCAGGTTCCCATTGTGTGTTGCCTTAGTTGGTGTCATTGTCTTCCTTGAGGCTAACATTAGTTCCCAAATCCTGTTGCCTTGGTGTCATTGTGTTGTGGTTGGCATGTTGCCTTATTGTCTTCAGGTAATCCTGTTGCCATGGTGCCATCATCTTGAGTCAGTCTCATTCCCATAGCATGTTGCCTTGTTGCCATTGTCTTGAGTCAATCTCATTCCCATGGCATGTTGCCATGGTGCCATTTTTGAGACAGTTATATTCCCATAGCCTGTTGCCTTGTTGCCATCGTCTTGAGTCAGTATCATTCCCATAGCCTGTTGCCTTGTTGCCATCGTCTTGAGTCAGTATCATTCCCATAGTATGTTGCCATGGTGCCATTGTCTTGAGTCAATCTCATTCCCATAGCCTGTTGCCATGGTGCCATTGACTTGAGTCAATCTCATTCCCATAGTATGTTGCCTTGTTGCCATTGTCTTGAGTCAGTCTCATTCCCATAGCCTGTTGCCATGGTGTCATTGTGTTGTGGTTGGCATGTTGCCTTGTTGTCTTCAGGTAATCCTGTTGCCATGGTATGCCTTTGTCTTGAGTCAGTCTCATTCCCATAGCCTGTTGCCTTGGTGCCATTTTTGAGACAGTTATATTCGCATAGTATGTTGCCTTGTTGCCATTGTCTTGATTCAGTCTCATTCCCATAGCCTGTTGCCATGGTGCCATTTTTGAGACAGTTATATTCCCATAGCCTGTTGCCATGGTGCCATTTTTGAGACAGTTATATTCCCATAGCCTGTTGCCATGGTGCCATTGTCTTGAGTCAGTATCATTCCCATAGCCTGTTGCCTTGTTGCCATTGTCTTGAGTCAGTCTCATTCCCATAGCCTGTTGCCTTGGTGCCATTGTCTTGAGGCAGTCTGGTTCCCATGGAGTGGTACCATTGTACAGGTCCAGGGCTGACACAGTAAGGCAGCCCCTGCTGGGATAAGTCATTTGTAAAGGTTCAATGAAAACAAACTACAGACCTGTCCCTGTGGGGGCCAGCCATAAGAACAATAAGCTAGACAGCTGTTGTGGCCCAACAACACCTCTGCCCGTTGTGATCTCGTTAGAGTCACCCAACACCTTGCTTCTGATCCTGGGGAGGGGGAAACTGTTCTCAAGGACCCTCCCCAGGCTTGCAGTTACATGTGGTAGATTCATAACTAAGTAAGCTGTGACCCTATTACTTTGGTGGGAACTTCTGTAAGCACCGAAAAACATTTTTTTGGCATATAGCTGAAATATTGCACACAACAAATAATTGGTTACAATGGGTATTCTGTAAAAGTCATTTTACAGCCTTGATACAGCCTATTACTGAAACAGGGCCTACTCCTCTTACAATCACCCACTGTAGCAATCTTAACGCTGACAATGTTTTTTATTTACATATAGGTTCATTTTTATAGATTATATTAGCAGACGTGAATTCTTCGGTAATAAATCATGACGCTATCAGCTCAACACAAATGAGTATTATAGATTGCAATTGCAGATTCGAGATATTTCGTGTTGACTTTTAACACTACAGATTAAAAGACACAGCCTCCTGTGCTAGATTTATATTTTAAAGTGTTTAAGATGTAGTTCTCAAATATTACTTTATCTCTAAAAGTTCTCTGATTTGCAATGCATTGCATATACACTTTTTCTTCTTATTCAAACTAGGATGCATTCAATTTGTCCTCATTTTCCACATCAATGAATGAAAGAATAAGAAATGGAAGTTGAGGTAACATCTATTTCTAAAATCACAACATGTTTTTCCTTCTTCCTCGTCACACCTGAGGACCTGGAACACAAAGTCAGTAGATAAAGCAGACCTCTTAAATATGGTCCAAGCCGATCCATTCTACAGAGAAAAGGATTTTATTTCAGGAATTAAAGTCCCAGCTTCCTCCATAAGACTGCCATCCATAATGTAATGTCTTAAAGATGGCCTATTAGATGTGGCTAGTAAAAGCTGGGATCATAAAGCACCACTTAGAGCCAGTGGTCAGACTCCCTTACAAATAGATCACACCAATCGAAGACTTTATCAAATGACAATTACAGACACAAATCTACTGAAACAAGCATACTACCAGTCTCTGACAATATCACATGGTAACACCCTTGCTCCTCAGGAAACCAGGGTTTTTATAGTTTTTTCTAGATTGACTATTTCACTTATCTTAAAATGCATGTCAGACAGTACCAAATAAATGCTTCTGTTCTCAATAGACTCCACTGTCATTGAATTCACATCTATTTTTTCATGTTCCAACCTCAACATCCGTTAAAAAACAAAAACAATAAACAAAGAATGGTTATCCAGTACACCATATTTACAAATGGCTTCACATCACATATAATCTATTCTCTATTCTTTTAAATATTTGTAACAAAACATAATCTAAAATGGTTTTTGTAATCAATTTTGGTTACATATGATTTAAATATTACCATACACTTTTATTCTACAATTTTATCTATGATCAAAACTAGAGAAAGATGAACCTATTTATTCATTGAATCCATTTTATTTTAGATTTACTTCCATGAAGAAGAAAAAAACCATAGAACACATTCCAATCAACACAATCCCAAACAGAGTAAATACATTCACCCTTCCCCACCACCAAATACAAAACCACCAACACAACAACCATCCCTGGGTGATAGAGAGTATATATAATTAAAATAATCAGTTAGAATAATCTCCAGCTAAGGAATTGTTATGTAGATACTTAGTAACGTTGACGTAAATGCAAACGTAAATGCAATATTAGTAAACAAGAGGTAAACATGACGGCCAGACCACAACCCACTGCTGCACCTGAAGACTATAGATAAAATCAGCGTCAGTTATTAGTAGAGATGATTCACAGTGTTAATTGTCTGAGGGATTACTGGGACAGCCGACCTGCTACTCCAGGTAGGCTTTCCTTACCTGTACGTGGACAGTCACTAACAAAGTGCTAAAGGTAAATTACAAGTGAAAACCATTACCTTATAATCTTATCCATAAATATCCACCACAATATAAAGCCCAGCGGGTTACGTTTGTACTGTGATAGAGAGAAAGTGCTTTAGGATCGCGCCGTCTTACAGTCTACATTATATCTTACAGCAGCTATTGTCCGGCTTTATCAAAAATACATAAAACGGAAAATACCAAATTGAAATTTTTCACACTATACTTGCTTTGAATATTATGTCGTCTCATAAAATCTTAAATAAATGACAAAATATGTTATCAAACGTGACAAGTCAAATCATGCCAACTCTTCATAATCCTCCCTTCAGTATTGTAATTATTGTCATTGATATCATAGGATTTCTGCACCGTTTCACTCTCAAAGATATTTAACTTTGGCAGAATGTTAGACTACTTTTTCTCATACTTATTGTAAAGAAGTTTTTAAAATCTATCTGGTGACAAGGTAACAACCTAAAATCAACCTCAATGAAATTATTTCTTTTTTAATTCACCATCAATATTTCATTATTTAATGTTTTCTGCGGTATTAACAGGTAAAGAAATGAATTATTCTAATCTGCTGCTTGTGACTTTAAATTTTAATATTATTTATTGCTTTCAAATCAAACATATACTTCAGACCTTGAAAATTAACATTACCAAATGCATTCTGATAAAACACTCTCGAGACCTTGAATTAACTAATGATGTTCGTATTACATCAAATACAGATGAAAAGATTGATTCCTTTCCCATCAAAGTATAAAACATACCTGTGGATATCTGTTCTGAAGAGACCTGCATACGATGGATGGTACGGAGAATGATTGTTTAACAAAACAAAATCACTTCAACATCTTGAAGCATTATTTTTCACAAATATTATTTTTGTCAAATATGGACCTACCAGTGTTCCATCCTCTATTGTTATTTCCACCTGTTAACACCAGTCAGTAGAAACACCCGTTCAAACAGACATAGATGTAACTAAAGCTTTAAGGCCTAAACCAACATATCAATTATACCACAATCTAACTGACTTGTTGCATTGTCCTGTAGTAATCCACTTATCAGCGTGACAAAGATGGCACATAAAGAGATGTCTATATGGTCAATCTACAGATAGGGGTACATCCTCTGGTCAGTTCCTACTGCTGTCCACACTGGTGACACACACTGTAGCCACTTAAGAGGATTGTCTCCCTTTGTTACAGGATTAACTCCCTTTGTTAAGGGATTATCCATTGTCTACTAAAAGGATAATCAAACCTATATGACAGCTATCAGGCATCATCCCCGACAACAACATATATCTTTAAGATTCCACTTCCTGCTCAAAAGTAGCATTAGACTGCAAACATTACCTGTAGTCCGAGACTCCAATCCCTTAGAGGAGGTGCTTTCTTTTTAATGAAAAAGAAACTTATAATCAAAATATTTGTTCTCATAAACCTTTTAGCTATAGTGAATGAGAAAACTGCAAAGGTAGAAACCTATCCATCTTCTTCTTCTTATTGGAGATTCATCTTAGAGTACTATACTTTATGATACATGACACGCCTCGTCTGTTCGAGTAAGGTGCGACAGTATAGTTACGTAATATAAAGATTATTCTTTATCACATATCTAAATACACCATGATGCACGATCAGAGCGGTAACAACAAAATACATATGAATTATACATGATTTTAATTACTTATCTATTCAAATACAAACATGATTTTAATGTTGAGACTAGTATAGGTGGAGCATCTAACATATTGATAAAATGTTTTCCCACAATATATAAATGTACAGCCTACCCAGGTACATGTTTTCATACATAGACACAAGTCAACCAAAACATTCTTTTTATTATTTTTCTATTTTTTTTTATTTTACATTTCCAAAATTAAATTAATTGTGTGTAGCATAAATTATGCTATTTCAGACAGTAGACTGTTAACAATACCTTAGAAATGAAAACCTTATCAGAATTTTATGTCAAGAAAGAAAATTTAATTTAATAGATTTTTTTTTCTTCAAAAATATATATATCTTTGTGTCTGCATTACTATGTGCTCTAGAGAAAACTGATTTCTTTTCTTCCTTTTTTTTTTATTTTTGAGAGTAAACATATTTATTTTCAATTTTACTATTATTAAATTAAATGTATGCGAGAAATAAAATGAACATCAATCATATAAACTATTATGTGTATTTCAGTGGGATACAGAATGGAACAAAGATATCCTGTACACTGCAGGCAGGAGATGCTGAAAAAAACGTGACACAAAAAATCACAATGGACATCAAATATAACAGCGGTCCAACTACATAATAATAGGTCTCATTTTATTGGCCATCACATTAACCACCACCCTTACTTTAATGTCAGGGGCTACGATAGCTCAGTCGGTTAGAGTGTCCGCTACGTAACCTCAGGTGAAGATCAGAGGTGCGTGGTTCGACACTGGGACCCTACCAAAGTCAGTCGGTCTGTGCTGTCGTGGTTGTGTCCTTTGGCAAGACATTTTACCCTTATTGCACTGGATAGCATGTTATAGGCGTCCAGTATGTTGTTCAATGAGGTAGTCACCAACTACTACAGGGAGACCCCACCTCAAAATGACCCTGGCTGTTCACAGGGGCTATAAACCCAGCAAACAAACAAAAAAACAATAGTTCAATGTCCCCTCTTTCTTATTTTTAACTTCACTCTTATAATGCAAAAGTTTCACTTGCCAACTGGTAAACTATTTTCCTGCTGAAATAATTCCGTACACCAGTACTACTAGCCTTGCCTTTTTGAGTAGTATATGGTCCATTAAAAAGATGTAAAACATTATTTTGGTACATGTGATCAACTTTTTCAGAATGACAGAATTTTTAAAAGCTGTTTAAATGATTTGTCCATCTCTTTGATTTTGTCCCCCTTTCAATATTGTCCACTATTGAGTGTTTGTCTGCACAAATCCTCAAGACATTTCAGGTATTTGGTAAGTTCATACTACAATGAACTCCGATTGGATACCAAAGTGCCTACTATTTTGAATCTCTTTAGGACGACGGTAAAAGTTCATACTACTATGCACTCCGATTAGATGCCAAGATGCCTACTATTTTTAATCTCTTTAGGACAATGGTAAAAGTTCATACTTTATAAACTTTGACCATTTGGATGTCAAGGTACCTATTATTTTGAATCTGTTTAAGGGCAGAGGTTAAAACCTGTGATCTGTTAACAAAGAATAACATCAGTGATCACAGAACAAACAAGATATCTACTGATTAATACAACATGATCATTGACACACGATTTACGAGAATCTATACCCACTCCTGCAAGTTATTGACACATGCAGAACAATATGAGGGTGGGTGGGACACACTCCACATTATCAGCCCATTGTGACGGTGGGGTGTGGTGCTCGCCACCCCCACAATGACGTAATCTTGTCAGAAACCTTTGTTATGTGACTTTGCATTTTAATCTAGATAACACAAGTTAAAATCCATACCAATATTTGACATCCGGAATGTATGACATTTTTATATCAATTACTACTCCTACAAAGAGAGAAAGAAATAATAGGGTCTGAATACGCTGTCTATAGTAAACTTATATTTTTATCCTCTCTGTAAATCACATTCAGGACTTGAATTTTAAATTAGATGACAATGCACTTCAAATCAGTAAAATGTAAATAAGAATTTTTGGTTTTTGATAAATTGATATACATTCATCAAATTAATGAGTTAAAATAAATAACCAATATTCATTAAGTCACTGATATTACTCTTATTAAATTTTAAACTGATTGTACAAGAGACAGACTATTTAAGGGAAATTAAAGTTCTTTTCTGAAGAGACAAAATTATCAACAAAGATACAGAAAATATTGCGGCAGTAAATTTGATTTCGATATCACAAAAACATTAACAAATTTTACTTTGGTTGTTTTTGGCTGCTTTCTGATCGGTCTGAAAGTTCTCTACATAATATTGATTGGTATGTGTTAATTATCTGTGAATTAAGTCCACTATTTAACTGATGTTTTGTAAGTAGAATATTTCCATATTACTCATTATTTACCAGATTTTTACATTGTAACACTAAAAGGATAAAATCAAAATTCAGTTTTTACATGTAATAGAATGCCAAAAGTTTAAGTAATTAAGCCTGAACAAGTTATAGGTTCCATTCAATATTTTTTTAACTTCCATACTGTTTGTTGTGTTGTGAATAAATAATAGATTAATCCTGACGTCCATAGCATTTACATACAGTATAGGAGGCCAAAATATCAACAACAACAACAACAACAACAATAACACTTTACTACTATGGCCCAACAACAATTGAACCAAAGAACAAAACCAATAAGACATTCTTTGATAGTAACTTCTATACACACCAATGAAACAATACCATACCCAAGGTCATTTTTGTATCTTCAACTTTCTACAGAAAACATGAACTAAGTCTAGATTGCCACAAAAATTCTGGATGAAATCAAATATGTTAATTTAATAATTGTCAGGTAAATATTTTAGATTTTTTCAATATTCTTAGATATTCATTAATTTTAAAATATATATATCCTTATGACATTAAATGTCTCTAGTTAGCTTAAATTTTAAATATCTTAATTTCCAATATTACATGTCAACCTTAACTAAATATTATTCTTATTTTAATATGTTTATTTCTCATGAATAATGTACACAGGATCAAGTAATAAAAAGATGGCTACCATTCATGAATTCATCTTTAATTTTATGATTTAATAAAAATCTCAAGTTTGAATAATCATTATATTTTAGCATTAATAGAAATTAATTATTCATATGTTAATTAAATCAATTAATAGTTGACATATTATACAGGTATCCTATGACTAAAATCAATTCATCTGCCAGGAGTAAATTTCAATATTGACTAATTGCAATTTATCACAAATCACAATCAGTCTCACTAAGCATGCAAATGAGTAGAATTGGAATCTCATCAACAGGTTTTTTTAATCAATTTGTACTTCCAAAGCTCTGTCAGGACATTTTGTCTCCACAGTATTTTATCAGAATGTATCATTTTTCATAAGAAAAAAATGAATTCCAAATTAAATTTCTAGGACAATTAAACGCATGTTTGACATTCACATTTGACAAAAAGGACAATTGCAGCATGCCTTAGGCTATCCATGATCACAGTTTTGTTCTGATGTTCAGAACCTTTTCATTAGGTGCTCAGTCATTTTAGAGATGGAAAGTTAACAGATTAATTTCCATCTCCTCTGGAGAAAAAAAAAAATTGTCGGACACCTGCACAGGAAGTGACAAAGGGAGATAATCACCTAACTTTGCCCTCTTGGGGACAATATTCATGTTATGTTTATACCACCTAGGCAACAATGGATTCGGTTGAAAATTAATTGTTACATGAAATTGTTATTTTTTTCTAAATTTTCTCAAACATGTTAGTTTTGATTATACTTTCTCTATACTATATTTATAGTAATAAATTTTTACCTGAAGATATTTTTGACACAATTGACAGATATTGATGGACTAATATCAATTCAATATGCTTTAAGTTTATATCCATTAAAACCAATCACAACAAGAGTTATTTCCCTTACATAGATCAATATTGAGCACTAGACAGACAACATATCACATAACATACAGAAATACTTGAGTGTGTCGTAACTTTTAAAAAATCTTTACAATACCAGACAAATATTGTCATACACACATGAATAATAGGGCTTGGTAAAACAGAAAATGAACAACACTTTTTTTGTAATATTTAAAAAAAGACCGCAATAAATATTTACATTAATACATTAATAACAACTCCATACAGGATTTCAGGGATCATGATAAGGATTTTATGATAAGACTGTTCCCAAAAGTAACAAAAACCTAGCCCTATCTTGACAATACGCAGATAAAGAATGAAGTGTTACGTTTTTGAAATGTGGTATGATCTTTAGATAACATTACAACAAAACTCGAGTAAATCGGGAGGTTTTGTCATGATGTGAATCGTTCAACAATAAGGACAGAAAACGCTCTCGATTTCGTTGTGATATCACTCCGATAGTCTACAGTTTCATTTTCCCTATTTCATTGATGCTATCATATTGGGGTGGAAAGATAACAGCTTTTGAGAAAATGGGGGCAGGGATTTTGTGGTTATTTCTCTGCCTATTACCAGCAGGGTAGGCTTGGTGAAGGAACTGATTACCCGGACCACTGGGTAACACTACACAATCGCTCTACTCATTGTGTTCCTGCTGGGAGGGTTCGCCATAAGAGGTACCCCTCCTTCCATAGTGTATGGACATGGGGCCAGGCACAAAGACATCGTCCTCTGATATCCTATTGGTAAGGGATAGGGGTAATAACCTTTCACAGTGTCTCATCAACTTCAAAAACACCATTAACGCCATTTGATGTAGGACTGTGATATCTGTACATATGGTGGAGCTTTCTTTGATAAACAGCACATTTAGTCTGAATAATAGGTCCCCATTCCATCTTTACGATCCCCCCTCCCTTGGTTGGCCTGCTACGTATATTATAACTCAAAGAAAACAAAACCACAGAGATTTTACACCAATAACATCTATATTTTAGTGTCTACATACAGTAGACATTTGCTAAATTACATACGTACTTTAATCCTGTGTATAAAATATGATAAATTATTTCTCACCGAACTTGCAAAGAAATACCTTTCATAAAATTTAGGTGTTACAGCTTTTGGTAGAATAATTGTTTTTATGATGAGAAAAAAATATTTCATCAAATATTTCATCCTTAACTTGTTACCCATTATAACCAACATTGTATTGTTAAAAAAGGCCTATAGGGTAACAGGAGCTTTTCTTTTAAAAATTATTCAAAAAATATTGTGCTTGAACGTAACATTTTACGTTACAAATATATCAAATTGTTCATCCAGTAGAATTCATCATACATATTTAGAAAATTATGATGAAATACTGATCTTATGAAACTTATGAAAATTTTTCCCATTTAAAGACAGAGTTTATCTTCATGTTAATAAAGGTTAGTCTCAGAGCCCCATCATTCTTCAACTTTTTATATAGGTTTTGTCACATCACTTTCCCTCTCTTTAAAGGCCATGACATTTATATAAGATTGTTAGTGCCTTTAGTAGCACAAACTTTTAGGTTTCGAATAGGTTTCAATAATGTTAGGGGGAAAAAAGGTGTTAAAATAGGAAAATCATGACCATTCCTTGTTTTATAACCTAGAGGTTTGAGAATCAAATCCCCTTAACAGATCAGAGGAAACCCGAAACCATATTTCTTTAATACACAACTCTTTTCTAAAGTAAATTAAAAAACAACTTCTTACATCAGAAATCAATATTGGAACTCTTGTTTTTCGGAGATCAAATAAAGAGTACTGGGACTATCCACCTTAACAGGAAAATAGCTGGATTATAAACCAATGTATATATTATATTCTATAAGTATCACCACAACTAAAAAAGAACAGTTAAAATAGCTCAATCTTGTACTAAACTGCTACTGCTTTTGCTACATTATAATGAAATAAACTCTGTCTTCTTTTGACCTTAGATGTTGTGAGGTACAAAACCATTAACAAATGAAAAACAATATTTATACTTTTCATATGAAACAAAAAGTTGATTAAAGTAGGCAACGTCTTACTTTATAAAACATGCCATATATTTAGAAATGGAAAACATCGATGGATTTGAGAGAATTTGTAAATGGATTAAGACTCATCCATTTGAGAGAGAAATAGAATTCCTCCAAATTTTTGCGGGAAAATATGGTAAGAATTTATGTAAGATATGTAGAAAAAAATCTGAGAATATACATACAATCTCTCTTGTTATAGGGATAAAAAAAATAAGGCTACTGTTTGAGAGAAAACAGTTGTCCCTATTACTTAGATTGTGACATGGGAATGAGAGGGGTGATATTAGGAGCTACAGGGTTTGTGACAGGATGGGGAGGGGGGACAGCCACTGTGTACCACTGTGTACCCCCTTCCATCATCACTATAGATCTGTATCCTCTCCACATATAAACAATCCCTGGGCTGACAGGACAGGTCACCGATATACAATCCTTCCACTAATGAGACCGATCACTGGCACCAAACCACACACTCACATGTAATTATAAATGATGACAATACTGAAGAAGTCTATGGGGGGACTACAAACACAACCACTACAATACTCGACAGTTTGATATATACAATAGATATATACCCAATCAGTAAATAATATAGGTATAATAGGGTAATCATTATAGACCAGGTAATATCTATATCACCTTAAAATAAACTCCGGCAATATTTGAATGTTATATCATATTCACCTGTTCAACAGGTCATATAGCGAGGCCCCCCCTGGTCACCATTTCAATGTTTTAGTTACAAGTCCAGTCATAAGTCTTGAGGCAATACATGTAGGTCAAAACAGTATTGAAAGATATTTATTTAGGTCATTTAGACATTTAATGATTAAAATCGACTCATACTTATCATACACAGTAAGGAAGACAAATGACAATATACTTATATTTTCATACTTCTGTTGTCATGTCTAAAGAGAATGGCTTTGGACTTACTAGTTAAATATTAGTTCTAAATCAGAAAAATATCTTATCTTTTAATTCTTTTAAATATATTTATATCAATTATAAAATGAAAGATGAATAAAATATATTAATTCAAAATCAATTTTCAATAAATTTTCAAATTATTCAAATTCCTGCTGACTGATTTATCAACATTTATATATCAAGATATAATTAAAGATTTCATAGAAAGAAAACTGAGTGTCTCATCTGCTAACTAAAAAGATATTTCTAAAAGAATTTTAAAATGAATAATAGTTTATGTAACAAAAATCACTCTGAAAATGATCCAATATTTCTGAATGATGAAGATTTCTCTCTCTCAATTAAAACTGTAATATCATTTATTTGCCAAGCTTTCTGAAATCAAACTGAGTTGATCGAAAAGCTGTTTATACCTGTATACTAGCCAGCGTGATACCATTTATAGAAATGAGATAATGAAAACGAACGGCATAATTCAATATTTACTCATTAAATCCTTAATCAATTTCATAATATCTTAATCAAAATTCAGAAATGCGTCCTATACATTTGTCTACATGGTAAATTTAATCAAATAAATTTTTGAAATGACTTATTTAAAATATTGTAAATATAATACCCTGTTAGCAATATAATTGATTTAGTGTTCATGATTACAGACTTTAAAACATAACTTAAAGATTTATAAAAACAAACTATGTTAGGTGTTTAAATTGCATTAGGATGCACCAGTTTCATAGAACTACTGGGGTTTTGATACACTCTTTTAATTTCTTAAAAACAAAAAATAATTGTTCTACTTCAAAACAAAACAAAACATCACCATTTTGAAAAGAACAATCAGAAATGAAATTAGATTTGAAATGTCAGAGTGATCAATCTATTAGAAATGAGAGTAAAACAGGTACAGACCCATTGTTGGAGAGTTCAAGCTTGCTATGTTAATAGTATGTATGGTAAAGTAAAGAAAACCTTGTATCAAAAGAGTGAAATCTCTACCATAAATAAATCACCTTGTTGATACAACCTAACCTTATTCCTGTTAAAAGCTCAGCGTCTAACCTCCGTTGAAAAACTTAGACACAAGTCAGGAAATTCAGTACAATGCTATTATCAGTTAAATCAATGCTAGAATGTCCACACGTGTACAGCCTGATTAGAGAATATTAAAGCCAGGTATTGTTTTACAGGTGCCAGTGTGAAGTGGGTAAGATAAGCAGAATAGAGATACATGACACCTACCCATACCAATGTATTGGCTCCAAGATCTCCTCGGGGACGTCATACTTCATGTTTTGAACATGCAGAATCCTTAATAAAAGATGTCCTAGCACAACAAGTCCCCACCCTGGGGATGTCCACTGTTTTTAGGGGACAGTCACACACAACACCCTGGTTTGTCCGATCTCGTTATCACACCTGCGACACTGTGTCTGACTGCTGCCTACTGCAGAAATAACACAGGTAAATTGGCCCAAAGATTACAGGTACGCTTTCCCCACGTCAGTGAGCGGAGGTCGGAGATACCTGGTCGTTGTCGGGTCCCTTTAAGTAAATACGGGTAGAGTGGGTAAAGTAAGGACAGGGATTGTTGTTACAACGTTCGTAAGACAACCACAAAACACACACACTTGTTCATTGTTGTAGCTGGTCTATCAATCAGTGTCCTTACTGGTGTTTCTCCAATACTTCGAGGGTCAAGGGAGGAGACCCAAGGCTCACTAACCTGTCAGTAAAAATACTCTAATTGCGCTGCCTTAATTAGGGAATTAACAATAAGAAATATTTAACAACCAATACACACACACATTGTTGTAGGTGCAGTTAATTGTGGCCTTCTCCTATACAACTCAAATAAATAATTACCAACACTCCTTTTTCTTGCTTCCAAAGAAATTGTCAAATTTGTCACGATAATGGAATAACAATAGCCGTAATACACAATCTGCTTGACATTTTCATGTTGTTTAATTTCAGAGACGCTTTAGCCAAAAGACTTGTAATTGGGAAATTAACTTCACAATACTAAGTGACATTTCACACTGCTATTTAATAATGGTAAACAAATTTTAATTGGTCTGGAGACCTTGTCTACAGGTGCTCAAAAGAAAGACAGTATGTTCCCAATACGACAGGACAAATAATCTTTAAGTCTATCAGAAAATCCCCACCCCCTCTTTCCCCCCCCCCCCTTTTTTTTTTTTTTTTGCTAAATACTCAAGATGTTAAACTTGATTATTTCATGAAATGTTGAAATCATCTTGAAAGTAAGTTTTACTACATATGTCTGTGAAATACTTATATCATATCACTTCAGAATAAATAATTGAATTGTTTCTGGCCACAATTGATAACAGATGATTATTCAGACAATGACCTCGTAAACAACACATTGAGGACGGCATTGGAGCTGCCTGTCCTAGCAATGTTGTAATTTAGTGAAGCCACCCTTTTCAGATGAAACGGAAGTTTTTGTTTTCGGGGCCTACGCCCACCCCCTAATTGAGAAGGGACCACAAAGGAACTACCTGAAACCCTACGTGGATGAGGTGGGCATACCTGTGTAAATTTACTTTACATTTCAGTCCACTTAGGACTGTACAGTTGTCGGTACACCGAGTCTATGTTTAGACGTAATTTTAATGTGGACATTTGAAATAGAGAGGGACACAATGAGGGTTGATAACAATACTTGGAACATTATTGTGTTACCAGTCTGCTATCTGCCAGGGCAACAATGACATTGCAAACATGACAACCGATACCACATCGGCCTACATGAAAACACACTCTTATATTCTTTTTTTATTTACAGTTGTAAAGAAGATGGCACTTGATATTTTTAATTGCCCCATTTGAATTAATCTCAACTTACGCAATTATTTATTTTTTTTCCAGTTCTAAAAATTACCAACCTACCATATGTACCCTTTCAGTGCAAGTTTTAACCAATAGTTTACACATATCAAAAGCGGATTGTTAAAATTACGCGGCTATATATATAAATGTCTTAGTTTATATGTGTTTTTAACTTGACTACCCTTGACCTAACAGTGTTACAATGCAGAAGAAAATATAAGATATTTAATTCATTGATTTACGCACATAACAACGCTCCTTTGGTATATTTTTTTTCTTTTCCCCTCCAATTTTTGCATTGTGAAGACTTTTTTACCTTCAGTAGAATAGTTTCTACATGAAGCCGTATCACATATCATACTTTACGGATATGGAACAGAGGATCCTAACAACAAACCAGTTCTACATTCATATCCACAAAACCAAGCGCTATACAAAGATGCTGCAAAGCCGAACATATACATCCCCAGTCGGACAAAAAGACATCGGCCAATACAAAATGGGAACAAATCGGAATGAGGAACGTCAAAGAAATTGATGCTGCATGGCTCCAACAATAGATACTAACGTCCAGAGTGTCGTCCAATTAGTCCGATTGGCGAGTGAGGAATTCCAGCACAATGACAGCCTATAACATCCCGTTGCCCTCCTTTGTCTATTGCCTAATTACAGCCCCTGATTTACGAGCTCTTCATTGGCATTCTGCACTAGCTACAATGGTAATCTCATGCATCTGCATACAAACTTCTTCTATTGTCTTGGCGTATCAAATTTATTAATTGGTGCACAGAGTGTAAAATTTGAGTTGAATGGCTACCCTATATGGTCATGAATCAGTGTGCCCCTACAGCGCGCGTGACCTAGACAAGGGCCCCATTTTAGGCAGTTAAAATCCGTCAGCACCAATGACAACAATACATAACTCAGCCTCCATTAGACTCCAACTTCCATACCCAAACACAATCAACACTAATAGCCTAAGAAAATCCAGTTGTCTTGTATAAATATGTAGTAAATCAATGCACAATTGGCATCGGAGATTTAGCACTTGTTGGGTACCGCGTTAACGGACTAGGAGGTGACTACAGTAGAGCAAGATTTGCTTCACAAAAACACATCACTCTAATCGCAAACGAAATATATCACTTTTTAACATGAAGATGTTTATCTGAATGTATTTTCCAGACATTCTGCTTTACTGGTACCATATTTTGGTCTATTGAACATCTCTAATATTCACAAATACCTAATTTGAGGATAAAGAAAAATAAATAAAATCTTGTACAATCAACAACACAAGTCAACAATAAGAAAAATATTGTGTGTTGGCATTGGCGAAAAAAAATATAATCAAAAATATGATTTATTTTAATATCTTTTCTTATTTTTCCATATAAAATTATCAATATAAAAACATCACAATCATCATCATCAATGTCATCATCGACATCGTCATCAACATCGTCATCGTCCTTGTCATTAGTTCCCCAATTTTGATTAAATTGAAAACTATGTTTTTTCTTTCGTAATTTTAGAAAATTTCTAGTTTTAACATATAAAATTATACCTTTAAATCAAAAGGGAACCAAATTTTAAATAAAAACTGCAAGTAGTGATTTCGTCACAGACTCTTTAGATTGCTAGAGGCCTCAGTGGTAGATTACTACCAGTTTATCATGTAAACACAGACTGATGGTTCTACTATAATGCTTATCCACAAGGGACCCTTTAAAGGGGGTGAAATTTGCAAATTAGGCAGATAATTGTTAATTCTCCTTCACCATGTGTTCCTAATTTTTTATGGAATCTGGAAGTGCAGACCCTATAATAATCTGATGGGGGTAGTCACACAAAGCAAGGTGCACGCCGTCTAGACTTGTTTGTTCCAAGTGTCCCATCCACTCTAATAACCCAAATACAATGATTCCTGACCAAATCTCATAAACCCTAATAGCACAAACAAAAAACCCCCGACTGACCAAAATATAAAACTCTCACAACCAAATCTATAAAGCCTAACAACCAAAACCTATCAACCCTAACAACCTAAAATTATAGAGCCTAAAAACCCAAACCTACAAACCCTTATAACCAAAACTTACAAACCCTTATAACCAAAACCTACAAACCCGTATAACCAAAACCTACAAACCCGTATAACCAAAACCTACAAACCCTTATAACCAAAACCTACAAACCCTTATAACCAAAACCTACAAACCCTTATAACCAAAACCTACAAACCCTTATAACCAAAACCTACAAACCCTAAAATATAACCAAAACCTACAAACCCTTAAAACCCAAGACCACAACCTGTAATACCCCATCATATGAACCATGAAAAACTAAACTCAAAACCCTTATCACACAAGCCTCTCAATAACTAAAACAACCCACACAAATATCACAATACCCACACAAATATCACAATACCCACACTAACCCACACAAATATCACAATACCCACACTAACCCACACAAATATCACAATACCCACACAAACCCACACAAATATCACAATACCCAAACTAACCCACACAAATATCACAATACCCACACTAACCCACACAAATATCACAATACCCAAACTAACCCACACAAATATCACAATACCCACACTAACCCACACAAATATCACAATACCCACACTAACCCACACAAATATCACAATACCCACACTAACCCACACAAATATCACAATACCCACACTAACCCACACAAATATCTCAATACAGACACAAATATCACAATACCCACACAAACCCACACAAATATCACAATACCCACACAAATATCACAATACCTACACAAACCCACACAAATATCACAATACCCACACTAACCAACACAAATACCCACTTGACACTTGTTCATACTGATTTCCTCATTCATGACAATACTACAGTACACACAGGTAGGTTTTCCTCCTGTAAAATCCTCACTAGATATATAGACATATTCCTCCTGGGGTGATGTTATCCTCACTAGACATACTGTAACACATACACTAACTCTAATTGGTTCTTTTTGAATGTGAACAATTTCCATTGAAATTTTACTTTTGGCACACACAGAGGATGTGGAGATGTGGGGCTGTCGAGCCTGACAATTAGTTGTTGATAACAATAGCATTGGTGTGTCAGTAATGGGGGAGTCAGCAGGAACCTACTACATATATAGAGTACAATTATAGCAGTCCCCCGGGGGTGGGGGAAGGACTTAATCAGCATCTTGGTGAGGAGACAGAAGCAGGTACAATAGACATTGGGAGAAAAGGAAGGAAAATGGACAACAGGGTCTAAAATAGGGTAGTCCCTTGGGGTGGGGGGAAATGAAAGTGTATTCACCTTAGTCCCCTGGGGGAGGGGGAGGATGAAGAGTGTTCAGATTAGTCTTCTAAGTTAGGGGATACCATATTCACATTAATCCCAAGGGGAGTGGAGACAAAATTGAATGTATTCATATTAGTCCCCATGGGGAAGGAGACAGAACAATGTTCACATTAGTCCCCTGAGAAAGGGGGGACAGAAAGGAGTGTATTAACATTAGTCCCCAGGGGGAGGGAGAGAGAATAAACTATGTTCATATTAGTCCCCTGGGGGAGGGAAAAGGTGGAAATGTCTCCTACTGGCACAACAACAAAATTGATCAGTATTCTTCTCTGGGGTGTATATTTTCAGAGCAATAATAGAAGGTAATAGATGAATAAAATGGTACAGCATTGGATAGAGAGAAGCAGAGATATAACAGGGACTAATAGAGGAATGATAGAAAGTAATAGAGGAATAAATGGGGACAGCAGCAGATAGAGAGAAGCAGAGATATAACGGGATAATAGAGGAATGATAGAAGGTAATAGAGGAATAAAAGGAACAACAGAGGATAGAGAGAAGCTGAGATATAACAGGGACTAATAGAGGAATGATAGAAGGTAATAGAGGAATAAAAGGAACAACAGAGGATAGAGAGAAGCTTAGATATAACAGGGACTAATAGAGGAATGATAGAAGGTAAAAGAGGATTAAAAGGAACAACAGAGGAATGAGAGAAGCTGAGATATAACAGGGACTAATAGAGGAATGATAGAAGGTAAAAGAGGAATAAAAGGGATAAAAGAGAATAGAGAGAAGCTTAGATATAACAGATAATAGAGGAATGATAGAAGGTAATAGAGAAATAAAAGAGGATAGAGAGAAGCTTAGATATAACAGGGACTAATAGAGGAATGATAGAAGGTAATAGAGGATTAAAAGGAACAACAGAGGAATGAGAGAAGCTGAGATATAACAGGGACTAATAGAGGAATGATAGAAGGTAATAGAGGAATAAAAGGGATAAAAGAGGATAGAGAGAAGCTGAGGTATAACAGATAATAGAGGAATGATAGAAGGTAATAGAGGAATAAAAGGGATAAAAGAGGATAGAGAGAAGCTTAGATATAACAGGGACTAATAGAGGAATGATAGAAGGTAATAGAGGAATAAAAGGAACAGCAGCAGATAGAGAGAAGCTGAGATATAACAGGATAATAGAGGAGTGATAGAAGGTAATAGAGGATTAAAAGGGTACAGCATTGGATAGAGAGAAGCTGAGATATAACAGGGAATAATAGAAGAATGATAGAATGTAATAGAGGATTAAAAGGAACAACAGAGGAATGAGAGAAGCTGAGATATAACAGGGACTAATAGAGGAATGATAGAAGGTAATAGAGGAATAAATGGGGACAGCAGTAGATGAGAGAGAAGCAGAGATATAACAGGGACTAATAGAGGAATGATAGAATGTAATAGAGGATTAAAAGGAACAACAGAGGAATGAGAGAAGCTGAGATATAACAGGGACTAATAGAGGAATGATAGAAGGTAATAGAGGAATAAAAGGGATAAAAGAGGATAGAGAGAAGCTGAGATATAACAGGGACTAATAGAGGAATGATAGAAGGTAATAGAGGAATAAATGGGGACAGCAGTAGATAGAGAGAAGCAGAGATATAACAGGGACTAATAGAGGAATGATAGAATGCATTAAAGCAATAGAATGAATGTAAAAGAGAACAAATAGAATGTAACAGAAGAATAGAATGTAACAGAGGAAGTATAGATGTTAGGGAGAAATAATAAATGTAATAGAGGCAGATTAGAACACAATAGAGAGGTGATAGACTTTAAAAGAGGAACAATAGAATGTAACAGAGGAACAATAGTTTGTAAGAGAAGAATAGCAGAATGTGGTAGAGGAATACTAGAGACAAGGAAAGTTGTACTAGATACCACTAGAAGACAAGGCAAGCAATGTTAGGGAGCAGTAGAGCTATCAAGGAGAGAGGACAATGGGTTAGAAAATCTACACAAGGCAAAGTGAGATTTAAATGTGTATTAGAGAGCAAAGAAGGAGTAACATGTTGAAATATCTGAATGAGTTAGTGGCTGCTTGGGAGGTGTAGAAATACAAGATACAGGTCAGAAATTGACCCACATGTACAGTTGTAATGGGCCCAATCAGGCTATATAGCATTGTTGTGTCAATCTGTCTGACAGGGGGGTTCCAGGGGTAGGCTGACCTACAAAGCTGATTGATTGTAATTGAGCATACACAAACAGAAGGAGGGGGAGGTGCAGCACATATCATCACGCCTATGGAGAGTATCTGATGCTGAGATCTTCTGCTGATGGAGATACGTGTCTGGTCAGTACAATATCTAGTCCAACACTTCTCTCTTTTTTGGCCAGAAGACATAACATATCACACACCAAAATCTCCTGGCCTCTGTCTTGGACCATACTGGAACATTAGGTCTATCAGACATTATGTAGTCTGCGGTCAAGTACTCAACTCCAGCACTTGGACCAAAGACATAGCATCACACACCAACATCTCCTGGCCTCTGTCTTGGACCATACTGGAACATTAGGTCTATCAGACATTATGTAGTCTGCAGTCAAGTACTCAACTCCAGCACTTGGACCAAAGACATAACATCACACACCAACATCTCCTGGCCTCTGTCTTGGACCATCCTGGAACATTAGGCCTATCAGACATTATGTAGCCTGGTCAAGTACTCAACTCCAGCACTTGGACCAAAGACATAGCATCACACACCAACATCTCCTGGCCTCTGTCTTGGACCATACTGGAACATTAGGCCTATCAGACATTATGTAGTCTGCGGTCAAGTACTCAACTCCAGCACTTGGACCAAAGACATAACATCACACACCAACATCTCCTGGCCTCTGTCTTGGACCATCCTGGAACATTAGGTCTATCAGACATTATGTAGTCTGCGGTCAAGTACTCAACTCCAGCACTTGGACCAAAGACATAACATCACACACCAACATCTCCTGGCCTCTGTCTTGGACCATCCTGGAACATTAGGCCTATCAGACATTATGTAGTCTGGTCAAGTACAGTATCAACTCCAGCACTTGGACCAAAGACTTAACATCACACACGAAAATCACCTGAGCTCTGTCTAGGACCAATGGGTATATCTCCTGGAACATAGGGCCTATGAGACATTACGTTTTGTAACCATGACAATATCCGTAGGACCAAAACCAATAATTTACCCTCCAAAGCAGTACCCCATATAAAGTTTGGCAGTTGTGGAAACTTTATTTTACAACATGAAACAAAGCTTTGGTAACTGAAATCAACAATTGCTCACAGGTTGTATAAAATTGGAGGAAACTCGAGTAACCAGAGGTGGCTTAAATACAATTTGTCTGATCTGAGAACTGGAAGACGAGTGTGATTTCCATTGACCCACCCCAACTTTTACCAAATTTCTAAAGCAAAAGCAATGTAGTTTTCATTGAAATTTAATATGGATCTTACTATTTTACTATTAATTTTTATTTTCATGGTACAAGTTTAACAATGAGGTCCAAACAGAGATAGGGACTATCTGTAATAGCATGGAGAGCCCTCTTGACTTCATCACAGTTGTTCATGCCTGAGTATCATTTTGTGGGCTAAGTTGAACAGGTGGAATATTGAGGATGAAGACAAATTTTGCTGATTGAGCAAAAGTTTTGATGTAAACAATATAAGGTAATATGAAAAATGATTCCATACATGGGCATTTATATTAAACTATGCAATGAAATTAGAAAACTTGTCAACTAAAAGAATAATTCTATTGTATACATATTAAATTTATTCCACTGCATTTTCTTTATTAACCTGTAATATTTACACAGCACCAGGTGAAAAGCAAGCTTCATAAAACAAAGAATAACATTGTGATTGTCTGCACAAATTTTAATTTATTTTAACGATTAAACAGAGAACAAAGACTTCAATTTGTTACAAACAACAATAGCTAATTCATACCACACAATTTGGCTGCAATACAGCTACAGTTATTTTACAATGCACACTGCCTGACTTTGGTGGAACAATGCTTATGTGTGTGATAACTAGTCCCCTCTCCAACACTACAATCGGTGAGCCCTACAATCCCACTTAGTCTTCACTTTCAGGCTAGTGGCTCATTGAAGCAGTACCCAAACACTATGCTCTGTCAGTCTACTCAGAACCAGGCCTCTATTGTTTTCCGTCAAGCCAACCTGTCTTTTTGTAGGCAGAATTTTTTTTTTCTGTGTGAAATATTATATATATATTGGATTAAAGTAGTACAGGAAATTTCAACAAGCAATATCCTGCCTTAAGATGAAATAATGAGTGCTAGAACAGGGATCAATTGTCAAATGTAGGACTTGCATGTGCCAACAACAATGGCCATTATTTTCAATGGCTTAGGAATTCTGTCCAGATTCAAGATATTCTCCATTCAGCGGGGTTAGTTATCAAATGTTACTCCTACCCATCAAGTGGCATTCTCCGGTTTTTATTGCAGTCAGAGTTTTGTTCCACAGCTAAGTGAACAATGGCCCAATTCAATCAATACTTTTTCATCAGATGTTATTTGATAACTTCTTGGAAATAAAAGATTGGGTAAAAAAATTAAGCCATTGTTTGATCAGAAAACTCTTTGGAGTTGCTAGTGGACACAACAAGAGGATGTAATGTCCTGTATTACCATGAATGGTAGCGTAAATGGCTTCAGTCCCCAAGACACGGTTCCCTCATTACATTTATGGCCAACAGAATGGAGAAAACCAATAAGGGGTACAAGTCCAATGGGATCCTATACAATTCCAACATCCTGCAGCCAACATGCACAGATTATCAGGCAACAATTGACTCCTCATATACTGTCCCTAGCTGTCATTTTACGAGTTCTTTATTTTCCTGGATAACACTTACGGTATACATACTGTCCCTAGCTGTCATTTTGTGAGACCTTTATTCTCTGAGAAACATTTACTGCCTACATATTTTCCCATAGCTGCCATTGTGTGACACTTTTTTTACAAGGAAACCACTTGTGGTCTACTTATGCTGTTCCAAGCTGCCATTTTGCGAGGCCTTTATTCTCACTGAATGCTTTATAATTTGTCCCTAGCTGCTGTTTTGAAAGACCTTTATTCTCACAGAACACTTTGTCTAATTTGTCCCTAGCTGACACAAGCGAGTTTTAATGTATAAACCTACCGTCAATCAGGGAATTTAGCTGTATTACAGAATTCCTGTTTAAAATCAAGAAAGGACCTGTTTAAATAACAGTACTAAACTCATAAACTCCTTATAATCTGTATATTTCATATCTATTTTTAGTTACCATTTGCGGAAAATTCATTTCATTGAAAATTTATTCCAATTTAACTACTTTCCACCATACCTAACTTCCAATTTTCTAATGGATTATCATTCTTGGGTAATTGAGTAGAAACAGTTTTGATATAATATTGTATATTTGAGATGCTCGGTAAATCACCAATATTTCATTATTCATGTTGATATTCAAAAACCCATTTAAAAAAAAAAAGAATTCTATCATGAATATTAATCTTTAAAATGAAAATAATTTAATATTTACATATCTGGATGTTTAAATATAACTTAAACAACATTTACTGAAAATAACAATTCATAAAAGACTAGATATGTGTACTGTTAAACCCAATTGCATGGAGTTTGTCACAATACGTCAATTATATCTAAATTGCCTACCTCTAATGATTACACCAAGAAATCAAGCCTGGAAATGCAGGCAACTGAATACACACAGATAGATGCCATTTGATGGGAATTATCTGTCCAATTGTAACGGCGATCCCAACCTCCCGTCACGCCAACAGATAATCCACCCACCAATCGATGTGATCCTTGCCACTCCGATTCAGATGCTGATCAGCGTCATTTTCATTTTTTCCGTTATTTTCTCCTTCTTTTTTTATGTTCAGATGTCGGGGATTAAATACAGAGTCCAATAGCTAATACACACATATATAACGTTTTAGGTGAATCTTGGAACAATAGCAGCTGATGGGTCTATCAACAGGGCTTTTGTATGACTGGTGTTACATGCTATTTACTGCCATTTAATTAGAGCATGGACGCTGTGCAAGCTACCTGATTAAAGCTATACCTGGGCGAAGCATAAAAGCCTCGATTTATTGTGTATCTAAGCTGAAGACTAAAGTTAGTGTGATGCGGGTCATTTCAGTCCAACTTTTGTTGTGCTGCCGAGGTGATTATATACTGGGTATTATAAAATAGCATTGTTCACGGCATTCCAAACACAGACCAAATGGCTAGTAGTTTTATCACACTTTTAATAAACTCACAAATAATCAAAGTGTTTTTATTTCCATAAATCTCCATCATTCTGTGTGTGTTGGCATTCATACTGTCCATATCCAACAATGAGTTATCGGCCATGCTCTATACCTTCTCTCAATGGGGATAGGACCGTTCATTTGACAAACAACATACTCAATTTGATTTATTGAAAGAACTAAAGTCAAAGTTCTGAGACGGACAATTGGACATTTTCAGTAACACATAGAAAGAGGTATGAAAACAAATTAAAGTTAGTCTTATTGTGCAGTAAGCAATGGTGTCCTCCTGGGGCAGCCTGAATGTTAAGTAGATTTAATGAACCTCCCTTCTATAACAAGATTTACCGCAATAATGGTGCTTATTCAATACTAGATAGCACGATGTGCCAAGAAATTTAAAAAGTAAACTATAACTTTTCAAGTTAAATAGAAATGTGCAAAGTCAACAAATGAGCCACGTATTATGGCACGACTGTTAGGAATATCAATTCTCTAAAAAGGGATAGATATGTGTGATCCTGTATTGTCGGTCCTCACTTCTGCATTTCACAACCATCGTATTTGTTCCCAAATCACCAGTTTGAAGATTCAATTTTGAAGTGAATTTTATTGTAATGCAGGCTATAAGTGATTTCTTAACTTTAAAATTCAGTATGTCAAACAGGGTAATTCTATGTAAGCATAATGTAATCTACTGGGACAAAAGTGTACTGATAGAATCAGCGCAGGCAGACGTCCGTCTGTGGGGTGAGGTGATCGAGACACATAGCCAACATCTAGATACCCAGTGAATCAAGTATGTTAGTAGTCAATTACATTAATCAAAACTCCCGTATAGAAACCAGCATTTTAGAAAAACAAGAAAAATATTCAACAAGACATTTCGAGATGAAGAAGACCAACAAATGGACCCTTCAAACCCTAGAGAGTAAACGGCGAGGTAGAAAGAGTGTCCGTAATTACACCTTTTCTGAAATATAAGTATTACAATCACACTGTGAATATTTCTCAATCAGAAGGTAGATTTCAAAAGTACTCGATCTGACCCCGGTCAGTGGTTGACTTCAGTACATTTATGGAATATGACCTGCTCATTCCTACTATAGCGTAGAGTAATAGGGAGCTCAGAATACCAGAATCACTTGCAGACAATATCAACCAATAGTAATGGCATAATTGTTCTACATTTAATACCATTCCTACAGAGGAAAGCGAAGACCCGCAGTGCATTGCCCATTATTTACAGCGATACAGATCTGCCACCTAAGGTATCTACCCTCGATGGCACTCTCACAGGATCTAGTTACATAACGGCCCATTTCTGCTCCCTGCAAAGGCTCAAACAATTAATACAATGTCTATGTCCCCTCCATTCTCTGCCAATTGTAGCTATTCTTTAATACCATAAAGAGCCAACGTTTCAATTACCTTATTTGAATCAGAGTTTAGATTTACATCAATGTGCACCGATTTCCCTTAAAATAACAAAGTGTTCAAGGTTGATTTCCGTGATATGGAGAAATCATGACAACTATCAATACAATAGCAAAAGACAGCACCTACAAGTATTCTGATAATTTCATAATTACAAGAGCAGTGTTTAAACAGGGTCTCAAACTCCACCAGGAAATATTCTTCTGTCAATGTCATTTAATAATCTGTAAATTTTAACAAACACTATTCAAATTTTTAAATTACAACTGTCTCCGGTCATTGCAATGTCAATTAATTTTAAAGATTTCCTTACCCGAAAAATTCTTTTCATGAATTTTTTTTATGAAAATGATTCCTTTTCATATTTTTTTTTCCTTAAAGAATGATGATTTATATATTGTTATTAATACATTACTACAATAGATATTATCTGGTCTGCCACAGTGTAACAGAGAAGCTATCACACACCATCGCTGTGATAAAATCTGTTATTACACATAGTCTCTAGTTACAGGTAGCACTTACAAGTTACAGGTAGCACTCACAAGTTACAGGTAGCACTCACAAGTTACAGTTAATACTCACAAGTTACAGTAAGTACTCACAAGTTACAGGTAGTCACAAGTTACAGGTAGTCACAAGTTACAGGTAATCAGAAATTACAAGTAGTCAAAGATACAGGTAGTCACTTACAGCAGGTAATCACTCATTACAGGTAATCATTACAGATAATCAGTCATTACAGGAAGTCACTGAAGGTATAATCCCTACTTAGAGGTAATCAGTAATTACAGGTAGTCACATACTGCATGTAATCACTAATTACAGGTAAATACCAGATACAGATAATCACTCCATGCAGGTAATCATTCATCACAGGTAATCACTCATTACAGCTTATAACTCATTACAGGTAATCACTCATTACAGGTTTTAACTCATTATAGGTAATCACTCATTACAGGTAATCACTCATTACAGGTTTTAACTCATTATAGGTAATCACTCATTACAGGTAATCACTCATCACAGGTAATCACTCATTACAGGTAATCACTCATTACAGGTAATCACTCATCACAGGTAATCACCCATTACAGGTAATCACCCATTACAGGTAATCACTCATTACAGGTAATCACTCATCACAGGTAATCACTCATTACAGGTAATCACCCATTACAGGTAATCACTCATTACAGGTAATCACCCATTACAGGTAATCACCCATCACAGGTAATCACTCATTACAGGTAATCACTCACTACAGGTAATCACTCATCACAGGTAATCACTCATTACAGGTAATCACCCATTACAGGTAATCACTCATTACAAGTAATCACCCATTACAGGTAATCACCTATTACAGGTAATCACTCATTACAGGTAATCACCCATTACAGGCAATCATTCATCACAGGTAATCTCTCATTACAGGTAATCACTCATTACAGGTAATCTCTCATTACAGGTAATCACTAATAACAGGTAATCACTCATTATAGGTAATCACTCATTACAGGTAATCACTCATCACAGGTAATCACTCATTACAGGTAATCACTTTTTCAGATAATCACTTTTTACAGCTAATTACTGATTTAATCAATTTTCTCTACACTGATCCACCCCCTCCCCCATGCTGTATCTTGTCTATCCTTACAGACAACTGTCCTTAATTGCAGAGAGTGCCTCTCCACATGCAATTATCAATTACAGGTAAAATCATTTGACATTGACTCGCATTCATCCATCACTGGTCTTGTAGTGGCCTTGCGATTGTGGAGACCTGTTAGGTATCTCAGTACCAATCCTAGGCATTTGTCTGACAAGTCACCCTGCCATGGGACAGCATTGATCCCCCATTCATATCTGGGCCACAATTCTGAGGTCATTCCAGTGCATCGTATCCAGTGTCATCTCCACAACAATATGTCATTACTTGGCCATTCAGTACTTTTTAATTCCATTCAATAAATGTTACGATTATCTATCTGTAATTCGTGATCTGTTTGTGGTGTCCTTTAACAAAATTGAATATTCCCGTTGCTTTTAGTCTCTATATACAGTTCAGTAATAAATGTCCAGAATACAGAACATTTAAGTAGGTAGAAATTCTATAGACAAGTGGCCAATGCAAAGAATAATGTTACTATCTATTAATGAGTGGTCAATTTACACAATGATTTGTCTCCATAGACAAGTGGACATTGTTTGATATTGGTAGTTATTCCATGGAATGATCGGTCTCTTCTAATAGACAGGTATTTGATGACGAAAATAATTGACTTTTAGACAGGTGGTCATTTTATAGAATGACTGGTCTCTATAGACAGGTACCCAGAGTCCAGAATTATTAACCTATTTAGATAGATAGGTCATATAAACAAACTGGTTCTATAGAGAAGTAGACATTGTCCATAATAAGTAGTTGTCTTATGGAATGACTGGTCTTTATAGACAGGTACTCAGTGTCCAGGGGGCCGCGGTGGCCGAGTGGTTAAGTTGTCCAGACACTTTAACACTAGCCCTCCACCTCTGGGTTGCGAGTTTGAAACCTATGTGGGGCAGTTGACAGGTACTGACCATAGGCCAGGGGTTTTTCTCTGAGTACTCCGGCTTTCCTCCAACTCCAAAACTTGGCACGTCCTTAAATGACCCTGGCTGTTAATAGGACGTTAAACAAAAACAAACCGAACCAAACTTAGTGTCCACAATAATTGACCTCTTAAGAAAGGTCTTCATGCATATGATTCTATAGACAAGAGGACTTTGTCATGTCGTATATGTGATCACATTATGTAATGAATGGTCCTTAAAGACAGGTGCCAAGGGTAAAAAATAAACTGACCTCTTTAGACAGGTATTTCATGCATACATACACATGATTGTATAGAAAGGTAGTCAATGTATAAAGAATGACTGGTCTTTATACACAGGTGGCAACATAAAACAACAAACATTCTACATATGCGAGGTTTCATTGTAAGCAAAGTCTCCTTGATGGGTGCCTAAAGACTTACAATGCTGTTTGTTCATCAATCTTCATATTTAAACTCCACAATATAATTTCACACACACTGACAAAAATGTGAATGGGACAATAAATTCTTCCATGTGTACCTACCCCCTCTCTCTTCCATTTCAGAACAAGGTCACAGAGGGGCAAACAACACTAAGGTTTACCCATTAGTGAAATATGTTCCTGGAAGTGCAGACAGAAATCTTTAAAATGGTAGAAAACAATTATGTATTCAGGGTTGATGGAAATAGATGTGAACTTGAAAGAGACAGGAACATTCCTGGTAGATTACAAAAGGCCTATAACATTACAGTCCTGTGTTATTGTGGCCTGTTAATATTGTCAGAAAGCCACAGTGTCAGCTTTGGGGCTGTAATGGGCAGCCTGACTTCAGGTCTAATTGACACAATGTTCCCTGCACCCTTCAACTATTGGTCCTGACAACAATAGCTCTGGGTGTGATATGCCACCAAACACTGGTCAGTGTGTGAATCAGAAAGGATTGCTATAATGTCTTACAGTGTGGAGAAATTGGAAAATTACCATATCAACTAACACAACAAAAGAATTACAATCTAACATCCATTTTCTGATCAGCAAAAATCCATGAGTGTTGCCATAACAACCAAATATCAACTGACTGGTATATATAGACTAATATAGTTACAGGGTATGGATACATTGTACACTGATACACTGTATCTGACACACTGTATAATGACACACTGAACACCGATACATTGGACACTGATACACTGTACACTGACACACTGTACACTGTATACTGACACACTGTGTACTGAAACACTGTACACCGATACATTGGACACTGATACACTGTACACTGACATACTGATACACTGTATAATGACACACTGATACACTGCACACTGACACACTGTACACTGATACACTGACACACTGTACACTGACACACTGATACACTGTATACTGACACACTGTACACTGACACACTGTACACTGATACACTGTATACTGATACACTGTATAATGACACACTATACACTATACACTGATACACTGTACAGATACACTGTATAATGACACACTGTACACTGACACACTGATACACTGTATACTGTATAATGATACACTGACACACTGTATAATGACACACTGATACACTGCACACTGACACACTGTACACTGACATACTGATACACTGTATACTGATATACTGCACACTGACACACTGTACACTGATACACTGTATAATGACACACTATACACTATACACTGACACACTGTACAGATACACTGTATAATGACACACTGTACACTGACACACTGATACACTGTATACTGTATAATGATACACTGACACACTGTATAATGACACACTGATACACTGCACACTGACACATTGTACAGATACACTGTATAATGACACACTGTACACTGACACACTGATACACTGTACACTGAGACACTGTACACTGTATAATGACACACTGATACACTGTATAATGACACACTGATACACTGTACACTGATATACTGTACACCGACATACTGATACAATGTATAATGACACACTGATACACTGCACACTGAACACTGTATACTGACACACTGAACACCGATACATTGGTACACTGTACACTGATACACTGTACACTGACACACTGTACAGATACACTGTATAATGACACACTGTACACTGACACACTGTACAGATACACTGTATAATGACACTGTACACTGACACACTGATACACTGTACACTGACACACTGTACACTGTATAATGATACACTGATACACTGTACACCGACATACTGATACAATGTATAATGATACACTGATACACTGTATACTGTACACTATATACTGATACAATGTATACTGTACACTGATACACTGTACACTGATACACTGTATAATGACACACCATACACTGTACACTGACACACTGTAGATACACTGTATAATGACACACTGTACACTGACACACTGATACACTGTATACTGATACACTGTATCTGACACACTGTATAATGACACACTGTATATGTACACTGATATACTGTAAACTGACACACTGATACACTGTGTACTGACACACTGTACACCGATACACTGTATAATGACACACTGTATATGTATACTGATATACTGTACACTGACACTGTACACTGATACACTGTATACTGACACACTGACACATTGTACATTGACATACTAATACACTGTATAATGACACACTGATACACTGCACACTGTACACTGAATACTGATACACTGTACACTGATACACTGTATACTGATACACTATACTGATACACTGCATAATGACACACTGTACACTGACATACTGATACACTGTATAATGACACACTGCACACTGACACACTGTACACTGATACACTGTATACTGTACACTGATACACTGTATAATGACACACTGATACACTGCACATTGTACACTGATACACTGTATACTGATACATTGTATACTGATACACTGTACAGTGACACACTGTACACTGACATACTAATACACTGTACACTGACATACTAATACACTGTACACCATCACACTGATACACTGTACACTGTACACTGACACACTGTATACTGATACACTTTACACTGTTACACTGTACACTGATACACTGTACACTGACACACTGAACACTGCTACACTGTACCCTGTACACAGTATGATACAATGTACAAAGATACAATGTATTTTGATACAATGTAAATGCAGTGATTTGTTTCATCAACCTATTTTTATGATGCTGATTTAACAACAGATTATAATAGTACATAACTTCCTTCAGCATCACTGATGGTTGGTTCAGATGACGTCAATGTCATGGCCCTGTAGATATCTGAACAACTTCCATCTGCTGGGGTTAGGGCTGTGTTTACTATTGTTTATGTTTCTCACTTTCTTGGCATTTCTCATAAAATAATTATCCTTCAATCAACATGCACAAGAGGTTGATCTTTCCAGTTTACTACAAATGTACAGTGTTTATGATACATCAAACTTGCACCTTCTAGGTAGTGTATACTATACTAGTACATGAATGAAATGTAGAACTATCTATACTTTAGCTACAGAACACAGTGAAGGTAGAACCTGCTACAGAACACTTGCTATTATATTACAGTACATTGTTTAGGGAAAGGTAGAACTCTTAGTGCTCAAAGACTTGTAAAATCAAAGTGATTGATTAAGAAACAATAAATATCTGATAAAGAGTGTGCTGAATGCCCCCTATACTTTAGTCAATAATGATATCATCATCAGCGATGCTTCTCCCTTAATGAATGTAGGTAGGATACAGTACTACACTATTACTACCTCCACCAAACTTTTCATGTCGTGTGTATGTCTGTACTGTACTTACCTAGCGGGTATTTTACTTGTCAGGTTCGGATGCTGGTCAGGTCAAAAGGTCACGGCAGTGGTCAGCTGGTCTATCTAGAAGCATAAGTTGACATCAAATGTTTTTGGAATTGGAAAAGTTTACTGCCGTTTCCTGCATCGTTGCCTATAGCTGTAGTGGTGTGAACTTTTGTTTTGTCAAATGTACATTATAATATAAGGGGGGCTTGTACAGAAGAGGGAGGGTAACACTGACGAAGGGTAACGCTAGTGGAGTCGGGCAATAAGACTAGAGATGCCTGCTGTCTTAGTGGTATTAAGTCAGGTGCTAGCCCAATATCATAAGACACGATTACATCTCCACTCACTGCCGTCTTCCAGGGAACTATGATTAAAGGTTTTTAATGTTGTGGTAATGGCTATATTAAAAAGAGGTCTTAGATTAAATCACCTTTTCTTAAAATCAGTTTTGCAGTTTTCTTGCATAGAGAAGAATTTGTGGTAAAGCTACGGCATCCCGTGTAAGATCAGGCACAATAAGGCTGACTACGGGGGACTATGGGGTGCTACAACGGGTCTTTCTCTATGTCTGCTCTCCACAAGGTCACTGCCAGTGCTTTTTGTAGAACAAGTTCTCAATGAATCAAACAGCTTGTATATATCATGTGCTTCCCTACAGCAGCTGTGTCTACACACAGAAACTACACCAAACACACATATTATCAACAGTAATTACTCTCTACCAGCTACTGCCAAAGTATTCATTTTGGAGAGCATCTCATTTTGGAGGTTGTTATTTTTTTTTAATTCTACCATCAGCTCTCAACTGATGGGTCAACTATCACTGGTAACAACAGGTACATATATACACAGGGCTGAAGTCTAGTCATAAAATAACATTTGACAAGTTGAATTGCTCTTTCAGTCATTCTAATAATAGTCTTTCTAATAACTAAGATATTTCTTCAATAAAAATGGAAGAAATTTTCCATATAAGGGACAACAAGATTAATTTTTTTATGTTTGTAGTATACTAAAATATCATGACCTTACCTAATGTATCAGAGATGGTCCATGCCATGCCGTCGTTGTCATCATCCCAAAGCTTGTGTATTGTAATTGAACTTCGACATCCTACACACCCTCAGGGAAACACTGCCATGCCCAATAACCTCTACCCCAGTAAGTTTCAGCCCGTCTCCCGCTAACTGGACACACCCTATCACCCTCTTAGCCAAAAACAGTAGCAGACGGTCGCCGGTCTATCATGGAACACTTTCGTTTGTGAACAATTGGTGGAGATATGTTGAGATATGTACAATAGGCCGGTGATAAGACTCCTAGTTACACCAGTATGCACCGTTTGTGTTCAGACCGCTTACAATCGTCCCAGGAACAAACACTGCCCTTTTTCCTAATGTTTGCACCCTTGTCAATGTAAGACCTCGACAGTCTCTCTAATTCACCTGTTTGTCTTTTCTTAACAACAATAGGATAAAACTTGTGTCCTTATATTGGAGTGGGGCTCCACAGGGATATTTCAGCACACAAAAGGATTACAAGAGGGAGTAGGGACACGATCTGCCCTAACCCAGAATGAAGGGATTAATGTAGTTCTACAGGATAACAATCCCTCGTGAACATTAAACATACATTTGTCTTAGGCCAGACTTTGTGTATTATCAACTGTAATTGGCTCTATCAGGAAAGTCGTAAGTCAAACAAACCATTGTTACGTATCTCCTGTACTCTAGTCCGCAAATGTCACCTAGTAGGTGTGTATAGCCTACCTGTGTATAGAGAGCACCTTTACCTTCAAATATTGACAGGGGCATACCTGTATATAGAGATCACTTTTACTAGAAATATTGATGGGGCCTACCTGTCTATAGAGATCATCTGTACTATTGAGGACAGCCTACCTGTCTATAGAGATCACCTGTACTAAGAAATACTGATGGAGGGGAGGGCTACCTGTGTATAGAGATCACCTATACTATTGAGGACGGCCTATCTGTGTATAGAGATCACCTATACTATTGAGGCCGGCCTACCTGTCTATAGAGATCACCTATACTATTGAGGCCGGCCTACCTGTGTATAGAGATCACCTGAACTTAAAGTTGAGGGCCTACCTGTGTATAGAGATCACCTGTACTTAAAGTTGAGGGCCTACCTGTGTAAAGAGATCACCTGTACAATTGAGAGGGCCTAACTGTGTATAGAGATCACCCATACTTAAAGTTATTGCGAACATATCTGTGTATAGTGATCACCTGTACTATTGAGATGACCTACCTGTGTATGAAGATCACCTGTACAATTGAGAGGGCCTAACTGTGTATAGAGATCACCCATACTTAAAGTTATCTGTGTATAGAGATCACCTGTACTATTGAGATGGCCTACCTGTGTATGAAGATCACATGAACTAACAAATATTGATGGGGCCTGTGTGTGTGCAAAGATCACCTTCACTTAGAATTATTGATGGGGGGGGGTCTACCTGTACATAGAGATCACCTGTACTCAAAATTATTGAGGAGGGCCTACCTGTGTATAGAGATCAATTGCTCTAACCAATATTGATGGGGGTCTATCTGTGTATAGGGATTACCTGTACTTACTGATATTGAAGGTCTACTTGTGTACAGAGATCACCTAGGATAAGAATTACTAAGGAGGACCTACCTGTGTATAGAGATCACCTGTATTTCAAATTATCGATGGGGTCTATCTGTGTATAGGGATTACCTGTACTTACAAATATTGAGGGTGTAACTGTGTATAGAGATCACCTACACTTACAAATATTGAGGGTGTAACTGTGTATAGGGATCACCTACACTTACAAATATTGAGGGTCTAACTGTGTATAGAGATCACCTACACTTACAAATATTGAGGGTCTAACTGTGTATAGAGATCACCTACACTTACAAATATTGAGGGTCTAACTGTGTATAGAGATCACCTACACTTACAAATATTGAGGGTCTAACTGTGTATAGAGATCACCTATACTTACAAATATTGAGGGTCTAACTGTGTATAGAGATCATCTATACTTACAAATATTGAGGGTCTAACTGTGTGTAGAGATCATCAGTACTTGATTTGATTGCTATGACTTGTGTTAAAGAGTTATCTTGATTTTTATCAAAATGACCATTACCTGATAATTGAAGTGCTAGTTACAAGGGCCTGACATCAATGTTGGCTTCTGGTCTAGTGTCAGAATGTATTATCAAATAATTGCAAAATAATGTTATACTCATTCTAAAAATATCAAGATGTTGAATTTTCAAGAGGCAGTGCTTCAACATGCTACTAAGGAGGAAAAAACATTTCTCGTTGTTTCTAAAGAAATAATTCTTGGATAAATCAACTTTTATTAGATGAAAAAATCTATCTTGTGTTATTTTTCTTAAACATAGGGTTGTATGTACATGTATAACTTAAAACAATCAAATTTTGATATAACTATATTTCACTACACTTAATACATAATAACTACATTTTATATTTTTGTCAGAAAAAGAATATCATCCACACCAGTTTTTGTTTCCAGAAGAAAAAAATTGAGGCATTACCTGTACAAACACGATGTTGGATTGTGTAAGGATTTTTATCAGTAGCCACGCCAGGATACCCCTATCTAGGAGGGATTTTTTGATACAATTCAACAGTGTGCCTTCACAGGATTAGCGTGTAGTGTGAATATTTGTACCCGATAGTTTATTGTATGTCTGTATCAACAACTAACATTACACAATGCTGTTTATTGATAACTGGTAAGGTCTGGGTGTAAATAAACCACAGTACATATGGAAATATTGATGCAAAAAAAAATATATGAATAGGTTTAGACAGTCAATATATTTATAGCCAACTTGAGAAGTGATGCATTGTTCCAGATACATTGTTTTCTAGCTCTACTTCCCTGCACAAACAAACTTGGTCTAATTCCTCTATGAAAAATAAGATCCCACCACAATCGAAGATACGGGGAAAAAAGGTATTGTCATTCAACAATAGTTAATGATTTTTTGTTTTATTGTGAGAGCGCCGATACAATGCCTATAGCAATGGTCCTGAAAACAATTAAGTACCTTTGAGAAACACATGGCCATTGTTAAGTCGATGTGACAGTCCTCTACAATCACAGATCAATATACCAAATTAATTCTAATTCTATTTTTAATACTACACTGAAACAAATAATGTTGATTAATGTTGTATCGAACATGTTCTTTCAGCTATATAGAAATTGGATATAGGTGTCATCCGTTTGAGATAATTATAGAATAGATAATCTATCTCCATAGGGAGGTAGCTAATTTAGGGGGAGGGCAGGTATAGATATAACGAGAGTACTGCAGGGTAGAGCAGCTCATCCCATGTCAAAATGCATTATTGTATCAAGTGAATACAAATATTGAAATGCAAGATCAATTGTCAAATCAAAATGACATTGAGAAGTACAAATTCAGGTCATAGCTTAATCTAAAATGTTTCAAAGAAATTGGTTGAAAACTTCGGTGGATCTGCAGAGAAAAACATTTATGGGCAAAAACTTTTGCAAAAATAGTCGAATCAAAACACTACACAAGAAAACGACTTGATAGCATGTGTATACAGCCTACTAAGTTTCAAAGAGACTGGTTGAAAAATGTAAGGGGAAGTAACTCTGTCTGAAGAAAGGATGGGCAGATATAAACTATGGTTTTTCTTAAATTCCCATCAGCACAAATTGGCATGTAGCATTATAAAAGAAATGCCTTGTTTTAATATCAATCTGCCTTATGTAAATATCTGTTGAAAGATAATTGAAATTTTAACAGTCATCTATACGACAGCTAGAGACCTTTATTGTAAATTAAAGCTTGTATTTCTTCCATAATACAATTTTCATGCCTCAACTAAAAAGTTAACAGTGTGGCAGGAATATTTTGATAGACACATATATAAGTCATGCCACATTTGTCAAGGGGTCGTCTCATCTCACTAACACTAACAATAGAAACTGCAGTCCAAACCCATTCTGTCTATTAACGATGTGAAAACAAATGGGGAGGAATCAAAGTATCCACCATCCAATTTGCTCCCCAAGATCTTCCTAACGTTTAACCTGTTTATGACAAGAAGAAATTCTCCCCAAATCATAATTTCCCTTTCTTCCAACATCGATTTAACTTCGACTGGTCGAGCCACGTTATCATAAATACGGTTGCCTCTCCATCTTGATTCATTAGCGCAGACCGTTTTTGCTGGATTTTCATTGTGTTGCCTTCGCCGAGACAGAATTGGACAATATTTTGATAATTCAGTTATTCCTCGATTGTCACAGTAGAGTACAGGGCCTGCCGTTGCCCAAGAAATCAAGGATAATGAAATATCAGCGTAACCACGACATCCAATTCTCTGCGTGATTTCTGACAAAATACCACAAGTTTGTGAAGGAATTAATATCAGGCGAATGACTCACTGAGTAATAGAAACGGCTAATGAAGAACATGGAGCTGCTGTCATCAATATCTCATTGTTTATAAAGACTAGATTGTTGCTAAAAGTGCCATGAAGTACACAGTTTGGGGGTAAATAGCCCCGAGCACTGAAAGCTCATATACAGTAATGAGACGAGCTTAGTGAACGTCTCTATGTATTGGAGGGCTGGCAACCAACACAACCAATAGATGGCGTTTGTCCCTGTCAACAGTGACGTTCCATAAGAAGCTGTGTAAATTGTTCACATCCACTTTAATCCATTTGAAATCAAAATCTAAAACAGTCTTTTTTCTCCTTTTAAATGCTGATATTAATTTTTGAGTGATGCATGAAACAGGCTCAGTTTTCATATCCATATATTTTGATGAATATAGACTGAGCTAGCCCAAGAGTTATGAACTGTTCAGTCAGAACCTAAGGCTCTTGAACTGTTCAGTCTGAGCCCAAGGGTTATGAACTGATCAGTCCAAGTTCAAGGGTTATAAACTGTTCATTTCGAGCCTCAGGGTCATGAACTGTTCAGTCTGAACCCAGGGGTCATAAACTGTTTAGTCTGTTCCCAAGCATCATAAACTGTTCAGTCTGAGCCCAAGCGTCTTGAACTCTGCAGTAAAATTAAACTATCAATTTTAAAATTAATTGTACAAAGTCATTTCAGATCCTGTTGATATTAAAAAGGGGGGATATCTCTAAATGTAACATTCATAAAGTGACTTCATCCACATGATGCAACAGCAAAATTCTTTATTTACCCATTAACCTTTATAAAGAGACCTAGCATGTTGATATCACAGAACATCAAAAATCTATATTTACCTAAAACCTAAGTAAGAGACTGTGTTGATATACACATTTACCTAATACTTGCACAAAAAGACTTTTTTTCATAACACAGAACAACAACAACAAAAAATTCATTTAACTCAACTTTGTATCAAGAGGGTAACCTGTGTTTAGAGAATTCAGTCTTTAGTAGACTGAAAGATCTGTTCTCTACAGGCGTATGATTTGTTTACTAACAACTGAAAGATCTGTTCTCTACAGGCATATGATGTGTTTACTAACAACAAAGACATAATCATCCTCTTTCTGATATCACAATATCAGTTAAATTATTCAAAATGGATGGAGGTGGTTGAAGACACAAAATGTGAAAATAAGTCTTGTTGGATAACAATTCTGACGCAGTTCAAAATGTAGTTTGAACATCTAATAATTCAAGAGAAATTCTTTGGACAAATTTTGTGTTTTTTTTATGTTTGGTTAAAACAGTGTACGAAGACCATATTACCTACCCAAAATCAAACAGAAAAACTGAATATACTTACCACATTATAAATAACTTGTGGAAAAAAATTTAACAAAAAATACCATCAATTCGTAAAATGCCACTTAGAACTGGGATCAACTTGTTTGTGGCGATAGATAAGGACTGTATCTCCTAAGTCTGATACATACTGATAACCATAGTCATGACAAGACACTTCTTAAATTAAGATGAATATCAGAGAAAATCAAAGCAATGTCCGGATATAGCTTAGTTGAATTTCAAATATAATTCTACTAGAATACAAGCACAGTGTATTTTTGTCAGCTAGACTAAAGAGAGATGGGAGGCACAATCATCTACACTGCCAACTTGCCGTCACAAATGCAACCCAAATTAATAAATCATTGCTTAATTTAGGAAGATAAAGTCACACTGTTGAATTCAAAATTTGGCCCGTATCTTTGATTGGAGTATTGCCCTTCATCCATCAGCCTCCGGACCAGGTCTATCTGCATCCCTGGGTGGTTTTTCTCTCTAATCCCCTATCACTACTTGATTACAAGTATAACCTTTTATTCAAGAGTTTCCTACCAGTCATGTTCTATACAAAGATTGCCACACTACAAAAGACTGATCTACACTTAATGAAACAGAGTTGACATTTTAATTCCAAGTAATGCTTGTAAAGTACTTTTGCCAGGTTAGTGTGGTAGAGTGCTGGTGTTCATTGTCTAGTTGGTCGAACCAATCTGGACAGTCGAGAGACAGTGCACTATCCCATATAAAATCATATCATTAATGCTTCAACAGTCTTCTATAGGTGCAAACTATAGACACAGCTCTGTCTTCCAAAGATAAAAAAAAATATCCAAGACCTGTATAAGGAATTACCTGTATTACCACCTATACCAATACAAAATCTAAAACCTACGTAAAATAGTCACCTCTTATAGATAGACATGCGCTATGAAGAGGCATTGTATATAGACACAAACATTTTAGACCTTTGTAAACAGCAACCACCACTTACAGACATATAAAATATATAATAAGGCAAATTTTGTGTTGTTTATAAACATTCAATACCTGTGTAATAAGGCCAGTGTTGTTTATAGACAAACATTTAATACCTGTATAATAAGGCCACATTTGTTTATAAACACTTAAAACCTATATAATAAGGCCACTGTGTTGTTTATAGACAATCATTTAAAACCTGTGTAATAAGGCCACATTTGTTTATAAACATTTAAAAACCTGTGTAATAAGGCCAGTGTTGTTTATAGATACACATTGATACCTGTGTAATAAGGCCACATTTTTATAAACATTTAAAACCTGTGTTATAAGGCCACCATGTTGTTTATAGATAAACATTTAAGACCTGTATAATAAGGCCACTGTGTTGTTTATAAACATTTAAGACCTGTGTAATAAGACCTCTGTGTTGTTCATAGATATATGCAAATATTGAAGGCCTTTTTAAAGTGGCCAATCGAAATTATGAAGCTTTAAAGTAACTCTGACTTAAACAATACACATCAGTTATGTAGAAATTTTGAATGTCACTAGAAATAAATAACATATTCTTTTGAAAAAATATTTGAAAAAAAAGATAATTGTGAATCTCAAAGAAGAAATGCATCAAATGTATGAAGATTGATCCTTAATTCAACAATAAAAAAAGTATTGTCTGTTTAACCTGTTACCAAGAAAGCAGTGATTCTCCAGACAAACAGACAATTACTGATAACATGTAAACAACATTGTTCAAACAATGAAGAATTTCTCTACATGACAATTTTTTTTTTCACATTGCCATGGAAACTGAAGAATTGGACTGAAATTCTTGGAGAAAATAAAGAGTTATCCCCTGAGCCATGACAGGCTATCAGATCCATCAGATGGGAGGAATTGGGGGGTTTGACTCACCGCTGAAGATGTCATACAAAAGCCACGGTCTCTATGGTTACAAAAAAACAAGATGGCTGTTCCATGGTCAATTCTACTTTTACTGTCTTTTGGTTTGGATTAAATCAATGCTCTGAAACAAATAGAAAAAATATAAACAAAAAAGTAATTGTTTTCTTTGAAACAGAAATAAGGAATATCAATATCTTAGTGAATAAGTAAATACTGTTAATATTCTCTTGCAGCCAACATTTTGAAACAACCCAAACAAATCCATAAATATTTGTGGGTTACTGCATGAACATGTCATTTTTATTTAGATAAAATCAGACTTCCTAAAATACTAGATTAGTTTTGGTATGAATATTTAGGATCCAAGCACACTTATAAGATACAACAATAACTGTATTATTTCACATAAAATAAATATTTCAAAGCAAAATTGATTCAAATAATCTGTTCTGTAAAAAAAAAAAATATGAAAAAAACGGTATCATTTATATATCGATAATATAAATAAAGAGCTTTGTTATCATTTACAATTTTTCCACGGAGCAAAAGTAATTTCTACAACAATCCCTGCAATGACCTTTTTAAAAAGTACACAGCACCAGTATAACACTTGAGAGTGAGTCCTCGGGAGCCAGGCTACCCACGACAATATTAATCACAACATGTAGGTGACACAGACTTACCCTAATAACACTGATAGTCAGTAAGAAATCACAGACCAATTTGGACCAACAGTTTCCAAGCTGTACCAGAAATCACAACAGATTTTGACAGCCGATTTTGACCATCAACATGAGTGACAATCGTGACCGGAGACTAAAGAACTTGGCCAGCAGAGGGCTCCCTAGGCAGAGACGCAGTGACAAACCTGCAGTGCATCACATGTCCGTCATGATGGAGAGGGGACAACAAATTTGTGAAAACTACCAAGTGCGGCAATGTGACCAAATGAGCATAGAAAATCATTAGTCATCGAGGTTCAACAATAGCCATTGATGTAGGGGAATTTCATCAGTACATCGATCCATTGATGGAGGGTAGAAAAAAGGCCATTGATTTTTTAACCATTAGAGACAGATTCCTTCAACTGGCGGAATGCGCAACGTGAAAGATATTAATTCAAGGATGATAATAACGACCTCCAATAACAGGTCAGTGCCCATTGTAGTCTTAATGAAACAGCACTGGGGACCGTGGGCTATAGTCAATCCCATATCCACGGTACAACTCGAATAGCGCCTAAATAGTGTAAGACCCGCGCTTCTGCTATTGATCCCGCCCCAGACCACTAATATTCAAAATTATGAGTCCTTCAACTTGCACACAATGGTAATGAATTGGACAAGTGTTTGCACAGCACGGGGAATGAGAGAATCAAATTAGCACCCTTGACCATAATGTACCCTATCATTACAATGCTGGCTTAGGTAACGGTTAAGTAGTGCCTTTTCTCTCCAATTTCATATCTAGAAAGCTTAATTTCACTTGGATCAATTCAATTACAACCAACCCAAACAGATACTTTACTCTTACAACAATTTTACAACTAAGAAATAGGAAAAATTGCTTTAGAAAAAAATAATGAAATCTTTATTTATATATTGAAGAGAAAGTCATCAGAAAAGTGTTTTGTATCTCCCATATTGAAGAGCTCCTGTAAATTCATTAAGACAGCATATACAGAAGAACAGTGTATCTGCAGCGGAGTCTGTATGTAATTCTTAGATACTTTTATCTAAGTTTATTACATTTGGAGGAGATGGAAATCTTTTAATACAAACAAATGCCGCCCAGTACAAGCAGCTGTCCACAGCGTCAGGTATCTACTCATATCATAATAAATGTATCATCACACATACTTCTCTTCAATGCACAAACACAACACATACAATTGCTTCTACCTTTGCCTTTCTTTTGTCACCAAAATAGATCTCGCTCTCTAAAAACCAAACTTTCGACAAGCCATTGTGAGATTTATAAGAAATATTTTTGCACAAGTTAAAGAAATGTATCTAACTATGTATATATTTCAATGCTAAATTGCATGACAGAGTCATTTCCATTTACATGCTTTCTAAATAGTTAACAAATTTTTATACACTAATATCTCAATGGCAAATGACAGTTTCCTACTAGTTATCCCCCTTTGTTGTAAATCTCCACTTATATAAGATGTAAAAATACTACTTAAAAAAGTCTGAGAGTGAAAAAAATATAAAACTTATAATTAAGTTATAAAGTCTGAAGCCTATATAAGAGTGTTAGTTCATGGTTCTAATTCAGAGTTCGCACTTGAGCAGTCCCTATCTATCGACTTCTGAAGCAAAGATATTGAAAAGGACCCTATTTATTTTTTAAAATACCATTAAAACTACAAAAATTATTTTGAAGACTCACCCTACAAAAAATACCTGTGCAATTTAAATGAATATATTTCTTTTTATGGGAACGTCTTGTATGATATTGGCTGGAGTTTCTTTAAGTATTGCCATAATTAAAGAGAATACCACCTAAATACAATGCTCCACAAAACTGTGTTATCTGTTAATTGGAACAAGAGAATTTGTCTTTTTCAAAGCAGGAGCAATTTAAACTATTATGAAAATATAGTAATATTTCTTCTTTGTTATATAGAAATAACAAACATTTGAACAATAACTACACTTTACTGTCCATAAACCTATTGTTTCAAAACTACTGAGGTATATGTCAGAAGCAGTTCTAGTCCATAATCACTTATTTGATTTAAAGCTGTAGAGTTAATGCATTATCACAAACATTTCCCCTATTCAATTTAGTGAAGTGAGTAAATTTTTTATGATATACCACATTTTGGTTTAAAAACTTTTGAAGAATGTCCTTGGCTCGTCACTCTGTAGACTTGATCAGCAGCTTGGGGAGGACTCTACATCTGCTCTGAATCTGTCGGGGTCAGGTGGCTCACAGGGGCCCCTCCCATCCTGACCCCTGTCTATCAGCCCCCTAATCAGTTCATTACACAACCCTGATTAATAATCTGCTACAGCAGTATATAATGGCCAGCCTGCACAACAGCCATTACTCATACCTACAAACTTAATTAATGGACAATTTCAAATACCCTGTGGATTGGAGTTTTCTCCCAATACAAGCCGGTGGTTCCCTAAAATAAGGACAGTTGTAAGATTGCAGTAGATCTCGGTGTCTTTGAGAATTGGTAGGTGTTCCCATCAGGTAGGCTGAACCTGGCCTAACAAAGTCCCTCCGAATGTGAATATAATTGACGACAGCTGATTCCATTCAGAAAGATTTGAGTGGATTTGTTGTACCCCATGTACAGCCCTTCCGAAGCTGAGGCGGGATTTACCTCCCCTCATTTATGGTTGGGTATCAGGGTTCTCATCTGATCCCCTAATTCCTCCCCCTAGTGTGTAAGAGTGCAGATAAGAGGAAACATGGCGGTACCCAATAGGTTTTCAGCACAGAATATAAATGTTTGTTAAAAACATGTGCACAAACACACAAAAAACATTTCTTACCCCTCTATGTGTTGAGAAGATGAAAATAATGTAGCTAAGATAAAATTTGTTATGGAAAATGATATTCACAAGTATAGTTTCATTTTCACAAAAAAATTATGTCGAAGTAAACTAATGTAAAGAAAAAGTCAATTTGATTTTGTGATAAACTAATTATAAATAATCATACAGGTCTATATGCAAAGATATGTTTAAAATAGGAAAATCTATGGAAAGAATATTCCTTCTTAATTGAACCATTCAATGATTATACAGGTTTTATGACACTTTCTCATCTGTCCCTCCATCCCTCTTTTTATCTTTACATTTCCTTGCCATTCTCTCCCCTTTTGGTCACATTCCTGGCTTCCATTTTGCCCCAGACCCTCTCCCATTCCTCGTCAGACAGTTTGTATGGACCTCAGACTCTGAGATTAAATATAACACTCTTAGACAGTATATAGACCTTAAACATTGTATACAACCCTCAGAAAGTGTGTATAATTCAGACAGTATATAGACCTTAAACATTGTATACAAACCTCAGAAAGTGTGTATAATTCAGACAGTATATAGACCTTAAACATTGTATACAAACCTCAGAAAGTGTGTATAATTCAGACAGTATATAGACCTTAAACATTGTATACAACCCTCAGAAAGTGTGTATAATTAACAGACAGTATATAGACCTTAAACAGTGTATACAACCTTCAGAAAGTGTGTATAATTAACAGACAGTATATAAACCTTAAACATTGTATACAACCCTCAGAAAGTGTGTATAATTCACAGACAGTATATAAACCTTAAACATTGTATACAACCCTCAGAAAGTGTGTATAATTCAGACAGTATATAGACCTTAAACATTGTATACAAACCTCAGAAAGTGTGTATAATTAACAGACAGTATATAGACCTTAAACATTGTATACAAACCTCAGAAAGTGTGTATAATTAACAGACAGTATATAGACCTAACAGTGTATATATAGACCTCATACAGAATTTATATGACAATCAAAATGTATATATAGTCCCTGGACAGTGTATATAGACTTTCCAGGCAGGTTATATAAATTCTAGCCAGTGTATATAAACTCTCGTAAGTGTATTTACTCTAGGCAGTGTAAATAAACTTTAGGCAGTGTATATAAACTTTAGGCAGTGTATATAAACTCTAGGCAGTGTATATAAACTCTAGGCAGTGTATATAAACTCTTGTCAGTGTATTTACTCTAGGCAGTGTAAATAAACTTTAGGCAGTGTATATAAACTTTAGGCAGTGTATATAAACTCTAGGCAGTGTATATAAACTCTTGTCAGTGTATATAAACTTTAGGCAGTGTATATAAACTCTAGGCAGTGTATATAAACTCTAGGCAGTGTATATAAACTCTAGGCAGTGTATATAAACTCTTGTCAGTGTATATAAACTCTAGGCAGTGTATATAAACTCTAGGCAGTGTATATAAACTCTAGGCAGTGTATATAAACCCTTGTCAGTGTATATAAACTTAAGGCAGTGTATATAAACTCTAGGCAGTGTATATAAACTTTAGGCAGTGTATTTACTCTAGGAAGTGTATATAAACTCTTGTCAGTGTATATAAACTCAGGGAAGTGTATATAAACTTTAGACAGTGTATATAAACTTTAGGCAGTATTTAAAAACTTTAGGAAATGTATATAACTCTAGGCAGTATGTATATAACTCTAGGCAGTGTATATAAACTTTAGGCAGTGTATATAAACTTTAGGCAGTGTATGTATAAACTTTAGGCAGTGTATATAAACTTTAGGCAGTGTATATATAAACTTTAGGCAGTGTATATAAACTTCAGGCAGTATTTATAAACTTTAGGAAATGTATATAACTCTAGGCAGTATGTATATAACTCTAGGCAATGTATATAAACTTTAGGCAGTGTATATATAAACTTTAGGCAGTGTATATATAAACTTCAGGCAGTGTATATAACTCTAGACAGTATGTATATTATAACTCTAGGCAATGTATATAAACTCTAGGCAGTATGTATAAACTCTTGTCAGTGTATATAAACTCAGGGAAGTGTATATAAACTTTAGACAGTGTACATATGAACTTTAGGCAGTGTACATATTAACTTTAGGTAGTGTATATAAACTTGAGGCAGTGTATATAAACTTTAGGCAGTGTATATAAACTTTAGACAGTGTATATATAAACTTTAGGCAGTGTATATAAACTTTAGGCAGTGTATATATAAACTTTAGGCAGTGTATATAAACTTCAGGCAGTATTTATAAACTTTAGGAAATATATATAACTCTAGGCAGTATGTATATAAACTCTAGGCAGTGTATATAAACTTTAGGCAGTATGTATAAAATTTAGGCAGTATGTATTAACTTTAGGAAGTGTATATAAACTTTAGGAAGTGTATATAAACTTTAAGAAGTGTATATAAACTTTAGGCAGTGTATATAAATTTTAGGAAGTGTATATAAACTTTAAGAAGTGTATATAAACTTTAGGCAGTGTATATAAGTTTTAAGAAGTGTATATAAACTTTAGGCAGTGTATATAAATTTTAGGAAGTGTGTATAAACTTTAAGAAGTGTATATAAACTTGAAGAAGTTTATATAAACTTTATGAAGTGCATGCAAACTCTAGGCAATGTATATAAACTTTAGGCAGTGTATATAAACTCTAGGCAGCATATCTTTACATTTACCCCAAAATAAGAATGCTTTATCAGGATGTGGGGCTTACAATCACTATTGACACCTACTGCCAAACCCTGCTACTGTACACTTTATATCAAGCATTCGTTTCCATCGGTCACAGACAGGGAGCAGACTGTCGTTACAGGCAACCCACTCTAACAAAAGACACATGCACCACGTGAAATTATTAAATATTACGAGTGGAGGCTTAAAAAGTAATCCTGTCCAATAGTCGACTAGTTACAGTAAACAAGGCGGCCGACAAAAATGACTTGAAACAGAGGAAAATGTCTCGCCTCCCCCATACGCCATGGTCATTGTGGATCCTGCCACTTTATCTTAATGAAGATTTTGATTGAAACACAGTGCAGTGTTTAACTACATCCTGGGTACTTATACACCACTTCAGCCGGCCACATACTAATTCATAAGACTTCCTGAATTTGTTTGAACTTTATATATGCCACTACGACACCTCATTTCAACACAATGATGAAATAAGCACAACAAAACCAACGGTAGCCCTGTACAGACATCTATTAAAGTGATATGCAAGGCAAATATTGTAAGATCATAAAAGTATATAAACATGTGTATTGTTAGGCGAGTCGTTCGTCTTTATGGAAGGCAATATCATAAACTACCATAAACGGACGCAAAAAATGATGCATCAATATTCAACACACATCTGTCTAAATAATACAATAAAACATCAACCGTGAATTGTTAAAAAGACCCGACAAAGGTAAAATTTCAGTCAGGTTGAAACTGATAGGTGTAGATGTGTATTTGATGTATAGCTATTGTTTCCACGGAAACTTGAACGGTGTATGTATCTGGTGCATTGTGCAGCAGCAGTGAGCGGTCCTCTTTATCCCCCACTGTTTCTCCCCCCTCCCAGTGCTTATATCGTACAGATATCAAGTAAGATGGAATACTCACATGGATCTTGTTATAGCAAATCTCTAAATTGCGTTAAAATAGAGTAGAACAATTTCCTAACAAACACAGTAAGAATGTATGTCGGATGAGGATCGTCAACACAGAGAATTAGGCAGCAAATCTAGATAATGATAATAAGTATGTATATATAGGAATTAATGCCAGGAGAGTTAAAGCCAGTGCACATTGTCGGTGAAAACCATTATTACTAGAAAGTACTTGATGTACCCAAGCTTGTGGGAGGCTCTTCGTTCAAACCACAACAAAACCTCTTGTTATATGTGAACCCTTCAAACGCTGTCTCTAATAACTCCACCAATGTGTAGAATTAGCGCCGAGAAATATTAACTTGGAACAGTATTCCCAATAATTCTGCAGTTTGAAATGGAGCATAAAATCACAACAGTTGAGCGTCAATTAAAATTTTGAAAAACCTGACTAACAGACTGGCATTAACCAATCTAAACGAGGAAAAAAACATAACAAACTCATAAAAAATAGACTTTTCTGAAGACAAGAATCTTACTACTAAGGTTGCAGGCCTCTGTTTGCCTACAGTTGAGTTAACAAAAGATGTGTTACAAAGTGTTGATGCCTAGTAAGTTATGTCAGCTTCAGCAATTGCCAAAACCGACATAAGTGGCTAGTCAAAATTCCTACGAGTTTTGTCTCCTTTTTTTTCCTCTTTCACACTTTTTCTTTCTTCCCTTGTTTGTGGTTTTTTAACAGGAACTTTAAAAAAAAAGAATTGTGTGCTTTTGTGAGAGGGTTAATAATCTGAGGAATTTAGAAAATGGTGAATAGCTCGGGTTAATTATTTCTTAAATACCAAGAACACTGCACTGAGAGTCTGAAACATCATTCATCAATGTTACTCTATTGCTAAGTGGTGTCAAGCCTGCTGATCTGTTCAAGCTTTCCTGTGTTGAAATAACCAAGCATGACAAATATCAGCGTAATGACAAAGATAAGTAATGGTACCTTCATATTGGTGTACAATTAACACCGACCACCATATATCATCAGATCAGGGTAGCAAAACAACTAGCCACGATTTCCTGTCAAATAATGCAAAACTAACCACTGATTACTGCCAAATCTCTGCACAACTGGTCCAATATTACTATCAGATCTCTCTACAACTAGTCACCATTTACTGTCAGATCTCTGTAGAATTAGCCACCATTTACTGTCAGATATGTACAACTAGCCACCATTTACTGTCAGATCTCTGTACAACTAGTCACCATTAACTGTCAGATCTCCCTACAACTAGCCACCATTTACTGTCAGATCTCTGTACAACTATTCACTATTTACTGTCAGATCTCTGTACAACTAGTCACCATTTACTGTCAGATATCTGTACAACTAGCCACCATTTATTGTCAGATCTCTACAACTAGTCACCATTTACTGTCAGATCTCTCTACAACTAGCCACCATTTACTGTCAGATCTCTCTACAACTAGCCACCATTTACTGTCAGATATCTGTACAACTAGCCACCATTTACTGTCAGATATCTGTACAACTAGTCACCATTAACTGTCAGATCTCCCTACAACTAGCCACCATTTACTGTCAGATCTCTGTACAACTATTCACTATTTACTGTCAGATCTCTGTACAACTAGTCACCATTTACTGTCAGATATCTGTACAACTAGCCACCATTTATTGTCAGATCTCCGTACAACTAGTCACCATTTACTGTCACATATCTGTACAACTAGTCACCATTTACTGTCAGATCTCTGTACAACTAGCCACCATTTACTGTCAGATATCTTTACAACTAGTCACCATTTACTGTCAGATCTCTGTACAACTAGTCATCATTTACTGTCAGATCTCCGTACAACTAGCCACCATTTACTGTCAGATCTCTATACAACAAGCCACCATTTACTGTCAGATATCTGTACAACTATTCACCATTTACTGTCAGATCTCTGTACAACTAGCTACCATTTACTGTCCGATCTCTGCAAAACTAGCCACCATTTACTGTCAGATCTCCCTACAACTAGTCACCATTTACTGTCAGATCTCTGTTCATTTCTACCCAAAATTTACCTTCAAATCTCTGTACAACTAGTCACAATTTTCTGTCAGATCTTTGTACAACTAGTCACCATCTTTTGTCAGATATCTGTATAACTAGCTACCATTTACTGTCAGATCTCTGTAAAACTAGCCACCATTTACTGTCAGATCTCCCTACAACTAGTCACCATTTACTGTCAGATCTCTATTCATTTCTACCCAAAATTTACCTTCAGATCTCTATACAACTAGTCACAATTTTCTGTCAGATCTTTGTACAACTAGTCACCATCTTTTGTCAGATATCTGTATAACTAGTCACCATTTACTGTCAGATCTCTGTACAACTAGTTATATTTATGTTCAGATGATAAATTCACTGACTGATAAATTTTGTTTTTTATGAAATATTAAATTTTTTTTTTTATTTATTTATTTATTCTTTTTTTTTTAAGAGATGTATTCTTATTTTACTTTCTCCTGAGAAAAGACACCAAAATCTGTAAGTAAGATATCAAAGCGGAATGCAGAACCATCTTCATTTCATGTCTGATAAAACAATTCAATGAGTAATAGAACAAGAGAGAGACAATAGTCATTATCTGGAAGCAACTACAGAGAATAGAGTAAATACTACAAGGAATAACTGTATAGTTATAGTTATAGACCTGCACTATTACCGTCTTGTAGTATTACGGTGAGCCATTACGGTAGAGTGCATCACCTGTTCCTTAGTCATTACACATCTCTCCTTGTTTGATGTCCCCCTCCCTCCAGGGGTTTAATTGTTACACCCGGACCCTCGCCACCTGACCCCCCCTCCGTGAGGGGAGCTACAGACTGCTTTTTACCGCCCTGTCCCCTTTGTGTTCGAAGATCACAATCTCATCACTTTACCGTCATCAAAGACCCTGTTTTTCTTTTCCCAGCAGGCAATTAAATTTATAATGTAATAGATTTTTTTTCCACAAAATATATGTATATAGACTAGAATATGAGAGAACTTTAAAGACAAGTTCTGAATCATGAACCCTCATCAACTCTTACTTTGTCAATGACTATCACAGAGGTAAGTTAATAATCTTACTAGTTAAACAATATATCTACCAACTTCTACCACTACTCAATCTCCTTTCCATGCATCTAAATTTTGGTCAATTTCATAAACCAACAACTTCTTTTTCTTAAATTATCTCTGACATGTAATAACCAGGTGCTGATTTCATCAACATTCTTCAACTTCTATAAGGAAATTCCATGAATTAAAAAATTTCAATAGGAAAGCATTATTGAATTTAAGGAAAAAATCTCAGTTAAGGAACTTTCCTTAGATTTATTAATGCTTCCCTATGGAGAATTTTAAGTTAAAGAATAAATATTGATGAAACTGGGGACCACCGTCTACAGATAAAGAAGATCTTGTCTCAGAAAACGTTTAGATATATACCTGGAGGTATTTTGGCATTCACATCAAGAACAAGGAATGCACATTTTTGGTTCCTGAGATTATAGATTGGTTTCGGTGGTTTAAAAAAAAAAATTCTTAAGTATGTTATTCACTAAATAAAAAAAATTAGTGATATGCAATAATTAAAACTTCATCTTAAAACCACCTGTGTTCAAGTAGCTTAATAGATTTTGTTACTGAGAGATTCTACAACAAATAGTACACTGAATCGCCCTTTGTCTTCAGCTGGATCCAGAGTCAATGGATATGGACAGCACCTAGCAGGCATGACAATAAATGAAAATTTCATTCATTCACATTCCTTCTTTTCAATCCCAATAATTCTGACAACAGTTCCAATGAATGTGCAATGCAGATAGAAACAAGTGTTAAATTAATGCAGCAGATATTTTTGATGGTAAATATCCTTAAAAGATGCTGAAAAGAAACATGTGAATGATATGTTTGGAGACTTTGAGATATAAGAATCTTTATTTTAAATTAAATGCATCAAAAAAACTAGAAAAACTATAATTGAAATTGATCTGAACATTTTCATGAATTGTTAATAATTCAAAGAAAATTTGATAATTTGAATGATCAAATATTCAAGAGGTCTACAGTATCTGTTCAGTGAAAGAAACAATGGTGTGCAGTGGCATCTGTGTTACTGAATCATGCCAAGGAATAGCCATTTAACATGATGAGGACAATACCCAGCAACCCTACTGACACTAAACCATTAATGGATGCTTCAAATGAAACAATGACACAGAACTGTAACCGGGCAACAGCCGTCATATTGGTCAAAGATTATTCAAACGACTAAAAAAATTCCGATGGAGGTTGTATTTTAAACACTTTTCTGTTTTTGATATTTTTCATTTTTTTTTATTTTACTCCTTTTTTTTTTTTTGTTCCTAACATTTATTTGCAGTATTTCTTTTCATGATTTAATATTAATTAATCCAATTATAATTATGCAAAATATGCCATTCAATTAATGTTCTTCAAAATGATAATTATTTTCCTAAGTGTTTTCATTTCCAAGTTAAAAATGCCACGACCTTTCAATTTCCATTTTTTTCCTCTTAATTCAAAAACAGATTGAAAAACTAAATAAAACTTTTTTAAAACAGTCTTTAATTAATTCCATATTTAAAAAGAGGATAACCTAAATAGTCAAAGTTGTAATATCATCAAGGTTTACCATGTCTCTGGTTTCTTCAGATACGGAACAACCTGCTAATGTAGTCATTCCAAAAGATATGTCATGAAAATCAAATACTCCAAAATGAAATTGTCAACTTTTAAAGGATAAGAGGAACGTATTCAAATGAAATGGGCCATTCTGTGACCGTTTCCACCCTCCTGGGTTAGGCTTAGAGCGAGAAAATTAACAGGATGACAGGTGAGCTTCTCATACTGATTATAGCTTTGTCACCCTCCCTTGTCAACATTACAACCGTAACATCACAATGCTGATATGCTGAAACAAAAACTGCCAGATGAGGGTTCCATGACGACCCTTAAGCCGACAGAGGTAATGACAAGGGTATCACAAGTCTTAATCTCCTCATTTAGTCTACATTTAAAACTGGTCGCTATGCTGCTGACAACAGAAACAAATTTAAGTATCTCTATCAGATCCAGTGGTTCCTGGTATTATAGATATGCATCATTCATTTACATTTGATGACAAGGAAGGTTTAGGGTGTTGTGGGATTTTATTTAACATCTTGTGTATTTCAGAGAGAACAGGAAAGACATTTAGTGCCAGTGGGTTTGTAATCCCTGAATATCTGACAAGGCTTACATCCCCTACCTGTCAAAACAAAGCCCGCCTCAACACAGACACTCATTGGGAAACACCAACTAAAAGGTACATGCTCAGGCTGTGTCAGGCGGCCATCTTGTGTGTTTCACAAGAGGGATTAGAGGACATTTAATACAGTGGCCTTCTGGTTATAAAACGATATCTGCCTTAATTACATACCCACCTGTCAACAGGGAAGAGCAGCAGTAAATTAACATGTTAAACTGTTAAAACTGGATATGAAATCCAAGTCATGGATTCATTTCTCTACAGTCAGTGTTATTACAGATAATTCTCAAGGATCCCCAAGTCCTTTCAGTCCTTGTCCTATATTCCAATCTGTATCATGGTTTCCAGATTCCTTTACACAAATAACTTTGTCTGTGCTGTGTCCCTGAAGTTCATTTCATTGGTAACCCAAGTCAATCAAACTGAAACCTCAAAGTCCTTTATAGTGATCGTCCGAGTCATCAGTGGTTACTAGAGTACATCATAGCGGTTACCAGAGTACATTATAGTGGTTACCTGAATACATTATAGTGGTGACCCAAGTACATATTGGTGGTACCAGAGTACAGAATAGTGGTTAACAAATTATACATTATAGTTGTTAACCGAAAGTGGTTACCCAAGTACATTAAAGTGGTTACCCGAGTACATTATAGTGGTTACCCGAGTACATTATAGTGGTTACCCAAGTATATTATAGTGGTTACACAAGTATACATTATAGTGGTTACCCGAGTACATTATAGTGGTTACCCAAGTATATTATAGTGGTTACCCAAGTACATTATAGTGGTTACCCGAGTACATTATAGTGGTTACCCAAGTATATTATAGTGGTTACACAAGTACATTATAGTGGTTACCAGAGTACATTATAGTGGTAACCCAAGTACATTATAGTGGTTACCAGAGTACATTATAGTGGTAACCCAAGTACATTATAGTGGTAACCCAAGTACATTAAAGTGGTTACCCAAGTATACATTACAGTGGTTACCCAAGTAAACATAGTAGTTACCCAAGTACATTATAGTGGTTACCCAAGTATACATTATAGTGGTTACCCAAGTACATTATAGTGGTTACCCAAGTATACATTATAGTGGTTACCCAAGTATACATTATAGTGGTTACCCAAGTATACATTACAGTGGTTACCCAAGTATACATTACAGTGGTTACCCAAGTAAACATTATAGAAGTTACCCAAGTACATTATAGTGGTTACCCAAGTATACATTATAGTGGTTACCCAAGTACATTATAGTGGTTACCCAAGTATACATTATAGTGGTTACCCAAGTATACATTATAGTGGTTACACAAGTATACATTATAGTGGTGACCCAAGTATACATTAAAGTGGTTACCCAAGTACATTATAGTGGTTACCAAAGTACATCATAGTGGCTACCCAAGTATACATTATAGTGGTTACCCAAGTACATTATAGTGGTTACCCAAGTACATTATAGTGGTTACCAAAGTATATTATAGTGGTTACCCAAGTACATTATAGTGGCTACCCAAGTATACATTATAGTGGTTACCCAAGTACATTATAGTGGTTACCCAAGTATACATTATAGTGGTTACCAAAGTACATTATAGTGGTTTACCGAGTACATTATAGTGGTTTACCGAGTACATTATAGTAGTTACCCAAGTACATTAAAGTGGTTACCCCAGTACATTATAGTGGTTTACCGAGTACATTATAGTGGTGACCCAAGTACATTTTAGTGGTTACCCAGGTATACATTATAGTGGTTACCCAAGTATACATTATAGTGGTTACCAGAGTACATTATAGTGGTTACCCAAGTACATTATAGTGGTTACCTGAGTACATTATAGTGGTTACCCAAGTACATCATAGCGGTTACCCGAGTACATTATAGTGGTTACCTGAGTACATTATAGTGGTAACCTGAGTACATTATAGTGGTTACCCAAGTACATTATAGTGGTTACCTGAGTACATTATAGTGGTTACCCAAGTACATTATAGTGGTTACCAAAGTATATTATAGTGGTTAACCAAGTACATTTTAGTGGTTACCCAAGTATATTATAGTGGTTACCAGAGTACCAAAGTATATTATAGTGGTTACCCAAGTACATTTTAGTGGTTAACCAAGTATATTATAGTGGTTACCAGAGTACATCATAGTGGTTACCTGAGTACATTATAGTGGTTACCAAAGTACATTATAGTGGTAGCCAAAGTATATTATAGTGGCTACCAGAGTTCATCATAGTGGTTACCTGAGTACATTATAGTGGTTACCAAAGTACATTATAGTGGTAGCCAAAGTATATTATAGTGGCTACCAGAGTTCATCATAGTGGTTACATGAGAATATTATAGTGGTTACATGAGTGCATTTTAGTGGCTACCTGAGTACATTATAGTGGTTACCTGAGTACATTATAGTGGTTACCAGAGTACATTATAGTGGTGACCCAAGTACATTATAGTGGTTACCAAAGTACATTGTAGTGGTTACATGAGAACATTATAGTGGTTACCAAAGTACATTATAGTGGTTACCAAATTACATCAAAGTGGTTACCCAAGTACATTATAGTGGTTACCAAAGTATATTATAGTGGTTACCAAAGTACATCATAGTGGTTACCAAAGTACATTATAGTGGTTACCAGAGCAAATTATCGGGCTACCAGAGTACATTTTATTGGTTAACGGAGTACATTATAGTGGTTACCCAAGTACATTATAGTAGTACATTATAGTGGTTACACAAATATACATTATAGTGGTTACCTGATTACATTATACTTATTACCCGAGTACATTATAGTGGTTACCTGTGTACACTATAGCGCTTACGCAAGTACAGAATAGCGGTTACCTGAACTAAGTATCATTTATATCTGTCAATTTTAATGGCTACCTGGACTGATTATCATTTTATATCATACCCTGGATACCTGTTGTGCATGGACAGTTAATTATTCATCGAAGTCCACAAGAAAAAGTAAAACAGTCAAGAGTCTAAACTTTTAGAATATGTAGACCAATATAGGCTGTGCAGACCTTTATGTCAAAATTTAACGATAATTCTTGGGCAGTTTTAAAGAAAAAATTAAGGACGAAATTTTGAGAATTTCAGATAAAAACCATGGCCAGGTCTTTTCCTCACTGGTTTGGGATTGGTTGTTTTTTGCCTCATTTTGGTTAGAACATTGGTGAATTGGGAAAGATATTTTCAGAAGTAAATTGCAAATTTAGGGAATTCAGCTAAAACACAAAGTTGGGAAAGGGGCCCATCATTGGCCCCCAAAAGCCCTAATAAAAAGCAGTGATAAAATATGAAGGCCTTGTAGTAGACATACCATTATAACACAACAATAATGATTCCCTGGTTACAAGAATCTGCATCATGGATGTCTGGACAGAGCAAGACATCTATCACAGACACCCAACAAAAGAAGTTGATTCCCCAACAGAATGTGCTTGACAGCTACCAGCACCAGGCTTTGAGGATAGCAACATCATCCTTTGTAATCTGCTACCAGATTACATCAACAAATACTTGCAAAATCACATTACCTATAACACTCCCATTAAAGGGCTTTCTCTTGCCTTTCATTTTTGTTAAGACCCTGTTTTATACTTTATTTTGTGATGATACCAGTTGAAAACGAAATTCTAAATCGGCTTCAGATGACTTTCAGGGGTTGTTTGTTACCAAAGAGTATTAAAGTTTCCCTCATTACATGCTCCTCAATACCACATTACAGTGATGTAAATTAGAAAATTTTAATGAACTGATTAGATGCCTGTTAAATGAGCTATTACTTCTGGACATAATATTTGTTTTGTGGTTGTATGATTAGTTGACTGCGGCCTCTACCAAAATAAGTTATTGCTGGTGTAGGCTTAACCATTCTACTACATAAAGGTCACACAGGTCTGTCTTCAACAATGGACAGGTCATATAAGACAGGTGACTTTTCAAAAGACAGCTAATGACCTCCATACAGACAGATATGCAATCTCTTAATTCAAAATTCTCTAATGACATTTGAACTGTTTAAGACTCAGGGAAGCTGAAATCTTAAGGTGTGCTTTCTGAATGCAGTTGAACTGTCAAGATATGCTGTCTTAGAGTAGTCTTGATCAAGTCATGTGGTCTCTCAAGACAGGTAAACACTCGTAAGACATGTGGTCTCTCAAGGCAGGTAAACACTCACAAGGCATGTACTCTATCAAGACAGGTAAACACTCGTAAGACATGTACTCTATCAAGACAGGTAAACACTCGTAAGACATGTACTCTATCAAGACAGGTAAACACCCGTAAGACATGTACTCTATCAAGACAGGTAAACACTCCCAAGACATGTACTCTATCAAGACAGGTAAACACCCGTAAGACATGTACTCTATCAAGACAGGTAAACACTCCCAAGACATGTACTCTATCAAGACAGGTAAACACTCCTAAGACATGTACTCTATCAAGACAGGTAAACACTCGTAAGACATGTACTCTATCAAGGCAGGTAAACACTCGTAAGACATGTACTCTATCAAGACAGGTAAACACTCGTAAGACATGTGGTCTCTCAAGGCAGGTAAACACAATTCGTAAGACATGTACTCTATCAAGACAGGTAAACACTCGTAAGACATGTACTCTATCAAGACAGGTAAACACTCCCAAGACATGTACTCTATCAAGACAGGTAAACACTCGTAAGACATGTACTCTATCAAAGAAGGTAAACACTCGTAAGACATGTACTCTATCAAGACAGGTCAACACTCGTAAGACATGTACTCTATCAAGACAGGTAAACACTCGTAAGACATGTACTCTATCAAGACAGGTAAACACTTGTAAGACATGTACTCTATCAAGACAGGTAAACACTCGTAAGACATGTACTCTATCAAGACAGGTAAACACTCGTAAGACATGTACTCTATCAACACAGGTAAACACTCGTAAGACATGTACTCTATCAAGACAGGTAAACACTTGTAAGACATGTACTCTATCAAGACAGGTAAACACTCGTAAGACATGTACTCTATCAAGACAGGTAAACACTCGTAAGACATGTACTCTATCAACACAGGTAAACACTCGTAAGACATGTACTCTATCAACACAGGTAAACACTCGTAAGACATGTACTCTATCAAGACAGGTAAACACTCCCAAGACATGTACTCTATCAAGACAGGTAAACACTCGTAAGACATGTGGTCTCTCAAGGCAGGTAAACACTCTTAAGACATGTACTCTATCAAGACAGGTAAACACTCGTAAGACATGTACTCTATCAAGACAGGTAAACACTCGTAAGACATGTACTCTATCAAGACAGGTAAACACTCGTAAGACATGTACTCTATCAAGACAGGTCAACACTCGTAAGACATGTGGTCTCTCAAGGCAGGTAAACACTCATAAGACATGTACTCTATCAAGACAGGTAAACACTCGTAAGACATGTACTCTATCAAGACATTTACTCTATCAAGACAGTTGAACTTACAAGGCATCTCTGTAAAGACAGTTGAACTTACAAGACATACAAGTCAAGACAGTTGAACTCTCAATACAAGGTAGTGTACAAATGTAACTCTCAATGCCCTGGTCTCTTAAAACTGGTGACAGATGACAGTTTAAATATTTCACAATATAGTTAAACTCTTAATTCATGTTATCTCTCAAGACAGAAAAGGACAAGTATCAAGACAGATAAAGACATGTGTAGTCTCTCAAAGGTATGTGACCCTTTATCTTTTTAATGAAGACATAATTGAAATCTTAAGAGTTACTGCCCCACAAGACAGATATTTAATTAAGACACAATATTTCAAGACAGATAAATTCATAAGATACTTCAAGACACAATATTTCAAGTGAGTAAATACATAAGACAAAGTATCTTTAATTAAGACAGATGAGGACTCAAGAAATATAAAAAAGACATGTGAGATTTCAATGAAGACAATTAAAGTTAAAAACATGGTTTCTCAAGACACCCAAGAAAAGTGATATATCATGCTAGTAGGTTCAACTGATCTTAAATACCAAGACCTTGTATGTTAAATCAAAAACTTTATCTATGCAGAAAAAAACCCTACTGGCACCAACACTTGACAAAATAAGGGAAATAGAAACTTTAAAATGAACGTGACCCAACAAAAGAATGCATTTACAAGGCTTTCTTTCTATTGATGTATCTCACTTAAAAGTAAATATCACGTTACATACATTCCATTAATTATTCGTTAGCAAGTGCACACCTGTGATATCACCTGCATTGTACCAATTAATACAATAATCAAAACTAACTCAAATGAAAACTGCAAATATGTGTTTATCAAAAAATGTCATTTAATGTAAAATTTGGCAATTATTATCAATATTTCCACTTCCTGTTTTGCGTTGCTATGTCATAACGGTGAACAGACAATACGACAGAGGTATTGTTGGGCGTGTTTACTTCGGCTGTAATTACCTCTATCCCTAAGGCCGTCACCGCTGCCACAACGATACATCACAACTACAATACGTGATCTCGCACGCCCAAGACCCCCAAACAGGCAGGGGTTACACTGATACTGTGATTCTCATATCACCCCACCTTTCTACAAATATTGACACGGTCTCATTACAAGCCTACAACTGTTAACGGTGCTACTGTAGACAATTGCTATTGTTCCTCACGATGTTTGTCAAAGCTTTGAAGGGGAAATTTATAAAGGCACAATTTAATTTTAGAAAAGTTTTAAATCTTAATTGTATGTACACCTACCAGACAAGGCCTTTGTCAAGGGCGAGCAACTCTCTTTGGTAAAACGATCCCCCAAGACCAAGTAATTCCCTTGCTCGGTACTCACGGACACTCATCTATTGTGTCAGATCAAATCAAACAATCATCAACATATTAAAGAAAAATTTTAACATTTATCATAGGAACAATTCTTTTACATGTATTATTGCCAAATTAAATCACAAGGATATTCCATTAACTGATATTCTGACACAGAACAATGAGACAATCCTCTAACTTCCCTGTGTTAAATGGGTAATTATTTAACGAGACAAAAACATGACAATTATTTGTCAAAGATTTCGATAGCAACCCGTGTAAACTATAATATTAAAAGTCTAAAGCTAGCCTCTGATGGCAATTTTTAAAGTCCCTTCCATCCGATTGTACCTCCACCGAGGGTTGGCTGGGTATAGATTAAGTCTACTCACAGATAACATTGTCGTTCTTTGAACGTCCTGTTACCATGTATTGTTACACTTTTAACTATTATGACATTAATGCTTTATTTTTCTATAGAGGAGTTCATAACAATTACCAGATTTTCTTTTCATGGTAAACAGGAGGGCGATATTAATATCCTTGGGCACTCAGCTTATTGTGGAAATCGTGACACACACACAATAGCTTGTTACAGGACACGAGAGATAAATCCATGATATGCTCTGTTTTTAAGATAGACTTCTTTAACTAGTAAAATTAAGTTTCAACTTGCACTTCATTATAATTACCTGGTGATCACGAGTTTGAACCGAGCGGTTTCCAGAGGAACAGTCTGACCTCATCTGTGCAATCCTTTACCACAGGCAAAACAACGGTCAACAATATGGTGTCTAATTAAAATCATCAGTGATGAACTCAAAAATCTAATGTTAAATGATGATGAGTAATTATGAAAAACAAGAACAGGCTGTTGTTTGTTTATACAACACCAAAGTTACATACTTTACACTATTACCACCCTCCAAAAGTTATATACTTTACACTATTACCTCCCTACAAAAGTTACATACTTTATACTATTACCAACACCAAAAGTTGTATACTTTACACCATTACCAACACCAAAAGTTATATACTTTACACTATTACCGCCCTCCAAAAGTTACATACTTTATACTATTACCAACACCAAAATTTATATACTTTACACTATTACCGCCCTCCAAAAGTTACATACAGTCTACCCTCCTTATATCGCCACATTTTGTCCGTGTCAATTATGGCGGTATAACGAGGGTGGCGTTATCGAATCATGAAAATTACAACAGTAAAAGATAATGTTGTACCAACGTTTTAATAAATACACAATGAGTTAACATATAAGACACCATGGTATTGACCGTACATTTCGTAGCTTACATCAAGAAGAACACGCTTTCGTCTCGGAGTTTCCATCTCGACTGACGAAGCCAAATCGTTCATACCATAAATAAGAACACTTATTGAGCAGAAATCAGTCATGCTTTGTTACAAATCAAACCATACCTGTGTGTAGATGTCACATATATAACCATCGATACATATATCTACCTGACCGATAGAAACTCATTCAAGCGTATAACTAAGTTACCTGTGAAAAAGGAAATACCCTAATTCTATAAATAGAACACTAAAGAGTTCCTCGATCGCAGAAAAAACGGACCAAGATGGCGATATCGTTGAGGGTAATATATAGGGATTCGGGACGTTTGTATTGTTATAAACGTGGCGGATGGTGGTATGCGAGGTTGGCGAACTTAACGAGGGAATTATATAGAAGGGAAACCCGTTCTAGGGGTGTAGGTGGCGGTATGCGAGGGTGGCGGTAGATTCGGGTGGCGATAGGTCGAGGGTACACTGTACTTTACACTATTACCAACACCAAAAGTTATATACTTTACACTATTACCACCCTCACAAAGTTACATACTTCACACTATTACCACCCTCCAAAAGTTACATACTTTACACTATTACCAACACCAAAATTAACATACTTTACACTATTACCAACACCAAAAGTTATATACTATACACTATTACCAACACCAAAAGTTACATACTTTACACTATTACCACCCTCCAAAAGTTACATACTTTACACTATTACCAACACCAAAAGTTACATACTTTACACTATTACCAACACCAAAAGTTACATACTTTACACTATTACCATCCTCCATAAGTTACATACTTTACACTATTACCACCCTCCAAAAGTTACATACTTTACACTATTACCAACACCAAAAGTTACATACTTTACACTATTACCAACACCAAAAGTTACATACTTTACACTATTACCATCCTCCATAAGTTACATACTTTACACTATTACCACCCTCCAAAAGTTACATACTTTACACTATTACCAACACCAAAAGTTACATACTTTACACCATTACCAACACCAAAAGTTACATACTTTACACCATTACCAACACCAAAAGTTACATACTTTACACTATTACCAACACCAAAAGTTACACACTTTACACTATTACCAACACCAAAAGTTACATACTTTACACTATTACCAACACCAAAAGTTACACACTTTACACTATTACCAACACCAAAAGTTACATACTTTACACTTTTACCACCCTCCTACATACTTTACACCATTACCAACACCAAATGTTACATACTTTACACTATTACCACCCTCCATAAGCTACATACTTTACACTATTACCAACACCAAAAGTTACATACTTTACACTATTACCAACACCAAAAGTTACATACTTTACACTATTACCACCCTCCTACATACTTTACACCATTACCAACACCAAATGTTACATACTTTACACTATTACCACCCTCCATAAGCTACATACTTTACACTATTACCAACACCAAAAGTTACATACTTTACACTATTACCAACACCAAAAGTTACATACTTAACACATTACCACCACCATTACTACTTTACACTATTACCAACACCAAAAGTTACATACTTTACACTATTACTAACACCAAAAGTTACATACTTTACACCAACTAACACCAAAATGTTAGAGCTTCTTTTTGTCTTTTAAATCTAAAGTGAAATAAAAATCAATTGCATCCTAAAATATTCTATCATATTCAGCCTCTATATTTGGTACATAACTAAACTTTCAATCTGTCATGCAATCATTTTAGGATGCTGTTAACATTTGTTTTCATTAATTTTGTTGGTGTTAAACGGATATATTTCTATACTATGTACAATTTTATGCATTTAGTGACAAAAAGGTGTACAATGTCAGTGATGTAGCATTTATAAATCAGGGGAAAATTCTATATAAATGTATAGGTACAAAACGAAACATACTAGCAGTCATAGTGGTCAAAACTTCAGATTTCTTTAGATCAATCGGATACCAATATTGGCCAATAGCAATGAATGCTCAAATCGCAAAAAGGAGTATACAAAATCTACAATTCTCTCTCGTAATTATTCAATAAGATATTTTATCAAATTTTCTTTCAAACAAAGTTCTTTATTTCCTGTTGTTCACAATGAAAATATAATAAATTTACAATTATGATGGTAGGTAGTAACATGTATACATTTGGTTTTTCATTTAAGTACACATTTATCAACCTGCCTTGGGTACTATGGTCTCAATCTGCCAGTCAACGTATCACAGATGTTAAGGACATCAGTACAACAATTTTTGTTGGAGAAGACAGATGTTCTCCGTGGGTTCAACAATAATTACAGAAAGCAGTCTTGTTTTGTTTTACCTCTGAATGTCTACATAGAATAAAACCATAAAGAAAATAAAATCAATTTACTCCCTATCAGTTATCAACGATGTACTCTGTCATCGCATCAACCAAACAGCACAACAATTACCCATGATTATCCCGACAGATAATCTTAAAAAAAAACAATTACAGGATCATAATGCCAAATTAAAAGAGCGAAGTACAAAAGGTTATGGTTAGTTTGTATGACAGTATGGCCCAATGTGTCTGAGGCTATGTATAGGAGACACCCAGACCCTACTGATCCCACTAATACAGGCGACACAGGTCCCTCAAATTCTTACACCGTGAAGGACATTTTACTGGCCTGTTTTATTGTTTACACACTGTTAATTTGATAACATTTATGTTTTTTGTGCGTAATCATCTTCTGTGTGTTACAGATGGAGCCGTGATGTTCGTCCACAAGATCGGATCTGGACATAAACTTGCGTCAGCTAATGTAAAATGTCAGAATCTTCAAAGACAATAATCAGCTAACGCACAATCAGGAAAACAATTATCACTTAATTCCTTGATAATCTTTATTTCATTAAAACATCTTATTTAATTAGCAGGCAAATCCATTTCACTTTTTTTTCACAGTTTTTCATTTCAAAGTTCAGCATTAGTATTATAATTTATAAACAGCTTCCTCCAGTTGTAATGGTGGGGACAAATTGCAAACCTATAGACATTGCCACTGGTAGTACAATTGTGAGTAGGTGTGGGGGCCCGCAGTGGTAGGAGCTGCGGGGCTAGGGGATGGGGGTTATAACAAACACATATTTCCTTAGTACTACTGATGGTGGACTAATTACAGACCAAAAGTCCTCTGAGGTAGGAACTATGTCGGGGATCAATATAAAACCTTGTAAGAGAAAACCGTACAAATCCTTACCAAATGGCTTAATTGACAATATAATAAATTCTTTGTGAAATTAGAATTATGCTTATTGCATTTAAATATTTATGACCTCAGCATATAAATAGTATACCTATCTAAATTGATATGTTTCTGCACTATGACCAATATAAAGTAGCTGACATCTGACATAATTGGGGTCTGTATAAAAGACATGTGTATTATAAAGGTGGTCTTTGTGGCGAGGATCTTCTGCACCAGTTTACATGCATTTGACTATTTCCTGACAGGGCGTTCAAAGACATGGACAAGGCTAGATTTGTGGAGAGTACGCATTCAATGTCTCCATGTTCTTTATGCGTATTCCAGGCACTCCTGTTCTTAGGCTTCTGTACTACTGTGCATTCAGAACACGGCTAGATAAGATTTGATAAAGGTTGTCGTTATAAAATATCTCCTTGCATATCCACATGATTAAAATGTTTTAAATTTCCGTTGATAAAGCTGGTCATCAGCTCCGTTACTGTAAATAATATGGCTAACCCTAGTACTTACTCAAAGGCAGAGCGCCACCGAGAATTAGGTAGATGTAATTCCCTAACTGGGAGACTTGGTTAAACATTAATTCTTACAATCCCCCTAGAATATCACTGCTTATGTTTATGATGATGTTGAAGGGGGTTGCACTCAAATGCGACCTGCAGCCTGATCGTACCAAGTAACCAAGCAAACTACAGAGACACAGCCATAGTATTGTTATCACAACTTCTATCTCGACCAACAAAATTCAATTATAGGAGACCAGGTCTTGGTATATTGGCCAGATAAGTGTTTCCTCTCTCGCTAGGTCTCACACCCTGCTTGTGTCTAAGCAGTGCCACAAGGAGCCAGATTCCACTTTTTCTACTGACTGCTCCAGTCTCTGAACAAGCCATAAACTCATACAAATGGTCCCATTCTCTTTCATCCCACTCAATAACACAAGATATATAGCCCAACATCTGAAACATACATCGACTTTTAATTTTCCAACTGACTTAATTCAGGCCATCAGAAGACAAAATTATGGTGCCAAATTCTTACCTCTAGTGGGACAACGGCAGACAATACTGGAATGATAGGATAGTCTTTGTTTATTGTGATTGATGATTTATTGAATGTAATCAAAATAATTCAATCTATTCATCCATATTTTATCTTCAAAATGGCACACTAGTTGAGCTTTGACCTGGCAACAATCATTTACCAGCTCTATTGCACGAAAGTGCTTTCGCATTTTGCTTTCCGAAACGGATTTTCACACCCAGTTTATGCATTGGTACTGACTAAGCTGATTAAACAGCTCCATAGCTATTGTCTGATAAAGTACAACAAATAATCTGCTATTTTATCACATGTTATTTCCCAGAAAAGCCGAGTTCCCATACATGGAGAATTAGAGCCGCCTGCTGATGAAAAAAAGGAGTTGTATTGCAGGGGTTTACAGTCGGGAGTATTACAGCACACACTGGTCCCCAGTACAGAACTCTAATTACACAGGATCGGGCCTAGGCACCACAGGGTTACTGCACCCTTGTATTGGCCTACAACCTCGAGCAGAAATGTCTCTCCACATCATTGGGTAATGCTTCATCTGGCCATACAAAATTCGACAATTATGACCTCTGCGTCATATGACCACAGCCTAATCGGTAAAATGAATGATTTTTTGGAGTTGTCCTTGTAAATGTGAAATATCTAGGTAAAGTGATGTGCTAAAAAAAAAAAACAGTTAACTGTTTATATTTTTATATTACACATAATATTACCAAACTTTTTAAAAATTTCAAAGTTGTTTAATATACAGTTCTAACCCTTTAAGAGTGAGAATAGAAACAGAAGACAGGCTTTGCTCATTCTTTAGGGTTTCAAGTTCATAAAAATCTTTCATATAACTATGCCTTTAACTCAAGATTCATATTGACATTATGCTTTTAAAAAAAAACTCATGAAGAGGATAGAAATTACCTCTCTTTACTCCATCATATGTCAATCTTAAATATGTTAGAAGCATGATGACAACACCGCCATAAAGATAAAGTTTTTAAAATGAAGTTCTGAACAGAGATATGGCCTTGTTAGAAACAATTGGACAGAAATAGCTCATACCTAAGTGTGCAAAAAACTATTCTCCTTCAATATACAAAATAATTCAAGATTATTAACAAAAACAGATATGACAGGAAGCATAGACAAAAACCGCTCACTACAGAATTAAAGTGGCACTTGTCTCAAAATTGCAACTATCTAAATTATCATTAAATAAAATGTTTGTACATGTCTAAAATGCATCTTTCAGGAAAGAGAACAATAACATTTCTATGGTAAGTGAGAAAGTTCGAAGCTGGCCTGTTTTCTCCAGCTTCTCGGTATCGCTCCATTATCATAAAAACATCAAACTTGCACACAATATTATAACATTTGAAGTCAGTGACAGATAAGTGTTTTTTTGCTCTCGACTACATCTCTGCCTCGTTCAATCAAATCTCACACCCAGGTGCCCCAACCTGATATAAGTCATTACCACGTTTTTCCAGCAGTGCAGATGTTAAAATACCCTATCTTGGTGTGATACGATAACAAAAGAATGTGATTATTATTATTTGAAAATGTGTCAGGAAAAAATAGCTATCCCCTCACTGTTGGGTCTCACTAAACTTTTCTGATGTGTGATCTCAGCACCAATGATTCAGAAATGTAGAGAAAATTCCTATGTTTTATATATAGGTATGTCTAGATCATTATGATTGGCTAATAGGTCTATATATCGCTAATGTAACAGATTACATGATTGGTCAAGAGTAATATATTACATCTTCATCTTTAGATAGATGATATGATTGGTTAATATTTTTTTACAAGATAAATAATATTTGCTAAACCTTATAGAGTTAGTTTGATTTTTTTTTTTTTTTTTTCAAAAACTTTTATGATGACCAGGATTTTTTGGGGTTTTTTTTGTTTTGTTTTGTTTTTGTTTTTGCTTTTTTTGTTGTTCTTTTTGGGTTCTTTTTTATCTATTATGATGACCTGGTATTTAATCTACTGCATTTACCTGTAAAAAGGTTCTGATAAATTATCAAATGTAACATGACGTGAAGTTATTGTTGTTTCAAACACTTTTGAAGATGAAGTTTCATAACCACATCTTCTGAAGAATTTAAACACCAATATTTTGGCCTTCAGGCTAGCACTCTGAAACGCTAAGTTGTGTGATTGAAGTATCCACCTATTTAACACTGGTATAGAATTTCAATGATACCCACACAGAGAAGTAGTGGGGCAACACTGGATTCTCATGCATAATAATAAATAAAAGATAATATTGGATATAATAGTGGATGAAGGTATATCTGTACGGACATCTACATAATTCTAAAAGTTAATTTCACAAGTAACAATGTATCCACATACGAGACGCTGTGTGATCATATTTCAGTTCAAGATAATTTCTAAAAGTTATCTAAAAAAAAAATATTTCCTGAACAAATAATTTATTGTGTGAGAATTTTTCATGAAGTAAGTCCTTTCAGTCAAGCGCTGCTTTTCAAGGTTTAGAGGATAATGTCTTTTGCATCCTTTCTCATAATTTCTAATTTTGATTGTACATCAGATACACATATCTCTCTAACCAACTGACAATAGATATCACAAAGCATTTTTTTCTTCTTCTTTACTTTAACACGCGATCTTAAGTGATACAAATACGTAGAGCGAGGACAACGAAAATCTAAAACCTAAATTTTCACCCCAGGTGGTTGAAGCACCAACTTGTACCAGAAATATTGGTTTTGATTACCGTAAGTGTATGAAGTTTCAGAACAATTGGATCACTAATGAAGTCGATGGAGACAAGTGTATACCTATATAAGATATAAGATATATGTATGCATATATGTACAAATGTAGTATGTATGTGCAAGCATATCTATATATCCCCTCACTAACTCATAATGAGGGGATAATTAGGTATGCAGAAGTATCTGTCGAATATTTAATTTTTTTTTTTTTTTTTTTTTTGCACATTAACAAACTTTGTGTCTTAAAATAGATATATGAAAGAAATCCAGCAAGATCTTTATGTTTTCAAAATTTCCTCTACATCTACCAATAGATAAAAGTTACATAATCACATGCATGTAACTTATTAAAGTGTAAAATTTAAATATGAAAGTAATATTTTTTTCTTTTTATCGATTTAAAGATATTGCAGACGCAACTTCTACAATAAATGGTGATTATTTTGATCAGATTCAGCCTTGTAACCGACACATCAGGGTACATACAATTTAGGCAACTATCATTAAATTTATCAGCAACAAGATGCCCAGAGGGCATGTATCACTCACCTGGATATTGTAGTGAACATGGGAAAACTTTACATTTCTAATGAATTTTGCTGTTTCCCATATTGCCCCCCCTCCCCCTTTGCTTTTACAAAATAGGTTACCCTTCACCCAAGGATGCTTCAGACAAAATATAGACCAAATTCTTTCATTCCTACAAAAGGATTTTAAAGAATTTGTAATCCCTCAGGCCCCAGGGGCCTGACCCAACGTCTATGTAAATTAATCCCCCTTCACCAAAGGATACTTGAGGCCAAATTTGGTCAAAATATTTTCATTCTTACAGAAGAAGGAGGATAATCTAAATTATGTTTGCAGGGCGTTTATTGATAGAAAGACGGTACCCATATATCACAATAAAGAAGAAAGGGCTGTCAGGATATTTGCGTGACTGGCTATATATCATAAAGGGTATTGTTAATATAACATGGTTGGCGAGGTAACTTTGTTGTCTGTATCTTACATTGCCATCACATGCTGCCACACCTAAAGCTAGATTTTGTCACCTTTCAAGTGTTACTGACTGAATAAGAGCTGTAATTTTCAAAACTGAATCACCAGATCATAACAAATTTCTCGTCTAAAACTATAATAATTGTCAAGAAGTGCCTATAATGACAAAACAATCAGCCAAATCTTCAACTGTTGAACAGCTAGTATATCAAACTGTAATTTTCAAAATGAATGGATACAATAATGAAATACTAAAACAAAGCAAGAAAATATCAACAAATATTCAATTATTTACCTTTTTCGGCTGTACTTCACCCAGCATAACAATTATTTGAATAAATTCTAACATTCTTGGTCCCGCACCAGGAAATACAAATTCTACCAACAAAAAGATTAAAACACTTTTAAAAGTAGTCCTCAGGACAAAACTAAATGATTTCTATGTACAACAAGTGTCACCAAACAACTTAAAGAGAATACTTCATCCTAAAATGCATTTCTCTCAACATTGGATAAATTCTAACAACTTCTGAAGCCAGATGCTAGCTGTTTTAGCCTCTAAAGGTCTCTCATTAATTTGACTTTCCAGGTTCTGAGTTTGTTTTAAAGTCTTGATATAAAACCACACAGGACTTTTATCTGAACACATTCCTGCTCTGTTACCATCTAGCTATCACTGAACTCTGTGAAATATAGAATTACCCGAAGTGCCAAGATTTGTGAAATATACAAATCAACATGTTACAAAAATGATGTGTGTAAATCTATTGGACGAGACAAGAACTATTTGTTTTGTACTTGGCACCCTCTTTCAACTTTTGTGTTTTTATATTTGGCAGGGTAGCATTAGTCTTTTGACACCAGACATGCTGTCATCTTCGATACTCCCTGACGTTTTCTAGATTTTACAAAATTCTTTCAAAATATAAATAACATTTTATATTCTCAAACTTTTTCTACATTTGTAAAACAATCTGTTTCATGTATTTAAAATGGCAGATTTTAGGTAATACATTATGTTGTTCTGAATATAAATATCTATAATTCAACGTAACTTTTAAAGTACACGTAACTTTTCGTCTGAAGATTAGAAGCATCATCCATTCAGTCCTTCACCTCCAAGACAATTTATAATTTAGTATCATCAACCAGCAGTGAATCAAGGCTCAAAGTATGTTTTGTAAGGTCATCAACTAAAAAACTTTTTTTTCAACTTCATTATCTAGTGAACACATTTTTATCAATTTAGACAACATTCAACATCCTTTTAAAGCATTATTTTGGTAATTCAAAGACTCAAAAAATTATTCCATAATGAAATTTTTTTTTTGATATTGATGTAAAAATTTTCATATCGAAAAAATATTATTTGAGGTCAGGAAAACATCTTTAGGGGAAATTCCTAATTGTAATGTTTTCCTTTGGAAATTGCTGAAATGTTAATGAATCTGGGGACAGCCCATATGGTCATTATGAGGTCGACCTGAGGAAATCAGGCCAGTTGGTGACTTCAAGTCAAGGTGTGAATTTCTATAATTTCTCATTTGTCCCCTTAGACACCACCAATTAGATATAATATACAAGTCATGTGAAAGTAATATGTAATAGTTTTGGAGCCATTATAAATGATTCATCCTTCATTAAGGATATACATTAATTGTATAGAAGCCAGAAAACAAGGGATAATGATAATTGATTCAGATATACTCTAATAGCATTGTGTGACTGGAGGGACCTCTACATGAACATCCCTGATTGTCTGTAAGTACCAAATAGACAGTGGTCAGCTAATTAACTGACCAGAACCCAGTCAGGTAGACACTGGACCCCCTACAAGTGTCTCTGATGGCTTGTTGGTCAGGCACTGTACTCAAATCTGTGTGGAATTGTGTGGTGATCACCCTTTCTATATTATTACAATGTCCTAGCTGTCCCGGAATTCTCCAAAATCTGTGTGGAATTTTGTGTGGTCAACACCCTTTCTATTACAATGTCCTAGCTGTCCTGAAATTCTCCAAAATCTGTGTGGAATTTTGTGTGGTCAACACCCTTTCTATTACAATGTCCTAGCTGTCCTGAAATTCTCCAAAATCTGTGTGGAATTTTGTGTGGTCATCACCTTTCTATTACAATGTCCTAGCAGTCCTGAAATTCTCCAAAATCTGTGTGGAATTTTGTGTGGTCATCACCTTTCTATTACAATGTCCTAGCAGTCCTGAAATTCTCCAAAATCTGTGTGGAATTTTGTGTGGTCATCACCTTTCTATTACAACGTCCTACCAGTCCTGAAATTCTCCAAAATCTGTGTGGAATTTTGTGTGGTCATCACCTTTCTATTACAATGTCCTAACAGTCCTGAAATTCTCCAAAATCTGTGTGGAATTTTGTGTGGTCCTCACCCTTCCTATGTTATTACAATGTCCTAGCTGTTCTGAAATTTTCCAACATTTTGTTACCTGTCTTCTCAGTTGTCATTTTCTTAAAAACTATAGCTCCTTTTGGCTCACAGACTAGTCATTTAATTGTCCTAAAACTTCCTCAGGTTTAATCTATGATTACTGGGGACCTCTGAGAACCTCCAAAAGCTGTAGGAATTCTTGAGGCTAAATATATAAATGTCCATTATTTCAGCAATGTGATTTAATTTAGTTTCATAGAACAATTAATTCCACTGAACATTGCCATAATTTCCCTATCATTTTTCTAACCTAACTGACCTCTTTAGCATGTCAATGCAACTTTTTTTATATAATGTTCAATATTTTTTCCTGCATATCTCAAAAATCAACATTTGGATTAAACCTGCCTCCGCCAATATTTTCTGTTATGCTTCAACAGGACACAAATCAAAGAACCTAAGATTTTTGGAAGAATTGGTGTGTTTTTAACTATATTCAAACAATTGTGAAAGATTTATTTTACTCTACAGGCTAAATTGTTTTTGAGTTTACTGTGAATTTGATAATTTGTCCGACTGGATGACAACGACCTATAAAGGGACTATGAGATATACAAGTGAAAACACATGTAGATGAATCAGTGTACAGGGGGCACTCCCCGACAAAAAAGCTCCCTAAACAGCTAAGTGTCTTAATGATTCATTTTAATTCAGTTTAAGTAATCAACACAAGATCTGATTACATTTACGATTTAATGTTTCCCCCTAATTAAGCTCTGTCAAAGTTTATATGAATCATTCTTTCCTGATTTATTAGTTATAACTATAGACCAGTTTGAGGAACTTCCCCGCTGTACAAATATAGCAAGAGATCACCCCAGTTGTCTTTATCTTCTTTTTATAAAAACATGAAGTTAAACATTTCTGTTTTTCATGAATTGATTTCTATTTTACATACATAAATTTCACAAAGGTATGTATATATTCATGTTCATATTCTGATATGAATTTTTAATTATTGTAGAATATTAGATAAATGTTGAGTAAAAGGCGGTGACCCCTATGCACAGCTAAATGGTTTCTTCTATAGGTAAATTCTTTATGAGAGACGCACAATTGTAAAACGTTTTTTAGGTCAAGTACAGGGTTACTGGTATGTCTGTGAAATAAGTTTAGATTTGAACTGATTTTCTAATCTTGCCCAGTTTTAGGTTCTAGATTATCAATATCAAAATATTTTGCCAGAAGAATTCAGGTGGCCCTGAAGTTTTGACTCGGAAGTTCATAGGTCTGTGCGAGTGTACTAACCCCGACTCCCCTACTACTTTGTGTTCCTAATCACTGCAAGGATGCTGGAGCTGAAATAAACACCCCATTAACCAATCAGATTGCGGTGCTACAAGGGTCCGTAAGTGGTGTACATTGTTTTGTTTTGAGAGACCGAGAGTTTACAGACACACTGGCATAAAGAATTCATTAATAGGAGAGAGATACTGAAGGTACCACCATCTGGCAAACCTTGCTACCTCTCTGGAGGACAAGCGCCCTCTGGACAGGTCTGTCAAGGAGTTATCTACCTTGATGTGATGTGTCCGTTGTGAACTCGGAGTGCTGTTACCCACTGCACCTGAGAGAACCCAAAACAACAATAATAAAACACATTTTGCTTCCACGACTTCCAAGGCAATTAAAACAAACAAACCCCAGCTTTGTCTTGCTTAATACGTGTGATCGGCTCAGTGGACCTGCACAGCTGTGATCAATCAGACATCCCCAAGACAACACTTGTTGTTTCTGAAGACAACAAGGCTCATAACAGTTATCATCAATTAATGTAGGCATAATTACGTGAATTACAAATACTGACACATTAGTCAGGCAACAATACACAGGGAGTCAAATGAGTACAGCTAATCAAGGTGATTACACATCAGGGGAAACAACTGTATGTATCATCATGCTCGACCCGTGGAAGTCACACCACCAACACAACAAATAAAAACATGTACCAGGAATTAGGGACATTACAGATGAATTAGTGATGTCCCAGACTTCTTGTCAGTCAAAATAAGAACGGGAAACAATGTAATGATATAAACATAAAGCGTCACTGCTGCAGTAAAGGATTCTATGGGGTGCAAAGTGGGAAGAAAAGTCGTGATATTTTTTCAAGCTTTAACCAAATGATCGTTGACCTTTGGACTACAGTTGACTTATGAACCTTTATCACCAAAGGTGACTTAGACCAAATAGTAGTTAGCCTATCAACCTTATCACAAAGGTGACTTAGACCAAATGGTAGTTGGCCTATGAACCTTATCACCAAAGGTGACTTAGACCAAATGGTAGTTGGCCTATGAACCTTTATCACCAAAGGTGACTTAGACCAAATGGTAGTTGGCCTATGAATCTTATCACCAAAGGTGACTTAGACCAAATGGTAGTTGGCTTATGAACCTTTATCACCAAAGGTGACTTCGACGAAATGGTAGTTGGCTTATGAACCTTTATCACCAAAGGTGACTTAGACCAAATGGTAGTTGGCCTATATACCCTATCACCAAATGTGGCTTCGACCAAATGGTAGTTGGTCTTTGAACCCTATCACCAAAGGTGACTTAGACCAATTGGTAGTTGGCCTATGAACCTTATCACCAAAGGTGACTTAGACCAATTGGTAGTTGGTCTTTGAACCCTATCACCAAAGGTGACTTCAACCAAATGGTAGTTTGTCTTTGAACCCTATAACCAAATGTGACTTCAACCAAATGGTAGTTGGTCTTTGAACCCTATTACCAAAGGTGACTTAGACCAAATGGCAGTTGGCCTTTGAACTTTATCACCAAAAGGTGACTTCAACCAAATGGTAGTTGGCCTATGAACCTTATTACCAAAGGTGACTTAGACCAAATGGTAGTTGGCCTTTGAACCCTATCACCAAATGTGGCTTCGACCAATTGGTAGCTGGCCTATGAACCTTATCACCAAAGGTGACTTAGACCAAATGGTAGTTGGCCTTTTAACCACATCACCAAAATTGACTGCAAGCAAATGGTAGTTGACCTTTGAACCTTATTACCTAAGGTGACTTAGACCAAATAGTAGTTAGCCTATGAACCTTATCACCAAAGGTATGGTAGTTGGCCTAAGAACCTTACTACCAAAGGTGACTTAGACCAAATAGTAGTTGGCCTATGAACCCTATCACCAAACGTGACTTAGACCAAATGGTAGTTGGCCTATGAACCTTATCAGCAAAGGTGACTTAGACCAAATAGTAGTTAGCCTATGAACCTTATCACCAAAGATATGGTAGTTGGCCTATGAACCTTATTACCAAAGGTGACTTAGACAAAATAGTAGTTAGCCTATCAACCTATCACCAAAGGTGACTTAGACCAAATAGTAGTTAGCCTATGAACCTTTATCACCAAAGGTGACTTAGACCAAATAGTAGTTAGCCTATCAACCTTATCACCAAAGGTGACTTAGACCAAATAGTAGTTAGCCTATCAATCTTATCACCAAAGGTGACTTAGACCAAATAGTAGTTAGCCTATCAACCTATCACCAAAGGTGACTTAGACCAAATAGTAGTTAGCCTATCAACCTTATCACCAAAGGTGACTTAGACCAAATAGTAGTTAGCCTATCAACCTTTATCACCAAAGGTGACTTAGACCAAATAGTAGTTAGCCTATCAACCTATCACCAAAGGTGACTTAGACCAAATAGTAGTTAGCCTATGAACCTTTATCACCAAAGGTGACTTAGACCAAATAGTAGTTAGCCTATCAACCTTATCACCAAAGGTGACTTAGACCAAATAGTAGTTAGCCTATCAACCTTATCACCAAAGGTGACTTAGACCAAATAGTAGTTAGCCTATCAACCTTTATCACCAAAGGTGACTTAGACCAAATAGTAGTTAGCCTATCAACCTATCACCAAAGGTGACTTAGACCAAATAGTAGTTAGCCTATGAACCTTTATCACCAAAGGTGACTTAGACCAAATAGTAGTTAGCCTATCAACCTTTATCACCAAAGGTGACTTAGACCAAATAGTAGTTAGCCTATCAACCTTTATCACCAAAGGTGACTTAGACCAAATAGTAGTTAGCCTATCAACCTTATCACCAAAGGTGACTTAGACCAAATAGTAGTTAGCCTATCAACCTATCACCAAAGGTGACTTAGACCAAATAGTAGTTAGCCTATGAACCTTATCACCAAAGGTATGGTAGTTGGCCTATGAACCTTATCACCAAAGGTGACTTAGACCAAATAGTAGTTAGCCTATGAACCTTATCACCAAAGGTATGGTAGTTGGCCTATGAACCTTATTACCAAAGGTGACTTAGACCAAATAGTAGTTAGCCTATCAACCTTATCACCAAAGGTGACTTAGACCAAATAGTAGTTAGCCTATCAACCTTATCACCAAAGGTGACTTAGACCAAATAGTAGTTAGCCTATCAACCTATCACCAAAGGTGACTTAGACCAAATAGTAGTTAGCCTATGAACCTTATCACCAAAGGTGACTTAGACCAAATAGTAGTTAGCCTATCAACCTTTATCACCAAAGGTATGGTAGTTGGCCTATGAACCTTATTACCAAAGGTGACTTAGACCAAATAGTAGCTAGCCTATGAACCTTATCACCAAAGGTGACTTAGACCAAATGGTAGTTGGCCTATGAACCTTTATCACCAAAGGTGACTTAGACCAAATGGTAGTTGGCCTATGAATCTTATCACCAAAGGTGACTTAGACCAAATGGTAGTTGGCTTATGAACCTTTATCACCAAAGGTGACTTCGACGAAATGGTAGTTGGCTTATGAACCTTTATCACCAAAGGTGACTTAGACCAAATGGTAGTTGGCCTATATACCCTATCACCAAATGTGGCTTCGACCAAATGGTAGTTGGTCTTTGAACCCTATCACCAAAGGTGACTTAGACCAATTGGTAGTTGGCCTATGAACCTTATCACCAAAGGTGACTTAGACCAATTGGTAGTTGGTCTTTGAACCCTATCACCAAAGGTGACTTCAACCAAATGGTAGTTTGTCTTTGAACCCTATAACCAAATGTGACTTCAACCAAATGGTAGTTGGTCTTTGAACCCTATTACCAAAGGTGACTTAGACCAAATGGCAGTTGGCCTTTGAACTTTATCACCAAAAGGTGACTTCAACCAAATGGTAGTTGGCCTATGAACCTTATTACCAAAGGTGACTTAGACCAAATGGTAGTTGGCCTTTGAACCCTATCACCAAATGTGGCTTCGACCAATTGGTAGCTGGCCTATGAACCTTATCACCAAAGGTGACTTAGACCAAATGGTAGTTGGCCTTTTAACCACATCACCAAAATTGACTGCAAGCAAATGGTAGTTGACCTTTGAACCTTATTACCTAAGGTGACTTAGACCAAATAGTAGTTAGCCTATGAACCTTATCACCAAAGGTATGGTAGTTGGCCTATGAACCTTATTACCAAAGGTGACTTAGACCAAATAGTAGTTGGCCTATGAACCTTATCACCAAACGTGACTTAGACCAAATGGTAGTTGGCCTATGAACCTTATCACCAAAGGTGACTTAGACCAAATAGTAGTTAGCCTATGAACCTTATCACCAAAGATATGGTAGTTGGCCTATGAACCTTATTACCAAAGGTGACTTAGACCAAATAGTAGTTAGCCTATCAACCTATCACCAAAGGTGACTTAGACCAAATAGTAGTTAGCCTATGAACCTTTATCACCAAAGGTGACTTAGACCAAATAGTAGTTAGCCTATCAACCTTATCACCAAAGGTGACTTAGACCAAATAGTAGTTAGCCTATCAACCTTATCACCAAAGGTGACTTAGACCAAATAGTAGTTAGCCTATCAACCTATCACCAAAGGTGACTTAGACCAAATAGTAGTTAAGCCTATCAACCTTATCACCAAAGGTGACTTAGACCAAATAGTAGTTAGCCTATCAACCTTTATCACCAAAGGTGACTTAGACCAAATAGTAGTTAGCCTATCAACCTATCACCAAGGGACTTAGACCAAATAGTAGTTAGCCTATGAACCTTTATCACCAAAGGTGACTTAGACCAAATAGTAGTTAGCCTATCAAACCTTATCACCAAAGGTGACTTAGACCAAATAGTAGTGTAGCCTATGAACCTTATCACCAAAGGTGACTTAGACCAAATAGTAGTAGCTATGAACCTTATCACCAAAGGTGACTTAGACCCAAATAGTAGTTAGCCTATCAACCTTTATCACCAAAGGTGACTTAGACCAAATAGTAGTTAGCCTATCAACCTTATCACCAAAGGTGACTTAGACCAAATAGTAGTTAGCCTATCAACCTATCACCAAAGGTGACTTAGACCAAGGTATGGTAGTTGGCCTATGAACCTTATTACCAAAGGTGACTTAGACCAAATGGCAGTTGGCATTTGAACCTTATTACCAAAGTTGACTTCAACAAATTGGTAGTTGGTTTTTGGACTTTAAAAGGATGATAGTTGACCTATGGACTGTCACCAAATCACACTTCAACCAAATGACATTTGACCTTTAACCAAATGATAGTTGACCTTTGGATTGTAACCAAATGATAGTTAACCTTTACATTTTTACCAAATGACACCAGAACTAAATGAAAGTTGACCTTTGGACTTTAATCAAATGACACTTGACTTATGGTCTTTTACCAAAATTTAATGATCTTTGACTTTTGGACTTTAACCATAGACAATTTTGAACCTGATAACCAAAGGTGACTTCAACCAAATGGTAGTTGGGTTTTTGAACTTTAAAAGGATGGTAGTTGACCTTTGTTCTTTAACCAAATGATCGATGACCTTTGTTCTTTAACCAAATGATCGTTGACCTTTGTTCTTTAACCAAATGATTGTTGAACTTAGGACTGTAACCAAATGATAGTTGACCTTTGTTCTTTAACCTAATGATCGTTGACCTTAGGACTGTAACCAAATGATAGTTGACCTTTGTTCTTTAACCAAATGATTGTTGAACTTAGGACTGTAACCAAATGATAGTTGACCTTTGTTCTTTAACCAAATAATCGTTGACCTTTGGACTGTAACCAAATGACAGTTGACCTTTGTTCTTTAACCAAATGATCGTTGACCTTAGGACTGTAACCAAATGATAGTTGACCTTTGTTCTTTAACCAAATGATCGTTGACCTTAGGACTGTAACCAAATGATAGTTGACCTTTGTTCTTTAACCAAATGATTGTTGAACTTAGGACTGTAACCAAATGATAGTTGACCTTTGTTCTTTAACCTAATGATCGTTGACCTTAGGACTGTAACCAAATGATAGTTGACCTTTGTTCTTTAACCAAATGATTGTTGAACTTAGGACTGTAACCAAATGATAGTTGACCTTTGTTCTTTAACCAAATAATCGTTGACCTTTGGACTGTAACCAAATGACAGTTGACCTTTGTTCTTTAACCAAATGATCGTTGACCTTAGGACTGTAACCAAATGATAGTTGACCTTTGTTCTTTAACCAAATGATCGTTGACCTTAGGACTGTAACCAAATGATAGTTGACCTTTGTTCTTTAACCAAATGATTGTTGAACTTAGGACTGTAACCAAATGATAGTTGACCTTTGTTCTTTAACCTAATGATCGTTGACCTTAGGACTGTAACCAAATGATAGTTGACCTTTGTTCTTTAACCAAATGATTGTTGAACTTAGGACTGTAACCAAATGATAGTTGACCTTTGTTCTTTAACCAAATAATCGTTGACCTTTGGACTGTAACCAAATGACAGTTGACCTTTGTTCTTTAACCAAATAATCGTTGACCTTAGGACTGTAACCAAATGATAGTTGACCTTTGTTCTTTAACCAAATGATCGTTGACCTTAGGACTGTAACCAAATGATAGTTGACCTTTGTTCTTTAACCAAATGATTGTTGAACTTAGGACTGTAACCAAATGATAGTTGACCTTTGTTCTTTAACCTAATGATCGTTGACCTTAGGACTGTAACCAAATGATAGTTGACCTTTGTTCTTTAACCAAATGATTGTTGAACTTAGGACTGTAACCAAATGATAGTTGACCTTTGTTCTTTAACCTAATGATCGTTGACCTTAGGACTGTAACCAAATGATAGTTGACCTTTGTTCTTTAACCAAATAATCGTTGACCTTTGGACTGTAACCAAATGATAGTTGACCTTTGTTCTTTAACCAAATAATCGTTGACCTTTGGACTGTAACCAAATGACAGTTGATCTTTGGTTTTGGAACTGAATGATCATTGACCTTTGACTTTCACCAAATGATAGGTGACTCTCACCTTTGAACTTTATCACCAAATGTGACTTTATTCAAATGACAGCTGAGCTTTGAACTTAAGAAATGTTTGCTGACCTTTGAAAAACCTGACCTATATTTTGTCAACATTATAATTTCATAAACCTCATACTTCAAATACAATCTTGCAGGAAATTTTTTTTAATAAATGTATCATGCTGAACAAAGGGTGCCCATTTGCAAAGCTAACACTTAATTTATACAAAGCAGGAAAATAACTTCTTAAACAGAAACATAAAAAAAAACACATTCAAAAAGCAGACAGTGATCAAACACACCATTCAAAACACCAAGACAACACTTTAAAGTAAAAATGATAGAGAAATGGGTTTAGTTACATGTTTATGAAACTTGTAGGCACTGAGCCGGCAGACAGGGCGTCCCTAAACAAGAGAGCACCTCTCAGGCACCAATCAACAATGGCCCTTTACTCTTCATGTTTACAAAGACAGGGCAATATTTATTCTGCTCTTGTTCGAATCATCTTCATCTCCTACACCACCCTCGTGTAACAGTCATGTTTCTAGTACAAGCTTCCTTTACTAACATCCTACACACCTGTAGACTGTGTCCATATCTTCCCTGTAATCACTGTGTTACACTAAAACAAAGGAGAAATGAAAGGCGTATCCTGCCCACAATGGGCCTCAAACTACCGCCCTCTCGCTCTCAGAGAATGGACATCACACCACTCCGTCCGGCCCCTTGTCTCTAGAATATTAAAGTTATGAATAAAATTGAGCTTTATGATTTTGGTCCCTAGGATATGTCTGATTCTAAGTTTCAAACTAGGGGCAGATAATCTAGTATTAGAATTTAGCTTGGCAATTCTTAACAAAAAGAACTTAGGGTCTGGTGGCCAGTCTACATAGCACTAGGCCAAAGGGAAGTTCTGGCTTGCCTGAGCTAGTAAGCTGACCTTGTACTCTCCACTTTTACAATACTTCATCATTCAAAAAGCCTTCATCCAAAGACAACCACAACCCATGTTCAAGCTAGAGACCTCTTGCTGTAGAAGTGGACATCTTCAGCTACTATGCCAAAGGGAATGTCCTGCTAGCCTGAGCTAGTAAAGTGAAATCTACATCTTTACACTACTCCCTCCTTCAAAAAGCCTTCACCCTAAAGATAACCATATCCCATGTTTGAAATAGAGACCTGTCACTCTCAAAGGAAATTTCGGAGCTTATATTCTCAATTTTTACATGTACGTGCTTATGAAAACTGAATATCATACAAATAATCACTAACTTAGTGTATTGAGTCCAATGCCTTTACAACAGTGTGGTCACTATAGAAATTTAACACATATATATATAGAGAGAGAGGTTATCAAAGAGTAGCTACATACATTCTGACAGATACTGCTTGAAACAGACAATAGTTGTTATATATACAGGTAACATTCAGACAGGTATTGCTGGAAACAGACAATGCCATAATATACAGGTAACATTCAGACACAGGTAATACCTCAAATAGATAATGGTCATTATATACAGGTAGCATTCAGACATAGGTAATACCTCAAATAGACATTGTTATAATATACGAGTAACATGTATGTACAGGTATCAATTGAAATAGACAATGGTCATAATATACAGGTAACATTCAGACATAGGTAATACTTAAAATAGACATTGTTATAATATATGAGTAACATGTATGTACAGGTATCAATTGAAATAGATAATGGTAATAATATACAGGTAACATTCAAACACAGGTACTATATGAAATAGACAATGGTCATTATATACAGGTAACATTTATAAACAGGTTTTGTTCAAAACAGATTAGTCATTTCATGCAGATGATACCTGCATACAGGTATTATTTCAGAAATACAGAAACAAGTAGGATTTAAAGGGAGTCAAAGATCCAATCAATGTGTAATATAGCCAGCGTTAACCACAAATGTATCCAATTGTATCTAACTGGCACCTTTATCATATTAAACATCATTAAGATGTACGGCTAGGTAAACAGTTCAATCAGCCTAACGAGAAATAGAAAGGTAAATAAAAAATAGGCAATCAAGTGTTGATCTCACAAAATGCTTCATATTAGAAACAGGACTTGCACAAAGGCATTTTCATTCATCAAAGTCACGGCTTTTCTAATTGACAATCTGAAAAACCAATTTCATGTAAGTCTATTGGAACGGCACCCTCTCTATGATCTTCGGTCATATTAGTAACATTGTGTGTAAAAAAAAAACACCCACAATTCAATATGGCTATGCTACATCAGTGCTTTTTATGCCACCTGTACAAAATTCTTCAGCTTGATAAAACTCTCAGAGAGGCTGTGATTTCAGGGCTGTAATCAACCGCTGATCGATGGAACAACCACTTGTTAATTTACCTGTGCATTTCTTCACCTTCGCTGGCCAAGTTGATATTAACTCGCTATATTAAATTGATTCATTTAAAAACAGTAAGCCACGACAGAACAACAAAATAGCATCAAGTTATATAGCGAGCACAAAGACCTCGCACCAAGACATCCAACTCATTATTTGTTGCCAGTCTGAAAGCATGCAAATTTTGACGTGATTATTTATTTCATATTGTTGGACATTTACTTGTACTCATGGAGTAACATTGTGTTATGTAAATGTCAGTACACTCTCATAACACCTTCCATTCAAACTTAATCATTTTGACACAACATTCTGGTGCACTTTGGAAACAAAACATGACATTATTATAGTTAAACGATCAATTCTGTACTGATACACATCAAAATTAACAATATGGTTGACTTCCTTTACCACTAAGCCAAGACAATGTATATTTGGCTAAAAAAGATCTGCACTTAAATACACGAGTGTTATTGAAATCAATCAAAAATGAATCACAATGAAAGAACACCATTGCTAAAGAAAAGCCTTTTCAGGTTAATACACATACAACACACATACAACTCGCATACAACATACATACAACACACATACAACTCGCATACAACACACATACAACACACATACAACTCACATACAACACACCACAACATGCACAACACACATACAACACAAATACAACACATAACACTTACAACACAAAAACAACATACCGTACGTACCACAACACACACACAACACACATACAACACACAAACAACACACATACAACACACATACAACTCAAATACAACTCGCATACATCACACATACAACACACATACAACACACATACAACTCACATACAACTCACATACAACACACACACAACACACATACAACACACATACAACACACATACAACACACATACAAAACACATACAACAGTGTTTTAATGACCAATACACACACATTTCACAAACAGTCTTCAATACACAACAACAGTCTTCAACACACAACAACAGTCTTCAACACACAACAACAGTCTTCAATACACAACAACAGTCTTCAACACACAACAGCAGTATTCAACACACAACAGCAGACTTCAACACAAAACAACAGTCTTCAATACACAACAACAGTCTTCAACACAAAACAAGTCTTCAGTACACACAACAAGTCTTCAACACACAACAGCAGACTTCAATACACAAACAACAGTCTTCAATACACATACAACAGTCTTCAATACAAAACAACAGTCTTCAATACACAACAGTCTTCAACACAAAACAAGTCTTCAATACACAACAACAGTCTTCAACACAAAACAACAGTCTTCAATACTCAACAACAGTCTTCAACACAAAACAACAGTCTTCAATACACAACAACAGTCTTCCATACACAACAACAGTCTTCAACACACAACAGTCTCCAATACACAACAGTCTTCCATACACAACAACAGTCTTCAATACACAACAGTCTTCAATACACAACAGTCTTCAATACACATCAGTCTTCAATACACATACATCAGTCTTCAATACACAACAACAGACTTAAAAAAATATCAGATTCAAAATGTCCAATTTGACATATACTATGGTCAAAACTAGAACTATAAAACAATGGCTAACAAATGCTCCCGCTATTCCTCATTTGCAAACATGGCAATCAAATGACTATTGTAATTGCTATCCCTCAAAACAATTTTACACCAATTGTTAGCTTAATGAGACAATATCTCAATTTTGACAAATCAGAAGTCTCAATTATGTTTCCATAGTAACAGTTCTGGAAGCATCTGATGTCTTGATTATTTGTTATTATTTGATCTAGTTTGAATAAAATTTATTTAAGGACCAATGACCTATTGGCCATAACACAATAGCTGTGTAGAGGGACTTGTTATCATGGCAACCAAAATTTCTAGAGAAAAAATAAAATAAAAACAACCTCATGCACACTTCACATATTCCTTAACATTTGTTTGTATGGTTTTATATCTCACTGAGTGGCATCATGGGCCATAACTCTAGTAAAAAAATGACGAAGAATCATGGCTTTCAGGGAGACACAAGAACATGCAATGGATAACTAAATAACGTATGCAAAGTTTTGTTGAAATCCATGCATAATCCTGGGGGGGGGGGGGGGGGGGGGGGGGGGGGGGGGGGGGGGAATAGATGGATCAAACAAACACAGACTACAGACACTGATTCAAGTTTATCATCACACTCATCCCCCCACCCACCCACCCAAAAAAATTGTTGCAGGGGAGTATAAACACATTTTGAAGTATTTTTAAATCTCAAGTCAATAATTTGATACATCAATCCAAATCTGATAGTGTTTTCATGCTAGTTTATGACCATGAGTAACCAAGTAGGTCTAAAAGATTCATGGGCTAGTTTTCTTTAACAAAATTTGAAATAGCCAATGCTAAATTCTCCTGCAATTCATTCATTTATTCAGTAAACGAAATTTTACTTAATTCAATTATATATTAAGATTTAATGTTAATTTGATAAAGAATCAAGTTTAACATTATTTTGGGAGTTGATTTAACATGATGAAGTATATTAAGGAGTCTACAAGGGTGTAAGTTTCCCTACTGCCGGCCAACAGATGTACCAAGCCTATCTCAATAAACTTCCCTAATAAATATCATCAGAATTTATTCCTGTATTTCCATAGACTTTGGTTAATGATGTTTCAGATCAACTTGGGTTAGTAAAGCTGTTTGGTAATTTAAATTATGTGTTAGTTGCTTCGACATCTTGTTCTGTGCTATCAAGTGTGTGTTTGGAATCGGTAAAAATGGAGAGATGCCTTGATAACAGTGAGGCCTACACTGGCACCAAATACTGACGGAGAAAGTGATTTCCATTGGAATCCGAGTATAATAAGAAAAGAGCCAGTCACAAAGCACAGTCAACCACCCATAATGGCCAAGTTGTGTTTAAACTAATAACACATAACTAACAATATCCTCCACAAGGTGAAAGGCAGGCAGATTCAGCGGTACAGGTAATCCCTCCTTAATTAAATATCATAAATGGCCGCCATTATCTTGCCCAGAGAATACCGCCACTCAGAGGAGTGGGGAAGCATGTTCTGTGATGGTGAATTATGGACTTAAAACAAAAATCTGGTTCAGCATTCTTTTCTAGCAACTACAAAATAATCTGTTACAGATATGTAGGTTTCACACAAAAGAATGGTCTCCGAATGCAGTTTAAAATACATCGAGTAATTTCATATAATAGTTTCACATGTTAAATAGGGATAAATGGTCCTCATTTATTCATGAAAAAAGTGCAAGGCAAAATAAATATGGAAATACTTCCCTATCAATATATGCAGACAGATTTACATTATTTAGATTGTTCAGCAAATAGAAAAGGGAGGGTGCTATTGAGACAGTTGAAGACATAAAACATTGACGATGGATGGAAATTTTAAAGCAGGAAATATCACAGCCAGGTAATTATCCTTCCACAATGGCCACGCAGACCATTGATGGTTAAGTAAACCTTTTGTAATACTACTACAATTCTTTTGGGGTCATTAGGCCATTGTGACCATCTCTTTGATTTTCAGACATAACATTTTTTCGAAGAATATAAAGTTAATTAATCATCTACAAAAATATACAGCATTGCATTGTTTGGTGGAAGGGTAAACTGATCCGTCCAATCAGAACCTCCTACCTGTATATTATTTCCAATCAATCACCATCACAATACTAAATCTTCGTTTCTGATCCTGTTTTGTACCCGAGTCTTTCATGTACTCATTATTCAAAGTTTTCTTTAAAATGAAACTTCCTTTCTACCACAATGACTTCTAATTTGGTGAATTACAACAGAATATTTGATTTCTAAATATACAACGCCTACAGAATATTAGTTTGTGTTTGCCAGTGTTATTTTTGTGTACTGAATTGATTTCAATGACAATGTTCTGTGCAAAGTACAGCCGATGTTAATTGACTTTGTCATTCTATTATGAATGATAACTATAAATTCCTGTTGATAAAGGAAATATGAATGACTTTACCTTGATTTACACAATTCCAATTGCTTGTACATGCTTTACTGGTCCCATACTCACCTATTTTCTTGACAGGTAGGGCTCCAGAGGCCAGACAGACCACACCTTGTGCTCAGACTATACAAACCAAATAACTCTTTATTAATGTCATACACCACCAGACTTTGCCCTTCTATCCAAATTATCAGAATTCATCACACCATTGTCATGATGCAAATTGATGTTATAGAATGGTTTTGAATGTGAGGACAAAAGTTTGATTTGTAATGATGTGACCCAGGGGAACAGTGTCAAAAACAAATCCTAGATCATGAGAGCACATGTATTGTATAATCAGGATGGTGTGACCGTACATGTACATTGTATAATCTTCACAGGATGATGGCACCATACATGTATATTGTATGATCTTCACAGGACGATGTGACCGTACATGTACTTTGTATAATCTTCACAGGACGATGTGACCGTACATGTACTTTGTATAATCTTCACAGGACGATAAGACCTTACATGTACATTGTATAATCTTCACAGGACGATGGGACCATACATGTACATTGTATAATCTTCACAGGACGATAAGACCATACATGTACATTGTATAATCTTCATAGGGCGATGGGACCATACATGTACATTGTATAATCTTCACAGGACGATGGGACCATACATGTACATTGTATAATCTTCACAGGACGATAGCACCATACATGTACATTGTATAATCTTCTAGGACGATGGGACCATACATGTACATTGTATTATCTTCACAGGACAATGAGACCATACATGTACATTGTATAATCTTCACAGGACAATGTGACCATACATGTACATTGTATAATCTTCACAGGACGATGGCACCATACATGTACATTGTATAATCATTGTATAATCTTCACAGGACGATGGCACCATACATGTACATTGTATAATCATTGTATAATCTTCCAGGACGATGGGACCATACATTTACATTGTATAATCCTTATGAGACAGTGAGAACATACATGTACATTATATAATACTCATGGGAGTGTAATGTTCATTTAACAGAATTGTTTGATTTCAATCAAGTAGTCTTGTAACTTGGTTAACCAATTTGTAACTAAGTGATACTGCTTGTTACATGGTAATTTAGCTGGGTGCATGGTAACTTAGCTGGGTACATGGTAACCTAACTGGGTACATGGTAACCTAATTGGGTACATGGTAACTTAGCTGGGTACATTGTAACCTAACTGGGTACATGGTAACTTAGCTGGGTACATGGTAACCTAACTGGGTACATGGTAACTTAGCTGGGTACATGGTAATCTAACTGGGTACATGGTAACTGAGCTGGGTAATGGTAACTGAGCTGGGTAATGGTAACTTAGCTGGGTACATGGTAACTTAGCTTGGTACATGGTAACCTAACTGGGTACATTGTAACCTAGCTGGGTACATGGTAACCTAACTGGGTACATGGTAACTTAGCTGGGTACATTGTAACCTAACTGGGTACATGGTAAATTAGCTGGGTACATGGTAACCTAACTGGGTACATGGTAACTTAGCTGGGTACATGGTAATCTAACTGGGTACATGGTAACTGAGCTGGGTAATGGAAACTGAGCTGGGTAATGGTAACTTAGCTGGGTACATGGTAACTTAGCTTGGTACATGGTAACCTAACTGGGTACATTGTAACCTAGCTGGGTACATGGTAACCTAACTGGGTACATGGTAACTTAGCTGGGTACATGGTAACCTAACTGGGCACATGCTTACCTAACTGGGCACATGGTAATCTAACTGGGTACATGGTAACTTAGCTGGGTACATTGTAACCTAACTGAGTACATGGTAACCTAACTGAGTACATGGTAACCTAACTGGGTACATGGTAACCTAACTAGGTACATAGTAACCTAACTGGGCACATGGTAACCTAACTGGGTAATGGTAACTTAGCTGGGTACATGGTTACCTAGTGAATTCCTTGGTACATGCTTACCATGAAAGGTTGTCAGATGATGGTGACTGTGAGATTGTTTGGGATTAAATGAGAAACTGAGGGATATGCACCTTAAATCAGTGAAGAAAATGTCAAGGAGCTCCACCACAATCAATGTTTGTATATGATAAAGATCCCTATCTACAAAATATCATCAGTAATGTCTGGAGTAAGACTCCGACCAGAAAATCTAACTGATGCTCACAAGAAAGACAAATCATATCAATAAATACTAGGTACTGGATTCGGAATGATAATGGAGTGACAAGGTCATATTCAAGAGATGAATAGAGTGACAAGGTCATATTCCAGAGATGAAGTTAGAACATAACTTTCACCAACAGAAAAAAATCTTTCTGGGAAAATCAAACTTGTACAAAATATTTGTTATCTTTGCACTTAGTTTTTAATGTTTCAGTGATTTAAAAGTGATACACTTAAAACTTCTAAAATTGAGTAACAGGCACTCTGTAGTGTAACAAAAATCACATATGATGTAGCTATGGGTCTCACTGTCTAAAACCGCACCATAATAGGGGATAACATTCTTCGTCTGAGGTCTACGGTTGGAAATAGCCCAGGCTTCACACTGCCTATGTAACATTTACATTTTTACTTAAAAGATCCAGATAATAAAACTTATGATAAAATCGAGATCAAAGGTCATTTAATACTATTGATGAATTTGTATTGATAAAAACAAAACTATAATTAACAATTTGATTTTGGATAAACTTGAGGTAAAATTCTCATGCATTCAAGAACTTTTTTTGCCTCCAAATTGCCAAAATTAAATAAATTTGATGTTTTTATGTAAGAAATGTCAGCAAGATGATGTCAACTGCCTGTAGCAGCTATGGGAAGTAGATAAGGAGGAGGGCATGATCGACATGGCAACAAGTTCGTTACCACGCCAACAGCTGCTGCAACACTTAAACAAAAATGAGGAAAGACAAAAAATTATAATAAGGTTATTTAGTACAGTGAGCACTTGAATTCAGGCTGATAAGATGTTTTGGCCCCAGGCTCTGACCCACAGGGGGGGAGGAGAAATACAAAGATGGGTGATACCCGAGCTAACCATTTATTAAGGTATACCCTCATTCTATGATCAACATAACAAATAATCAGTTTTACAGGCATTTTGTGAGCTCTGCGGGAAGGTGATGATGAAAACAGACTGTCGGGGTAGAATTGGTTAACTTCCTGTGCCATGTGATAAGATTTTGATTCTTGTCTTAGATGAAACGACTTGTAACAGTGGTCATTCTTTAAGTGGGATGATAATTAGGTGAAGCTCTCTCCAGGACTGGGCCCACAAAGACTGCCAGACTCAGTCGGGCCCAGCACACCTCTGGTCGAAGAGATACCTCAGATAAAAACAAACAGAAATTTTATAATCAGCTCTCAGGCCTATCAAATAATATATATCTGTCACTCTCGTTTAAAACAAAATAATTTATCAGAACTTTTGGTCTGAAGTAAAATTTTATTGAACATTTTCCCCCTATTATAAAATCTATTAATCTATTAATTTCAAAAAAATAAATAAAAAATAAACAAACAATGATTGTAGAAATCAGACAGACCTTTGATCTTATAATCCAGATGATCATTCATGTTTCAAAATAAACTGTATAAAATAGCCATATATCTCTTTAAAGCCAAAAACTTCTGAATATAGTCAGATTTTCTTTAAAATTTCATTAAAATGTATGTCATGCAGGGTTAATGCTATACAAGTGCATTTTATATATATATATATATGTTATCAGCTCTTCTCGGGAACAGTACTATGATATATCAAACATATATGGGAGCTGCAAACTATACAATCACGAAATTGAAAAGATCTCTGAAGAGCTGGTATGATAAATTTCAATTAATATCTGTTGATATGTGAAACAAATATAAAGTCAACACCAGAGAAATAAAGAAAGAAAATGATCCACTGGAGTTTGAACTAAGGAAGTGCCAATAAATTTGATTGGTTTGAATAGGTTTGAACTCCAGCACTCGGTAGAACATTACATTTTGACTTTGTGCATTTGTTTCAACTTGCATTCATGAGAAATGAAATGAAGTTTGAAATCAATTGCCCTACAATACTGATGTATGTTGATTTGGACGGTTTGTTTTCACTACCAAGGAAATCATGTGATACATAATGTATAATTTATTTGTGATGTCATTAAGATGTTATCACATGTGTCATACAATATTTATGACATATCAGTATATATATTACATGGCAGAATGGGCATATCATGTAAAGTTTTTTGTTTAATGGTTCAAATTGTCAAGATTTTAGTTACCAAAAGTCAAAATTTTTACCAGTAGGTTTAGATGAAATCCAACTGCATTGATATAATAAGTACAAACTGAAATGGGAAACGATAACAGAAGTCCCCAAAATGCCTCCCATAATCATGAACATGCGAATGTCGTGGCTATGGCAACAAAACCCCTATAAACCAATTCATAGAAATTAAGAATGTTTAAATTTCGACCAATCAGAAACCTGTGTGTGGTTAAAATGTCAGTTACACCCATATGGTTGACTTTGCAGTATCCTAATACCCCTATATACAAATTTTTCATCAAAATTGGATAATATGTAAATTTCCATCAATCAGAGGCCATTTTTGGGGTTGTTTTTTTTTCGAAAATAAATGCTGCTATTGTTTTTGCAGTGCTTTACAATACCTACATTTACATACTAAATTTCAAAGAAATCAGACAATATCTACATTTGACCAATAGTAAACCTCCAACAAAGTGTTATCGAATTCCACTGAATAGTAAAAGAGTTATAGCAAATTTGCTTTTTAGCCAATCAGAGGCCATGGTGGCCATCTTGGATGCAAAAGAAAAAGAAGGTGGAATTCCATTGCACACTCCCTTACCATGATGAACTCTTGAAGTTTTGAATTAATCTGTTAAAATTATTGAAGGGAAACCATTGTGTGCCCGCTCCCCACCCAAAACGGACATAACACAAGGGGAGGAAACTCAACCTACATACAGGATTATTGCCAGCAAATTTCATTGAAATTCCCCGAGTCGTTTAGGAGGAGTAGTTGGAAAATCATTGTGTCTACAGATAGACGACAGGCAGACGGACAACTTAAAGCATATCCCCCCTCCCAATAACTTTGTTGCGTGGGGTATAATGATATTAACAGTATGATTGAATGTGTGTCAACTTGCTTTAGGTTGAGTAAAGTCATGGATTCCATGACAGCTGATGTGAAGGGAACCTCTACATAGCATATGCATACAAAATGGACACTGATATTCTGCTAAATAATATGATAAATATAGAAACCAAACACCTGAATCAACTTATCCCTTAAATTGGTCCATTCCTAGAGCTTTGTTTGCTCTAGAATAATACTGGTACATTGCTATCTTCATGGAACAGACTAAACCTCTATAATCCGGCACCTGCTAATAGAGACATTACCCTGACCACAACCTATTGTATATCCATGGACTGGTGCCAGCAAATTAACAGCCATCAAATCTGCGATAAGTTTTATTCCTTTTGAAAAATTTGTTTGATTCCTAAGAAATTCTGACATGACATTTTTAGTAGCGAAATTTCCAATTAAGTGTCCTTGATAAAGGACAGATTGCAAGTTCATGACGACTCATATGCAACCAATCAAAATACCAAACTGTTTCAAACACAGAGGTCTAAACTCTATTTGTAAGGTTTAGAATATTATTTTGATAGAAGCCATATTCTAAAGCTTTTGGTATTCGTAACACTGCATGTTTGGCACGACCTGGCATGCTTTGTGTTGACGAATGTTCTCTGTAGTAACAGGGAGTTTAACCTTGGCCGAAACGCTACACACGTGTGGGACTACCAATGTGTTCCACCCCTCTTCCAACACGTGTTTATATTCGGCTACATTACACAAGATATAAATACAATCTTATCTTTCATCTCCCGCTAACAAAAAACTCTTTAAGAAACTTTCAGGAATAAAGATCTACTGACATTTACTCAGTCTGCTACTGAAGATTAAAAAGGAATCTTGAGCGTGACTAATTTCAGTGTCCTTTGAAGTGGCAACAATTTCAATGTGCAGCAATGATAATTAAAACAATCTCTTAACAATAAAAGTTAACAGGACTGACACATATATCTTTACTAGGAACACAGTCCTCATTCATACATATCGTTTATGTGTATGTTATTCCCTCAGTCTACACCAGTCATCCACCATCCAATGAAAAATGAGTTGAAGTATTGAGCTATTTTCGTATCATTGTCTTAGTCCCTGAATGTTGATCTCCTATCTACATAGAGTCTGTCAACTCAAATGTACCATCTGTTATTAACAATCTACAAAAAACAACATTAAAACCAAACAATCCATTTCCACACTTTGACTGACCCTTCAAACAGCATGAGGGACAATTGTTCCTCGTCTATAATAAACTTAACACGTCCTTGCAATTATACATTATATATTGACTCTCCGTAGTGACAATGGTCACCCGACAATAAACATTGACGAGACGAGGTGTGGAAGCAGCCGACTAAAACAGGCCCGTAAACCAACCATTGTTATTCATTGACAAGAAAACTTTTTTTTGTCTGCCTCTCAAAAATGACAATAACAAAATTGAGTGACACTTTTTAAAGGATCGTTAAACTGCGTCACTTCTCAATCGTTGATTTGAATGTAAAACACATTATCTTCACTTCGAATATGACATAATGTTTACGGCTTGTAAGAAAGTCCACTGCGCGAGCATCATTCAAGGCTGGAGAACATAGGCCTATTTGATGTGGGGTGTTGGAGCCGAGATCTATAACATCTAACACTGATACCAGACATCTATTTGGACAGCCATACATCGCTAACCTTCAAAATGCCACAATTCTTCCCATCACAAAGACAAAATTTAAGTCATTTAGAACACGATTTGAGTTTGAACACGCAAGACAAATTCAATTGTTATGAACATATAGCTGGTACTGTTAATGAAAGCTGGGATATTATATCAATTATCAAATATAAATGGCCAACACTAGACAGGTGACTAAGAGCGCCCCTAAATTAATTTTCATATTCGTACATTTCGTCAATACCTTCACAGTGCATGTCAATCTAAGTGTTCTTTTATCACTTTTAACTTAATGCTTTCTGCTAATGACTTTTAACAAAAGCAGTCATTATTTATTGCAAAAGTTTAAAAATGTTGACTTTTGAATCATTTATTATGCTGGTTTACAATACAAAACCTACCCATGTTTTTAAGTGAACTTTTAAAGAAATGTCATGTTTGCGTCCTGTTTTGTATATAGAAGTCTGTTCGACTAGACAAACTCCTTACCAAAGACTGGAAGATAAGAAGCTCATTCTATGACAATACAGTAAGATGAAATGAACATTTGTGACCTGTGGCTCTCTGCCCGACATCCAATTGACACACAATGCTTCTCCTTGATGATGTGTAAAACCGACCACATTAAGCCGCTAATACCATACACTTAAATACAGTGTCGTGCTTACTGTCAATCCAACGTTCATTGTCACCTTCCCAATTCTGTAATCACCACAGGTAAAAATATACATAGGTATATCATTGACTTCTTTTCAATTGTTCAAATTCCAAATTGGCTAACGATAAATGTTTTTAAATGTCAATATTAACCACTACGACTATCAGAGCCAGACAGAACAGTATCCAACTAGTAGCAGTATGTCCGCTAATCAAAACCTAGTGAAGTCATCTCTCAACCACAAACCTAGTGATATTATCACTAACCACAACCCTAGTGATAGTTATCTCTCAACCACACAACCCTAGTGATAGTCTTCTCAACCACACAACCTAGTTGACAGTCTATCTCTCAACCACACACCTAGTGATAGTCTATCTCTCAACCAACAACCTAGTGATAGTCTATCTCAACAACAACCTAGTGTAGTCTATCTCTCAACACACAACCCTAGTGATAGTCTATCACATCAACCACACAACCCTAGTGATAGTCTATCCTCAATCACACAACCCTAGTGATAGTCTATCTCTCAACCACACAACCTAGTGATGTCTATCTCTCAACACAACAACCCAGTGGATAGTCTATCTCTCAACCACACAACCCTAGTGATAGTCTATCTCTCCAACCACACAACCCTAGTGATAGTCTATCTCTCAACCACACAACCCTAGTGATAGTCTATCTCTCAACCACACAACCCTAGTGATAGTCTATCTCTCAACCACACAACCCTAGTGATAGTCTATCTCTCAACCACACAACCCTAGTGATAGTCTATCTCTCAACCACACAACCCTAGTGATAGTCTATCTCTCAACCACACAACCCTAGTGATAGTCTATCTCTCAACCACACAACCCTAGTGATAGTCTATCTCTCAACCACACAACCCTAGTGATAGTCTATCTCTCAACCACACAACCCTAGTGATAGTCTATCTCTCAACCACACAACCCTAGTGATAGTCTATCTCTCAACCACACAACCCTAGTGATAGTCTATCTCTCAACCACACAACCCTAGTGATAGTCTATCTCTCAACCACACAACCCTAGTGATAGTCTATCTCTCAACCACACAACCCTAGTGATAGTCTATCTCTCAACCACACAACCCTAGTGATAGTCTATCTCTCAACCACACAACCCTAGTGATAGTCTATCTCTCAACCACACAACCCTAGTGATAGTCTATCTCTCAACCACACAACCCTAGTGATAGTCTATCTCTCAACCACACAACCCTAGTGATAGTCTATCTCTCAACCACACAACCCTAGTGATAGTCTATCTCTCAACCACACAACCCTAGTGATAGTCTATCTCTCAACCACACAACCCTAGTGATAGTCTATCTCTCAACCACACAACCCTAGTGATAGTCTATCACTCAACCACACAACCCTAGTGATAGTCTATCTCTCAACCACACAACCCTAGTGATAGTCTATCTCTCAACCACACAACCCTAGTGATAGTCTATCTCTCAACCACACAACCCTAGTGATAGTCTATCTCTCAACCACACAACCCTAGTGATAGTCTATCTCTCAACCACACAACCCTAGTGATAGTCTATCTCTCAACCACACAACCCTAGTGATAGTCTATCTCTCAACCACACAACCCTAGTGATAGTCTATCTCTCAACCACACAACCCTAGTGATAGTCTATCTCTCAACCACACAACCCTAGTGATAGTCTATCTCTCAACCACACAACCCTAGTGATAGTCTATCTCTCAACCACACAACCCTAGTGATAGTCTATCTCTCAACCACACAACCCTAGTGATAGTCTATCTACTCAACCACACAACCCTAGTGATAGTCTATCTCTCAACCACACAACCCTAGTGATAGTCTATCTCTCAACCACACAACCCTAGTGATAGTCTATCTCTCAACCACACAACCCTAGTGATAGTCTATCTCTCAACCACACAACCCTAGTGATAGTCTATCTCTCAACCACACAACCCTAGTGATAGTCTATCTCTCAACCACACAACCCTAGTGATAGTCTATCTCTCAACCACACAACCCTAGTGATAGTCTATCTCTCAACCACACAACCCTAGTGATAGTCTATCTCTCAACCACACAACCCTAGTGATAGTCTATCTCTCAACCACACAACCCTAGTGATAGTCTATCTCTCAACCACACAACCCTAGTGATAGTCTATCTCTCAACCACACAACCCTAGTGATAGTCTATCTCTCAACCACACAACCCTAGTGATAGTCTATCTCTCAACCACACAACCCTAGTGATAGTCTATCTCTCAACCACACAACCCTAGTGATAGTCTATCTCTCAACCACACAACCCTAGTGATAGTCTATCTCTCAACCACACAACCCTAGTGATAGTCTATCTCTCAACCACACAACCCTAGTGATAGTCTATCTCTCAACCACACAACCCTAGTGATAGTCTATCTCTCAACCACACAACCCTAGTGATAGTCTATCTCTCAACCACACAACCCTAGTGATAGTCTATCTCTCAACCACACAACCCTAGTGATAGTCTATCTCTCAACCACACAACCCTAGTGATAGTCTATCACTCAACCACACAACCCTAGTGATAGTCTATCACTCAACCACACAACCCTAGTGATAGTCTATCTCTCAACCACACAACCCTAGTGATAGTCTATCTCTCAACCACACAACCCTAGTGATAGTCTATCTCTCAACCACACAACCCTAGTGATAGTCTATCTCTCAACCACACAACCCTAGTGATAGTCTATCTCTCAACCACACAACCCTAGTGATAGTCTATCTCTCAACCACACAACCCTAGTGATAGTCTATCTCTCAACCACACAACCCTAGTGATAGTCTATCTCTCAACCACACAACCCTAGTGATAGTCTATCTCTCCAACCACACAACCCTAGTGATAGTCTATCTCTCAACCACACAACCCTAGTGATAGTCTATCACTCCAACCACACAACCCTAGTGATAGTCTATCTCTCAACCACACAACCCTAGTGATAGTCTATCTCTCCACCACACAACCCTAGTGATAGTCTATCTCTCAACCATACAACCCTAGTGATAGTCTATCACTCAACCACACAACCCTAGTGATAGTCTATCTCTCAACCACACAACCCTAGTGATAGTCTATCTCTCAACCACACAACCCTAGTGATAGTCTATCACTCAACCACACAACCCTAGTGATAGTCTATCTCTCGACCACACAACCCTAGTGATAGTCTATCTCTCAACCACACAACCCTAGTGATAGTCTATCTCTCAACCACACAACCCTAGTGATAGTCTATCTCTCAACCACACAACCCTAGTGATAGTCTATCTCTCAACCACACAACCCTAGTGATAGTCTATCTCTCAACCACACAACCCTAGTGATAGTCTATCTCTCAACCACACAACCCTAGTGATAGTCTATCTCTCAACCACACAACCCTAGTGATAGTCTATCTCTCAACCACACAACCCTAGTGATAGTCTATCTCTCAACCACACAACCCTAGTGATAGTCTATCTCTCAACCACACAACCCTAGTGATAGTCTATCTCTCAACCACACAACCCTAGTGATAGTCTATCTCTCAACCACACAACCCTAGTGATAGTCTATCTCTCAACCACACAACCCTAGTGATAGTCTATCTCTCAACCACACAACCCTAGTGATAGTCTATCACTCCAGCCCCACAACCCTAGTGATAGTCTATCACTCCAGCCCCACAACCCTAGTGATAGTCTATCTCTCAACCACACAACCCTAGTGATAGTCTATCACTCAACCACACAACCCTAGTGATAGTCTATCACTCAACCACACAACCCTAGTGATAGTCTATCTCTCAACCACACAACCCTAGTGATAGTCTATCTCTCAACCACACAACCCTAGTGATAGTCTATCACTCAACCACACAACCCTAGTGATAGTCTATCTCTCAACCACACAACCCTAGTGATAGTCTATCACTCAACCACACAACCCTAGTGATAGTCTATCACTCAACCACACAACCCTAGTGATAGTCTATCTCTCAACCACACAATCCTATTGATAGTCTATCTCTCAACCACACAACCCTAGTGATAGTCTATCACTCAACCACACAACCCTAGTGATAGTCTATCTCTCAACCATACAACCCTAGTGATAGTCTATCACTCAACCACACAACCCTAGTGATAGTCTATCACTCAACCACACAACCCTAGTGATAGTCTATCTCTCAACCACACAATCCTATTGATAGTCTATCTCTCAACCACACAACCTAGTGATAGTCTATCTCTCAACCACACAACCCTAGTGATAGTCTATCTCTCCAGCCCCACAACCCTAGTGATAGTCTATCTCTCCAACCACACAACCCTAGTGATAGTCTATCACTCAACCACACAACCCTAGTGATAGTCTATCACTCAACCACACAACCTAGTGATAGTCTATCTCTCAACCACACAACCCTAGTGATAGTCTATCTCTCAACCACACAACCTAGTGATAGTCTATCTCTCAACCACACAACCCTAGTGATAGTCTATCTCTCCAACCACACAACCCTAGTGATAGTCTATCACTCAACCACACAACCCTAGTGATAGTCTATCTCTCCAACCCCACAACCCTAGTGATAGTCTATCTCTCCAACCACACAACCCTAGTGATAGTCTATCTCTCCAACCTCACAACCCTAGTGATAGTCTATCTCTCAACCACACAACCCTAGTGATAGTCTATCACTCAACCACACAACCCTAGTGATAGTCTATCACTCAACCACACAACCCTAGTGATAGTCTATCTCTCAACCACACAACCCTAGTGATAGTCTATCACTCAACCACACAACCCTAGTGATAGTCTATCTCTCAACCACACAACCCTAGTGATAGTCTATCTCTCAACCACACAACCCTAGTGATAGTCTATCTCTCCAAACACACAACACTAGTAATAGTCTCTCACTCAACCACACAACCCTAGTGATAGTCTATCACTCAACCACACAACCCTAGTGATAGTCTATCTCTCAACCACACAACCCTAGTGATAGTCTATCTCTCAACCACACAACCCTAGTGATAGTCTATCTCTCGACCACACAACCCTAGTGATAGTCTATCTCTCAACCACACAACTCTAGTGATAGTCTATCACTAAACCACACAACCCTAGTGATAGTCTATCTCTCAACCACACAACCCTAGTGATAGTCTATCACTCAACCACACAACCCTAGTGATAGTCTATCTCTCGACCACACAACCCTAGTGATAGTCTATCTCTCAACCACACAACCCTAGTGATAGTCTATCACTCGACCACACAACCCTAGTGATAGTCTATCTCTCAACCACACAACCCTAGTGATAGTCTATCTCTCAACCACACAACCCTAGTGATAGTCTATCACTCAACCACACAACCCTAGTGATAGTCTATCTCTCCAAACACACAACCCTAGTGATAGTCTATCTCTCAACCACACAACCCTAGTGATAGTCTATCACTCAACCACACAACCCTAGTGATAGTCTATCACTCAACCACACAACCCTAGTGATAGTCTATCACTCAACCACACAACCCTAGTGATAGTCTATCACTCAACCACACAACCCTAGTGATAGTCTATCTCTCAACCACACAACCCTAGTGATAGTCTATCTCTCAACCACACAACCCTAGTGATAGTCTATCTCTCCAGCCACACAACCCTAGTGATAGTCTATCTCTCAACCACACAACCCTAGTGATAGTCTATCACTCAACCACACAACCCTAGTGATAGTCTATCTCTCTAACCCCACAACCCTAGTGATAGTCTATCACTCAACCACACAACCCTAGTGATAGTCTATCACTCAACCACACAACCCTAGTGATAGTCTATCTCTCCAACCACACAACCCTAGTGATAGTCTATCTCTCAACCACACAACCCTAGTGATAGTCTATCACTCAACCACACAACCCTAGTGATAGTCTATCACTCAACCACACAACCCTAGTGATAGTCTATCTCTCAACCACACAACCCTAGTGATAGTCTATCACTCAACCACACAACCCTAGTGATAGTCTATCACTCAACCACACAACCCTAGTGATAGTCTATCTCTCCAAACACACAACCCTAGTGATAGTCTATCTCTCAACCACACAACCCTAGTGATAGTCTATCTCTCAACCAGACAACCCTAGTGATAGTCTATCTCTCCAACCACACAACCCTAGTGATAGTCTATCTCTCAACCACACAACCCTAGTGATAGTCTATCTCTCAACCATACAACCCTAGTGATAGTCTATCTCTCCAGCCCCACAACCCTAGTGATAGTCTATCTCTCCAACCCCACAACCCTAGTGATAGTCTATCTCTCAACCATACAACCCTAGTGATAGTCTATCTCTCAACCCCACAACCCTAGCGATAGTCTATCTCTCCAACCCCACAACCCTAGTGATAGTCTATCTCTCCAACCACACAACCCTAGTGATAGTCTATCTCTCAACCACACAACCCTAGTGATAGTCTATCTCTCAACCACACAACCCTAGTGATAGGCTATCTCTCAACCACACAACCCTAGTGATAGTCTATCACTCCACCACACAACCCTAGTGGTAGTCTATCTCTCACCCATACAACCCTAGTGATGGTCTATCTCTCCAGTCACAAAATCCTAGTGATAGTCTATCTCTCCAACCCCACAACCCTAGTGATAGTCTCTCTCCAACCACACAACCCTAGTGATAGTCTATCTCTCAACCACACAACCCTAGTGATAGTCTATCTCTCAACCACACAACCCTAGTGATAGTCTATCTCTCAACCACACAACCCTAGCGATAGTCTATCACTCAACCACACAACCCTAGCGATAGTCTACTCTCAACCACACAACCCTAGCGATAGTCTATCTCTCAACCACACAACCCTAGTGATAGTCTATCTCTCAACCACACAACCCTAGTGATAGTCTATCTCTCAACCACACAACCCTAGTGATAGTCTATCTCTCAACCACATAACCCTAGTGATAGTCTATCTCTCAACCACACAACCCTAGTGATAGTCTATCTCTCAACCACACAACCCTAGTGATAGTCTATCTGTCAACCATACAACCCTAGTGATAGTCTATCTCTCCAACCACACAACCCTAGTGATAGTCTATCTCTCACCCATACAACCCTAGTGATGGTCTATCTCTCAACCCCACAACCCTAGTGATAGTCTATCTCTCAACCAGACAACCCTAGTGATAGTCTATCTCTCAACCAGACAACCCTAGTGATAGTCTATCACTCAACCAGACAACCCTAGTGATAGTCTATCTCTCAACCAGACAACCCTAGTGATAGTCTATCACTCAACCAGACAACCCTAGTGATAATCTATCTCTCAACCACACAACCCTAGTGATAGTCTATCTCTCAACCACACAACCCTAGTGATAGTCTATCTCTCAACCACACAACCCTAGCGATAGTCTATCACTCAACCACACAACCCTAGCGATAGTCTATCTCTCAACCACACAACCCTAGTGATAGTCTATCTCTCAACCACACAACCCTAGTGATAGTCTATCTCTCAACCACACAACCCTAGTGATAGTCTATCTCTCAACCACACAACCCTAGTGAAAGTCAAACACTAGTCACACAACCTAAGTGAAAGTTCAACACTAGGCACACAACCCTACTGAGAGGTACTAGTCACACAACCCTACTGACAGGTACTAGTATCACAACCCTACTGACAGGTACTAGTCACACAACCCTACTGACAGGTACTAGTCACACAACCCAAGTGACAGTTCAACCCAAGTAACACACCCCTGGTAAAAGATAAACACTTTAATCACACAACCCTAGTGATAGTTCAACACTAGTCACACAACCCTAGTGATAGTTCAACACTAGTCACACAACCCCTCTGACAGGTGCTCAAGTGTTAGCCACACAACCCGAGTGATTAGTCACACAAACGTAGTGATAGCTCAACCCTCGTCACACAATCCCACTGACAGTTCAACACTAGTCACACAACCCTAGTGAGACACTTGTCACACGACCCTAGTGACAGACATTAGTCACACAACCCTAGTGACAGACACTTGTCATACAACCCTAGTGACAGACACTTGTCACACAACCCTAGTGACAGACACTTGTCACACAACCCTAGTGACAGACATTAGTCACACAACCCAAGTGACAGTCACTTGTCACACAACCCTAGTGACAGACATTAGTCACACAACCCTAGTGATAGACACTAGTCACACAACCTTTGTGACAGACACTTGTCACATAACCCTAGTGACAGACACTTGTCACACAACCCAAGTGACAGTCACTTGTCACACAACCCTTGTGACAGACATAAGTCACACAACCCTAGTGACAGACACTTGTCACACAACCCTAGTGACAGACATTAGTCACACAACCCTTGTGACAGACACTTGTCACACAACCCTAGTGACAGACATTAGTCACACAACCCTAGTGATAGACACTAGTCACACAACCTTTGTGACAGACACTTGTCACATAACCCTAGTGACAGACACTTGTCACACAACCCAAGTGACAGTCACTTGTCACACAACCCTTGTGACAGACATTAGTCACACAACCCTAGTGACAGACATTAGTCACACAACCCTAGTGACAGACACTAGTCACACAACCTTTGTGACAGACACTTGTCACACAACCCTAGTGTAAATCGAACACTCCAGCCACATAACCCTATTGACAGACATATTAGTCAAATAACCCTAGTGACAGACATTAGTCACACAACCCTAGTGACAGACATTAGTCACACGACCTGAGTGACAGTCCAATAATTTATCTTGTCACATAATCTTGCGAGAGACCTTCCTATACCACTGTAAAATCAGCCTCCATCTCAAACACAATTCAACATCTCCTTGGAAAAGAAACAATGAGGAATTTAATGTGTCTGAACGCAGTTTAAGTGATGCTTCTGTGTACAAGGTTTTAAATTCTTACTGCAGCTGGCAAGCTTCAAACACAACACAGGCAGGAAATATATAATAAATATATAATAACCACAAACTTCACAGATCATTTGTCAGTATCTTACCTTAACAAGTAGAAATCTACCGTAAACGTCTGGATTCACTTTCAAAAAGGGGTGCTGAAAAATAAACCAACATTACATTAAACACAAGACTGTCTGCATCTCCACTCAAATGGGGTTACGGTCTAACTATTTCAACTTTTTTTTTATCAAATATAGAAGATTTCAAGGCGGTCTGTTGTATAAGTTTTGGATTGATATATGTGATGGTGTTTGTTCACAATGAAATTGATTCTGGTCACATATTTCTATCGAATCTGGAAATAATTTGAGTACAGTACACATCTTTTTTCTTTTCCTGAATGGTTATGAAATATCTACAATTTGGTCCTGATGAACATGATAGGCAACCTCTAAGGCTCCAAAATGAATATTTCTTAGAAAAAATAAAATGCAATAAATCTTATAAGCCATTGAGAGATTGTTCATTAGAGATTTAATCAGACATGTGAACACTGAATTCTGGATACTGACCATTGGTGTATATATGTTATGGATGATTTTACATATACTGACCATAGCTTTGCCACTGACCAATCAGGGAGGTGAACAGAATGACCATAATTATCATTGACCAATGAAGGAGGTAGGCATAATGACCATTACCTTATCATTGACCAATCAGGGAGGTGAACAGAATGACCATTTCCTTGTCACTGACTAATCACGGAGGTGAACAGAATGACTATTTCCTTGCCTCTGACCAATCTGAGAGATGAACAAAATGACCCTTACTTTGTCACTCATCAATGAGAGGTAGACAGAATGATTGTTACCTTATTTTCGACTGTTGGTGAACTGTTTTAAGGAAAACCGTCTGTCAGTGTGTCACTGAAAAAGAAAAAAACATTTTAAGAAACAAGACTAAATGTGTAAATGAAATCGGTTTTACCTTAAATATACATAGTACAATCATCTACCTGAATGCTGGAACAGTGGTAGTGTTATTTTGTTGTGTCGGTTCAAGTACAATAGAGCACACATGTAACACAATTCCATATCATGCAAAAACCTGAGAAACAAACAATCCTATAGCCGTCATTCTGCAGATGCAACAATGGTGGCTATGTGCAGCCAAATAGCACCTTACCCTCTACTGGTCAATGATGCACCAGCCTATTCTCAAAATATTGTTTATCAACAGCTAAGACAATTTAAAATTCTCCAAAGAATTTAATCCTGAGACTCAGCATCAGAAAACAAAAGAAACAAAAGGACAATGTCTAGTTTTTCTTTTCTTCAAATTGTATGCATCCTACCACCGCCTGTGTGTAATACGAGAGATAACTTCACTGCAGATACATTTCAAAGTGTTATTTTTCTGTGAAAGAAAAACGCAAGAATTGTGAGACAAGTACAATAGGGTATGTAATAGGACCTGCAGATGACAAGTCATTCTACCTGGTGGAGCGCACAGGGTGGCATGTATTGTTACGGTCACACCTCAGCGACAGTCTACAGTGATGGGTGGTGCCTGTCGGCAGGAAGAGGCCACTATATCAGAACCACATATTGTTGTCAAATTGTTTTTCATATTTCATTGTAGGCGCCAATATGTTGCCCCTTTGATGTGTAAAACTGTGAATGAACATCATTTATCACAACACAAAGGTAGGATGGATATACTCTCAACAACACTCTTCCCCTCTTATTATCTGCTCCTTCTTCCTGTTTTCTTGTTCATCCACTTGCCCTTTGTCCTTTCACTCCTATCTTCCTTCCTTGCCCTCCCTTCTTTTTCTCCTAATATTTTTATCTCCTTGCCCTCCCTTCTTTTACTCCTAATATTTTCATCCCTTTGCCCCCTTCCCCTTCTTTCTCTCCTAACATTTCCATCCCCTTACCCTCCCTTCTTTTACTCCTATCTTCCTTCCTTGCTATCCTTTTCTTTTATTCCTCAATTTTTCATCCCTTTATCATCCATTATTTCCCTCCAAACATTTTCCTCCATTCATTCACTTGATCATAATCTCCTTACTCTCCTTTCTTCCTTTCATTCCTAATATCTTTTAAAATCCTTTGCCCTCATTTCTTTAGTCGTCCTTAAATGAACATAGCTGTAGAAAGGACATTACACAATACAAAACCAAAAACAAGCAATCCCTTCTTTAACACCAAAATTTTCTTCCCTTTCATCTCATTTTTTTCACTCTCAATATCTTCATCCCTTTTCTCTCCTAACTTCTTCATCCATTTTTTCATTTAATTCTCTCTTAATGCCTTTCTGTTGCTGTGGTATCTGCTTTCCCTCATCAACATCCTTCTCTGTTGCTGTGGTATCCTGCCTTCCCTCATCAACATCCTTCTCTGTTGTTGTGGTATCCTGCCTTCCTTCATCAACATCCTTCTCTGTTGTTGTGGTATCCTGCCTTCCCTCATCAACATCCTTCTCTGTAACTGTGGTATCCTGCCTTCCCTCATCAACATCCTTCACTGTTGCTGTGGTATCCTGCCTTCCTTCATCAACATCCTTCTCTGTTGCTGTGGTATCCTGCCTTCCCTCATCAACATCCTTCTCTGTTGCTGTGGTATCCTGCCTTCCCTCATCAACATCCTTCTCTGTTGCTGTGGTATCCTGCCTTCCCTCATCAACATCCTTCTATGTTGTTGTGGTATCCTGCCTTCCCTCATCAACATCCTTCTCTGTTGCTGTGGTATCCTGCCTTCCTTCATCAACATCCTTCTCTGTTACTGTGGTATCCTCCCTTCCTTCATCAACATCCTTCTCTGTTGCTGTGGTATCCTCCCTTCCTTCATCAACATCCTTCTCTGTTGCTGTGGTATCCTCCCTTCCCTCATCAGCATCCTTCTCTGTTGCTGTGGTATCCTGCCTTCCCTCATCAACACCCTTCTCTGTTGCTGTGGTATCCTGCCTTCCCTCATCAACATCCTTCTCTGTTGCTGTGGTATCCTGCCTTCTCTCATCAACATCCTTCACTGTTGCTGTGGTATCCTGCCTTCCTTCATCAACATCCTTCTCTGTTGCTGTGGTATCCTGCCTTCCCTCATCAACATCCTTCTCTGTTGCTGTAGTATCCTCCCTTCCTTCATCAACAACTTTCTCTGTTGCTGTGGTATCCTGCCTTCCTTCATCAACATCCTTCTCTGTTGCTGTGGTATCCTGCCTTCCCTCATCAACATCCTTCTCTGTTGCTGTGGTATCCTGCCTTCTCTCATCAACATCCTTCACTGTTGCTGTGGTATCCTGCCTTCCTTCATCAACATCCTTCTCTGTTGCTGTGGTATCCTGCCTTCCCTCATCAACATCCTTCTCTGTTGCTGTAGTATCCTCCCTTCCTTCATCAACAACTTTCTCTGTTGCTGTGGTATCCTGCCTTCCTTCATCAACATCCTTCTCTGTTGCTGTGGTATCCTGCCTTCCTTCATCAACATCCTTCCTGTTGCTATGGTATCTGCTTTCCCTCATCAACATCCTTCTCTTTTTAATTCCCTCATAACACCTTCGTGTTGCTGCGGTATCCTCCCTTCCCTCATCAACATCCTTCTCTGTTGCTGTGGTATCCTGCCTTCCTTCATCAACTTCCTTCTATGTTGTTGTGGTATCCTGCCTTCCCTCATCAACATCCTTCTCTGTTGCTGTGGTATCCTGCCTTCCCTCATCAGCATCCTTCTCTGTAACTGTGGTATCCTGCCTTCCCTCATCAACATCCTTCTCTGTTGTTGTGGTATCCTGCCTTCCCTCATCAACATCCTTCTCTGTTGCTGTGGTATCCTACCTTCCCTCATCAACATCCTTTGCTGTTGCTTAGTATCCTGCCTTCCCTCATCAACATTCTTCTCTGTAACTGTGGTATCCTGCCTTCCCTCATCAGCATCCTTCTCTGTTGCTGTGGTATCCTGCCTTCCCTCATCAACATCCTTCTCTGTTGCTGTGGTATCCTGCCTTCCCTCATCAACATCCTTCTCCGTAACTGTGGTATCCTGCCTTCCTTCATCAACATCCTTCTCTGTTTCAGTGGTATCCTGCCTTCCTTCATCAACATCCTTCTCTGTTGCTGTGGTATCCTGCCTTCCCTCATCAAGATCCTTCTATGTTGTTGTGGTATCCTGCCTTCCTTCATCAACATCCTTCTCTGTTGCTGTGGTATCCTGCCTTCCCTCATCAACATCCTTCTCTGTTGCTGTGGTATCCTGCCTTCCCTCATCAACATCCTTCACTGTTGCTGTGGTATCCTGCCTTCCTTCATCAACATCCTTCTCTGTTGCTGTGGTATCCTGCCTTCCTTCATCAACAACCTTCTCTGTTGCTGTGGTATCCTGCCTTCCTTCATCAACATCCTTCTCTGTTGCTGTGGTATCCTGCCTTCCTTCATCAACATCCTTCTCTGTTGCTGTGGTATCCTGCCTTCCTTCATCAACATCCTTCCTGTTGCTATGGTATCTGCTTTCCCTCATCAACATCCTTCTCTTTTTAATTCTCTCATAACACCTTCATGTTGCTGCGGTATCCTCCCTTCCCTCATCAACATCCTTCTCTGTTGCTGTGGTATCCTGCCTTCCCTCATCAACATCCTTCTCTGTTGCTGTGGTATCCTGCCTTCCTTCATCAACATCCTTCTCTGTAACTGTGGTATCCTGCCTTCCCTCATCAACATCCTTCTCTGTTGCTGTGGTATCCTGCCTTCCCTCATCAACATCCTTCTCTGTTGCTGTGGTATCCTGCCTTCCCTCATCAACATCCTTTGCTGTTGCTTAGTATCCTGCCTTCCCTCATCAACATCCTTCTCTGTTGCTGTGGTATCCTGCCTTCCCTCATCAACATCCTTTGCTGTTGCTTAGTATCCTGCCTTCCCTCATCAACATCCTTCTCTGTTGCTGTGGTATCCTGCCTTCCCTCATCAACATCCTTTGCTGTTGCTTAGTATCCTGCCTTCCTTCATCAACATCCTTCTCTGTAACTGTGGTATCCTGCCTTCCCTCATCAGCATCCTTCTCTGTTGCTGTGGTATCCTGCCTTCCCTCATCAACATCCTTCTCTGTTGCTGTGGTATCCTGCCTTCCTTCATCAACATCCTTCTCTTTTTAATTCTCTCATAACACCTTCGTGTTGCTGCGGTATCCTCCCTTCCCTCATCAACATCCTTCTCTGTTGCTGTGGTATCCTCCCTTCCCTCATCAACATCCTTCTCTGTTGCTGTGGTATCCTGCATTACCTCATCAACATTGGTTTAGTTTGGTTTACTTTGTTTAATGTCCTTTTAACAGCTAAGGTCATTTAAGGACGGCCTCCCGTGCCTGCGACATGCATGGGTGTGGTGAGTGGGTATGTGTGTTTTGGGAGGCTGCGGTATGTTCGTGTTAAGTCTCCTTGTGATAGGCCGGAACTTTTGCCGATTTATAGTGCTACCTCACTGAAGCATACTGCCAAAGATACCCAGCAGGACACCCCACCCGGTCACATTATACTCATCAACATTCTTCACTGTTGCTGTGATATCCTGCCTTCTTTCATCAACATCTTTCTCTGTTGCTGTGGTATCCTGCCTTCCTTCATCAACATCCTTCTATGTTGTTGTGGTATCCTGCCTTCCTTCATCAACATCCTTCTCTGTTGCTGTGGTATCCTGCCTTCCTTCATCAACATCCTTCTCTGTTGCTGTGGCATCCTGCCTTCCTTCATCAACATCTTTCTCTGTTGCTGTGGTATCCTGCCTTCCTTCATCAACATCCTTCTATGTTGTTGTGGTATCCTGCCTTCCTTCATCAACATCCTTCTCTGTTGCTGTGGTATCCTGCCTTCCTTCATCAACATCCTTCTCTGTTGCAGTGGCATCCTGCCTTCCTTCATCAACATCCTTCTCTGTTGCTGTGGCATCCTGCCTTCCCTCATCAACATCCTTCTCTGTTGCTGTGGCATCCTGCCTTCCCTCATCAACATCCTTCTCACTCCTCATCACTGCCCTTAAGATTCCTTACTTCACTTCATTTCCTCCTCTTCTTCCCTATTTCCCTTTTTCTCATTACATACTCATCCTTTTCCACTTTACATACTCATCTTTATCCTCTTTACATCCTCCATCCTTTTCCTCTTTACACTCATCCTTTTCCTCTTTACATCCTCATCCTTTTCCTCTTTACACTCATCCTTTTCCTCTTTACACTCATCATTTTCCTCTTTACACTCATCATTTTCCTCTTTACATACTCAACTCTTCCTATCCCTTCTTTTTTCACTGCCTCCTCCTCCCAAACCTCTCCTCTATATCCAATCCTACTTCTATTTATTCAAAGGTAGGTTGAATAGATTGATCTGACCCAGGAATCAAGATTTTTTTGCAAAGATTGTGTTACATTTTATTAACTATTATCTCCATTCCTGTTTGATTGTGGTTGTTTTTGCAAATAACTGTGAAACTGCTAAGATATTTCAATTCAAGTCATTATCACTGGTGTGTATTTCACAAATTGTTGCGTTACAGTCTGCATGAGTTTGATATCCTCCTTTTCCTTTGTCACACACAGGTCATGTGACCATCTCCAGTCATGTAAAAACAAACACAATTTAAATATATAAATATTAGTGGATTTTATTGACTAGATACTAAAAGTATTCTAGACACTTTTGCTGCTTTTGCGTTTATTTTATTTCCCCCAATTAGATGGGCTAGACTTGTTTATTCACATAAGGCATGTTATGCAAACACTTAAAAAAACATATTTTAAATTGTTCCCACCCTGTTGAATTGTACAGCTTGTTTGTACATACCAAGCTGCCCCACTACAATAGGCAGGAACCCAAGAGATAACATCAATTTTTTAAGTGTCATATGAAATTTTGTCAAGTAACAATGTTTCTGTATATAGAAACAGAGTCATTATTATAATCTTTCTACAATGACAGGTTCGTAAACTGAACAGAACGTGATCAAAATGTTGATATGTTTCAAATAAAGTACTTAAAATGAGGGCAATGCCTTTACAAGTACATATGAATATTACAAATGTTTGATTATTGGATTTATCACCTTCTGAACAGTACCTGTTTTTAGGCAGGGTCTCCTTGTAGTAGCTGGTGGCTACCACACTGAAGAACATACACAAGTAGTAGCTGGTGGCTATCACACTGAAGAACATACACAAGTAGTAGCTGGTGGCTACCACACTGAAAAACCTACACAAGAAGTAGTAGTTGGTGGCTACCACACTGAATAACATACACAAGTAGTAGTTGGTGGCTACCACACTGAAGAGCATACACAAGAAGTAGCTGGGGCTACCACACTGAAGAACATACACAAGTAGTAGCTGGATGCTACCACACTGAAGAACATACATGAGTAGTAGCTGGTGGCTACCAAACTGAAGAACATACACGAGGCCCATGACATGCATCCCAGAGCAATTGAGGTAAAATGTCTTACACAAGGATACATCTATGACAGTACAGGACAATCTGTGATTTCAGATCCTGAGGAACCTTGAATCTTCTTTTAGGTAGAATTTTCATTCACCAAGACAATAAATTCTTTACACTGAATCAGAGATGAAATTATGTAACACCAGTTTCACTGTCACAACTATATAGGCTTTTCTCGGTGCATTCACAAAGTTAACAGTTCAGTTGTATTTCAGATTTCAAACTTTTTAAACCTGTTAATGGGGACATCAGATGCAAAAGAATCCACAAAACAGCAGGTATCTGTTACACAGATCGTGTCATCAATAGGGCTTTTATCCTTAGTCGTTTTTTCATCATTTTATTTGATTGTTCTGTAACAAAATTAATGTCCCCATGAGAATGTTTTCTTAAAATTCCAAAGAAATTTATTAGAAACAAAATCCCCTTCTGATTTGAAAAGTTCCTGAAGCCCTTTAAATCTCTGTGTGAAGAAACACTACAAGCGTTGAACAATAGTTAGCAATACACTTGATTCAAAATCAGCATGTCTTTGTCTCCTGACTCTAAGCGTTTGGACCTTACACTTGTCCACAAATACAAGTACACGTATGACCAGTTTCTGTCACATCCAGTGGAAACACAATGCTTCTGTGAGTGATTGCTACCATTTTACAAAGGTTTCATTCTGTCATCATTTCCTCCTGTTTTACAATGTGGGAAATTTTACTGAAATTGAGTAGCATGATATGCTGAGGATATTTGAGTTTTATTAATTCAAATGGCACAGTAAAAACGTTTTAACAATTAGTAAAAAAAATTGTGAAAATTCGTTTACATATTATTGTGGTACTTAATACAATTATCTAATAGCCAATCACAAGTGTGAACAAGAGAGTCCTGAGGGATCAAATGTCAAAATCCAAGATGGCTGCCATTTGTTTTCCCGATCAGCTATATTAATTCAAAAATCAGCCCCCTTCTTCTTCAATTTTACTAAATCATCAATTCATTTGAGGATACCAAAGTATCTCACAGCCAAGAAAACAAGAAACAAAATCCAATCATGTTTTAGGATAAAATTTTTCTGTCCATGGCAAATGTGTACTCTTATTAAAAATAAGGGTCACATCAAAGTTCACACATGGTTATATCAGAAAAATAACAACTTTTTACACAATGCATAAACTTGTCACCAAATCCAGTGAAGCTGATGAAGGGTTGCATGTCTGTACACAAAAACCTGGCGACCTTTGTCAGCCTAGTCATTGCTGCCAATGCAAGATAACAGTGCAATGCAGACTTTGGCCAATTTTTTTTGCAATATTTTCATGGTTTGATGAAATCACATAGACCGATGAAAGTTTAATGTGCGAGATTTCTGCTGTCCTAGATCACAGCTTTATATGTTCAAGAACTGTATTTCATATTGTCACATATTTTACGGATATACCATCTGATAAAAAAAAATCTATATGGGAATTAAAAATGAAGGGATATATCGATAACACAACCTCTTTCAGCAATGGCAGGTGAATTAGAATATGCACTGTGAACTCGCAACATTACTCATCTTAAATTTCAATTACAAGCAAAACTGACTCTGTAAATTGTATCTCTATTTTTCCCATCAAAATTCATTTTGAATTCCATAATGATAGAGTGACTTATCAAGATGATTTACTCATTCATTTTATCTAAATTATAATTCAAAATCACACAATTAAGATTTACTCCTGCATTTTATCTATCAAAATTATTATTAAACTCATAAAGCCATAATATTTACCACTTCAAATTTTTAAAAACTTCAAAAGGCATTTCTTTTTTTTATTTTTTTCTCCTTTCACTCTAAAATGACAATATGTAACAAGACGATTCACTTAGCATGTACTAACTGGATAATGGAGACACTATAAATCATAGCAATTCTGTATCACAATAAGAGGTTATTTACCCCCACCACAGGATAGAAAAGTCTCCTGCCAGTTGTGTTTGGACACACCTACCAAAACAATATTCATGGATGTCTTTTTTTTTTTTTTTTTCTTTTTTCAGATGTACTTTTACCAGTGAGGACTATTTTCTATAATTTATGGTAAACAGTCTAAAATTGAATATATCCTATTCTTACGATTCCACAGTTGGATGATCAGCGGTGATAGAGCTGTCAGTAGAACGCCTGTAGAACGTGAATGATGCTACAATGTTATTTAATGACAAAGAATCAATGTGGTACTGTATGATATTATAACCAGAGTTTTATCAAGAGGCTGATCTCAGATTGCTTGATTGAAGGATCATGCAATAGTGATTCTTCTACCACAGTGCCCACAACTAAGAAAAATTACAACGAAACTGTCTTTACTTTCACTGGAATACCCCAATTTATCATTAAACCTTAACAAAAAATTGTCACCTGATCAGGCGAAACAGTGAAAATGACTTGCTAATCAATGGCATGATACAAGAGACGTTCTTGTTCAGATAAAATAGACCATCAATTTAAGATCTGTAGTAGCTTTAATTATTCCTCAGTACAATGGTCACTGGCCTAATGATGTCTAAGCCAGTACAAACCTGATCAACTTTTAATTCATCTTGAAAAACACGTTTACTAATTGAGTAGATTTCTATGGATTTATTTGGTGGATGGGTAAAGTCAAAAGACACGAGACAGGACTTTATGTCAGTGGTACTTGTTTAAGTATGCTATAGAATTTGGACAAATAATTAAAGTGAATTATGTTTATATATATATAATATAAGCATGCAACACTTCCATCAGAGTAACCGATTCTATAACAATTGGCCCAGTACAATGGTCTAGCGTTACAGTCCCAACCTTGATGAGACCTTGCTAGGTACAATTACCGCTTACTCCTCCCGACCTCGTCTCAGACCCACAAACACAATTGTTGCTGTTCAGATCGACTAAACAAAACGAGATTCACAAAGATTTCTCTTTGATCGCGTTGTGACACTTGATGACAATACATGAAATCATTAAATTGGCACGATTATATCTGAGTCGCCGCCTCGATGGTCATTAGGTGAGACTAGAAGATCTATCTATTGTTGTAGGAAAATGACAGTAAATTATGTCCCCAGCATAGAATTAAACGCTCACAAATATGTGCATAAGTTTATATTGGAAACTCCACAACAAGCACACTCGCCTCACAACATGTCTAGTTGAAGGTGTAATGGCAACAGCTTTATATGCCAAATTTGTGATTGGAATAATTTGAATGTCAAGAAAGAAAAGTTAGCTGTCAGATAAAAATGGGCTGACATGCATTGTATTGCAGAATAACATGGCCCGGAGATTCTTTGTATACTCTCACATCATTGTGATCATAACTACAATTCCTGTCAAACTCTCATGCATACACACAGACCAATGAATATAACTGCATTGTCAAGTATTTCTACAATACACCACCGTTGCATTGACTGAACTACATCCTAAATACAAATTCTAAACAAACTTCCAAGATTAGAAGATTAAAAGCTTGCCAATTCCATTAAGATATAATCATGTGTGATATATTGATAGGACTGACACACATAATAATACATTTCAATGACATGTAGAGAAAATTCAAATCTAAAGGTTTCTTCACCACATTACCATATTACTTGACAAATTAGTAAACACAGTTAACGTTATCTATGATATACAGTAAACTCACATAATAACAGAAACTTGGAACACTTTGTCCAAATGTATATTAAGTTGTTCTTTCTGATGTCATGGTACCCTGTCTTATCTGATGCCATGGTTAACTGTCTTCTCTGATACCATGGTTACCTGTCTTATCTGATGTCATGGTACCCTGTCTTATCTGATGTCATGGTTACCTGTCTTATCTGATGTCATGGTACCCTGTCTTATCTGATGTCATGGTTACCCTGTCTTATCTGATGTCATGGTTACCTGTCTTATCTGATGTCATGGTACCCTGTCTTATCTGATGTCATGGTTACCTGTCTTATCTGATGTCATGGTTACCTGTCTTATCTGATGTCATGGTTACCTGTCTTATCTGATGTCATGGTACCCTGTCTTATCTGATGTCATGGTTACCTGTCTTATCTGATGTCATGGTACCCTGTCTTATCTGATGTCATGGTTACCTGTCTTATCTGATGTCATGGTTACCTGTCTGATCTGATGTCATGGTTACCTGTCTTATCCGATGTCATGGTTACCTGTCTTATCCGATGTCATGGTTACCTGTCTTATCCGATGTCATGGTTACCTGTCTTATCTGATGTCATGGTTACCTGTCTTATCCGATGTCATGGTTACCTGTCTTATCTGATGTCATGGTTACCTGTCTTATCTGATGTCATGGTTACCTGTCTTATCTGATGTCATGGTTACATGTCTTATCTGATGTCATGGTTACCTGTCTTATATGATACCATGGTTACCTGTCTTATCTGATACCATGGTTACCTGTCTTATCTGATGTCATGGTTACCTGTCTTATCTGATGTCATGGTTACCTGTCTTATCTGATGTCATGGTTACCTGTCTTATCTGATGTCATGGTTACCTGTCTTATCTGATGTCATGGTTACCTGTCTTATCTGATACCATGGTTACCTGTCTTATCTGATGTCATGGTTACCTGTCTTATCTGATGTCAAATTAACCTGTCTTATCCGATGTCATGGTTACCTGTCATACCTGATGCCATGGTTACCTGTCTTATCTGATGTCATGGTTACCTGTCTTATCTGATGTCAAATTAACCTGTTTTGTTTGATACAATCATTACCTGTCTTATTTAATGTCACAGATACTTGTCTCGACTGATGTCATGATAACTTGTCTCACCTAATGTCCTGGAAACTTGTCTCACCTGATGTCCCGGAAACTTGTCTCACCTGATGTCATGGTAACTTGTCTCATATAATGTCACAGTAACATCTGTTTTAAAATTTATCTATTTTACAACAATTGCAAAACAAGCTACACAAAAAATTATCAACCACTTGTGTTGGCCTGGACAGTAGGTTGCCAGGGGTCTTACTGTGGGAGGAAACCAGAGTACCTGGAGAATCCCATGTGGCATGGTTGGGCAGATGACCCCATACCATTTCATGTCCGGATCCAGGAAGTAACTTGGAAACATGTCTGATCTGATGTCATGGTTACTTGTACAATCTGATGTCATGGTAACTTGTACAATCTGATGTCATGGTAACTTGTACAATCTGATGTCATTACTACTTGTACAATCTGATGTCATGGTTACTTGTACAATTTGATGTCATTGCTACTTGTACAATCTGATGTCATGGTTACTTGTACAATTTGATGTCATTGCTACTTGTACAATCTGATGTCATGGTTACTTGTACAATATGATGTCATGGTTACTTGTACAATCTGATGTCATGGTAACTTGTACAATCTGATGTCATGGTTACTTGTACAATCTGATGTCATGGTTACTTGTACAATCTAATGTCATGGTTACTTGTACAATCTGATGTCATGGTAACTTGTACAATCTGATGTCATGGTTACTTGTACAATCTGATGTCATTGTTACCTGTACAATCTGATGTCATTATTACCTGTCTTGTCTAATCTCATGATTACCTGTCCAATCTGATGTCATTATTACCTGTCCAATCTGATGTCATTATTACCTGTCCAATCTGATGTCATTATTACCTGTCCAATCTGATTGAAATAGTTTTAGTTCCTTTAAGCTAATACAATGGTAACCTTGTTCTGTTGACTTCATATCTAACATCTGAGTGACAGACTTTGTCCCATATAGTTTTCAGACCTTGTTCTCAACAATACACATATATTTGGATGTCCTTGTCTTGGTCAAACACCAGCCTGGTGCCACAGTTAATTCTTCTGATGGCCAAAGCACACAAAGCATGCCAACTAATTGAAAACTTCAAAAGAGAACTTAAATGATTTCAATCATATATACAATTCATCAAATCAAACATATTCATTTCCCTAAAACATATTATTTGTGTTTAAATGACCAGTAGGAATTGTTTTGTCAACAGCCTTGGACGTCACCTTATATCTATAAATCAAAGCTTTTGGTATGTTGTATTGTCGCTCTTTCACAGGCCCACACACCACATCAATAACACCATACCTACTTATTACTTAACACATATTTAACCTTTTTCTCCATGGTTGAGGAGAGCTATGGCCGACACCCTTCACGGCCTATATCCAGTTATAGCTAGGCCTGTCACTTCAAACCATTAGATTTCAGATATGATGGATATGAAGATGTCGGTTTAAATTGTACCCGAAAATTCTTCTGACCTACCCATTCTCATTTCACCTGGTGTTATATCAAAAATTGTGTCTTATTCTCCAGTATTTGTATCTAAACTTAACAAAAGAAACAGCTTTTGATAACAATATTGAAACAAGACAATTAAGAATGTTTTCATTAAAATGTAGTTAGCAAGAGATGTTAGAGGGATCCTGACATAGGTATATCATTGTAATATTTAAAGTAAATAGTAAAATATGTTCAATCTTTCCCAAGAGAAACCGATACAAAACTTAATCGAAATTAAACTTGAACAGGAAATGAATTTGTCAGATTATTTCCCCACATGCCTAATAGTTTTACTAGGTTTTAGCTAGTTTTACTAGGTTTTAGTTTTACAAGGTAACCTGGTTTTCATTTTACAAGGTTTAAGTTTAAAATGCTTTAGTTTTACAAGGTTTTAGTTTTACTAGGTTTTAGTTTTACAAGGTTTTTGTTTAACAAGCTTTAGTTTTACAAGGTTTTAGTTTTACTAGGTTTTAGTTTTACAAGGTTTTAGTTTTACTTGGTTTTAGTTTTACTAGGTTTTAGTTTTTCAAGGTTTAGTTTTACGAGGATAGTTTTACTTGGTTTTAGTTTTACTAGGTTTTAGTTTTTCAAGGTTTAGTTTTACGAGGATAGTTTTACTTGGTTTTAGTTTTACTAGGTTTTAGTTTTTCAAGGTTTAGTTTTACGAGGATAGTTTTACAAGGTTTTAGTTTTACTTGGTTTTAGTTTTACTAGGTTTTAGTTTTTCAAGGTTTAGTTTTACGAGGATAGTTTTACTTGGTTTTAGTTTTACTAGGTTTTAGTTTTTCAAGGTTTAGTTTTACGAGGATAGTTTTACAAGGTTTTTGTTTTACTTGGTTTTAGTTTTACTAGGTTTTAGTTTTTCAAGGTTTAGTTTTACGAGGATAGTTTTACAAGGTTTTAGTTTTACAAGGTTTTTAGTTTTACTAGGTTTTAGTTTTTCAAGGTTTAGTTTTACGAGGATAGTTTTACTTGGTTTTAGTTTTACAAGGTTTTAGTTTTTCAAGGTTTAGTTTTACGAGGATAGTTTTACTAGGTTTTAGTTTCAATAAAGTTTAGTTTTACTAGGTGTCGTTTTACTTGGTTTCAGTTTTACAAGTTTTAGTTTTACTAGGTTTTAGTTTTTCAAGGTTTAGTTTTACGAGGATAGTTTTACAAGGTTTTTGTTTTACAAGGTTTTAGTTTTTCAAGGTTTAGTTTTACGAGGATAGTTTTACTAGGTTTTAGTTTCAAGGTTTTAGTTTTACTAGGTTTACGTTTGTTAAGGTTTTCAGGTTTATTACAGGTGTTTACGGTTAGTTTACTAGGTTTAGTTTCAAGTATTTACGGTGTTTATGGTTTTACGTTTTTTAGGTTTAGTTTTACAAGGTTTAGTTTTAGAAGGTTTCGGTTTTACAAGGTTTTGTTTTACTTGGTTTTAGTTTTACAAGGTTTTAGTTTTACTAGGTGTCGTTTTACTTGGTTTCAGTTTTACAAGTTTTAGTTTTACTAGGTTTAGTTTTAGAAGGTTTTGGTTTTACCAGGTTTTAGTTATACTATAGGTTTAAGTTTACAAGGTTTTAGTTTTACTTGGTTTAGTTTTACAAGGTTTTAGTTTTACTAGGTTTAAGTTTACAAGGTTTTAGTTTTTCAAGGTTTAGTTTTACGAGGATAGTTTTACTTGGTTTTAGTTTCAATAAAGTTTAGTTTTACTAGGTGTCGTTTTACTTGGTTTCAGTTTTACCAGGTTTTAGTTTTACTAGGTTTTAGTTTTACCAGGTTTTAGTTTTACTAGGTTTTAGTTTTACTATAGGTTTAAGTTTACAAGGATTTAGTTTTACTAGGTTTAGTTTTAGAAGGTTTCGGTTTTACAAGGTTTTAGTTTTACTAGGTTTTAGTTTTACTTGGTTTTAGTTTTACTAGGTTTTAGTTTTACCAGGTTTTAGTTTTACCAGGTTTTAGTTTTACTAGGTTTTAGTTTTACCAGGTTTTAGTTTTACTAGGTTTTAGTTTTACTAGGTTTAAGTTTACAAGGTTTTTCGTTTTTACTAGGTTTACTTTTACAAGGATTTAGTTTTACTAGATTTGTCTCAACAACGATATCAATGTTATCTTGGCATGAAGCAGGTTTTACTATCAAGCGTAATTCATTGAATGTTTCCGTGTTCAAAATTGTTTATGAACAGTTATAGCATCGAAACCTTTGTGCTGACAACAATAACAGTAACAAAATATCTCTTGTTGTATGTTGTCTTGATTCAGGCATTACAAACCCTTTAAGTGATAATCAGGGCTTATCTTAGAATATTCCTGTCTGCCATTTTTATTTCCAAATTCATCATTTCTTTTCTGGATTACACAATAATTTTCTCTCAGAATTCACTATAATTGAAAAGGAATGGAATTGTTCTCCCAAAGACTTAATATTAACAACAAATTCTACAATTGCTGGATTTTGTTTCAGCCAGCTGAGGGAAAAGGTTTATTTATTCTAGGCTTAGCAGCCTAAACCAGTTGATACCATGTGTTGTTTTAATTTTACATGCACATCAGGACAAAGCCGACAATTGCATTTAAAGATACAATTGTTAATTTGGTCTTACAGAACAAATGATACACACGTAGCTAATCAGGTCTAAAGATTTCAACATTGGCAAGCATGTGAGAGAAATCTAACTTTGTTAGTAAGCGTTAATTGTTGAGGCATCCTGAAAATGGACCGAGATAGAGCAGGAATAATCCCTAGCAAGGAAGACAAAACCCAATAATAGGCCAATCATTCTAATGAAGACGCTTATCATCCATTCACCATGTACAGATAAGATACATAAGGCCTGCCATCACTCATTCTCTGCTAACTAGTCTTATTCTCCAGGAACTCATTCTTTCATTTTAGACTAAGACCTATACACACCCATTCTCCAACAGCCAGTCTCATCAACTCATTATCCATTAGCAAGTCTCATCCACTCATTCTCCATTAGCAAGTCTCATCCACTCATTCCTCAATAGCCAGTCTCATCCACTCATTCCCCAATAGCAAATCTCATCAACTCATTATCCATTAGCATGTCTCATCCACTCATTCTCCATTAGCAAGTCTCATCCACTCATTCTCCATTAGCAAGTCTCATTCACCCATTCTCCAATAGCCAGTCTCATCCACCCATTCTCCAATAGCAAATCTCATCCACTCATTCTCCAATAGCCAGTCTCATCCACTCATTCTCCAATAGCAAGTCTCATCCACTCATGCTCCAATAGCAAGTCTCATCCACTCATTCCCCAATAGCCAGTCTCATCCACTCATTCTCCATTAGCATGTCTCATCCACTCATTCCCCAATAGCAAGTCTCATCCACCCATTCTCCATTAGCAAGTCTCATCCACTCATTCTCCATTAGCAAGTCTCATTCACCCATTCTCCAATAGCCAGTCTCATCCACTCATTCTCCAATAGCAAATCTCATCCACTCATTCTCCAATAGCCAGTCTCATCCACTCATTCTCCAATAGCAAGTCTCATCCACTCATGCTCCAATAGCAAGTCTCATCCACTCATTCTACCATAGCATGTCTCATCCACTCATTCTCCAACAGCCAGTCTCATCCACTCATTCCCCAATACCCAGTCTCATCCACTCATTCTCCAACAGCCAGTTTCATCCACTCATTCTCCAATAGCAAGTCTCATCCACTCATTCTCCAATAGCAAGACTCATCCACTCATTATCCAATAGCAAGTCTCATTTACCCATTCTCCATTAGCATGTCTCATCCTCTCATTATCCAATAGCAAGTCTCATCCACTCATTCTCCATTAGCAAGTCTCATCCACTCATTCCCCAATAGCCAGTCTCATCCACTCATTCTCCATTAGCATGTCTCATCCACTCATTCCCCAATAGCAAATCTCATCCACTCATTCTCCAATAGCCAGTCTCATCCACTCATTCTCCAATAGCAAGTCTCATCCACTCATGCTCCAATAGCAAGTCTCATCCACTCATTCCCCAATAGCCAGTCTCATCCACTCATTCTCCATTAGCATGTCTCATCCACTCATTCCCCAATAGCAAGTCTCATCCACTCATTCTCCAATAGCAAGTCTCATCCACCCATTCTCCATTAGCAAGTCTCATCCACTCATTCTCCATTAGCAAGTCTCATCCACCCATTCTCCATTAGCATGTCTCATCCACTCATTCCCCAATAGCCAGTCTCATCCACTCATTCTCCATTAGCAAGTCTCATCCACTCATTCTCCAATAGCAAGTCTCATCCACCCATTCTCCAATAGCAAGTCTCATCCACTCATTCTCCAATAGCAAGTCTCATCCACTCATTCTCCAATAGCAAGTCTCATCCACTCATGCTCCAATAGCCAGTCTCATCCACTCATTCTCCAATAGCAAGTCTCATCCCTCATTCTCCATTAGCAGTCTCATCCACTCATTCTCCATTAGCATGTCTCATCCACTCATTCTCCATTAGCAAGTCTCATCCACTCATTCTCCCATTAGCATGTCTCATCCACTCATTCTCCAATAGCCAGTCTCATCCACTCATTCTCCAATAGCAAGTCTCATCCACTCATTCTCCAACAGCCAGTCTCATCCACTCATTCTCCAATAGCCAGTCTCATCCACTCATTCTCCAACAGCCAGTCTCATCCACTCATTCTCCAACAGCCAGTCTCATCCACTCATTCCCCAATACCCAGTCTCATCCACTCATTCTCCAACAGCCAGTCTCATCCACTCATTCTCCAATAGCAAGTCTCATCCACTCATTCTCCAATAGCCAGTCTCATCCACTTATTCTCCAATAGCAAGTCTCATTCACCCATTCTCCATTAGCAAGTCTCATCCACTCATTCTCCAATAGCAAGTCTCATCCACTCATTCTCCAATAGCAAGTCTCATTCACCCATTCTCCATTAGCAAGTCTCATCCACTCATTATCCAATAGCAAGTCTCATCCACTCATTCTCCAATAGCAAATCTCATCCACTCATTCTCCAATAGCCAGTCTCATCCACTCATTCTCCAATAGCAAGTCTCATCCACTCATTATCCAATAGCAAGTCTCATTTACCCATTCTCCATTAGCAAGTCTCATCCTCTCATTATCCAATAGCAAGTCTCATCCACTCATTCTCCATTAGCAAGTCTCATCCACTCACTCCCCAATAGCCAGTCTCATCCACTCATTCTCCATTAGCAAGTCTCATCCACTCACTCCCCAATAGCCAGTCTCATCCACTCATTCTCCAATAGCAGGTCTCATCCACTCATTCTCCATTAGCAAGTCTCATTCACCCATTCTCCATTAGCAAGTCTCATCCACTCATTCCTCAATAGCCAGTCTCATCCACTCATTCCCCAATAGCAAGTCTCATCCACTCATTCTCCAATAGCCAGTCTCATCCACTCATTCTCCATTAGCATGTCTCATCCACTCATTCTCCATTAGCAAGTCTCATCCACTCATTCTCCATTAGCATAATGTCTCATCCACTCATTCTCCATTAGCATGTCTCATCCACTCATTCTACCATAGCAAGTCTCATCCACTCATTCTCCAACAGCCAGTCTCATCCACTCATTCCCCAATACCCAGTCTCATCCACTCATTCTCCAACAGCCAGTCTCATCCACTCATTCTCCAATAGCAAGTCTCATCCACTCATTCTCCAATAGCCAGTCTCATCCACTCATTCTCCAATAGCAAGTCTCATTCACCCATTCTCCATTAGCAAGTCTCATCCACTCATTCTCCAATAGCAAGTCTCATCCACTCATTCTCCAATAGCAAGTCTCATTTACCCATTCTCCATTAGCAAGTCTCATCCTCTCATTATCCAATAGCAAGTCTCATCCACTCATTCTCCATTAGCAAGTCTCATCCACTCACTCCCCAATAGCCAGTCTCATCCACTCATTCTCCAATAGCAGGTCTCATCCACTCATTCTCCATTAGCAATTAAGTCTCATTCACCCATTCTCCATTAGCAAGTCTCATCCACTCATTCCCCAATAGCCAGTCTCATCCACTCATTCTCCAATAGCAAGTCTCATCCACTCATTCTCCACTTAATCAGCAAACATAATATCTCCTTCTTTCTTTTACGGTTAATATCCAAATATCAAATACTTTAGACTGAACACCTTTACCTAGGAATGCCCTATTTAGGATACTCTCTTTCAAGGTAGATGGCCTCGCATGTTTGCAAAGATTTAAATTAAGAATACCTGTATTTGTGTATGTCATTACCAAAACAAATGATGACTTTGTTTTCTTCACATAGGTGTATTATAATGTAAACAAGGGTAAAAAATTGTTTAAATCCCCGGGGTATTCACCTTGAAGCCACATCAATGTCTATACCATTTGTGTAATACATTTTGAAATTTTTCGCACCAAAGGCAACACCAGCTCTAATTTCAGTGTTTATGTTTAACCTTTTAATCTGAGAGGAAACCATTTTACTTCTGACCCTTTATAAAGTTTTTATGTATATACATATATCAGTAGTATTTGATTTCACCGACAAATACACAGGTTACATAGCACAGAAAACAAGAAAAGGTGAAAAATTTAAAATGTAAAGATAAGCACATGTATACAATATGTACACGTAAGAACAACACCACTGGTTAAATCATCTTCCAATTTAAAGGAGAAATGTAATATGATTATCTTATTTCGGATTCTAGACATCGATCTGAACGAAAAATGTATGGAGAATATTTTGGTTGATAAACAAATGAAAATACTCACAACACTCAATAGCTATGGCTCTGATGTAATCATCATCATTTTCACAAAGTTTTAGAATAAAATTGTATTTTCAGAAACAGTGACCTCAATTTTAGTTTTCATATATGAACTTCACAACCCAGTGAAATGTCGAAATTTCTTGGAAAATATTGCAGCAACGAAGAACCGGAGGAGGATGTTGATGTGAAAGAAAACAAGGATAATGTGGAAGAAGAGGTGGAAAAGGTCAAGAACTAATTGGAGGATGAACAGCTGGGACAATGATAAGTAAGATGAGAACATATCTTAAATCATAACTCTATTATTGTTTCCATAGTCTGTATTGTTTAATTACACACATACTATCATCTCTACTTCTTCTTTATCATAAAGGGCCCTGCCTCCCACAAGATATCATCCTGAACCTAGTAGATAATCCACAACACACATATGAACTAGAAAGGATGTTGGAGAATTTCTCCTAAAAGACATTTTTTCTCAGATGATTCTATACACGTACAACAATTATTTCCAGGGACAAAATCAGTTTGATAAAATGATGTTCAAAAACACTGTGTGGTCAAATGTCATGCCTATATATAAATGAATGATATAAAAAAAATCCATACAGCAAAAGACATTCATGAACAGCTTTCCAAAAAGATTAGGCAATTGTAAGTGTATTTACTGAGAATGACTACAACCCTGTATGTTGATTACCACAAATCATGACCCACCTTGTAAACTCCTCACTGGACAAAGCAAGCGTGCACCACACACTTGAGACTATCAGCTGCAGTTCCACAATGCCAAAATTTCAAATCTTAAAAAAAATATCATAATTAAGGATAAGTGCATCCTGCCAGAGAAAGGGTGGCATTTTCCTCTAACACAAAGCACTATCAGTAAATAAAACGCCTGCCCCTTGCCTCAAAGTGAATCTCCAATCAGAGATATGATAAAACAATTTGAATTTTAATTAAGTGTATCTGCAGATGAATGTATGGACATCTCAGTGAATTATGTTGGTACATGTTTAAATGCACATTGACCCGACTCGGCTGTTCCTCACCATGTATCTCTTCAAACAGCATCAACTCTGATCTAATTCACCTCTGTTGTCCATAACTTAATGTCTACTTTATCAACTCAAATTGTATCGTTATCACTCAAAAACGTCCACATTTATCTCAAATTTACTATCTTTATCTTTCAGATATGTCCAAATTTATCATTATGTTTTAAAATATATCTTTTCTTGAAACTCACTGGACTTTTTTTGACTTTTTTTAATGAACAAATATGAAAATTTTGAAAGCTCGATCATTTCTTGTTTTAAAATATAGTATTTAGAATGCAATTTTCAAAAAATTATATATACTTTTTCCAATAGTATAGTTTACCAGCATTTAAAAGTTAATTCAACATAATTTCTGAGGAAATGTATGATTAACACTATATCCAGTATTTCCCCTACTGTACAGAATTACTATAAGTATACATACATTGTCGTCACTAAGGGATCACCTGGGCCCAGGGGTATCATACAAAGTCAGTCCATAGTTGTGGGAATCTGGTTCCATTTCCATAATCAATAATTACACATGCCACATAATTTTATTTTCTACTATATTATAACTGGTTTTATACATAGCTTAACAATATTCTCTAAGTTTGATGTTTCTTTTATCAAAATGCAGTCAATGTTTAAAAAAAGTATATAACAAGTTTTAGCAAGCTTTGAATGTCTATAATAAATCATAAAAGCATTTTTTTCTATATTCATCAGTTGAACATTACCTTGTGATAAATCTGATTGTTAAAAGAAGAATTATACTGATTTTTTTTGAAGATAAGAAAAAGTCCATTTTTGTATTTTTTAATCTCTTCCTATTAATTGACTTTACAATTTAGCTTGGATTAATTGGTTTATGGTCATTTTTCACATAATTTTCAATTATTTTTTATCATTGCCATTGGCCCATCACTAGCTATTTCCAGCAGGCTGTTAAAAAGAGTATCACCCAAGGTTGAGCTGTAAAACATTTCTTCATCATTAGGGGTGTATCTTATTGTCTAGATATGGAATCATTCATATTTCATGAACATTTATAGCCAGAAAATATATATCTTTTTCAAAAATATGTTTATGGCCAGTTACTTTTGTTTTGATGGATTTCTGTGTAGTTTGTTTTGTTTTAACTTTGTGACCCTGTACTAGTAAATCAGTCTTAGAGGTATTCTTAATACACTTCCATGTTGTAATATCAAATTGATTACATGGGCATATAAAATGTTCTTCATTGATGAAGAAATACTTTCTGAAAGCTGTTGATCATGTACAGACATTCCGTAAGATAATTTCAATGAAAACCTCATTTCCATTATTGGGTAGTTTGGAAAAACCAAGCTCAATCAGGCATGACATACAGAGAAAAAACTATACCTCAGAATAAGATATTATCTTGAAAAATCTTCCCCACAAAAATACCAATAATATTAGGTCATCACCTTCATTGTTAAAGAGAGCAGTATTTATCAATCATCACATATCTTCTTAAAATAATGATAATCCTCAAATTTTCTTTTTCTTTTTTCTTTTTAAAACATCTATAAATTACTGATGATTCTTATGGAGGTTAGTTCTGTAAAAATGGAACTTAGTGAAGCTGGGGGTTAGTTCTGTGAAAATGGAACTTTGTGGAGAAAGCGAAGTCATTTCTGTGACAATGGAAATCAGTGAAACTGGGGTCAGTTCTGTGACAATGAAACCGTGAAAATGGGGGTTCAGTTCTGTGAAATTGAAACTTAGTGAAACTGTGGGTTAATTCTGTTAAAATTGAGCTAAGTGAAGCTCAGGGTAAGTTCTGTGAAAATGGAACTTTGTGGAGAAAGTGAAGTCATTTCTGTGACAACAGAACTTAATTAAATTGAGTCAGTTCTGTGACAAAGGAACTTAATTCAATTGGGGTCAGTTCTGTAACAATGGAAGTCAGTGAAACTGGGGTCAGTTCTGTGACAATGGAACTTTGTGGAGAAAGTGAAGTCAGTTCTGTGACAATGGAAGTCAGTGAAACTGGGGTCAGTTCTGTGACAATGGAACTTAATTTAATCAGGGTCAGTTCTGTGACAATGGAACTTATTCAATTGGGAGTCAGTGAAACTAGGGTCAGTTCTGTGACAAATATTTTATACCAGATTTAATTGTGCCACTATACAATAGGGGCACTGAAAGGGGACATTACTCTGCATGATGTGTCCCAAGTCACTCGGGGGTTGACGACTACCATGTGTATACAGTTATGATTTATTGACCTCATTAGCCAGCCTAAACACATTGTCAAGACGCATTAATGCCTATGGATGAAACGTTCTATTAAAAAAAGCGTCCCCTGTTTACACCCATCAAAGTCAACACAACTATCCACCATTTTTTCTGAAGGAAAGATACAGATGCTGAAAGTGGTGGGATGAATCTGTATTGAATTATGAGCATGGTATAATGAAAATGTTAAAGAAAATTACAAGTACAAAGTGTATATTAATACACTGCATGTTTATATCCAGGCCTCAAAGGACGCTGCAATTTTAACGGATTCTAATGTCAAAGAGATAATAAGAATCCAGCATGTGGAATTTATTATTCTTCAAACACAGTGTTACATAGTGTAGGTATGCCAGACCACAATTAACCAGGTGTCGGCACTCATTCTGCTAACAAGCTAATGTGTGAATCATTGTAAACTCATCATACATGAAAGCTAATACACAAAGGGAGGTAACTCACATTTACATTTTTACTACTGACGCTTTGAAAACCATAACTAACAGCAGATTACAATAAAAGTAGACAACAATATTTATATACCTTTGCTTTTGAAATATTAACGAAATGCAGGTTATACATTGGCTGACAATGTATTAAAGTTTATATCTATACATTACTGTAATTACCATGCTAAATCACCGAAAACATAATTATGAACAAGTGGAATTAAATGCCTATTCTATAGTGATTTTTAAAAAAAAATAGGAGAGAGAATAAAAATCTTTAAAAAAAAAGCTCAAATGCCTTTCACATGTAATTTCATGATATAATTTGGAAGGTAGCAAAGAAAAACATTCTGATAATGAACACACTCTATTACCAATTACAGAGATTGGATGAGCAAAGTATTTGAATTGTGAAGGTGACTTTTTTCTCAAGCAACATCATTTTTTTTTCTGGTCTACCCATCACACAATACACTATCACTTTTCAATCATATCAGCAGAAAGATGACAGCTTGACTCAAACGTAGATGATCAGTCAGAAAACCAAAAACTGTCATCATAACTACATAAAATCTTCACTTGTTCAGAAATATCATATTGTACTTGAAAAACTTTTCATCATAATCACCATCTCTATTGTATTCAGAAGCACACAGACAGACTTGAAAGGAACATTGTCCCCAGAACAGTTTGATAATATTTTTTCATTATAATTGACACGAGAGAAAAATATGAAATTATACAAAAGTTAACATAATTTGCCAGCCCACCCACCCAACACCTGTTTGGTAAAGGGCTCATTCCAACACTCAGGCAGGGGGCGATTTGTGGGTACAATTCACCAGTATAATCCACACAGATCTCAGACTGGGTAAATATACCCCACAATACATGGGCACTACTCGATAACAATTTCAATATTAACATTGAAATTTATACAAGATAAAAGCTGGGCTACCACAATAGGTGTATGCGCGAGACAGGGATATGTTGTGAAGGCAAGCCGAGACACAAACAGTCAAATTCTCCGGTGTTTATCAAAGAGAAAGTGCTCCTCATCTGTACCTTTGTCAAAGTGGCATTATATGTTTTAACTGTTGAATCATACAGCTGCAGCTTGTGTTGAAATTACACCCCATAGGTATCTGGTTCAATTCATGACAAAATGGTCTACACAGTATTTAGTGTCAGTTTTGGTTTCACAAATCTTTAAAGCTGATCTATTGATGTTGTTTACTTATCAGAGTTGGATTGTAATCTTCCTGACAACAAGATACAAGTGAAGGAAGATAAAAGACCAGCGGAAATCATTAATGAAAAATTCAAAATTCCGATCATTTTCTGTGGCTGTTCATTCATACGTTTTCCAATAATCACCTTATATCATCAACACTTTATCTTTTGACTATTTATTAATTTTTGCATATCCATTAATTTGTCTGTTCATTTGTCCATTAAATTGTCTTTTCATTTGTCCATTAATTTATCAGTTCATTTGCCCATTAAATTGTTCATTTGCAAATCAATTTGTTCATTTTCCAATTAATTTGTCAGTTCATTTGTCCATTAATTTGTCTGTTCATTTGCCAATTAATTTGTCTGTTCATTTGCCCATTAATTTGTGTTTATTTGCCAATTGATTGGTATGTTCATTTGTCCATTAAATTGTTCATGTTTCAATTCATTTGTCTATTTATTTGTCCATTAATTTGTTCATTTGCCCATTAAATTGTTCATTTGCCAGTTCATTTGTCTGTTCATTTGTCCATTCATTTGTCTGTTCATTTGCCAATTAACTTGTGTGTTCATTTGCCAATTAATTTGCCTGTGTATTTGCCAATCAATTTTTCTGTTCATTTGCCAATTAATTTGTCTTTTTAACCTTTTGTTTCCATGATTACAAGAAGATTATCAAAAAAGCCAACCACTCCATACCAAAAGGCACCACTAGACCACAGAGCAATGCATGTTGGATGGACAATATATTTTTCCATAGATATTTGGGTTAATAAATAGGTGCATGGACAACAAAAAGGACAATGGTCAGACAAATGGGCACCTTGAAAACAGACAAACAGACAATCAAGTAGACAGATATGTTGACAAATGTCAGGTAAACAGCCATATGTACATGTAGATGTACAAATATGATCAAAACTCAACATAAAAACACCTGCATTTGTCACTGTAGTGTGTATTTGTCCTTCCATTTTTCTTTTTATCCAATTTGCCCACCAGACCGGGGATTTTGTACATAAGCTGTATAATGCTACACATGCTGACACATGATGTACAATAAACTTATGCTAATGTGACCAAATCTATTCATGGCCAATACAACCATTGGTATGTAAGATGTCACCTGAGGACACCTGCTTCTAAGACATTAGAAAAGCACTTGAATAAAAGTTTTCACTTCAAATAATTCAAATAAATGAAAAGTTTTTACAGAATTTGAAATGTTCAGCAAAGAGATTAGATTATTACACCTTGGCTGCTGTGTGGAGCTGCTCAGCACAGGTAACAATGCAAGAAATACAAGAGTTGATGAAATACCATTGAATAGGCTGAAGGGCTTGTTTGTCTGATTACCCAGGTACACATGGTAATTCATAGCAAGAGATCACACTCCCTCTCAACAATGCCTGTCATATTATGAGAACCTACTGTATTTTTACAAAACAGATTACCTAGATAGAATACAGGGAGCCACACCTGTGATAGCAACAGGAATTGACATTTATGATAAAACTTTTTTGTATCCCTGGATACTCCAATAATGAATTCAAAAAAAAAAAAAAAAACTGATCATACCGATACATTTCCATCTTCACTGAAATAATTGCTAACTCAGAGGGAAGCCAAAAACTTCAACTGGTACGTGGGATGTCATATAATTTCATTTTGTGCTGTAGTAGCTCTTTGATACACATTTATACACGGGGACAATGACGGAACAAAGCTGCCTACTGTAGCATTGTGATGGGCAAGAATAGCTGTTCAGGGAGGCAGAATTTTGTTCTTTCCATTAGCTCGTGGGAAATGATACAACAATATGATCGTAGTGACTTGCTAAAGGTAGAGTAACAGAATCGACAATACACTTATAATCCCCGCGATGACAACAGAATACAAAGTAATACAAACAATCCGCAAACCTCATTAATTTTTATGAGCTTTCCAAACTCGAGACCGCGGTGAACAATACACCATTGATGGTACGTTCATGGTCAATGGTTCTGTAAGGGGAGATTACCTAAGAAAGGAGCAAGGTGTTTAGGACACCAAATACGAAAGTTAATCCAATTCAACATCAACATATTTTATTTTCTCTGTAAAGCAAAACAAAACAAAAATATTCTAATACAGTTTTTGTCAGTTCTATTTCCTTATGGCTAAAGTAAATTATTACATACCATTATGAGAAGTGTTTTAAAAACGGCAATCGAATTACAATTTGTCGCCATAAGGAAGTTTAACTGAATTAAGTAGCAGAATAACAAGTGGACCGATTATATTTAATTTAACATTACACACAGTATCATAACTGAACTTGCACTGAGAAAGCCACGTCAACCGATCAGTTTAATCACTTCTATTACTAACATTACAAAGACATGCACCTACAACTGACACAATTAACAGAAAACTTGTACAGTTCTTAAAGATACATGATACTTTAACAGTAAAGTGAGTGATGCGGCTCACATAAACCCATCACAACTCTTTTAAAAGAGGTCTAGTTAGACCTTTGACCTTTTAACATCAACCGATGATCACCAAAATCGAATCAGGTGTAGATCTTGATGGTTTGATGTTATGTTGTGAATATGAATGAAATCTGTCCAGGGATTTGATAGATATCTTGTACAGAAGCTTTGCACGGATTAATGAATGCATGTGTAATAGAAGAGGGACAATGCAACGACCAGATCTGGACTCGAACCCGAGACCTCCAAAGTCTAGATGAAATCTCTAACCATTTGAGCTATACCTATAAGAGCTAGTCACTGGCACTCAGTTCAGTCCAGTTGTTACATTCATCCCGCCTTCAACAAAGTCTTCGACTCCAAAGTCACAAACCAGAACCAATACCAACTCCATGGGAATTTAGTTTGGCGACTGATGTAACACAGGTGAGGAAAAATGCACTGAGTAGTCCAGGACTCAAACCACTGTATGGACCTCTGAACTCTAGACATACACGCTAACCATTAGAGCTACCTCAGCCCTGACAGCCGAATCTAGATTACTGTATACCCTCTTGAGGAAGTTAAAGTTAGAACAAATTAGATAACTTACAACTCCATAGCTCAATCAGGAGAGCAGCAGATTAAGAAGCTGAGGGTCATGGGTTTGACTACAGCTAGGAGTCGTGGGTTGGACCACAGGTAGGAGTCATGAGTTTGACCACAGGTAGGAGTCGTTGGTTCGACCACATTCGGGGTCATTGGTTCGATCACAGCTAGGCATCATGGGCTCGACTACTGTCAGGGTCATTGGTTCGATCACAGCTAGGCATCATGGGTTTAACCACAGTTGGGATGATGGGTGTGACCATAGCTAGGAGTCATCAGTTCGATCATAGCTAGGAGTCATCAGTTCGATCACAGTCTGGGTCATAGGTGTGACCACAGCTAGGAGTCATGGGTTTGATTACAGTTGATAAAACATTTTATGCACAAAGTTTTCAAAGCTAGACTTATTCTAAATACGAACCAAAGAAACCTTTACTTAGAGTTCAAAGAGTGTCATTACGGAGTGACCACTCTAATCTGCCACCCTGGTATGATGGGCCGGTTATAAAATGAGCTATTTTCGGGAGGTGTATTGTTAAAACTGTTGTCATTGTGTGTGCATGCTCTCTATACCACTTGTAGTTGCAGTGCTAGTCCAAAAAGTTCCATTGTTTACAAACCAATAAATTACGTCAACTCTGCCGTCAATATTTGAAAATCTACCACCATGTTTATAATGAACTCATAAATTTTTTGTTATATAATCCATCAAAAAAAAATATCAGAGTTGAAATGAAAGAAAATAAAAAACATCAATAAATTGTTGTGTCTAAGAAAACAAGGGAGGTTTTCTCACTGCTTTCAAGCAAAAAATTATGAAATATCAACTCTTATTTGCACAGCTGTGCAAAACTCTGATGAATGACAATAATGTACTTCACTCTCAATTGTGCAAAAGAAGGGCAACTCGTTTATTAGGGTATGTGTGTCTCCTTGAGATTTAAAATATGCACAAAGCAAACCAGGGACTTCTTTAAACAGTAAAGACCTCTATCATGACAAGGCAAGTTTAAGTACAAAAGAACTTGTGCACAGGCCAACAAATTGCAGCCTATTTTGTATTCAAGAGGAATATACTGCTTTTTCAGAATTGTAATTAATTAAGACAGTCACTTTTATGGTAACAAATACAGAGCACAAGCATATGGATCCTCTGACCATTACATACATAACTGGCATATACATAATTGTAAAACTAAGTGCATAGTGACTTCTTTATTTCCTTTTGAGCCTCCATGCCATTTCCAGGTATAGGTGTCAGGGGTGATCGAGGGAGGAGAAAGGGGAGGTGTCATTTGTGTCATCTACTGCCTCATTTATATAATGTAAAGTAGAATTTCCTCTTCTGCTTGATATTCATGTTTAACAATAAAATTAAGCTAAGATCTTTATCCATAAAAAGTCTTTTAAAGATTTCAATTTCATTGCAATATCAGGCTCCACCACATGTACGGTAATATGTGGCTTTCTTTCATTTATACAAAAAATTTAACACTATGCAGCTAAATTCATTATTGAATCAGATGACATTCATATCAACAACAAGAGGCCCAGGGGCCTTAACGGTCATCTGACTCTAAATTAAAACCCTTATATTATTGTAGTATGCATTCTCTGTAGCAAGTATATAGTGGCACTGTTGGCCATGGTGGCCATCTTGGATATCTGACCGTCCCAATAAATACTAACACTTGGTCTGGACCATCTAAGGGTCATTTCTGGTAAGTTAGAGCTGAATCCCACCGGTGGAATTTGAGAAGAAGTTTGAAATAGGTGTTGTTCAGGAAAACCATGATTGCGCAATCATGTTACAAAATGGCCACCATTGCTGCCATGCCAAAGTTTTTACGAGGCCAAAAAAATAACAACACTTTGTTGGCACTCCTTCCTTAACATCCTCACCAATTTCGAGCTCAATGGCACCAGTGGAACTGGAGAAGAAGTTTAAAATGTGTTTTTTAAGATGGCGGATATGGCGGCCATCTTGCATTTCAGACCAATCTAAAAAATAACAACACTTGATCAGGATCATCTCAGGAACATTTCAGGCAAGTTTCAGCCCAACAGCACTGGTGGAACTTAAGAAGAAGTTTAAAATGTGTTTTTGAAGATGGTGGTTATGGTGGCCATCTTGGATTTCGGACCGACCCGAAAAATAACATCACTTGGTGGGGATCATCTCAGGATCATTTCAGGCAAGTTTCAGCTCAATAGCACTGGTGGAACTTGAGAAGAAGTTTAAAATGTGTTTTTCAAGATGGCGGCCATCTTGGATTTCGGACCGACCCGAAAAATAACAACACTTGGTCGGGATCATATCAGGTTCATTTCAGGCAAGTTTTAGCTCAACAACACTGATGGAACTTGAGAAGAAGTTTAAAATATTTTTTTCAAGATGGCGGCTATGGCGGCCATCTTGGATTTCGGACCGACCCGAAAAATAACAACACTTGGTCAAGATCATATCAGGCAAGTTTCAGCTCAATAGCACTGGTGGAACTTGAGAAGAAGTTTAAAATGTGTTTTTCAAGATGGCGGCTATGGCGGCCATCTTGGATTTCGAACCGACCCGAAAAATAACAACACTTGGTCGGGATCATCTCAGGATCATTTCTGGCAAGTTTCAGCCCAACAGCACTGGTGGAACCTGAGAAGAAGTTTAAAATGTGTTTTTCAAGATGGCGGCTATGGCGGCCATCTTGGATTTTGGACCGACCCGAAAAATAACAACACTTGGTCGGGATCATATCAGGATCATTTCAGGCAAGTTTCAGCTCAATAGCACTGGTGGAACCTGAGAAGAAGTTTAAAATGTGTTTTCAAAATGGCAGCTATGGCGGCCATCTTGGATTTCGGACCGACCCGAAAAATAACAACACTTGGTCGGGATCATATCAGGATCATTTCAGGCAAGTTTCAGCTCAACAGCACTGGTGGAACTTGAGAAGAAGTTTAAAATGTGTTTTCTAAATGGCGGCTATGGCGGCCATCTTGGATTTCGGACTGACCCGAAAAATAACAACACTTGGTCAGGACCATCTCAGGATCATTTCAGGCAAGTTTCAGCTTAATCCCACTGGTGGAACTTGAGAAGAAGATTGAAATGTGAAAAGTTTACGCACGGCGCACGGCGCACGGCGACGGACGAAGCATGATGACTATAGGTCATCCTGACCCTTCGGGTCAGATGACCTAATAAATGCCATGGTCCTCAACGTTGATATCATAATTATATGACCCTCAACAGGCGACACATTTTTAACAATTTGCTTCGATCTTTTCCACTGCTGGTGATGGTTCTCTCTTTTACTGATAATTTGTTTGATTGAGACAGGACATATAACTAAAGACCTTTGCTTTCAAATATTATTTTTATGTTAATTTATACATACAAAAAAATAGTGTGGTCGGTTGACACAGTGGTACCACATTAGCCTTTCACCTAGGCGACTGGGGTTTGATTTCTCCATCAGACGTGAAAATGTATAGGTTTTATCTGTTTGACCAAGCGGTTTTCTCCAGGCTGGTTTCCTACCACAGTAAGACCCCTCACCCGCTTCTATCCGGTCCAGCAAAAGTGATTAATATAAGTCAATATAACTGGTTTCACAATTGATCTAAAATAAATTTCACTTTTTTTTCACGAACTTTTTACTCTATCAACTGATCTCCACCTATAGTAATGCCAACAATAGACAATCCTACGCTATACATTGACAAAGTAACAGTGGTGATTTACATGACAAAACTAATTAACCATTTATGTCAATCAAGCAACTAGTTTAGTTTCATGCTTGAAATGTAACTCCTTTAACAAAGAAATCAAACACTGTTCTGTAATTCTATTAACTATTATTTTATTTCTATTCAATAATGGTTGTTAATACGTTATTCTACATCTACAGGTCATTAATAGTATTAGGACAGCATCAATACAATCGATTTACATATATCTATAGCCTAAATGGGTCTATATCACAAAATCTGTTAATTAATTATCAGTTTATAACAAATGAAGATGTTTCTGCTACACGACAATGTAAAGTTGATTAGTTTGGTAAGGAATCTAACAATCAAACATACTTTGTAATCAAATAGGAATTAGATTTGATTGAATCCTTGAACTTTTCTGTGATTCATGACATTTTCCATTTCTACACAATACAAGTCCATTGTTCACATCTATATTCTCCATACCACCTACACCTAGCACACATGTAACTCTCTAACTTACAAATACATTAGGGGAGATAGAATGTTGTTTAGTGGTGATATCTACCTATCTATAGATAGTATAGGAGTGATATCTACCTGTCTCATCTGTAGATAGTGTAGGAGTGATATCTACCTGTCTCACCTGCAGATAGTGTAAGATTGATATCTACCTGTCTCACCTGTAGATAGTGTTGGAGTGATATCTACCTGTCTCACCTGTAGATAGTGTAGGAGTGATATCTACCTGTCTCACCTGTAGATAGTCTAGGATATCTACCTGTCTCACATGTAGATAGTGTAAGGGTGATATCTACCTGTCTCACTTGTAGATGAGTAGGAGTGATATCTACCTGTCTCACCTGCAGATAGTGTTGGAGTGATATCTACCTGTCTCACTTGTAGATGGTGTAGGAGTGATATCTACCTGTCTCACCTGTAGATATTGTAGGAGTGATATCTACCTGTCTCACTTGTAGATAGTGTAGGAGTGATATCTACCTGTCTCACTTGTAGATAGTGTAGGAGTGATATCTACCTGTCTCACTTGTAGATCATGTAGGAGTGATATCTACCTGTCTCATCTGTAGATCGTGTAGGAGTGCTATCTACCTGTCTCACTTGTAGATAGTGTAGGAGTGATATCTACCTGTCTCACTTGTAGATCATGTAGGAGTGATATCTACCTGTCTCATCTGTAGATCATGTAGGAGTGGTATCTACCTGTCTCACTTGTAGATAGTATAGGAGTGATATCTACCTGTCTCATCTGTAGATAGTGTAGGAGTCACTAGATATCTACCTGTCTCATCTGTAGATAGTGTAGGAGTGATATCTACCTGTCTCACTTGTAGATAGTGTAGGAGTGATATCTACCTGTCTCACCTGTAGATAGTGTAGGAGTGATATCTACCTGTCTCACTTGTAGATAGTGTAGGAGTGATATCTACCTGTCTCACTTGTAGATCGTGTAGGAGTGATATCTACCTGTCTCATCTGTAGATAGAGTAGAAGTGATATCTACCTGTCTCACCTGTAGATAGTGTAGGAGTGATATCTACCTGTCTCATCTGTAGATAGAGTAGAAGTGATATCTACCTGTCTCACCTGTAGATAGTGTAGGAGTGATATCTACCTGTCTCACCTGTAGATAGTGTAGGAGTGATATCTACCTGTCTCACTTGTAGATAGTGTAGGAGTGATATCTACCTGTCTCACTTGTAGATCGTGTAGGAGTAATATATACATGTCTCACCTGTAGAAAGTGTAGGAGTGATATCTACCTGTCTCACTTGTAGATCGTGTAGGAGTGATATCTACCTGTCTCATCTGTAGATAGAGTAGAAGTGATATCTACCTGTCTCACCTGTAGATAGTGTAGGAGTGATATCTACCTGTCTCATCTGTAGATAGAGTAGAAGTGATATCTACCTGTCTCACCTGTATATAGTGTAGGAGTGATATCTACCTGTCTCACCTGTAGATAGTGTAGGAGTGATATCTACCTGTCTCACTTGTAGATAGTGTAGGAGTGATATCTACCTGTCTCACTTGTAGATCGTGTAGGAGTGATATCTACCTGTCTCACCTGTAGATGGTGTAGGAGTGATATAAACATGTCTCATCTGTAGATAGGGTAGGAGTGATATCTACCTGTCTCACCTGTAGATGGTGTAGGAGTGATATCTACCTGTCTCACCTGTAGATAGTCTATGAGTGATATCTACCTGTCTCACATGTAGATAGTCTAGGAGTGATACCTACCTGTCTCACCTGTAGATAGTGTAGGCGTGATATCTACCTGTCTCACCTGTAGATAGTCTAGGAGTGATATCTACCTGTCTCACCTGTAGATAGTCTATGAGTGATATCTACCTGTCTCACCTGTAGATAGAGTAGGAGTGATATCTACCTGTCTCACCTGTAGATAGTGTAGGAGTTATATCTACCTGTCTCACCCGTATAGGGTAGGAGTGATATCTACCTGTCTCACCTGTAGATAGGGTAGGAGTGATATCTAATTGTCTCACCTGTAGATACTGTAGGAGTGATATCTATCTGTCTCACAAAAACATAATTCTAACTTAAAATAGATTAAAGGTGGGTAAAATATTAACAAAACATAATATAGTTATCCACAGATAGGCTTGAAAAAGTATGAAAATATTATCAGGTGTTTTGGAACATAAGAGATGTCTACTTCATGAACAACACATGCCAACATGTGTGATTAGGTCAATTCAGGCAATATCGATATCATGTTCTCAAAAAGAGAACCTGAGTTGTGACAATAGAACCACCAGGCATATATTAATGAGCATCAAACAAACTTGAGGTGATTTATATAGTATCTCACTAATGCTGTTATTACATAAGTATTTGTTTAGAATGGTATGTATAAAATTTCTTGGAAGAGTTATCGGAAAGAAATCTTTGACATAAAGACACTGATGATAAGATTTATACATCTCGCCTCTGAATCGAGGAAAAGTACCTTTGCCTTGTTGCCTTGTTCTTAGACATAAAGCTAGGTAATTTAACCATGGAAATCAATGGCCTTTACTGATCATAAATCACAAATCTGTCTTAAATCTAAAAATTGTGCACTTTTAGGCAACTGACAAGTAATACGCATAGTTAAACTACCTGTATCAAGAATTGTTCCACTTCAAACATTTTCAACTTAAATCTTTATAAAAAAAAACTTCCAACTTCTATGTATATTTTTCATTATGCTTTTTCAGGAAGAAACGTTCTTTTAAAGTTAAATTGACTCTCCACATTACAAGTGATATTAAAGGATCATTTTCACTATCTTATCTCTAGTTCATTTAAAGAGTTTTAAGTTATCTGTGGGTAATCAGATGAGCCATGAATGGACATTCATCTTTCTTCTCCTGAACACTTATGTGACATGCTAACAATTTCTGACACTCCCCCCAAAAATCATCAAGCAAACACCAATATTCCCAACATTTTTAGTAGCCATTTCATGAAAATCAAATATTGGAATGATTACACTTCTAACAGAAATTATGAAAGACCATAATGTTATTGATATCTTATGTAACAAAATTTAAAAATGGACCAAAAACTTTTGATAGTTCTATTATATATATTACTTGTCTGAACAATTTGAAGATTGAAAGTCTGAAAGATTGAAAGCTCTTTGTCTCAATACTTAATTGCTGAAAATATGGCTTGGACATTTTAAGCTGATTTTTTTTTTGATTTCCAATATACATCTTGTAACTACTACAAATTTTTTTCCCAAATTCTTGCTTATGACATTCAAATATTTTCCAATTTTACCTATGTGGCAATTTCCCAAGCTGACCAGGAAAAAAACCTGCAGTTACCACATGTGCTTGACATTCTTTCAAAAACCAATATGAAAATTCGGAAATATTGAATTTAAGGCTACTCAACCTCCCCCATTTAGATTTTGACCTTTCTTCAGAAATTTTTGAGTTTCCTCATTTATATCCTAGTTATATCAACACTTTGATGCTTAGCATCAGTGACAATTAAAAACTCCTACAAAGATGATCGAGGCAGCTGTAGGATGCAGTCTAATTCATTTTTAGCTCTATACTGTATCAAACTCCTAATTTACATGAAAGTTTCTGATATCTGGTGTTTTGTACAACCTTCCAATGACTTTGAGGATGCATACTCCCAAATGACCTAAAATTCTAGTTACACACATGTATTAATGGCAATTAAAATTACCTTTAGACTGGACGCTTGACCACGGGAATCCTTGCAACATCAGTGTATAAAAATAACTCCCCACATTTATTTTCATCGCGGGATTTGTCACGGAGACAAGAACGAGGCTACAGCAACATATACTACACATTAACTACACACATGGCTGTGCCTGATAATGCTTCATTTGAACATATTAACAAAAGATTCTTTTAATAACTTATCAATATATGGAAACATACAACTAAATACTTATTTTGAAATAGAGCAATATGCATACAACAAAACATCGATAAAAATCAGATTGGTGAAGTTGACAATGTTTGATGAATAGGGAAAAAGCTAACCAGCAATCCAAAAGACGTATGGCAAAATCAGAATTCGAGTCTATTCTTCTCATAAGGAAGTCCTGGGGTTTTGCCGATTCAAGTACCATTTTCATTTCTTTTTGGCAGAATCTGTCTGCATTTAGGCAGGTACATGCTTTCGGCGTTTCACCATTGTTGTTGTTGACTGATAAACTGCCTGTTGCATTGTGGAACTAATTTGCAGAGAAACTTGGTCAGCCGGACCCAGTTATTATTTTTGGGAATTTCCCCTATACTTTCAAAAATACCCATTTTTATTCGCGATAATTTATTAGGTATATATCAAGTATGAAAACTGTAAAGAGGACAAAATGTAAACATTTATATATATTTTTGGGGGAGTATGGGGCTTTAAATACACCAGGATACACACAGGATAGCTATCCTACTTGACATGAAAATGAAAATGAAAGTCCATGTGAACTTCAAACTCAAAGTGTTCTTATAATCAGTTCACATCATTAACAATGCTGTAGGGGACATATACATTTTTCCAACTTTTGTAAAATCTCAATTTTGTACATCCTATCTGATGCAAAAGTGCATGTTAATATCAAGGTAGAGATATATTTAACTATTGCAGGTAACAAGAATGGCATCTTTATTACATCTACTACCCTGTCAGAATACCTTCATGCAATTTTACGCTCTACTACACCATTGTATTCAAATTTCTCTGGTGTCAGCACACAAAGTGTACACTATTGCCAAAAAAAACACGAAAGATTCCCAACAACACCTTGTGACACCAAACGAATGAATCTTGACACAAAAATTTGACAATTTAATTTAAAAGCAGGACATACCTATATACAATATGTACTAAACGCTGCGATGTATGTGCCAGACTTGTCTAAAGGGTAGGTAAAAACAGATGTGCACAGCACACACAGGTACGTGTAGGACAGTTAAAGGTATATATATTTTACAACCCTATGTAAGCCATTGAAATGTGATGATGGGAAACAAGTCACAAAATTCTACAATTTTACCACTATTCCTAGACTGTATTTGGAATTTTTTTTTTTAATTCAACTTCATTTATCTTTAGATTTTCCACTTATTATTCTTTTATTTCTTGCCAGCATTTCAACCATGAAATCAAGCATGGAACAATTCATCCATTAAATTTCGTACTCTTTAGCAACACAATTGTTTTCTTCAAGTTTTTTGTCTAAAATATCAATGAACACAGAATGACATTTGCTTCAAAAGGTTTCTCAGCTTTCTCAATATTCACATCAACAAAACTAATTAAAAACATCTTAACTTTACCTCAGTTGATAACTGAACTTCAACAGCAATCCGTTCTCCTGTTCCAAGGAAGTATATTGCTACAGTATACTGTTATTCCCCATCACTAGTGTAGAACTTGTAGACTACATAAAAAAGTTAAGATTGAAGCAAAATGTATTTCCTGTTCAACAAAATGACCAAAAAATGTATTTCCTTTAAAAGATTTAAGATTTTTGGCTAATATTCATTGTTGAGTAAAACTTTTCTCAAATATCAGTCTTGAAATGCTGTCAACTGGAACATTTTAAAGTACACTTGATCCGGTAGATGTACATTTAAAACCCATTAGAATATTTCCCCTACAATGTCTCCCTGCATCCGTATCACAATGTTCCTCATCTACGATCCAAATCAATTATTGTTATTGTAATATACAAAAAAACACTTTCCTAAAATACCACTTCTCATATAAAATGAAGCCGATCACAAACCATTAAGATTAAATTGGCTACTCACTGAGAATTCTGTCACTGTGTTAGGGCATTGTAAAGTAAAGATACTGTCTGAATTAGCATCCAAACAGAAAGTTCCCAATGTCTCTACATACAGAAATAAAGAATTTTATCTCTCTCATACCTTATCAAGACGAGAAAATCTGTTAAAAACTGCAATAATTTGTTGTATTTATAAACATTCTTCACTTACATATACAGATATCGCTTCTTACCTTTGTGGATGATTGCTTTGAAAATCAAATTATGTTTCCGAATTTCTGCCTTTGATGATTGGTTATTTGGACAAGGCGTGAACCAATAGGCTGTTATCCCTCAGCGTTACCGTGTAGACGTGTCGTCGTCGATCTGGACAACAATACTTCTATCTCACCTGAAGGAGTATAAATATGGGGTAAAATGAACGTTACAATACGTATTGTGTATTCAGCAGTACAACCTAACGATAACCTTGATAAAAAGTCAGCCGCCGATACAAACACTTATACCACTTGTTCAACACAATCTAAACAACGTTTGTACCTTACCTGACTCTACATATAACTTGACAAATGTAAATTTGCAGCAATCGAAATGCCACTTATTCATTACTTGTACACAGGTATGGACTACAATAGTTTTATCAAGCGAGATATCGGGTAAATACCAGCACAACTACAGAAGAAACAAGCCCTTCACCAGATTACACAATCAGAGGCACATTGCTTACTCAAACACAATTTCAATTTTCTAGATTAACATTCTACATGTATTTAAGACATGTTTAAGGACTAGGAGATAAGTATTAGGACAAATAAAACAAACAGGAACTCCCCAAAACAGTAGGCTATACATCATACAATACCTTCTTTATGGAACAACAGTTAAACTTTATTAAGTCTTGAAACTCGAAGACTCTGCCTAATGCCAAGTAAAATTCAGTTCCAACATAAAGATAAATATACAAAATATACTCAAATACTCGGGGAATCTCTAAAGATTTTTTCATGATCCCAATTACTTCAAGACAATGAAGTTTGACTGTAATTTGAGATTAATCATCATCAATAAATTTAAACGATACACATATTCTTTACAGTAATACAGGATTATTTCTATTCAATATTAAACTACAATTGTTGCTGTATGATATATAAATTTGATGTTCCAACATTGAAAGTTGGACACAAATAGTATATATATATTAATAGATATTAGCTGACAAGTAAATAGTGAAAATCTTGTTAAAAATTATTTTTGAAGTTACTTCATGTCTGGGATTTTGACAGAACAATACCTAGCACTAGAAACCTATTGTGTGTTCTAGTGTTAAGATAACACATTTAATCTTAACACATAATAAACATACCTGTGATGTATGTTAGCGTTAAGGTTATATGCCACCTTACACATCATACCTATGGTCTACATTATGATTAAAGAGTTAAGGTTATATGTTACCTTACACATGATACCTGTGGTTAAGATTAAAGAGTTAAGGTTATATGCTACCTTACACATGATACCTGTGGTTAAGATTAAAGAGTTAAGGTTATATGCTACCTTACAATACCTGTGGTCTACATTAAAGAGTTAAGGTTATATGTTACCTTACACACGATACCTGTGGTTAAGATTAAAGAGTTAAGGTTATATGCTACCTTACACATGATACCTGTGGTTAAGATTAAAGAGTTAAGATTATAATATGTTACCTTACACATGATATCTGTTATTTAATTGTGTTGGAGTTAAGGTTATATGCTACCTTACACACAATACCAGTGATTTGTGTTGGAGTTAAGGTTATATGCTACATACCTTACACATGATACCTGTGGTCTATACATTTAAGAGTTGTATGCTACCTTGTAAACACAGATATGATACCTGTGATAAGTGTAAGAGTAAAGGTCAAATGCTACCTTACACATTGTACAGAAAACAGCATCATTTTATAAAGCATAATTTTGATAAATTTATGCTGTTCTGTATGACATATTAGGTTGCATACATATATGTATAACCTTAACTCTTACACAAATCACAGATATAATGTGTTTAATGGAAAGTTAAAATATAATAATAATGATATATTGAAGCAATAACCATCATATATAAAATACATCGCAGGATTTATAAGTGGGAAATGCTGGCAGAAATCATCCGCAACACTGATCTTTAAAACAAGTAATTTCTTCTATCTACGAAACAAGTCTAAATAAACAAATTTCTCCATTTATCCCTCTACAGCAAATCTTACAACAATGGCCGACACTGAAGTCCTTTACAAGAGCGTTTTGTTGTACTGATTTATCAATGCCAACACTAAATCATACAACTTCCTATTTACATTGTGTATCTAGAATATATTTATGTCCTTGGTAAAAAGGCTCGCTTGTCTGACCGACCCAGATAGTGACCACATGATCAGTCATCCTAATTCGCAGGGCTTTTTTCTGGTGACTTTTTGGTGCGACATTGGCCCAATTGAGATTTTACATTTAAACCAAACAATTCCATAAGTTTACAGTTTACACCTAACTAAAATTTCTTACCTAATTCACCAATTTGCTTCTCAATGAAGCAAAAAGGCCCAAACCAGCGAAACATTTGTTGTATTACAATATATCTCTACCGTATTCTTAGTGTATAAAGAATGCAGATCTCAGTTTCTTAAAAAACAAAATTTACAAATTTAATGTTTCAAGTTGACAAATCTTTGAATAGGGTAAAATCCAGAGTCCTCTATTGTTATCATGAATTCAATTCTCCCTAATCAAGAAGGTTTTTATCACCTGTGATATGATATTGTTGTATCTCATTACCGTAACAACATCCTCCTTCACAATATCTCCGGTACAGAGTCTGTGTCACACTTACCTTCTACGGTTTACCTGTACAATGTTACCTCACAATCTATAACAATGTCTTATGGAAACTCTAAAACAATAGTAATTCTAGTCTCCAATTTGTAACAATAGCAATCCTACATTCACCAATTCATAACAATAGCAATCTTAGTCACCTGTTTATAACAATAGCAATCTTAGTCACCTGTTTATAACAATAGCAATCCTAGTCACCTGTTTATAACAATAGCAATCCTAGTCACCTGTTTATAACAATAGCAATCTTAGTCACCTGTTTATAACAATAGCAATCCTACAGTCACCAATCTATAACAATAGCAATCTTAGTCACCTGTTTATACCAATAGCAATCCTACTGTCACCAATTTACAACAATAACAATCTGTTACCAATTGATAATGATAATCCTACAATCACCAGTTTACCGTAAATATTTTTGAATAGAAACCATACTGTCAAAAGAACCACCGGCCTATGGTCAGTACCTGGCAACTGCCCAACGTAGGTTTCGAACTCGCAACCCAGAGGTGGAGGGCTAGTGATAAAGTGTCGGGACACCTTAACCACTCGGCCACTGCGGCCCCTGAATAAACCTTAGTAAAAAGCTACTTAAGAATGAAAGATTTCCCTACATACCTATCTTATTTGTCTTGGCATGTTAGCAAAAAATATACATGGATGTATTATTTTTTTAACATTACATGTTAAAGGATAGAATATTTAGTTTAAAAATTAGAAATTCTTTGACACCCATATGATAGTAAGAATCTTCCATAAAGTGTCCCGTGTCCCATCCCTGAAACTTTGATCCTGTGAAAAACATTTTTTATTTTTCATTATAAATAGAAACTGTTATCAAATTGTAGATAAAACTGTGGTCTTTGTAATGTAACAGTACAGGCCCATTAATGCAGCATGCAGGTAAATGGATCAGTGTTATTTATAATCTACTGGGTTTAATTATAAAAGACAGGGAAAAGGTCTCCCTTACTCCGGCTAGTCTGGGTTTTCCCGGACATAGGTTCACTTTTATTCCCTTTATATTGCATGATTAAACCTGTAATTGTTCCAAAATTATACAGTGAAAATCCTCAGTCAATACTCAATACAAGCAACAACAGCCCCCCCCCCCCCCCCCCCCCCCCCCCCCCCGAACATAATTTATAATAATACCAGCCATAATTATCAACGAAAAACGTTACAATCTATTACGTTATAGTAATAAGTTCAATAGTTCATACTTAAACATAAAATGCACAAGTTAACGTAAGCTTTGAATATGACATCATGTAACGTATCAATTGATCTAGGGTCGTATAATTGCTGTTGTCTATTACAAAGCCCACTGGAATGATGTCTGTCTGCTAAACTTGCGTCAGATTTACAAAGCGCACGTGGACTAGCCTGTCCTACGATGAAAACTCACACGTTGCATCAAATCTCCTGATCAATACAGCATATAGCCCTATATATATCGATTGATTTAGATCACCGACCTACCACACTAACAGCCTCGGTGATATGTATCGCTGATCATAGCAAACGTGTTAGAACTCTCCACGGTATCAGCCATATTTGTCGCTTCCACAACTTCCTCAACACGAGGCTGTGTAGTCAACCGTGAAAAGGCGGGAAAGTACACGTGAACTCATGTACGAGCGGGAAATACAAAATTAATAATATTATGACATATTCAATCACTGGAATCACTGGAAGACATCGATATAAGTCTTATTTGACTTCTCAAATCTAATTGAATTGAACCGTATTGATGTAAGAGGTAAGTGCGTAGAATTAATCTAGTTACTTACAAGTATACAATATGTGACAAGGTTTAACACCAATACGCGTTTTCTTCAAAATTGGGTTAATATTGTCTAGTAAAAGACCTAACACAATACCGAGTAACAAAACTCATTTAACCCAAGTTGCAAACGTGTACCCAGTAAAAGTACTGTAGGCTATGCCATTAACATGCATTTCAAAATAGCGAAGCGCGTAATTTGGGTGTTAGGGTGAGGTTAGATTTTGCAGAATTTTTAATTCGTATTTTGAATGAAAATCAGGTAATTGGACGCATATACGTTAAATTATTCGCTAAACTTAAAAATGAAAGGCCACAATCTTTGAAGAATCATATTTTGTAAAAGGAGTTCAGCTTTATAAAAATATAGAATAATGCTTTAAATATTATTCGCATATTTGCAACTTTTTAAACTTCACATTGTGCGTGTTCAAAATTTCAACCATTAGAAAAGAATATTTATAGACCTATTTTGACAACTTTATTGTGTAGATTCGAACGTCTGCTTCTGATGGAATAAAAGGATTTGAAAATAATTTCTGAACAATAAAGAAGTTTTTTATGAATAACTTTTTTGTCTTGAGGGTGAATATCGGGAGCCTCCCCAATAAACATCGTGGATTCCGTCGCTTATAATAGGTTCAAGATGTATTTAAATAACACTTAAACATCTTTTCCTAGCAAAAACGATTGGAAATGAAATCAAAATGGAAATTGTGCAAGCTGAATGTAAGAGAGAAAAACTAACAAAGAATTAAATTATCACATTTAAAAAACATGAGCGCGTCTGACACTGAAATAAGCTGGTGATTTATACATCATAAAATCACACAAAAATTATTCACAAATAAAATTCTATTCAAACTAAATATGTCTATACACCATAAAATTATACACAAATAAAGTTATATTCAAACTATACACGTGCAAACAATTTATCAACAATGCAGCAGAACTGTACACATTTGAAAAATAAAAAAAAAAAAGTCATTTAGAGTTTTTTTTAACCTAATGCCTTAATAGCGCGCTAATGTTCCACAAAAAACTATGACAGCCAATGCAAGGATTTACACGGCTTTGTGATCCTCTAAAACCAAGTCTCGCCGTGGTGGTAATGAGAATGCGTATCATTTAGAATAACTTTCGTTTTAATACTGACATGCCTTTTTTTTTTTTTTTATTTCAATAATAATACTAACATAGACATTGTTTTTGTTTGTTTGTTACGTTGTTGGTTTGTTTTTTTTGGGGGGGTTGCTTTTTTGCTTTTTTTTTTTGTATTTTGTTTTGTTGATTTTTGTTGGGGTTTTTTTTGTAGTTTTTTTTTCTTTAATTTCGATAATTATACTAACATGAGTATTAAAAGCGGGCTATCAGTATACATTGTATTGGTATTCGGCCATGCTCACATCTCAATATTCCTCTATGAGGAGATCTAGATCTTCAATTCGAAACAAATGGACTTTGGACTTTCTGTACAGTCTTTCGACTTTTCCAGTTCTTTTACTTCTTTTTGTTGTTTGTTTATCTTGAAAATAAAACGTTTGTCTTCAACTGTACTTTATAATTATTAACAAACATATTTACGGTAGTTGTGTGGCCACTTTTCCATCAAGGTGACCGGGGTTCGATTCCATGAACGAAAGTTGAACAATATCACCTAACCGACCTCGCGGGGGGGGGGGGGGGGGGGGGGATATTCCCGTTTCCTCCCACATCCGGGCCAAGATGGGTGATTAATGAATAATATAGCATGTAAAATGATTAAAATTTGAATTTATATAATTTAATATATTGTTATTGTGTTTTGTGACGGCATAAAATGTTCTAAGAACTTGTCCTCATTCGAAATTTGACGATCTTCAATAATATACTGTTTTACTGACGCAGCACTCTTGGTTTTTATTATCTTAGTGAACTGATGAGCCCGAGTTTCCTCTGGCCCTGACACCATGTCTGGTTAGGGGCCCTACACCAGACATGGTGTCAGGGTCTGAGGAAACTCGGGCTAGTAAACTGATATGTATTCTATTCCCAGACTAATTGATGCTATCGTGTTAAAATGATAGTGTACGTGATGTAAATATTGCGAGGTGGGATTGTAGTTACTAGATAGATTTATAAATAGACAACTTAATTCCGATCACATCCCTGTGGTAGTTGTTTACATGCTATACACCCTAAACGTTTTCCTGAAATAAAAATAATAAATTTCAGATTCATCATAAAATAGAACGCACTAGTTACGTTACCTACCCATAAATATATGTTGATAACAGTTTGATGGGTTTCTGTTTGTGAACACCCTCCTAATCTAGCGTTGTTTGGTCGTGAATGACTCAAATTGTCGGTGGGACATAAAACAATACAATCCTAGACACATATGTGTGACTTTAAAAGACTTTTAATGACTTGTTGTTGTTGTTGTTGTTGTTGTTGTTGTTTCCTTTTTTCTTTTTTCTTTTTCCTTATTTATAAATAAGCCGTTGTATTTTTTAGAGTCTAACTGTATCTAGTTTTTTCTAGTTTCTTAAAATACCTACAAAACGAGGGGAAATAAAACAATAAAAATAACAACTAAAAAAACAGCAATACACAATTAAAAAAAGCATTTTTTAAAAATAAGGGGGAAATAACAAAAACAAAAACCAAAAACAAAAACAAAAACAGAGGGAAAATAACAAAAACAAAAAGCACGTAATCATCTGAATGGTCGTAAACTTATTGCTTAATGCAACTTCCGGTATAAAGCTAATTGCGATCAGTGTTGATATAAGTTAATTCAAAATACTAACAAGTAGAATTATCTGTAATGAATTAATTCGAGTTTTTAATATATAATGTATGTTTATATTGGGATACCTGTAGATAATGGTATATTTGTAAGCGTGATTTTGCAATACCGCAACTGATTTACTCCTCTGCATATAGGAATGCATTCTTGTATAATTGAGGAACGGAGCCGGCTGTGTAATTCCGTACACATGCTTTGTGGCGCTACACACTAACTCTTTACACAACAGGGGAAATGAATTAATAAAAAAAAAAACAATATCTTCCGGACTAATGTATTCTTGTTACATTAAATAGCAATTAGGAGAATTTTATCGACATTGTGTTGATAGAATTTTCCTTCATTAGACTTGTGTTTCATCTCATGTGCATGCTATTATTTCAGTGCTTAAGCAATATACGCACAAGTCACCGAGTGCTCGTGCGTGGAATTGGTTAACTTGTGGAAACAAGACAAAAGTAATTCTAAATCTCTCAACGCGCGGAATTAATTTCATTTAGCAAAAGTGCAATAAATATTGCATCTCTATAATACACATGAATTTAGGTTTTTTGTATATACTACATAGTTCACGTGCGTTCAACAAGACTGCATTTCAGCAAGAAATATCTTCCCTCGTACAACAAACGAGTAATCTTCAGCTAATAATGAAACAATCACGTGATCTACTTTTTGTTTAAGACAATATCCCTGATGTTTTGTTTGTAGAATAGAATTATTTTTTTACTATGCATTTTTTACATGTTTCAGGACACTGAGAGATCACCATTTTCTTTTGTTTCCCGCTTTGTAACACAACCGCTGCTGTATTTACGAGATACCGGTGGTAATGTCCCCTTAGTGGTGCCTAGGTTTAGCTTTAGTTTAATTTGCACCTACAAAATGACGCAACTAATTTCTATTTCATATTTTTAGAAATTCTATCAATGTAGTGGAAACTTCCTATACTTTATTTTCAGACGTATACTTTTTGAGATTTGTGTATAATCAAGTTTTTATTTAGGAATGAAGTTGTCAAACTAATCGTTTTGTTTAAAAAAAAAAATGAACAAAAAGAGGATTCTGATGTTCAGATTAGTTAAAAAATAGCGTAACTAATTTTCGCCTTTATATAAATCTGTTGATATGTTTGGAGTAAAGAAGTGTAAAAGTTAGTGAACAGAGGCACACATTTTTAAATTTTCATTTAGAAAACGACGTGTCAACATTTTTTTTAAATGTCGCTATATAATCTATATGATAATTTCATACACATTCAGCAAGAAACCAGCGCATGCGCGTCTCGTTATCTCTCCAAGCGTTGCATTTTGTTGTCGCTATAATATAACAAAAACAAAAAAAATGTTTGGCATTTATAACTATGACTGCCATGACTTGTGACGTCATCGTTATCATGACGACGCAATCGTAACGTTATATTATGTTCTTTGCAATATTTACATTTCCTTTGTTCATATCTTGAATAGGACCACCAATCACCAAATTATTTTTGTATTAAAATAAGAACAACCGAAGAAAACCGACATTCAAACAGAGTGGTAATAGTTTAACACATTGTGGATTATCACGGAGGCCAGGGAAATGTATAGACCAAGTGTTCTGGAAGGGTAACCGTCTTCTGTTTCATCAACGGTACCAGCGATATACAAATCTCTGTCAAATCGAGGTAACGTCCTCAAAGTGAGAGCTAGGGTAGTGATGACGGAACCACCAGGCGTATCAACAAGAATCAAACACGCCTAACTCCATATCGCTCAAGGAAAAATAATACTTTGCAATAAAAACATGAAATTTCTAGGATTTTTCCGTCAGCAGTTGACATCTGTCACAGAATGATTCAATGTAGTCAATGCTTCTGCAATGATATACTGTTAGGCGTCAAAGAGAAAACAGTCTTGTTATTGTTTAGCTGTCGTGCACAAGTTTGTACAGTATTACAAATGCTCTCTTCATCTCTCTCCTGTCATTTATATATCAATAGATTCAATACATCGAGAAAACAGCATGATATTTGTTCACAACGAAAGCAAGCATTAAATTGTATCTAATCCGAAAGAAGAAAAAACACAGAAAGTTAAATTAAGTTTGCAGTTCCAAAGTGTTATAATGAGGAAATAATTCCGTCATAACATAAAGAGGCCCATGAGCATTAACGGTAATCTGTTACTATTGTAGTATACAGCATGTTACAAAATGGCCTCCATGGCTGACATATCAAAGTTTTTTTACGAAGCGAAAAATTACAACACTTTGTTGGCGCCCCTTACATTCCTACCAATTTCCAGCTCAATGGCAACAGGGGAAATGGAGAAGAAGTTTAAAATGTGTTTTTCAAGAGGGCTGCCATGGCGGCCATCTTAAATTACGGATCAATCCGAATAATAACAACACTTATTTCAGGATAATTTCAGGTAAGTTAGAGCTTAATCCCACTGGTGGAACTTGTTGAAATTGCGGGGGAAAATACGCACGACGAACGCGACGACGGATGAAGCACGATCGCTAAAGGTCATCCTGACCCTTCGGGGTCAGATGACCTTAAAAGGTGAGTTGATATCCTTTACACTGAAATTATTAAAGGGTATTTTCATATCCTTTATACCAAAATTTTTAAAATGTGTGTTGGTATATCCTTTATATCTAAATCCTTTATATCTAAATTCTAAAAAGGTGTTCTTATCCTTTATATCGAAATTTTAAAAATGTGTTAAGATATCTGTTATTCAGAAATTAAAAAAAAAATAACAAGTATTTTGTTATCCTTTATTCCGGAATTTTAAAACTGTGTGCTGCTATCGTTTATTTAATATTAATGCTGACTTCTTTACTCAGAAATTACTAAACATTTTATGATTAATTTCCCCTCCCAACACCTCCCCGTCTTTATCCATATTATAACACACACCAACATACACCCTTAATTGTGGAACGCGTGGCCAAATATATACAAAGTTACCTATGTATACAGGTATAACATACGCTACGACATATATTGGTTCTTATAAGATATTTTATAATCACATGAAAACATACTTGATAATGATATTTTATATAATATAACGTGACGTCATCAACCATTTCATTCAACTAATTGTTACTATGGGATGATTTGTCTTACGAATATCTTACGACTTTTTACACGATATTTCCTCTTGAGAAATTTCTTCTAAAACCATCACGTGGTCTATGTACATAATACACTGATCTAATATGTCACGTGACACATCATACTTAATTCGTTTCATGTTAAATGTTAAACTATGATATATATTATTACGTAACATATTCTACATGTCAACATCTATTGTGTTAGATCAAGGAATGATATTTTTCAATGAGTTTTGTAATTTCCCGCCAAAAAATACGCTTAAACTTTTCCGTTTTTAACACGTGATCTTAATTTGACCAATGAAGATATACTATAGAGTATGTATGGCAGTACCGTTGCTTTACTGTAACTTACCGTAATAACGACGAACGATCAACAGATCCACGCGTTCACGGAAAGAACGCGTACAAAACCAATACTCTGATGACGTATTGAAGTATGACGACACAGCAGATGTCGGCGGTGTTCTGAATACGAGTGCACGGTATAGTACCGTGTGAGGAAATGCTGTCAAGATGGATCTATTTTTGTAGACTGTGCGTGCTTTCTCGTGAAATGATTTGACTTTTAAATTCAACTCTCGCATTCTTCTATCAAGATTGATTATTCATATCCGGTAACCTTTAAATTTAACAAAACATAGTTCTGTATGTTTGTTCCTTTCTTTTTCCATTTAATTTCTTTTTTAAAAGTTTCGTCCATTTACTCTAAAGCGCTTCATGCATGAAATTAAAATGTTCAGTAGTGCGTCTGAAAATCGTTTATTTTTACGGTTGGGAAAGCCTATGTTGAGATATTTCATGAAAAAAAGATTATGAGAATTGAATTGTAAGAGGCCATTAGGTGTCGTGCTGTTGTTGACGAGACTATCAGGGCTTTTAATACCTTCCCATAAGTACATTTTATATGCTTTTACAATTGTTATAATTTGGGATGAATACAAATGTTGGTTATTCGTGGGAAATATCTTGTCTCCGTTATTTTTTTTTATTTATTTATCTTTTTTATTTAAATTAAGAATTTTCATTTTATTATATATTTGATTTAATGTTTTGAATTTGTTATTATCTTATTATGATACATGTAAAATGATTCAGGGATTAAAAAATATACAAAGAATTTGACATAATATATAACTTTCAGATATTTCTAAAACGAAGACCTGCTAGGATCGCTTTATTTTCGATACAAGACCTAGATTTCTTTCCCGTTTATACCATACATTCACCACAGGGTATTGAAGATACATATTTTATGTTTACATTTGTCAAAACCACTTAACATGTTTTTGTAAACTTTCCAAACATAAAATTATAATTTGTACCTGAAAATAATGAACTCAGTGACAGTCCGGAATTAGGCTCCTGCTGTTGGATTTGTTAAACACTCAGGAAGTGGGAGGCAACCCAAGCAAAATTTTAATAAATTGCATTATTTGTAAATTGACGAAATTGAAACATACAAGCTAGCAAAACAGTGAGCTATATCACGAACCCATTATCTTAGACAGTTGTAATAAGGGAGGGGTCATTATCTGAGACAGTAGTAATCAGGGAGGGGTCATTAATTATTTTTTTGTGGCGAGTTTATTCAATCTAATACAATGCTAGTCCGTCGACCCCTGTTGAGGATGCCGAGACATCAGACGAACAAATTCTTTTTAATTCATTTTTGAAGAAATATCCTTGTTTTTTTTCAGTCTTTAAGTTTCCAAATTGTTCGCTGCAGTGAGTGATGTAATTGAATTGTACAACTAAAGGCCACCTACTGTGTTTTGGGTAGTCGTTTTAATTTTTTGCATAATGATGTCCTTGTACGCATGCAGGGAATTTATTTCATAAGCATTAGGATAATGTATGTGATATAAAAAGTATCTTATTTGTGACATTAAACGAAATATGTCGGAACCATATTTATTAATGAATATACAAAATTAAATTTAGTTTTATGAACGAAGGATTCGTGTTGAGTCAATGAAAACCGTCTATAAAATTAAGCAAAATACGCATAAAATCCAAGATGACCGAATGTATTCAATTAGATTTAAAAGTGGCTGGTTAATGTGACGCTGAGAAATATATAGGTACCAATTCGATTGGGAATATGATTTGTTTACGAGTTGACCTACATTATATTTCGGCCAACAATCTTTTGGTCATTGACACAGTTACATGTACTGTACATGTACAAATAATGGCCATATTCGTGACAAACACATGTTCCTACACTGTTCAAAACCTGGGGAAAGTCACATTCATTCATTTATTTATTCATTCATTTATTCATTCATTTATTCATTCATTTATTCATTCATTCAGTCAGTCAGTCAGTCAGTCAGTCAGTCAGTTAGTCATTCAATCATTCATTCATTCAGTCATTTATTCTGTCATTCATTCATTCATTTCGCTCGTTCATTCGTTCGTTTGTTCGTTCTATGCTCGTGACGAAGCGAAATTGCGATGTTATTTTCATGCCACGTGACGACAACGGCCAATTGTAGATATTTATGTAATTGAGTTGTGTCTGTTGCCTATAAGGAATATTGGTAAATCCAAGAATAAGGTCCCCCTAGACACTGTCTTCATTTGACCCTGTCTGATGTTGACCTGACTGTTGATATCCCCTAGACACCCGTTCTTATATGACCCTGGTTGCTGTTGTCCCCTACACACTTTCCCTATTTGACCTTGGTTGTTGGTGTCCCTAGACACTTTCCTTATATGACCCTGGTTGTTGGTGTCCCCTAGACACTTTCCTTATATGACCCTGGTTGTTGGTGTCCCCTAGACACTTTCCGTATATAACCCTGGTTGTTGGTGTCCCCTACACACTTTCCTTATATAACCCTGGTTGTTGTTGTCCCTTGACACTTTCCCTATTTGACCTTGGTTGTTGGTGTCCCCTACACACTTTCCTTATATGACCCTGGTTGTAGGTGTCCCCTACACACTTTCCTTATATGACCCTGGGTGTTGGTGGCCCCTACACACTTTCCTTATATGACCCTGGTTGTTGGTGTCCCCTAGACACTTTCCTTATATGACCCTGATTGTTGGTGTCCCCTAGACACTTTCCTTATATGACCCTGGTTGTTGGTGTCCCCTAGACACTTTCCTTATATGACCCTGGTTGTTGGTGTCCCCTAGACACTTTCCTTATATGACCCTGGGTGTTGGTGTCCCCTTGACACTTTCCCTATTTGGCCTTGGTTGTTGGTGTCCCCTAGACACTTTCCTTATATGACCCTGGTTGTAGGTGTCCCCTACACACTTTCCTTATATGACCCTGGTTGTTGGTGTCCCCTAGACACTTTCCTTATATGACCCTGGTTGTTGGTGTCCCCTAGACACTTTCCTTATATGACCCTGGTTGTTGGTGTCCCCTACACACTTTCCTTATATAACCCTGGTTGTTGGTGTCCCCTACACACTTTCCTTATATAACCCTGGTTGTTGGTGTCCCCTACACACTTTCCGTATATGACCCTGGTTGTTGGTGTCCCCTAGACACTTTCCTTATATGACCCTGGTTGTTGGTGTCCCCTAGACACTTTCCTTATATAACCCTGGTTGTTGGTGTCCCTACACACTTTCCTTATATAACCCTGGTTGTTGGTGTCCCTACACACTTTCCTTATATAACCCTGGTTGTTGGTGTCCCCTACACACTTTCCCTATTTGACCTTGGTTGTTGGTGTCCCCTAGACACTTTCCCTATTTGGCCTTGGTTGTTGGTGTCCCCTAGACACTTTCCTTATATGACCCTGGTTGTAGGTGTCCCCTACACACTTTCCTTATATAACCCTGGGTGTTGGTGTCCCCTTGACACTTTCCCTATTTGGCCTTGGTTGTTGGTGTCCCCTAGACACTTTCCTTATATGACCCTGGTTGTAGGTGTCCCCTACACACTTTCCTTATATGACCCTGGTTGTTGGTGTCCCCTAGACACTTTCCTTATATGACCCTGGTTGTTGGTGTCCCCTAGACACTTTCCGTATATAACCCTGGTTGTTGGTGTCCCCTACACACTTTCCTTATATAACCCTGGTTGTTGTTGTCCCTTGACACTTTCCCTATTTGACCTTGGTTGTTGGTGTCCCCTACACACTTTCCTTATATGACCCTGGTTGTAGGTGTCCCCTACACACTTTCCTTATATAACCCTGGTTGTTGGTGGCCCCTACACACTTTCCTTATATGACCCTGGTTGTTGGTGTCCCCTAGACACTTTCCTTATATGACCCTGGTTGTTGGTGTCCCCTAGACACTTTCCTTATATGACCCTGGTTGTTGGTGTCCCCTAGACACTTTCCTTATATGACCCTGGTTGTTGGTGTCCCCTAGACACTTTCCTTATATGACCCTGGGTGTTGGTGTCCCCTTGACACTTTCCCTATTTGGCCTTGGTTGTTGGTGTCCCCTAGACACTTTCCTTATATGACCCTGGTTGTAGGTGTCCCCTACACACTTTCCTTATATGACCCTGGTTGTTGGTGTCCCCTAGACACTTTCCTTATATGACCCTGGTTGTTGGTGTCCCCTAGACACTTTCCTTATATGACCCTGGTTGTTGGTGTCCCCTACACACTTTCCTTATATAACCCTGGTTGTTGGTGTCCCCTACACACTTTCCTTATATAACCCTGGTTGTTGGTGTCCCCTAGACACTTTCCGTATATGACCCTGGTTGTTGGTGTCCCCTAGACACTTTCCTTATATGACCCTGGTTGTTGGTGTCCCCTAGACACTTTCCTTATATAACCCTGGTTGTTGGTGTCCCTTCACACTTTCCTTATATAACCCTGGTTGTTGGTGTCCCCTACACACTTTCCTTATATAACCCTGGTTGTTGGTGTCCCCTACACACTTTCCTTATATAACCCTGGTTGTTGGTGTCCCCTAGACACTTTCCTTATATGACCCTGGTTGTTGGTGTCCCCTACACACTTTCCGTATATAACCCTGGTTGCTGTTGTCCCCTACACACTTTCCTTATATGACCCTGGTTGTTGGTGTCCCCTACACACTTTCCTTATATGACCCTGGTTGTTTGTGTCCCCTACACACTTTCCTTACATGACCCTGGTTGTTGGTGTCCCCTAGACACTTTCCTTATATGACCCTGGTTGTTGGTGTCCCCTACACACTTTCCTTATATAACCCTGGTTGTTGGTGTCCCCTACACACTTTCCTTATATAACCCTGGTTGTTGGTGTCCCTAGACACTTTCCGTATATAACCCTGGTTGTTGGTGTCCCCTACACACTTTCCTTATATAACCCTGGTTGTTGGTGTCCCCTACACACTTTCCTTATATAACCCTGGTTGTTGGTGTCCCTAGACACTTTCCTTTTATAACCCTAGTTGTTGGTGTCCCCTACACACTTTCCTTATATAACCCTGGTTGTTGGTGTCCCCTACACACTTTCCTTATATAACCCTGGTTGTTGGTGTCCCCTACACACTTTCCTTATATAACACTGGTTGTTGGTGTCCCCTAGACACTTTCCTTTTATGACCCTGGTTGTTGGTGTTCCTACACACTTTCCTTATATGACCCTGGTTGTTGGTGTCCCCTAGACACTTTCCCTATTTGGCCCTGGTTGTTGGTGTCCCCTACACACTTTCCGTATATGACCCTGGTTGTTGGTGTCCCCTACACACTTTCCGTATATAACCCTGGTTGTTGGTGTTCCTACACACTTTCCTTATATAACCCTGGTTGTTGGTGTCCCTAGACTCTTTCCTTATATGACCCTGGTTGTTGGTGTCCCCTAGACACTTTCCTTATATAACCCTGGTTGTTGGTGTCCCTACACACTTTCCGTATATGACCCTGGTTGTTGGTGTCCCCTACACACTTTCCGTATATGACCCTGGTTGTTGGTGTCCCCTACACACTTTCCTTATATGACCCTGGTTGTTGGTGTCCCCTAGACACTTTCCTTATATGACCCTGGTTGTTGGTGTCCCCTAGACACTTTCCTTATATAACCCTGGTTGTTGGTGTCCCCTACACACTTTCCTTATATGACCCTGGTTGTTGGTGTTCCTACACACTTTCCTTATATAACCGTGGTTGTTGGTGTCCCCTACACACTTTCCTTATATGACCCTGGTTGTTGATGACCCCTACACACTTTCCGTATATAACCCTGGTTGTTGGTGTTCCTACACACTTTCCTTATATAACCGTGGTTGTTGGTGTCCCCTACACACTTTCCTTATATAACCCTGGTTGTTGGTGTCCCCTAGACACTTTCCTTATATAACCCTGGTTGTTGGTGTCCCCTACACACTTTCCGTATATAACCCTGGTTGTTGGTGTCCCCTACACACTTTCCTTATATAACCCTGGTTGTTGGTGTCCCCTAGACACTTTCCTTATATGACCCTGGTTGTTGGTGTCCCCTACACACTTTCCTTATATAACCCTGGTTGTTGGTGTCCCCTACACACTTTCCGTATATGACCCTGGTTGTTGGTGTCCCCTAGACACTTTCCTTATATGACCCTGGTTGTTGGTGTTCCCTAGACACTTTCCTTATATGACCCTGGTTGTTGGTGTCCCCTACACACTTTCCTTATATGACCCTGGTTATTGGTGTCCCCTACACACTTTCCGTATATAACCCTGGTTGTTGGTGTCCCCTACACACTTTCCTTATATGACCCTGGTTGTTGGTGTCCCCTACACACTTTCCTTATATGACCCTGGTTGTTGGTGTCCCCTACACACTTTCCTTATATAACCCTGGTTGTTGGTGTCCCCTACACACTGTCCTTATATGACCCTGGTTGTTGGTGTTCCTAGACACTTTCCTTATATGACCCTGGTTGTTGGTGTCCCCTAGATACTGTCCTTATATGACCCTGGTTGTTGGTGTCCCCTACACACTTTCCTTATATGACCCTGGTTGTTGGTGTCCCCTACACACTTTCCTTATATGACCCTGGTTGTAGGTGTCCCCTAGACACTTTCCGTATATAACCCTGGTTGTTGGTGTTCCTACACACTTTCCTTATATGACCTTGGTTGTTGTTGTCCCTTGACACTTTCCCTATTTGACCTTGGTTGTTGGTGTCCCCTACACACTTTCCTTATATAACCCTGGTTGTTGGTGTTCCTACACACTTTCCTTATATAACCCTGGTTGTTGTTGTCCCTTGACACTTTCCCTATTTGACCTTGGTTGTTGGTGTCCCCTACACACTTTCCGTATATAACCCTGGTTGTTGGTGTTCCTACACACTTTCCTTATATAACCCTGGTTGTTGTTGTCCCTTGACACTTTCCCTATTTGACCTTGGTTGTTGGTGTCCCCTACACACTTTCCTTATATAACCCTGGTTGTTGGTGTCCCCTAGACACTTTCCTTATATAACCCTGGTTGTTGGTGTCCCCTAGACACTTTCCTTATATAACCCTGGTTGTTGGTGTCCCCTAGACACTTTCCTTATATGACCCTGGTTGTTGGTGTCCCCTAGACACTTTCCTTATATAACCCTGGTTGTTGGTGTCCCCTAGACACTTTCCGTATATAACCCTGGTTGTTGGTGTTCCTACACACTTTCCTTATATAACCCTGGTTGTTGGTGTCCCCTACACACTTTCCTTATATGACCCTGGTTGTTGGTGTCCCCTAGACACTTTCCTTATATGACCCTGGTTGTTGGTGTCCCCTACACACTTTCCTTATATGACCCTGGTTGTTGGTGTCCCTAGACACTTTCCTTATATGACCCTGGTTGTTGGTGTCCCCTAGACACTTTCCCTATTTGGCCCTGGTTGTTGGTGTCCCCTACACACTTTCCTTATATGACCCTGGTTGTTGGTGTCCCTAGACACTTTCCTTATATAACCCTGGTTGTTGGTGTCCCTAGACACTTTCCTTATATGACCCTGGTTGTTGGTGTCCCCTAGACACTTTCCCTATTTGGCCTTGGTTGTTGGTGTCCCCTAGACACTTTCCTTATATGACCCTGGTTGTAGGTGTCCCCTACACACTTTCCTTATATGACCCTGGTTGTTGGTGTCCCCTAGACACTTTCCTTATATGACCCTGGTTGTTGGTGTCCCCTAGACACTTTCCTTATATGATCCTGGTTGTTGGTGTCCCCTAGACACTTTCCTTATATAACCCTGGTTGTTGGTGTCCCCTACACACTTTCCTTATATGACCCTGGTTGTTGGTGTCCCTACACACTTTCCTTATATAACCCTGGTTGTTGGTGTCCCCTAGACACTTTCCGTATATAACCCTGGTTGTTGGTGTCCCCTAGACACTTTCCTTATATGACCCTGGTTGTTGGTGTCCCCTACACACTTTCCGTATATAACCCTGGTTGTTGGTGTCCCCTACACACTTTCCTTATATGACCCTGGTTGTTGGTGTCCCCTACACACTTTCCTTATATGACCCTGGTTGTTTGTGTCCCCTACACACTTTCCTTACATGACCCTGGTTGTTGGTGTCCCCTAGACACTTTCCTTATATAACCCTGGTTGTTGGTGTCCCCTACACACTTTCCTTATATGACCCTGGTTGTTGGTGTCCCCTAGACACTTTCCTTATATAACCCTGGTTGTTGGTGTCCCCTAGACACTTTCCGTATATAACCCTGGTTGTTGGTGTCCCCTACACACTTTCCGTATATAACACTGGTTGTTGGTGTCCCCTAGACACTTTCCTTATATGACCCTGGTTGTTGGTGTCCCCTACACACTTTCCTTATATAACCCTGGTTGTTGGTGTCCCCTACACACTTTCCTTATATAACCCTGGTTGTTGGTGTCCCCTAGACACTTTCCGTATATAACCCTGGTTGTTGGTGTCCCCTAGACACTTTCCGTATATAACCCTGGTTGTTGGTGACCCCTACACACTTTCCGTATATAACCCTGGTTGTTGGTGTCCCCTAGACACTTTCCGTATATAACCGTGGTTGTTGGTGTCCCCTACACACTTGCCGTATATAACACTGGTTGTTGGTGTCCCCTAGACACTTTCCTTATATAACCCTGGTTGTTGGTGTCCCCTACACACTTTCCTTACATGACCCTGGTTGTTGGTGTCCCCTAGACACTTTCCTTATATGACCCTGGTTGTTGGTGTCCCCTACACACTTTCCTTATATGACCCTGGTTGTTGGTGTCCCTTACACACTTTCCTGATATGACCCTGGTTGTTGGTGTCCCCTAGACACTTTCCGTATATAACCCTGGTTGTTGGTGTCCCCTAGACACTTTCCGTATATAACCCTGGTTGTTGGTGTCCCCTACACACTTTCCGTATATAACACTGGTTGTTGGTGTCCCCTAGACACTTTCCTTATATAACCCTGGTTGCTGTTGTCCCCTACACACTTTCCTTATATGACCCTGGTTGTTGGTGTCCCCTAGACACTTTCATTATATGACCCTGGTTGTCGGTGTCCCCTACACACTTTCCTTATATAACCCTGGTTGTTGGTGTCCCCTACACACTTTCCTTATATAACCCTGGTTGTTGGTGTCCCCTACACACTTTCCTTATATAACACTGGTTGTTGGTGACCCCTACACACTTTCCTTATATAACCCTGGTTGTTGGTGTCCCCTACACACTTTCCTTATATAACCCTGGTTGTTGGTGTCCCCTACACACTTTCCTTATATGACCCTGGTTGTTGGTGTCCCCTAGACACTTTCCTTATATAACCCTGGTTGTTGGTGTTCCTACACACGTTCCGTATATAACACTGGTTGTAGGTGTCCCCTACACACTTTCCTTATATGACCCTGGTTGTTGGTGTCCCCTACACACTTTCCGTATATAACACTGGTTGTTGGTGTCCCCTAGACACTTTCCTTATATGACCCTGGTTGTTGGTGTCCCCTAGACACTTTCCTTATATGACCCTGGTTGTTGGTGTCCCCTACACACGTTCCTTATATAACCCTGGTTGTTGGTGTCCCTAGACACTTTCCTTATATGACCCTGGTTGTTGGTGTCCCCTACACACTTTCCTTATATGATCCTGGTTGTTGGTGTCCCCTACACACTTTCCTTATATGACCCTGGTTATTGTTACCCCCTAGACTCTTTCCTTATATGACCCTGGTTGTTGGTGTCCTATACACACTTTCCTTATATGACCCTGGTTATTGGTGTCCTCTAGACACTTTCCTTATATGACCCCGGTTGTTGGTGTTTTCCATCCTCCAGATTTCTGTCCTAATATGAAGCCGATTGTTGGATTTGTATTTCATAACTTCGCAATATGTCACTGTTTGTGAATTCTACACAACGTCCTCATATGACCCTGTCTGTTTCAAGGATACAAAACCACAAACAAACAAACAAACACCATGGAGCCGTAACTAAAAAGGTTGTGCTTTAAATAAACAGTTCTATGGTGAAACATTTGCAACATTTTAATGACCCCACGCTGTAGAAATATCCCAGGTAATAAGTATAGTTTAATACAGCTTGAGTAGAGCTTAAGATGTTTATTTTTTTGACGGAGCTCTTGCTTTGAAGATATCACGAAGCATTACAAGAATGACTAAACACAACGCATGTATTTATGTCATAGGGCAATATATTGATATATTCTCCTCAATAGAAATGTATGTTTTAAACTGAATTAAATTATTACAAGGATTAATAAAAAAAAAATATCACGATCAGGTTGAGCCATGAAATTAGCAACACAAGTCAAGGTCAAGTGTTGTTATTATGAAACAACAAGAATCTTGGCCGAGCGTTGTCATGGAAACAAGAGGAAAATTTACGGCCAAGTATGTCATGATAATTAATACGGTCAGTTATTTGATGAAAATCACAACCAAACCGCAAGACTGCTCCAGGAACCGAAAACGATCATCCGTAGATCTAGATATGACAGAATTCTACTTGCTCGCGTGGGTGGGGTGGAAGGACTACGCCTTTCTTACCCACATCCGTCACCACAACGGAATTCATGTCTATAATAATAAGATACTCACAGGCACAAAACATCCAATCAGATTGTAAGATTGCGTGTTTACTGACGCGAGTGCAGTCATGCGTGATTATTTGTTGTCTAACTCCGGGACATGACTGAGCCAAAACATCTACTAATCTGTGGAGCGAATCGCAACCACACAACGCGTGACATGTACTAGTATTATCTATAAATAATTGTAATGTTTACATTGATAGCCATGTTATGTCATATTATTGTTATACCAAAAGTGACGAAACAAATATTATACACATATATATATATATTACTTATATTACTTAATATATCATAAAAGACGGTTTAAATGAGGAATTACTTAAATATTATTAAACTTTATTTGCATATTTTTAGATTTCTTACAATACATCTTTCTGTATATATTTGTAAAGGGGCGTATTTATGACAACTGTATACATTAAAGTTCGTCTAACTGATAAATTGAATCAAAGAGTTGTCACACTGAAATTCCGTGATTGAGACAGAGAAGAAATGCCATAATTATTTGGACATTCCGTCTAAAAGAGTTGTCCAGAGAGACATGGACAAAATGATGAAAATGTATATGTAAGTAATGTAAGAGAGCATAAAAATGGATTAAAAGTTTAAAACTTGTATCACAGAAAATAGTATTATTATAACGACAAATACCAAAAATAATGGGGAAAAAAGCTAAAAAAAAACAATAAAAAAAAGTTCGATCTAGAAGACTATCGCTATCCCAGAAATAATTTCGAATCCAAAGTATCCCCTACTGTGCCAATGAAACCTCGACTCTTAGCAATATAAATACTTGTAGAGGGATACAAATAGCAACTCTCTTCTTCTTTCACACGAATACGTTTTTGATTACTTCCAAACATATGTATGGAATATTAATACATGTGTATGCATGTTTTAATTATTCTGGCCGTGCTAGATTCTTAAAATGCCATGTTTATTATTACATCTCATAAGCTAGGGAGTATTGCCGATTGTTTAATCAAAATATGGTATTAACTGGGCTCAACTTTTCAAGGATTGTACAAATTACATCCATTTAAATCTGTCAAACAAAGAATACAACACGACATGATAAAGATATTTCGGCTTTCTGGGGATCGTCCGTGAAAAGTGTGGAAATCTGGCACAAGAAAAGTTATGATATATAATATTTTCATCGGCCTTAATACCATATTACAAACACACTTTCAGAATGAAACGAGATTAAGAAGATATTTTGAAGTAGAAAAAAACTTGTTTTCCTCTAGTATACAGAACAGTCAAAGGGTCGTATATATAAGACACATAAATGATGAATTTATCATTAATTTAACAACAGACACAACAAAATGAAAATAAAACTGCATGCTACAGCTATTTCGTCCCCCCTTGAAAAATTATGAATTGATAGCGCTTATCTTATATATTAAATACAAAATTTAAATATTGTCTTTACTTTCTCAAGTAAACTTCAAACATTTACAACTCAAATTCTGAGAAAGTTTTTTACTTCCTTATATTACCCCAAATATCCACAAGATTATACTTTTAAAATCTTAACTAACCTCAAAGACTAACGAAATAAACCACATGTACTAAGATCTTTACTAACCTTAAAGACTTTCGAAAATTGACCACTTGTACTAAGATCTTTACTAACGTAAAAGATTTTCGAAAATAAACCATGAAACATATACTTAGATCTGCACTAACCTCAAAGACTTTCGAAAATCAACCACACGTACTGAGATCTTAATCTTACCAGAAACATTGTCGTCATTGTGAATTCACAACCAAGATCTGTTTCTTTAATCTAAAAGTCTTCTAACACGAATTCACTACCAATGTATAATATTATGATATCCCAATTATCAATATCCCAATATTAATTTCATTCAATCATTTACACAGCCTAGCATCACAGTTTTTTAAAACAAATACAGGTTTTAAATAACATCTATGTTTAATACAAATTAAATATTATTTAATATTCATATATATATATATATAGAAAAGACATTTTGAACCTTTACCGACAAAACATATAACAAATAACATCTTTTTAATTTAAACTTCCATTAATGACATTGCCCCTTTGCTGACCTCAGAGATTAACACTTGTAAAGTTTTTATATCCGTTTATCGTATAATCGGCAGCTCTCCGGTAGATTCGCCCGTGTAATGCCTTCACATATGTCATTACTACAATATACCCTGAAGCATTTTTCATTGACTGCGCCAGTCAGAAAAAAAGAGTTATCAATTCGGATGTCACAATAAGGACAATGACGTTACGTCATGAATTGAAAATGGCGCAACGAAGTGGCTGCCTCCGTTTGATTCGGTCCTTGACAATTTGACCGAAAGCTTTTCACAAACTCGGAGATAAAAGTTATCTTAAACATGTTTTCTATGAGATTTTATCAAACTCCCTTCGAAGTTTAAATTTTCGCTATAGAGGGAAAACAACTTTTAATAAGACTTGTTTCATAAAATCTCACATGAAAGTAGAATTTAAGGTATATTTCAGATAATTTGTATACTAACCATACATATAGTTCTTTAACTATTTTCTACCCAAGAAAAACAGAATAAATTTCACCTCGATAAAAACCCAGAGATTCATATCAATAATTGATATTGGTCTTTTGGTAATCTGAACAACTATCATCAATATTCTTGCCTCGGAAAAAAACAGTGTGGATTAAATGTTACCGATAGCTTTATGTAGCATCAGATATTAATTCCATCATCACATTGTGTTCCACATCTTACCTCAATAGGTACCTCAGATACTACACTACTATAATAATGTATTAAACTGTCTTATAAGCTGCTAGAATAAACATATATATGAGATGAATAAAACATATTGGTTACAAAATATAAACAATTATGATTTTCACGTTCAAGTATATACATATCATCACAAACAAACTACAGCAAAATAATAAAGAATACAGACATAATAACGAAACCATAATTTAAACTCAAAATCTATTAGCGAGGGCAAAATGTAAACAAAAATACTCATGAAAAAAATAAGAGGCGAATATGACCAGTGCCTCGCAAACTACAACAACGTGCCACTTCGATATTTCAGTCTCGCTAACTTCACACGTTAACAAGTATAACCTCCTATGTTTTTTTTTAACTAGCTTCAAATATTACAAGTAAATATATCTGATATAGGATTGTTCAAATGACATACAAGATATGAGCACCATTCAGTGCAAATTCAGAGTTGGATGAAATAGAGCCAAAAATGAATTGAACTGCATAATACAGCTGTTTCGTCCCTCTACGACTTGTCAGTGATGCTAAAGGCCTACATCGTAAATACCTTGGAGGCGACGGGGTAAACTAAGGGAAGGTAGAAAGCAATGTCATAGTTATTGATTGGGAGGTGCAACAGCACCTCGTTTTCAATAGATAGTGTTGATAAAAGAGTCCTCCTGTTTGAGGATACCTATTGTACTAGGGGCTAAACGCAGGACTTCCCAACGCTGGCGGCCCATTTATCTTTGCAGGGTTGCTGGGGGAAATTAAAATATGTGTTTTGTAAAAAAAAAAAAAAATCATAAATTTCAATAATGGATAAGTACAGTGTACATCTTTTGAATCGGGCCACTATTCAAAGGTGTTAAATGGTAACATGCAGGTTAGTTTAATCCCTACTTCTATATTTTCGATGATTTTTTTCCACATCTTAGTGCCGAAAAAACTTATATAACCCTTATTTTACTATGCTCTTGAAATGAGATGATTTTTTAAAGTATACATGCACAAACAAGTGACAAAAGGAAAAACAGCACCTCTAAATAAGAATTTGTAATGACCGAAATATTAAATGCCACATAATGTCCTATGACCCGTCTGTAATGTTAGGGCATACTACGGCTGTTCTGTCCTTCTAGGACACGTCATACATATGTTTCTTCCTTCTAGAACTCGTCATTGATGATAGGTACACAACATAGATGTTTCGTCCTTCTAGGACTGGTCAGTGATGTTAGGGGCATCATACATATGTTTCGTCCTTCTAGGTCACGTCAGTGATGTTAGGAACATCATACAGCTGTTTCGTCCTTCTAGGACTCGTCAGTGAGGTTAGGGACATCATACAGCAGTTCCGTCCTTCTAGGACACGTCATTGATGTCAGGAACACCATACAGATGTTTCGTCCTTCTAGGACACGTCATTGATGTCAGGAACACCATACAGATGTTTCGTCCTTCTAGGACACGTCATTGATGTCAGGAACACCATACAGATGTTTCGTCCTTCTAGTACTCGTCAGTATTGAAGCGAGTATGAAGATCCATCAGGGAAGACAAGAAAAGCTAAATGGGTCTAAACAATAGATATAATATATAGAAAGGAGTGCATTATCCCTATAATGAATATGTATATATACATTCTGCAATATGGACACCGCCAGGCGCCAGTTTCATCAATATTTCTTAGCTTAAATTTTCCATCGGAAACCACTGAAGAATTGAAGAAAATATCCTTAACTAAGATTTTTTCCCTTAAATCCTACAATGCTTTCCTATGGAAAAATTGAAGCTGGGGATTTTTTTTCTTAAGTTCAGGAATATTGACGAAACAAGGGTCCTGGTGTAAAAGCCTAGTAGAATTGCTTAACAATTTGGTTGTATTAACACCAATATAATTGGTTCTTCTTCAGAAATTGTTAATTAGATAAGAAAAAACAATCAACGTTGTATCGCCATTTGTTACACAACATGGCATTGCAATAAAAAGGGGTTACTTTGCATGCATCTTATAAACTCTACCCTGCATACCATGTCTAAACTCTACCCTGAATACCACGTCTAAACTCTACCCTGCATTTAATGTTCTTTTAAACTGTCCAGTGTTCAAAATTAACCAAATTAATTATAGTATGGACTAAGTGCGCCATCCCTTCCATACTTTAACTTTATTTTAGTCTCATTTTGTTTTCGTCAGCCTCTGGATTCCACTCTTGGCCCCTAGCATTAATAAAGAGAATCCTAGACAGGATGATATAGCTGTAGGGTGTATATTGATATCCATTTAGCTATACAGCATACACAGCTCTAAGTACTTTACACTTGTGTGTTTTTGTACAACCTTTCTCGATATGAATAGATGCACAGGTAAAGAATATTCAGGCATATTTGAATCAGCAATTGACGTTCATAATGAAATAATGGGGTAAGTATACACCTTTCCAATGAAATTTTAAATTTTGGCTCCTAACATCACCGGAGACACCTAACAGGTCGAAACAGATGTTTAATATTGTTTTGTTCATGGATAAGGTCATACAACCGTATCTGCTGTTATCTATGGAAGGAGAGGAGTTTAAAGACACTCTATTTAAGGGAGCCAAAGACAACCACGATTTTCATTACAGAGTTGAGTGTTGTGTATTTGCGCGAGATAGTGATTAGCGGTACAGCTATATTTCAACAACAAAAAAGTTCAGGAATTTATGTAGATTTATTTGTTCTTACGTTTCAAAAAGTTTTCTCTGTACATCTAATTTTGTGAAGAGAAATAAAATAAAGTTTGAAAAGTTAAAAACGTTAATCCTGCTGACCTTGAAATAATTCTGCTTTTCGACATCAGAGTAAAAACACCCGCTCGCAAAGAACAATGATACAGTTAATAATAATGAAGTACATGTATGTATTTACCACATGTGTACATCTTATAACTTTTTGTTATCAGTTCTTACACTTCTTATTCTGAATTATTACTTTTGTATTATAAACTTTCTTTTTGAGGAATTTTTTTTTTTGATAATAGATGATGATGATGACGTTTTGGTGTTGTTGTTTTTTTATGAAAATTGATGATAATTGATGGCTAAAATCTGATTGTGAATAATTTCATTTGTTGATCGGTGTTTTCATATAAGATAATATCTGTACGTCTGAAATGTAAGAATCCATCTAAATTAATAATAAGGCAATTAAGTTTAATCATTTATCGGAAGAGATTTCACTATACATACTAAAGTACATAACGCCTTTGAATGTGAATTTTATTATAGATATCGAGATATAGAAAATACCTTACAAAGAATATTAAAATACAATTCATTATACATGTGTAAATTTATTATTATCAACAGATTACAACACAAACACACATATGTAAATTTCAATAATATAATTTACAGATCGTATAACTTATTTCTTTAAATAAGTATATATATGTTCCGCATTTTAAGTGGTTAAATTACTTTTTTTATGTGATAATCAATATTCAAGGTAATAAATGTGACAAAATGGCATGGAAAGAGGGGGTTAAAGTGAAATAATTTAGTAAGAATTTTTACTAAAGTACAAGAACACAGGTTATCATTAGTTCCGGGTGGAGTATTGATATAATAACATATATTAGGTGAGAAATTGTTTGTATCATTTAATAGTACACAGTGTGAGATAACTTTATTACGTATACATTTGTTGGTAGGTGGATTCATAACATCATTGCATATGAAGTACTTTAGTCTTGAAACAACCCTTAAATTATTGTAAACAATTGCACAGCTAAATTCTAATACTAGATGTTCTTCCCCGAATTTAGAACGTGATGTCTTTAAATTTCAAACAAGGGGTAGAAGTTAGTGTAAGAATCTAGATAGACAATTCTTTACAAAAAACTTATCGGTTGTTAACCAGTCTACCTTGAGACCAAATTTATAGAGCTCATTTTTATTCATATTTTAATATTCTCTAGACAGGGACCAGTCTAACAGTACTTTGAGATTTATTGTTTTTATATACCACTACATATAGTATTTTCCTTTGAGACATTCAAATAACATTATCTCTCCTACTTTCACTCTCTATATCTCTCTCCTTTTCTCGTCCAGTTAAAATCCTATTGTACATACTTATCACTTTTAACCATCTTATGATGTATGCATACGTTTGATTAACTTATTAGGAACGGGCGTCATGTAAATGTAACTTGAGCCTGATCCTTTTACTGTATATTGGCAATAAAATAAGTTTAACATAACTAAACTTCATTGTATGAGGAAGAGTTTGTGTTACATAATATATCAATCAAGCATGATATACAGTTATATGTGTATTAAATATTGACGACAATTTTATCATTAACAAGAAATATCTTTAAAAAAGATAAATGGCATAGTTTTAATGCTGGTGGTTATAATGTAAAACTGCTGGTGAAATAAATTAACGAACTAATGCGTTTCAGCACGGATAACGAAATTATACCAGTTTGAATCATTTTTGGTGATAATAAGACTGCATTTGAATCAGGAATATGATTTTATTAATGTGTCATTTGAAAAGATACATCCACTTATTTAGCTTACATTCAATCTTAACTTTGTTTCGTTTTTAACTGCATATCTGCATGTTGCAGTTACCGCTAAATTGACCAATCACGTACTTCATATTAACCAGTAACGCCACCTGTCGCGTCATATCCGGGGACAAAAGAATATTATACGGCTATGCCGAAAAAGAGGAATAGAAGTAAATTGTCGAGAAAAAACTCTACTAGACAGAAAGTGTCACGGTGAAACCAATGAGATGATGACATGAAAACGATATTAACACACTTTTTCTAAAAATAGTAACATCGAGATAATATTTTCCAATTATATTAACAATTCTGTTGAGATTAATATTTTGGTTCCAGATAAAGAGCATAAGTTAGAAATCACAATATCCTTCCATGTTGATATACCAGCTGTAGTGTAAGAAAACACCTAAGATAATTTAACTGCATTCGGCAGCGAATATTGTAACATCACATGTGAAGTGACGTCACAAAAATAATATTGATCCTATTATTTCTAAATCATATTTTTTCTCAAGTCACTCAGTCCACTGTGGCAATGATCCAACCAATAAGATGTAGGGAAATTAACAAACTCGTGACCACCTCTTGACCAATTAGATTTCAAGAAATATCTGAGCTTATTATCTATAATTTATAATTGGAAAACTGGTTTTTATATATTTCATTTTGTATAACCCGACACTTTTAATTGAATTTAAGTTCGATTCTTCCATTGGTAAAAAAAAAAATGAATTAACAAAGCCACATAAAATTATTCGAAAAAAATATTATATTCATTCCCCTGGGTAATGCAGTCATGCCTATCGCCATAACGACCGTTATCGGATTGCGATTTTCCCAAATCTAATTGCCAGCATCCACGGTCATGTTTTGAACATAAAAGTATCTGAGTAGTAAAACGGATTTGTATCAGTTCTTAAGTTTATTGTATCACTTATTTTTATCACTGTAAATAAAGATGTCCAATATTCACCATAAAGGCGTCAAGCAAGTGTGTAACTGTCAAAAACGGGCCTGTTATCGTAAATTCATCGCTTGATGTCGCAAAATACCAGATGAAATATAATTATGAAAATGTTTAAATGCCAATGAAAAAATATTAAATAGGTACACTAAAATACTCTGCATCATATACATCCTATACACTAAACCGTCAGTGTATGCTGTAATACTCTGCATTTTCATATTGTATTGTTATACAGCCATGCCTTTAAGATAAACCAAAATTCAGCCAGATTTTCCATACAACCATTCACATTTCAGAACTTGTTGAAATTGAAATAGTCAATAGGAATAGATGGAATGTGATTCTGCGAGATAGAAAATTAAAACGTTGACTCTTAGACTGAAATCTTAGCCCGGTCATAATGGTCTTATTCAAATCCACTGGAGTCACAGGGACTCGGCACGAACTCCCACCTTAAGGTCCATATAATGTATTATATAATTATGTATATCTAATAAAAAAAATATAAATTTTTACAAAGTCCCTGTGAATAGAGCGTGAAAATGACATGTACATTTTCTTGAATATGATATTTTATTTGATTATTTTCCGTACGTACACAACACAAACTATATTTTTCTAAGTCTAACACAAACTATATTTTTGTAAGTCTATATACAACACAAACTATATTTTTGTAAGTCTATATACAACACAAACTATATTTTTGTAAGTCTATATACAACACAAACTATATTTTTGTAAGTTTATATACAACACAAACTATATTTTTGTAAGTCTATATACAACACAAACTATATTTTTAAGCCCATATAAAACAGAAACACATCTTTACGGCACATCAGGCATAGGTGACTTTACATAACTCTATTTATACTGACGGGAATTCAAGGAGAATGTTTAGAATACGAATAAAAGTTTTTGGACAAATAATCATAATAAATGCATCTGTGATTATTTGTAAATAAAACCGCACGGACTTGAATTGCAAGTTATGCATGCATTGTCCTTGGACAAATATGTGTACATTATAATTACAATTGTGCATATGTAACTCGATTCCAGACATAAATATCAATATTCTGCAAGCAGACGGGAGGAAAAAACATACACAATACCCGGGAGTGTTGACGAGACGCGACACAGCATCGCATCAATAGCATATATAATTCCTGATTATATGTACGTTTACAATACAATGATATATTGACTTTTTAAATTTGGATATTGTTTTCTTTATTGAAAAATAGTTTGTATAGAACCACAACAAACTGTACTGTTATATAAACAGAGCTAGCCGTGGGCCACAGACATGAAATTAACACTGATATCGGCATCGCGTTGTCAATTACTGTAGGAAGTTTGCTAAATCACACGTGCGGTCAGGTACATTTAAAAAAAAAACGTGTTTGTACGTACCTCGATCACGTGGTTCACTTGCTGCTGATGAGGAACGCTCTAGAAACTTGCAATTTGGGTGTTACCAGCTCCGACCGACCGGATTTGCTGTTTTTCGGGTCAATAGAGGTCTCGATCATAACGGGGAAATGGGGACGCTTGAATGACCAGCAACACGTTCAGGGTGCCGTGAAATCATATTGTCAACGATACACAGGTAGCCCTTTTCTTACAGGTGACGCAATTATAGTTTGTATTCACATCTAACATAAAGATCTAACTGTGAGGACGCACAAAGTGTCCAACAGGGGGGCAATACAAAAATTCCACTTCATTCCGATAGGCAATTTTTCTTTCATCTCATCGACGGAAAATAAAAATAAACTAAATTCGACATTTGCATGAAAAGGTACTATTATTTTCAATTTCGTTTATGTCTATTCCAAGGTTTTGTCATAGGGAGCAACAACGATATGACTAGTCTGTGGAGCGTCAGATCTCTCGCTTGGTCTAGTATACAGTTGGCGACATCAACCGTGTGGTATGGGATAGCGAGGCAGGGCGCCTTTTGTTCAGTTAATATTATCAAGTTGGTTTTCAGCATAAAATCAGCTTTGTGGAAAAATGAATAAACTTTCGGTTGTGGATTTTTAATCTAGCATCACAATAAATGTGTTGAATGCGTTGCTAGTGGTTTGTTTGTGCGAGAAGCGACAAGGATGGGAGGTGTTTAGGGAGGGGAACTGGGAGGGACACACTCTGAGGTGAATGCTATCTCGAGATTATAATGCAAATCAACATCCTATTTGAAATAATACACACCGGCTGTGCACAGGTATCGACGAAAGGGATGTCATCGACCTTTTTGTCATATTGTAGATGACACGCACGATGAAAAGGAAGAAAACAGACACAATTAAAGTGACAATTCCGAAAGAAACGCAATTACGGAGAGAAAACAGTAGTCATTTCGGCGTCCCGCCGTTTGAGGATAAAAGAAACGGATGACATTTAATTTAATTAGAACGCAATTAAATATTAATGGGAACAATTTGGGACAATGTACTCTCATCGACGTTTTCATCTACTTTATCGATGCAGAGCTACGATACGGAAACTTGTTATCGTGATGCCCGCTTTCGGAGTAAACCACGCGACGATAGCATCATTCAACCGAGAATAGGTTTCCTTAAATGAACTTTATTGTGAGCATATCGGTTAGTGTCAATTAAAGTCAACAACGTCTGTTAGATTGATGACGTATAGTTTGGTTTGGTTCATTTTGTTTAACGCCCTATTAACAGCCAGAATTCATTTAAGGACGTGCCAGGTTTTGGAGGTGGAGGAAAGCCGGAGTACCCGGAGAACAACCACCGACCTACGGTCAGTCCCTGGCAACTGCCCAACGTGGGTTTCGAACTAGCACCCCAGAGGTGTAGGGCTAGTGATAAAGTGTCGGGACACCTTAACCACTCGGCCACCGCGGCCCCATAATGACGTAGAATGTACTCGTACGTCACGATCATAAGGATACCTGTTTTAATCGAACCCTCACACTTCGATAACATGTCCAAACACAGCAATCATTCTTCACTAGCCGTACGACAATGAAAAAATCCTTAATTAAAGTACATTTTGGGTTTTGAAAAGCCATACTTTCAAGGATTGTATGAAACCATATATGATACAGTGAGTTCAGAACATTTAAAAAAATTGTAATACATGTATCTTTAGATACATTGAATTAATCACGTAACGAACGAAGTAGGACATGTCTAGGGGCCACGTCAATACTAAATGATTATGCTTTGTCAAGAGTAAAGGTCAAACCTGGTCAAGAGTAAAGGTCAAACCTAGTCAAGAGTAACGGTCAAACCTGGTCAAGAGTAAAGGTCAAACCTGGTCAAGAGTAAAGGTCAAACCTAGTCAAGAGGAAAGGTCAAACCTGGTAAAGAGTAACGGTCAAACCAGGTCAAAAGTAAAAGTCAAACCTGTTCAAGGGTAAAACATATATACCTGTTAAAAGGGTAAAGGCCATATTTGGTCAAAGAGCAAAGGTCAAACCTGGTCAAGAGTAAAGATCAAGTCTTTAAAGGGTAAATGTCAAATCTGGTCAGGGGTAAAACATACCTGTTAAAGGGTAAAGGTCATATCTGGTCAAAGAGCAAAGGTCAAACCTGGTTAAGAGTAAAGGCCAAGTTTGTAAAGGGTAAAGGTCAAATCTGGTCAATGGTAAAAGTCAACCCCGGTCAAGAGTAAATGTCATACCTATTAAAGACAAAGGGTTATACCAGGCCAAAGAAAAAAGGTCAAACTGGGTCAAGAGTAAAGGTCAAAGATGGTCAAGAGTAAAAGTCATATCTTTTCAAGGGTAAAGGTCATACCTGGTTAAGGTTAAAAGGTTAAACCTGGTCAAAAGTTAAGTTCATACTTGGTCAGGCGCCATGCCACTGCTCAGCGTTTTAGCGATATTTTCATGATAAAATATATGATGTTTTAAGTAAAGAATTGAACAAACAAAATGGCGTCTAACCTCACTGCTAACGTAAGATACGAGGTCTGTGTTTTAATATACTCTGGGTCGATTTCTTCCTCATTATCGATTGTGGTTCGTCAGACTTGTAAAGAAATGGAGTACCTCTGACATGTCGGAATGGCCTTTATTCCGCCAATATTATCGATTGTTATTTACTTAAATTCAATAAAACATGTCTGAAGTTGTAAAACATATGTTTTGTATGTCTGATAGTGCCCCATTAACTCGACCCAAACCTGGGTATACCTGCGAGCTAGTCTGTCCGGATAACTACAAACGCTTGAAATGAAGTTTTGTACTTCTAAAATCAATATCATAGGTTTTAACCGAACTTTGTTATCACCTAATTTACATATCAGGACATTTGAAAAAAATAATTAAAAGCACCCATGTAATGAAACGTAGCGGGCTATCTTTTAAAGTATTGAGTAGATCAGAATGTAAAATATTACTTTAATTTACAATATACACAAATCGACGTACATTATATTTTTTTCGTGGCTTTTATGGAAGAAAGGTATTTGTAAAGTGTGCTAAAAGTATTGTCAATGGAATGGGTTAATGCTAGTGCCAGGTACATTGGCGATCCTCTTAAAACATCAGTCATGAAATCGCATGTAAAATGTCAGTTTTTTGTATATTTGTACATTTTAAAATGATAATAAAAGTTAACCCTGATTTCTCTGGAAACCCAGACAAGTGGCTTTATTGAAGATTTATCAAACATTGGCGGGAAGAAAGACTCAAGAATATAAATTGAAAATTGGATTTTGAATTAAACTCTGTCTATTTTATAATATTTTGTTTTTGTTTATAATATTTTTTCTTTTAAAGTTAAAAAAAAATACAAATCACTCTTGTGAATGAAATTGAATTATTAAAATTTTACTCTTATTTAAAAAAAACATCTCCACCAAAACTAGACATTTGTAGTAGGATAAACAGTCTTTAACACAACTAACGATACACTCAAAATACAGATATTAATGTAATTCTTATAACTTGAAATGGATTTATTCGACCCGAAAACGAATTAAGCAATTACTGTTACAGATCTATCTCATAAAAAACAATATTATGATATGGCTTGTATTTCTATTATTTTAAGTATATTCCATTTATTTCATGAAATACTCGATAAGATGAATGCGTTATCTCTCTAAGGTATTGAAAGAGGATGGAATCAAAGAAGTATACACGTGAAGTTGTATAAGCAGATGACGACTACCGCGATGATTAGAAGGATGACGACGGCGAAGATATGAACGGCGGCGGCGACGACGACGACGACGACGACGATGATGATGATGATGATGATGATGATGATGATGATGATGATGAACATTTGAAGACAACGCGACGACGACGACGACGATGAGGATGATGATGATGATGATGATGATGATGATGATGATGATGATGATGATGATGATGAACATTTGAAGACAACGCGACGACTACAAAGACGACGACGACGACGACGATGACGACGACGACGACGACGACGACGACGACGACGACGACGACGACGATGATGATGATGATGATGATGATGATGATGAACATTTGAAGACAACGCGACGACGATGATGATGATGATGATGATGATGATGATGATCACAAAAACACAAGATAGGTTAAACAAGATATATATGGGATTCGCAAACTCACAATCAAATAACCGACTACATGTTTTTTATAACCCGATAACTAATTTCCCGAAAAACATTATTGAATATATGTTTGTTTGTTTGTTTGAGTATATACGGTAGCCAAAATTGAACCCCGTTATGCTTCGATCAAAACAATACTTATTTCTCGTGAAATTACATTAGACAGATAATTCCGACAAGAGAGCAAAAGGTCCCTTAAGCAATAACAATATAGCCAGCTCAGTCATCAATAAAACTAAGCATTAAAATTTATTTTCTTCGCCAAGTCACATATACTTGGCAGCGAATGAGTGTTGTGATGTCCATCGTGACAAACGACGCGGATCGGCACACCTCACTCCCTTCCCTATCACTCGGAATAATAGAAATTGATTTCATATCGCCGTTTGCCAAAACTGATTTCATTTCTTCGGGATTATTAAACATGATGGATGAAAATCCAATTGTGTGTGATTCTGTCAGCATGAATAGAGAATAGAGTTTCAAGGCATTTATCTGCCGTCCATGTATGATTTCAATTGAAAGAGACGAAATATGGATGTCTTTTGCTGAAATATTATATCAAATTTCTTGTGATGTTTTGTAGTTTGAAAAGACAACACAAAAGGGGGGTGTTTTATTTGTAATGCATTTTTATATAACATAAAAGTACGCGTACAAACAAAGTGTGAATGCTGACACACACCGCGACAACTATGCAGACATATCAATCTTTAACATGAACACATAAATATTTTACAGACGGAAAAATGAATGCTTCATATACTTCATTCCATCCATCAATCAATTCGTATAACATAAAAAAAAAACCCATAGCACTCGGGTTTGTTCAACAATTTAATTTCACACAAGTTTGGATAAGAAAGTTTTAGCGAGAGTGAAAATATTCGAAATGGGTACTTAACACAAACGATTCGTTATAAAAGGGAGTAGATTGTGTGTGGACTCGTGGCGTTATATGTCGACAAACAGAATCAGACCAGCGTGATGGTCCCACCCACGGCCCCGCGTCAGTGATGAGACAATCGAAAAAACCACTTACCAGGCTCGGGACTGACAAATGTATTTTAAACTTAGAATGAAATACATGATTTTGGTGGTCGCCATTAAGATGTAGATTAATATCTTTGTTAAAATTAAACCAGAACACGTTCTATATCGGCGGTCAAAGCTTACTGAAGAGTTCATGTATATACTCCAGCCCACACAGGCATTTCGAACAGTTTCAAGCATTATTGAATAAATTTTATCATAGAATATTTTGGAAGCGACATTATTTTCATTTAAGCATTGATGTCAATTTTTGTTTGCAAACTGTATGAATCCGCGTTCTTACAGAAGTTTGCAAACCAATTTTTTTCATACCCCGATGAAACTAAAAAATAATTGACATCAACGCTTATAATTAATTTTTGAAAATAATTTTCTAATTTAAAACATGTTTTATGTACAATTTTACTTGTTTTATATGGGATTCTTTTTCTCAAATCAATACGCAACGTCAATTGTCGTATTGTGACGTCACATTTTTCGCGCCATTCTCGGAATTTCTTTCATAGAAGAATGAAAAGAATTTTTCGACCAATCAGATTTGAGTATTTACCATGAAAACAAAGAAAAATTAATTATATATCCCTCAAAATCAAAGAAGACGGACGCAATAAGTTTAAGGACACATGAGGGCAAAACGACGATGGATGGACAGTCTGACCTCTCCGTGAACGGACGTTCAGTAATACACACTGCATGTTCATGACAATATACAATTATTGCCCTTGTTCCGGGTTGACATGAATATTTGACCACCCGAGAGGTGTCATGTCACCCGAGGGCGTAGCCCGAGGGTGACATGACACCTCAAGGGTGGGCAAATATTCATGTCAACTCGGAACAAGGGCAGTAATTGTTTTATTATACCGAAAAAAACATAAGTGAATTAATTTTGGTATCAATAAGTTTATTTATTACTATCAACAGTTTTTAAGAAAAGTTTTTAAGAGGTACCCCATCGTCTTTCTGGACCCGGCATAAAATTCTCCCAGTTGAACTTTCAATGTATGGACGTCGAAGTTTTCACAATCCTTTGGTCTAGGCCTACCTGTTGCAGATAGGAAATGTCTAAAGGAATCCACGGCCACATTGATGACCCTTTTGGTGTTTTTAGAATCCTTTTCTTGCAATAATTTCGCCAATTCCTCCTCTGTTGGCAGACGATAGCGTCCGCCGGCAGCCATTGTTGTTGTCAAGCAGAATACTCGGAACTTCTCTGATTCGACTACTTTTGAAGACGTTACGGAAGAGAGTTCCGAGTTGGGGCTCACGAGAGGGTGACATAACGATTTTGGAGGGCTCACGAGAGGGTGACATAACGAATGTTTTTAATCACGTGACATGGTTTTCACTAATCAGAAGCTGTGATACAAGTCTGAGGTATAATAATATTGATTGACAGCACGTTATGCAGGCTATATATATCTAGGACTAAGCTTACATTTAATTCTACTATATGCTTCATTGTAACATTAAATTTAATCAAAAAAACCCAAATTGCCATACACAACTTTCCATCTTACCTGTCCAAAAACAGCATCTGAGGAGCAATATATATAAAATTCAACACAGCAGGTTGGACATTCAGCTACTATAATCGGAAGATTTTTGATGTTTTGTTATATTATTTATGACATATATTTGCTATTAAAAATCTGATATAGACCGACTAACAACAGAACTCCTGCCATAGTTAAAAGGTGGAAAGTCGACCCACCCTCAGGTCGGCTCCTCACCATGCGGTGTCCAATCAGTATTCCAAAGGCCAAATAGTCCGAAGGCCTTTGTTTGTTTTGGTTTAACGTCCTATTAACAGCCAGGGTCATTTAAGGACGTGCCAGGTTTGGAGGTGGAGGAAAGCCGGAGTACCCGGAGAAAAACCACCGGCCTACGGTCAGTACCTGGCAACTGCCCCACGTAGGTTTCGAACTCGCAACCCAGAGGTGGAAGGCTAGTGATAAAGTGTCAGGACACCTTAACCACTCGGCCACCGCGGCCGAAGGCCAAATAGTCCGAAGGCCAATAAGTCCGAAGTCCCGACAGTCCGATATAAAAATCAATACCACATAGATTATGCATTGAAATTTCATGATATAAAAGGCACGTGGACCAATCATGGTTTACCTCGTTAAGTTTTACTGAAGGTTTATATATGTACCAGAAATCTTTTGCCTGCTTCTAGTCGTGTGTTGGTTGAATACTACACATTTGTATGGTGTTCCGTTATGGCCAAATTTCCAATAGGACAAATATGAAGGACATATTTGCTGTCTGTTTCTCAAAGAAGGAATGTGATCACTTCTAATAAAATGGACGCTATTGTCGAGAATGTAAACTACATGCAATACGAAAATGAGGGACGAACGCTAATTCTGACTGAAAGGCGGACGTTATTTCTGAATAAAGGACAGATGTTGTTTCTACATGAAAGACGAACTTTTTCCTGACTGTAGGACGGACGCGTATATGACAACACGATGTTGTTACTTAGTAATTATGATATAGGGGTTGTTACAAGTACAGTTAATTCAAACAAGGAAAGAGGATTATGGATTCGATAATGAGCGTAGAAGACTAATCAAATATCAAGTTTCTCTATGGAGCTAACCGTCGTATTTACTTTTTTTTATGTTTCCTCTAAAATTCCGTATAAAATGGAAGAAACATTGACAAATTTTCTGATGAAGGGAGGGACAGTATTTGTCACATGACTGCCCTGTAAACAGTGTCATAGCACACATTAGATGGATTATACTACAAATACATTACAAATCGAGCTGTGGTTGGATAAAGGTTTCTATTGTTTCTGTCTTGACGTCATAGCATGCGACACGCGCGTTGTGACGTCATCAAAGAAAGATGAAGTTCTCTTGAAAGATTTTTGATAGTGTCATCAAGTGATAATAAAAAAAAATTTCCACGAATATTTGAGAAACTATCTTAAGTAACATGATAAACAAAATCGTAAACCCACTTCGTTTTAAACATTTTATTTAAATCGTCACGAATGGATAAAATGATAATTTTTTTTATAGATTTTTTAAATTTATAATTTCAGACTAGACAAATCCTATATAAAGCACAGAAATCTATGCAAGATCCTATTTCCTTTTTTCTTTTCTTTTGTTACATCAAAACTTTACACCCAGGAAAATGCATCTTAGACTTAATTTTGCCAATTCAGTGTAAAATGCTAGATCAAATCTGTAATCTAAATACGTATTCATAATTTAGTGACTCTTATAGTTCGCATGAACGCTAAATAAAGATTGAAAAAATAGTCTTCCTTTAAAGGAATGAAATGATAACATTCTTTAGTAATATTTATAAATTCACATAAACATAGTAAACATCGAATGAATGACATTTTAAAACAGACAGATCACAAGTTATCAATAGCCATCACACATACAACGCCCCACACTAAACTATATTTTATAATACACACGACGACAGGGGCAGATACTATCGAAATGGTCTGTTTCAAATCTTAACACATGAAAATGACATCATTATAAAACTGCTTAGAATTATCGGTTCTCATAAGATCACTCACTGGAAACAACTTACCCTAATATCGAAATCTCACATTTCTATAAATAAACTCCAAACAAAGGTCACGAAACTTCGTTCATTTCATTTTTTTTATTTTGAACACTAGACTGTAACACTTAAACGAAAACAAAGAAAAAACTCGCAAAATATGCACTGTGCAAGTTCTGAATATATCGAGAATTTTGTATTGTGGTTTTATTACAAGCGCAAACTTTGTGTATTTTATCGGTAGGTGATTTTACATAATAATAATATACATACAGTTAAAACGAAAACATAGCATTAACCATCTATTTCAGTCAGACATTCTCTACCACTTATTTTTATGATGATAGGTCATCTACTTCACATCTTTTAATGCACATCCTACAACCCATTGTTTGATTTAAATACACTTTATTGCTTCAAAATTGCAGTAGGATGATTTGACAGAAATTATGACAACTTCTATAAGCCCTATACATCGATATCATTGAGCCAAAAAGAAAAAAAACATGTTTTGAAATTTTGACATAACAAAATGATAAAAAGCAGTGAAATGGTAATCGAATAAGTGTGACAGCATAGACAGATGATTTTTTTTCTTTTAGAGGGTTAAACGTTCTCGCAACAGCCTGAGTCATATGAGAACGGGTGTCAAGGAGACACCAACAATCAGGGTCATATGAGGACGGGTGTAAAGTAGACACCAACAGCCAGGGTCATATGAGGACGGGTGTCAAGGAGACACCAACAATCAGGGTCATATGAGGACGGGTGTCAAGGAGACACCAACAGCCAGGGTCATATGAGGACGGGTGTCTAGGAGACACCAACAGCCAGGGTCATATGAGGACGGGTGTCAAGGAGACACCAACAGCCACGGTCATATGAGGACGGGTGTCACGGAGACACCAACAATCAGGGTCAGATGAGGACGGGTGTCAAGGAGACACCAACAGCCACGGTCATATGAGGACGGGTGTCTAGGAGACACCAACAATCAGGGTCAGATGAGGACGGGTGTCAAGGAGACACCAACAATCAGGGTCATATGAGGACGGGTGTCACGGAGACACCAACAATCAGGGTCAGATGAGGACGGGTGTCAAGGAGACACCAACAGCCAAGGTCATATGAGGACGAGTGTTTTAGATATGTAAACATAGCCAGTTAACCCTACATATCACCTAGAATAAAGTATAATATATACTAGTATTTGTAATCTATACAACATTTGCAATTCTAAAACAGCTCTGAATATGGCGCGGGAAGGATGTCATAATTAAATATTTTTGCCTAGGCAAAAATACAATATTGCCTAGGCAAAATTATTTCTGCCTAGTCAAAAATCGAATATTGCTTAGGCAAAAATATTTCTGCCTAGGCAATATTCGATTTTTGCCTAGGCAAAATTATTTCTGTCTAGGCAAAAATAATTTGGTTTCGATTTTTGCTTAGGGAGAAATCGAATTTTGCCTAGGCAAAAATCGAAATTATTTTTGGCTAGGCAATATTTTATTTTGCCTAGGCAAAAATATTTAATTATGACATCCTTCCCGCGCCATATCTGAAAGATAAGTAAACATATTTTTCTGTTTTTCAGACCTATGAATACCATGGTAACCAATGAAAAAAATGGAAAATATCATGATATTTTACCCAAAATGACAATTCTTTTCCTTTTTTTATTCTGAAACCTATTTGAAAGTGAATATCTCTATCCCAAAGACAGTATTAATCTTGTTTTGACATATGTTGTACATTAAGTTTTCTTGCAATCTGTATGTACTAGATATCTACTTCATGATGAATATACCAATTATAGTGTAAATCTATGTTTACATTTGCTCAAAAAAAAAAAAATCATTCATGGCCAGGCAGTCTTTCTGTGGTCTGCTACCCGAGGACGGGTGTCACGGAGACACCAACAGCCAGGGTCATATGAGGACGGGCATCACGGAGACACCAACAGCCAGGGTCATTTGAGAGCGGTGTCAAGGAGGCACGAACAATCAGGGACATATGAAGACGGATGTCATAGAGACACAAATAGCAAGGGAAAGACAGAGCAGAAAGGAAAGAAAGATAAAGATCAAAGATAATGTGTTGTCAAGGGGACAGAAGATCCATTTTGCTTGGCATTCCACGATCAGCACAAGCGGCCGTTGACGTTGTTCTTGAACTCTCCAACGACCCCCTTCAGGAGACGAAGGAGAAACCAACCCTCACCCAACAGAGGGGCACAACATCATTTTAAATCTTACTTATTGTTATATTGTTATTTTGAAGACTTTGTGATATTTTGTGTGTACATCGTATGTCTTTTGTGTGTAGATCATGTATAGTTTGTGTGTGCATATGTACATTTGTATATCGTATGTCGTTTGTGGGTACATCGTGTATGGTTTGTGGGTACGTCGTATGTCATTTGTGGGTACATCGTGATGGTTTGTGGGTACATTGTGTATAGTTTTTGGGTACATCGTATGTCGTTTGTGGGTACATCGTGTATGGTTTGTGAGTACATCGTATGTCATTTGTGGGTACATCGTGATGGTTTGTGGGTACATCGTGTATGGTTTGTGGGTACATCGTGTATGGTTTGTGGGTACATCGTGTATGGTTTGTGGGTACATCGTGTATGGTTTGTAGGTACATCGTATGTCGTTTGTTGGTACATTGTGTATAGTTTTTGGGTACATCGTATGTCGTTTGTGGGTACATCGTGTATGGTTTGTGGGTACATCGTGTATGGATTTTGGGTACATCGTAAGTCGTTTGTGCGTACTTCGTCTATGGTTTGTGGATGTGTGTACAGCGTATATAGTTTGTGTGTTCATGGTACTGTATGTCGTCTTTTGTTTGTGCATCATACACTATCGTTTGTGCGCTTCGTATACCATTTGTGGGTACATCGTATACTGTTTGTGTGTAATCATCGTAATTGTTGTTTGTGGGTAAGCAAATATCGCACTCTTTATTCTTGCTTGATTTCTGATGCAGTTTATTTCAAACTTCAGGCAGAAAATTAACGGTTACATTTAATTAAAGAACAATGAACTGAAAATGTGTAGTAGTGTCAATATTTCTGGATACTTCTATTAAGTATGGCTAACAGTATATACTATACCGATTTAGGTATATATTAGGTTTTGTTCATAAGAAGAAAATGGATGTCGTACACACAACATTATGTTAAGTCGGTTGTTGAAATTAGTAATGCTAATGGGTGATTTATGAGCTAGTTCTGCAATGTTGATTAATGTTTCATCTTCAAAGCACAAAATGAAAGATATAAAAGTTTTGTTAAAAGGTTTGTAACTTAATGATATATGTATGCTATCCATCCGATAAGTTAAAATTGGGCGTGTTTTAAAAATTACTTGAGAAACTCTTAAACAAAATGGAACTGGCAATGAAATATGTCAAATGATGTAACAAAATGATGTATGTGCGGTTGGTAATATATAGCCTCATGAAACTTGGTTAATAACCGGGAAAAAAACAAACAATAATATTCTGTGCCACAAGGACAGTTACATTGTAACACATCTGGCACGCCATTTATCGCCTACTTAAATCACTCGAGATTTTGGGTTCGGGATTCTGGGTGATTTAATATATTTTATCTATCGTACAACAAAAAAGATCACTTAAGTATGTCATTGTACAAATCACATGACAACGATCACATTTATCAAAATTATACCGGGTAGACAGGAAAGGATGGACATTTTGGGAGACAAAAGAAATGGATAAAGGAAAGCAAAAAATTCTCACTAGTATTCTAAGAACACTAAATGATTGAATCACACAAAGGGCACTCGGGCATGGGTTTAAAAAAAAAAAAAAAAAAAACTCTTCCTATCTGAACATTATCAGAAATTATTGGATCAGCGTTATTTACACTCTTGTCCAATACGTGCGACCACCGTTGGAGGCAAACATTTAGAAGACCTAAAGCTGTTCCGGAAGACGTCAGTAACGCAATTTGAAAAAAAAAGAGAAATTCTCAAAAGCTAAACATGTATGAAAACTGATCTCGAACAAAGCATTCTATCTCCACCATCGTAAGCATTAGGATAAGTAAAAAAATCGGATTCTGAAATTTACATTTCAATTCAAGACTTAAAAATTAAAAAAATATTATTCATACTTTATTTCTAAAAATAACAATTTCCGCGGATTTTGCTGCAGTATAATAACATTTTAAAAGTTAATAAACTGTGCATGTTTTAATTCGGCTATGTGATAAAACTGTCTCTAGCTACCTCTGAACTCTGCTGACGTCTGAAAAGATGGTATGAATTATTTGCTAGATTTTTTTAATCAATTAAGCCCAAATTAACAGCCATTGTACGGGTAGGGTGTATAGTAACGTATTAGACCTGGGATATCTTATTTATTGCAAATTAATGTTTTTATTGGCAGAGGTTCACAACAAAGCCATCCGGCTTATCGACCTCAACTAGACATCGTTGTATTAAAGGATGACGCCAATTCGATCAAATCTTCAGCATTCTTTTAAATTATTTGTAACCTCTCCCAAAGTTAATTCGGCTGATTGAAAATTATATCTCAGAACTTCAAACTAACAAGTGACTAAATTATGCTATTTTACAACTTTTTGCTATTTAATTTGTTTAATGAAAAAAATTCAAATCTTTTATGATGTTGTATTTAACCGTTGTGGACAAATAGAGGCGTATCAGAACAATGCTTTGGGTAGAGTGCAACCCGTTCTTGCGTGCTCTTGTACAAATGTATCTGATTATCGACAGGTACGCTGCATCCTAAAGACTCTTCCCTCTAAAAGAACATAACAAACCGACGCAATCATACACATTATCATCACGAAAATCCATTGTTCCACAGCAAGACTTTTGGCACCTTGAAATTCTATCAAACTATTTCATCTTTTTACATTTTCTGATTAATCCAGATTATAAATCATAGTTTTGTATGTTGTCGTCATTTCAACACAAGGTCTAGGCTTTAAAACGCAACATTAAATTTTAATCTTCTACACATACATCGGTAGACACAATGACAGACGTGACAATATCTTTTTTAAATTTATTATCTTGATTGTCACCACTGGTGCAGGTAATTTAAAAAAAAGCTGATTTTTTAATTTTCACAGACATGGAACATGTGTGTAGAAAGACATCTCTGAATCCGTTCCACTGTTAACGAAATCTTCAAATAACCATGGAATCTGATTAACTCACTTCCATAGCACGGTCAATTGAACACCTCAACAAGCGTTTCTACCTTAAACATCAAGTTTTCGAGGAATTTGAAGATTATTATATTTATTCATTCATTGGTGAATCTTGAGACCAATTGGAAACATCCGGTAGAGATCAAGGAACTTGTCGTATTTTAAAATTAAGTATGTTCTAAAATTAAAGCGGAACTAAACGATAATCCGTAATCTTGATGACGAGTTTATAATTTTAAACACGATTTTGTGTTTTGAAAGGAAAATTGGCATCTCAAAGTTAAGGGGAATATAGCTAAGGTTTTGTTTGTTGGTGTTTACAACAACAGGTAAAATGAAAATTTACATTAGGCGTTTTCAGGAAAACAAGCGAGCTGTAAAATGGCGACCTTGACCTATGACGTCAGCTTCATCAGCTTGATTGGCAAGCTTGCAACATACATTTTTCAAACTTCCCTGTGATGTCTAACAAGAATCAAGCCTCGAACTCGAAAATGTTTAATATTTCGTCATGCTCTTTCGAATGGATAAGCTTATTATCGTTAACAAATACATGTACGACATCTGCAAGCAAAAATATGCAATTCTGTGAATATCGTGGTTTGGGAAATGCTAAAATCTATTTCCTTCTTTTGATCAGCTGCAGGCTAAAGCATTGCAATCAGATAAGCTTTACCTTTGGCAATGGTGCATCCCCAAGATCCCTACCCCGTTTTTCAAATCAAAACAGGGCACATTGATCTCAAGGTGTCAATCGAGAGCCGTTGACATTTTTCGTAAAGGAAAAAATATAATGTATTTTACGTTTGATTTAAACATATTTTATGTGAAATTATTCAAAAGGAATTGGACACAAGTTGTATAACTTATAAACGTCTTTTTTTCGTTTACAGAAAGTACAGACTGTTGAATTACATGTATATCGAAAATAAAATAAGACACAATACTTTGCCATGTCGTATTAATGGGCAAAGCCGTTCCATTTTTCTATCGCATACAGATATTCGCCAGCAAGTTATGTTATCCTTAGGAAGCAGAAGACGCTTACCATTCCCGAACATAAGGTCATATTTACATTTGCTCCGCATTTCCCCATTGACACAATGCTAAGAGGCAGTTGCCACCATACGCCTATAACACCCAGTGGGTCATGTGCCATTAAAAAAGGCGGGATTTTTTGTGTTGGTTTATTTTTTTTCAAAAGTTTATTAGTATTGAACAGTGATTTTAATGTTGTTATAATCGATATGGCAGCAAGATGTATGGTGGGCAAATGTAGCATGGAAACCCTACATTTGCCCACCATACATCTTGCTGCCATATCGACTATAAAAACATTAAAACCACTGTTCATTGCTTAATTATTCTTGTGGTTTTACAAGCGTCACCATGTTGATCTAAAATGTTCTCGTATTTTGTCTCCTTGTTTTTGAGCAAAAATTGCGGTTTTATTTTTATAGCATTTTTTTCCTCTATTTTTTTTACAAAGACAATCATATCGGGGTAGGTTGTGTGAACCTAAGAGTTAGAAAACTTTGGAATGATGTCATGTCATGCTGCAGAAAAGGAACATCATGTTCGCTTTTTTGAGAAAAGTTATTTACAGAAAGACGGTTTGGTTCATTTTTGCGCTGTTTATACTCACAGGAGGCAGTTCGTTCTGTAGAGTCTCGAAGACACGTGCGGGTAGAACAAGCGGCAGTTGGACGTGCTTTTATTTCCTAGGTTACAACATTGAAAATCACGTGCAACTACCAGTTGCGGTGGGCGCGACAGGTATACATGACCGGCTATGTACAGCATTACTGTTGGCGGAACTGTCTCTGTCCGGAGTTGGTTCTAGATTAGATTAACTACAAGACACTAACATTTACATAGAATACAACGCAATGGAAGAGAACTGTATTGTAACCTATATGTTTATTATACATTTAGCTTAGTTGTCATCTTTGCTAACCAAGGGTTCTGGAATTAATTTGTCCGGACAATTACTCCTTAACTAGTGAACCAAGTTCAATAAAAAACATAAGTTATGTTGCCATAGAAACCAAGTCTCTGTACAGATTTTGTAACATGGCCCGTCAGTTCTATGATATATATTTTTTTCAAACTTGGTCACGTGGTGTAAATTATATACATTTTAAAAATTAACAATGCCTCTTATTTGACACATCAGCTATTTCAAAATCTGTTACTATGGAAACATAATGCAGCCTTCCGATTTGTAATTAATTAATATGATTGTACAATATCCCAAAACAACAGATGTCATTGGGTTGCCATGGTAATATAACCCAAAAAGCCCTATTATGAGACGGAGGACCTTTACTAACCTTGTCCACCCATTTCAATGAAACAAAGAAAGGAATATTACATACCATATATAGATGTGATTGGAGTTTTTTTCATTTGAGAATTTTGATTGTCATGATAACTTGGTCATTATACACAGGTTTTTAGGTTATGGTCCTCAGGTCACTATACACAGTTTTTGTGTTATGGTCCAAAGCTAACCGGCCCTTATGGTCACTATACAGTTTTTGTGTTAATGTCACTATACACAGTTTTTATGTTTTGATCCATAGCTAACCGGCCATTATGGTCACTATACACAGTTTTTGTGTTATGGTCACTGTACACAGTTTTTGTATTATGGTCACTATATACAGTTTTTATGTTATGGTCACTATACACAGTTTTATGTTATGGTCCATTGCTTACCGGCCCTTATGGTCACTATAGACAGGTTTTGTGTTATGATCACTATATACAGGTTTCGTGTTATGGTCACTATACACAGTTTTTGTATTATGGTCCATAGCTAACCAGCCCTTATGGTCACTGTACACAGTTTTTGTGTTATGGTCACTATATACAGGTTTGTGTTATGGTCACTGTACACAGTTTTTTTTTATTATGGTCCATAGCTAACCAGCTCTTATGGTCACTATACACAGTTTTTGTGTTTTGGTCACTATACACAGTTTTTGTGTTATGGTCCTCAGGTCACTATACACAGTTTTTGTATAATGCTCCATAGCTAACCGGCCATTATGGTCACTATACACAGGTTTTATGTTTTGGTCCATAGCTTACCAGCCCTTATGGTCACTGTACACAGTTTTTGTATTATGGTCCATAGCTTACCAGCCCTTAAGGTCACTATACACAGTTTTTATGTTTGGTCCATAGCTAACCAGCCATTATGGTCACCGTACACAGTTTTTGTGTTATGGTCACTATATACAGGTTTGTGTTATGGTCACTATATACAGGTTTGTGTTATGGTCACTGTACACAGTTTTTGTATTATGGTCCATAGCTAACTGGCCCTTATGATCACTATACACAGTTTTTGTATTATGGTCACTATACACAGTTTTTGTGTTATGGTCCATAGCTAACCGGCCCTTATGGTCACTATACACAGTTTTTGTGTTATGGTCCACAGCTAACCAGCCCTTATGGTCACTATACACAGGTTTTGTGTTATGGTCACTTTACACAGGTTTTGTGTTATGGTCACTTTACACAGGTTTTTTTGCTATGATCACTATACACAGGTTTTTTGCTATGATCACTATACACAGGTTTTTTGCTATGGTCACTATACACAGGTTTTTTGCTATGATCACTATACACAGGTTTTTTTGCTATGATCACTATACACAGGTTTTTTTGCTATGATCACTATACACAGGTTTTTTGTTATGGTCGCTATACACAGGTTTTTTGCTATGGTCACTATACACAGGTTTTTTGCTATGGTCACCATATACAGGTTTTTTGTTATGGTCACTATACACAGTTTTTTTTTGTTATGGTCACTATACACAGGTTTTTTTTGTTATGGTCACTATACACAGGTTTTTTGGTTATGGTCACTATACACAGGTTTTTTGCTATGGTCCATAGCTAATCGGCCCTTATGGTCACTATACACAGGTTTTTTGCTATGGTCCATAGCTAATCGGCCCTTATGGTCTCTATACACAGGTTTTGTGTTATGGTCACTATACACAGGTTTTTTTTTGTTATGGTCACTATACACAGGTTTTTTGGTTATGGTCACTATACACAGGTTTTTTGCTATGGTCACTATACACAGGTTTTTTGCTATGGTCACTATACACAGGTTTTTTGCTATGGTCCATATCTAATCGGCCCTTATGGTCACTATACACAGGTTTTTTGCTATGGTCCATAGCTAATCGGCCTTTAGGGTGGAGAGGTTATATGTTAACCATTAGCTTACTGTGCTAGTTTGTCTCTGATCAAACTATGTTAACCAAACTATGTTAACCAAACTATGTACTGGGTCTCTCTCACCATTGTGATCTAATTAATAAAAGAGTTTTGTGCGGCAGATGTCAGCATTTGACAGGGTGTCAGTATAGCAATGATATTGACATTTGATTTTCAGACCCAAGATGCATAACCATTCATTTTTTTCAGTTAGAAATCAGTTTTTAATCTTTATTATGTTCTTTCAGTTTATTTACATACTGTATTTACAGTACATCAATTAAATAATTTGTATTTCGTGTTATTACGGGGCCGTGATAGCTCAGTCGGTTAGAGCACCAGACATGTAACCTCAGGTGAAAGTCCCAAGTGCCTGGTTCGAAGCTTTCTACCCGTGTCGGTTTGTGTATCTCAGGAAGCTGAGAAACAGACTGGTCTGTGCTGTCGTGGTTGTGTCATTGGGCAAGACACTTCACCTCAATTGCTCTGGATGGCATGCGATGGTCCTCCTGTATGTTGTCCATGAGGTAGTCACCAACTACTACAAGGGGACTCCGCCTAAAAATGTCCCTCGATGTTCACAGCGCAATAAACCCAGCAAACAAACAAGGAAAGAATAACAAAAAAAACCCTTCATATTATTACAAATTAACGAACACTCAAAGAATTGCATTTTTGTGTGGTACGTCCTATGTCAGCCCTAATAGAAAATATAATTTGAAACAGGTCATTATACACTGTGTCCTGACACTTTAACACTAGCCCTCCACCTCTGGGTTCGAAACCTACGTGGGGCAGTTGCCTGGTACTGACTGTAGGCCGGTGGTTTTTCTCCAGGGTACTCCTGGCTTTCCTCCACCTCCAAAACTTGGCACGTCCTTAAATGACCCTGGCTGTTAATAGGACGTTAAACAAAAACAAACCAAACCAAACCAAACCAAAGCACCATGGAAGGGTAATAAAAAAAACTAAACACATTTCTCTTTCTGGTAATCATTTTTTTTTATTCAGTTTTAAAATTTCTTTTTCATACAAATTTATAATCATGCACCCAATTTATCATACACAGAATACAGTACAAATATATAGAGGACTGCAAAACATAACATACTTGAAAACAAAATCTGACAAAATGAGTCCAGCTCATTGTAGTTTGACCTTTGACCTAGACCCCGAAAACACACAGGATATTCATTTGAAAGGTTCAGAGATATTAGATAGTTACAGCAATGCATTATGCTTCAAAAATGTTGTAAAACATAGAATATTTTGATCTTAGCAAACAACAACTTAACACAATCTTAACAAAAAAAAAATAAAAAAAAAATAAAAAAAAAATAGTGTACAAATTATGCAATAAACAGAAAAATGTTTCTGAGATAAATAATGATCTTTCTAAAATCAAGCAATTGTACTTCTCACCTGAGTGCAGAGGGCACCACAGTGTGCCAACTGGACCCATATATTGTTTACAGGGTCCATGTAGTGTATATGGGGACCATTTAGTGTCTACAGGGACCAAAGAGTGTACATTGAAACCATATAGTATACATTGGACTCATATAATATACATGGGAACCATACAGTGTACATGGTCCATACAGTGTTCACAGGGCCCATATTGTGTTCATGGGAGCCATATAGTGTACAGTGGACCCATTAAGTGTATATTAGACCCATATATTGTACATTAGACCCCTATAGTGTACATTAGACCCCTATAGTGTACATGACACCCATATAGTGTACATGACACCCATATAGTGTACATTAGACCCATATAGTGTACATGACACCCATATAGTGTACATTAGACCCATATAGTGTACATGACACCCATATAGTGTACATTAGACCCATATAGTGTACATCAGACCCATAAATGTACATTAGACCCATATAGTGTACATGACACCCATATAGTGTACATTAGACCCATATAGTGTATATTAGACCCATATAGTGTACATGACACCCATATAGTGTACATTAGACCCATGTAGTGTACATTATACCCATATAGTGTACATTAGACCCCTATAGTGTATATTAGACCCATATAGTGTACATGACACCCATATAGTGTACATTAGACCCATGTAGTGTACATTAGACCCATATAGTGTACATTAGACCCCTATAGTGTACATGAGACCCATATAGTGTACATTAGACCCATATAGTGTACATGACACCCATATAGTGTACATTAGACCCATATAGTGTACATGACACCCATATAGTGTACATTAGACCCATATAGTGTACATGACACCCATATAGTGTACATTAGACCCATATAGTGTACATTAGACCCATATAGTGTACATTAGACCCATATAGTGTACATTAGACCCATATATTGTACATTAGACCCATATAGTGTACATTAGACCTCTATAGTGTACATGACACCCATATAGTGTACATTAGACCCATATAGTGTACATGACACCCATATAGTGTACATTAGACCCATATAGTGTACATGACACCCATATAGTGTACATTAGACCCATATAGTGTACATCAGACCCATAAATGTACATTAGACCCATATAGTGTACATGACACCCATATAGTGTACATTAGACCCATATAGTGTATATTAGACCCATATAGTGTACATGACACCCATATAGTGTACATTAGACCCATGTAGTGTACATTAGACCCCTATAGTGTACATTAGACCTATATAGTGTACATTAGACCCATATAGTGTACATAAGATCCATATAGTGTACATTAGACCATATAGTGTACACGAGACCGATATAGTGTACATGAGACCCCTATAGTGTACATTAGACCCATATAGTGTACATTAGACCATATAGTGTACATTAGACCATATAGTGTACATTAGACCCCTATAGTGTACATTAGACCTCTATAGTGTACATGACACCCATATAGTGTACATTAGACCCATGTAGTGTACATTAGACCCCTATAGTGTACATTAGACCCCTATAGTGTACATTAGACCCCTATAGTGTACATTAGACCTCTATAGTGTACATTAGACCCATATAGTGTACATTAGACCCATGTAGTGTACATTAGACCCATATAGTGTACATTAGACCCCTATAGTGTACATTAGACCATATAGTGTACATTAGACCTCTATAGTGTACATTAGACCCATATAGTGTACATTAGACCCATGTAGTGTACATTAGACCCATATAGTGTACATTAGACCCCTATAGTGTACATTAGACCCCTATAGTGTACACAAGACCTCTATAGTTTCCCCCCCCCCCCCCCCCCCCCCCCCCCCCCCGAGTCGTGTTGTGGTTGGTGACGTCCTGACATAGTTATACAGTCTGACGTCCTGTCGTAGTTATACAGTCTGACGTCCTGTCGTAGTTATACAGTCTGACGTCCTGTCGTAGTTATACACGCCCTGTCGTAGTTATACACGCCCTGTCGTAGTTATACAGTCTGACTAATGATATTGTCACGGAGTAATAGTCTCCATATTGGATAAGTTTTGTGTCAACAAGAAAACGCTTCCAGGGAAATTCTGTGACAACCTAGGCTTGACTTATATTTGTTTCTTAAAAATGTTATCAGTAAATATGATCCTTCAATAATGCTGTAACAATCTACAGTTCTGTCTTTTAAGCGAATCATTACAAATGAATAAATTTGCAGTTGTGAATCGAAAAACTCTTTGATGTACATATGAAAATGTCGCATAACAAAGATTGTAAGACTGATGATGGTTGGGAATGTCGGTGGTACCCTATACCACATCAGATATATGGCGAATTACAGGCGTATGTACTGGAATGGGTCATGGGTGAGCGACTCGACTGTCTGTACCACAGCCATACGGCCATATACAATGACGACATGCTAATCCTGAAACCTCTGTATTAATGCATTGAAATCACTTCGATCTATATTAGGTTTAAAACTTATCAACTGGCGTCATCCTCCTCACGAATTTCCATATCCATTAGCAGAGGAAAGAAATATCTTTTTAAAGTCAATACCCTGTAGATAAAGGTACACTTTAAAAACAATATTTGTTAATCTATAATACCATAACAAAAGTTGGGAGTGAACCTTCTCAGGTGTACAAAATACATGTCTGCCATCTCTCTCTATACTGAACTTTTGTATAAAAGACACAGTAATACGACACCTGCTTATAATGACAACTCAACCAGTGTACAACGAACGACCTAGGTTGTACATATCCTTTCTACGAAAACCATATCAAAATTAGCTGAAACGAATTGTTCAATAGGAGATCCGTCTGTAAATATCATAGCTTGTCTCTTCAGAATAGAATTACTAGAAATTACCTGTTGAATTTAGAATCAATAAACCTTTTCAATACAGAACCTGCATATTGAGGAAACATGTTGAAAACGGAACCTGTATATAAAGGTCACCTGTTGAATAAATAATTTCTAAAAACAAACAAAATGGTGGAATTTTATTCCCCTATAGATAGCAATGTCAATCATAACTAAAAGCATTAAGATTTTGCTTGTTAGGAAACGGTCTTGTCAGGTACAGTCATCGAGAACTAAAGTACTTTTAAATCATCAACACTAGATAGGTGGCCATTTTAAAATCATACTAAATATAAATTTGAAATGTTGATTTATCTAAATTGAAATATACCTCCCAGTATGCTGCATATATCCTGGGCAGGCACGTAGTCGTTGTTTTGTAACGTCAGTGCTTGTTGAATGATTGATAGAGGCTTAATTACAACAACGCAAGTCTTCCGAAACCGTAAACTGGTCCATCAATTAACCAGTAACCTTTTGTTTTATAGTAGGCTTGTGTTGATGTAAATGCACAATTCTCTCGTCCCCCGACACGGAAGCTAGGCCCTGATTACGACTATATTGTCTTTTTACGCAGGAATCTGATTTGTTTCTTCGTTAATAAATTACCAGATTTTCAGAAAGTGTTGATTTTGGTTTGATAAAACTGTCTGTACGACCAGTGGGGTTGGACATTTGGGTAGATTTTACAAAACAATTCCTCCATAATGGATGAAGAGCTACCCTAAAACTGAGGTACTGTAATCCCTTCGGTGTTTATCCCGGGGACAATGCCTCAAGGTTTTACCTGTTTACTGAATAATGGCCATACTAAGGTCAGTATTATAACTTGTGTTACATGTGGGAACCCCATAGTATTAAATGTGGGAACCCCATAGTGTAACATGTGGGAACCCCATAGTGTAACACGTGGGAACCCCATAGCATTAAATGTGGGAACCCCATAGTGTTACATATGGACCCCATAGTGTTACATATGGACCCCATAGTGTAACACATGGGAAACCCATAGTGTTATATGTGGGAACCCAATGGTGTTACATGTGGGAACCACATAGTATTACATTTTGAAACCCCATAGCATTAAAGGTGGGAACCTAATAGTGTTACATGTGGGAACCCCATAGTGTCACATGTGGGAACCCCATAGTATGAAATGTAGGAACCCCATAGTGTTACATGTGGGAACCCCATAGTGTCACATGTGGGAACCCCATGGTATGAAATGTAGGAACCCCATAGTGTTACCTGTGGTAACACCGCTAATCCTGCAGCCCAGAAAACTGACATGTACACATATTCTGACTAGTATTTGGGTATCAATTTCATTAGCAAGTCATTGGTCGAAACAGGTAACCTGAGGCACTAAATTAAAATTTCTCTGAGGAAATAAAAATCTACTAGATTATCGTACAAAATTAAAATCTGGTTTTCTAATAAGTTTTGAATAGAAAATACATTCCCCTGTGCAATATCAACAATTCTGGTGCCGTGCTTTTGTCTGTCCGTCTGTCCAATCTCATCAATATGCGTACATGCTCTGTATCAAAAACAGGGCCTACCCGTCATAGGGAGTGGTATTTATTGAACAATAAAACATGTTTTATTGTTAATCATCCATAATTCATTGATATTTTTGTTCCAAGACTTTTGATAAATTAGCTAGATAATTGTCATAAAATTGGTTTTCATTAACTCTACAATAACATTTGTCCTCGAAGCATAGAGAATTCCTGACCTGAATTGTGTTAACTGTATATATAGTGTCAAACCTTCATATCTCACATCAGAATACTCTCACAGGAACTTCTCTCTCATACAGGTATGACATAGTACACCGTATTTATCCACAAATATGCCCCTGCTCACAAATAAGCCTCCTTTAGTATTTGAAATCGGAGACTGATAGAAGTGCTGGAAAATCAACCATCCCCCCCCCCCCCCAAAATTTGCACTCTTTTGTCACACAAGCGGAATGGGTTTATTTCAGGATAAATACGGTATTGAATACAAACTTGGAATGTAAACTTTTCCCATTTACTCTTAAGGAATGATGGCAAAATCTAAAATATCTCATATTTTACAAAAGTCATACTACATTAATTTCAACCTATAACACAATCAACCAATGACTAGATTCACCTGCAAGTAACTTTGTAGAATAATTATGGTAGGGAAAGTTCCCTGAAATGTTCAGTGACTGACTGACTTCAGATTTACCATATTTAAGGTAAATAGCACCTCTGCCCTATACCACATATACTCAACATTCATATCCACTCAGCTTACTTATAAACAAAACTTAATTACCGTATTTTACACAATAAGCACTCCATTCCTAATCAATATCCCCTTATCCTTTTCTTATGTACACAATCATCCCATTCTTTTGTCTGCAATTACCACTTTTTTAAAATTTTCTAAGGTAATTACGGAAAACCTTTGGTCAGTTCGAGACTATCCCAAAAAGGGGCCATTATAAACAATCAGCTCAACGTAACACAACCAGATGTTTTTTTTTAAATATGTGTTCGGACTATTTGCCAATTCGAACTTACCGGAGGTTTACGGTAATTGGTAATTTCTGATTAAAAAAATTGGATTCTTGGTTCTAATATATTTTTTGTAAACATTTGAAAATGTTTGCAATTATTTTAATTTCTTCTATCAACAAAAACACTTGGGAATGCTAGTTAAGTAAAAAACGGTATAATATATCACGAATCATGTTGCATTAGTAAACAATGCATAATGCGGTATGTCATTAAAAATGATGTGTAATATATAACACCTTCAAATCTGACAAAAATGTTGCCCTTTTTCAATTTGTTTTTCATGAATAAGTCATAGCTGTAAATATCCTAACTTACACACAATCTGACCATAAAAAAATTCCTAATTACATTTTAATGTACATATTAACAAACCCATAACTGGGGCAGTCATCAGGTTCTTATATTAGCGGTATTATCATAACTTATACTGTGTGTATAGGTACCGAAAAAAAAAGGAAAAAAACCTTCACAAAACAACCAATAATAAAAGGCTCAAAACATATGAAAAAAAAATGCAAAACATGAAATGTATCTTGAAAAGTAAAAAAATAAAGCTGTGCAGAGCATTATCATACAGTGTGTATTGGTACAAAATATTTTATCATATATATGTATGTGCTTATTTCATAATTAATGGCTCTCATGTGCATGCTAATAAACAAAATCAGCTTAATGAGTTTATACCATTTTAAAGGAAATCACCTCGTTATACTGCCTGCAATTTGCCAAACCAAGTTTTGGCATTATAAAAAGGTTTGGCAAAATCAAGACCTAGATACATAAAGGAATTGTCAATGAAATGAAGTGGTGGATGAAACGATCGAGGTGGCGTTATAGCATGGTTTTGCTACCTCGATCCTTCTGTAAAATACACACCTTACAGCCTCATGGTGAGATTTTACATTATGTACATATATTTTTATGAACCATTAAATAAAAATGAACAATTTCTGATTAAATATTTTTTATACAAGACATAATAATTACGAATAAACTTTATGTAGGCCATCTTTTGTTTAAACACATAGAAATGTTTTTCTCCACATCACACTATCACACGAGTATCAGAATTATTATACCCAGTATTCATTTGCGTAATCATGAAAGTCGTATAAAATGGAAAGCACAATCATCTGCGTAATCATGAATATCGTATAAAATAGGGAGGGTAGTTTTCTCCATAATCATGAAAATCGTATGAACAGAAACAGTTGTTTGCGTAATCATTCTATTTGTATAAACAGGAATATTTGTCTATGTCATCATGAATATTTCATAAAAAGTATTACAAGCATCTGCTTTATGATAAATATTGTATATAAATGGAAGAAGTTCAATCAACTGTAATCATGAAAATCTGAAAAACTGGAATTAAAATTTTGTGCATAATTTTGAAAATTGTTGAAAAAATGAAGAACAGTTGTCTGCATAATTATGAAAATTGTTGAAAAAAGAAAGTGTGTTTGTCTGCGTAATTATGAAAATTGTTGAAAATAGGAAGCATAGTTGTCTGCGTAATTATGAAAATTGTTGAAAATAGGGAGTGCAGTTGTCTGCGTAATTATGAAAATTGTTGAAAATAGGAAGCATAGTTGTCTGCGTAATCATGCATAAATTGAGTTAATTGTTTATAACTTATAAGAAATATGCCATCATACATTAGTATATCAAAATAGTTTTTATTTTACATATAAGTGAGTAAAATATAGGAATATACTATTTGTATAATGCATAGAATGGATTCAGAACAGGTACTCTTATGTCTCAAAAACACCAAATTAAGTTTATCATACATCAGTCAAATCTGTTCCCATTCTATTTCAACAATTACTATTATATATTCTGAAGTACAGAATTATCAAACTGAATTGTTAATATGCTTAAGAATTGTTTATGGTTCTTTCGCACAGAAATTTCACATAGACAAAAGAATTGCCTCACCTTAACTGAGAGAAATCTTGGTTCCACCAGAAATTTTGCTGCAGTTCTTCATAATAAAAATTAAAGTGACTGTTTTTGAGAATTTTTGAAATCATTATTATGGATCTGTTCAACAGGGGAAGAAATTTGGGTCGAGAATTTTCTTTGGACATAGAAAAAGTTTGCAAAAATTTTCTCAAAATTTACAGTGACAACCATTTAAATTTGAGTAGTAATTTACCAAATATGAACAATTCTATTTGAGAAGTCTGTACCAAATTAATTACACAAATGTCATAGACAATTCATAGAAAAAACTTTTAAGGTAATTTTGACCTTAAACCTAAAGGAATATCTGGACAATTATTTTTAACAGAAATTTATTGTTTTGCTACCGTAATTCTCCCAGTATTCACACACATCTTTATCACATAACCTCTGAATAAAAATTCAGGTGACGAAGGGGCGTATCAGAGATTTTTTTTCCATAAAAAAGGTTGGTGTACATTGGGAGAATTATAGTAATGAGCATCTCATTCTTCTTTCAATATGAAAGTTGATCTGAATACTGTTGTATTGAATACTTGGTACACAAAATACTGTCTGAAACTCAATATTTCTTACCAGTTAATCCAGAAATAAGCCCATGTCTTGTAATAAGCCCACCCATGCCTATTACAATTTAGTAAAAATTCTAACAGAATGTCCCGCAAAAAGCCAAACCTAAACTTAAAGTCAAAATTTTTGTTGAGAAGAAACTAACATAGGCTCTACCTATTATCTATTGCTGAAATTGAGAACATTTGGGTTGGTCATTTGTGCTTATTACAGGATAAATACAGTAATTGTCAATTATAAACTAGATATCATTTTACATTTTTAAATTGCTTGTTAATATTGCTATATATTGTTCTTACAAAAACATTGAGAGAAGTGCAGTGATATCCCTACATCAACTGTGATAGTGAGATGCATAAAGAGAAAGACGCAGTGCAAATATATAGCTACTAAACAGAGTAGAAAAATACAGTCATTCATGAATTGATTATCACTTCCAGAGAGGAGGCTTTGAAACTGGTCAAACACTTCAGGATTCTTGTAGTGACCAGAGGAATTGGCCTACAGTGACAAGGATTAGCAATAGTCCAATACACAGTGTCCAATGATCCGTGCTTCGAAAACAGAAAATGGTTTTGTGACTTCTCCAGAATGCAAATTCGTTTGGAACGTTCCTTATATCTGGTCAAAAAGATCATCCCAATTTCATAAAATGAATGAACCTTTAATGCTTAATGAAATTGTCTTTTCGTCAATTGTAAAAAAATTTGACCAGTACGTAGAAACGTAGAAAAGTACTGGCCATCACAAATTTAAACCCGAATTACCCATCATACAATGGTGCCGGGCCAAGACACAACTGTTAATGCTACAGCACCGTCGGCCATCTTGAGTAAATCAACGGCTTTTGTATGTGTCACTCCCTGTAAACTCTCTTCATTTACACTAAGTAAAATATCTCCACACCTGAAAAACAAAAATTGCTGTAGTGAAAAATACTGTCAAAAGGGAGGCAACTCTTTTGTTTATGTAAAGAGATGCTAAAGTTGTAGGAGTTATGTCCCTTCTATTTCTAAATCCAGCCCTAACAACACAGTGTCTTGCATAATAATATCATAATAGTTTGGAGCAAATCACAGCATCATAGCTGTCTCAAATGGGTTCACAAATTATTATTTGTGGTTATTGGGCCTTTAGCAACTAGCCAATGTCTTTCTCAACTCCCTGGGGAGCAAATACTGATTCATAATTGACAAGGAAGTTAATCCTCATTAATTAATCACCAATTAACGATTAACACTAATTAATCCCCAGTTTATTATCCAATATCATACTAGCAATCATGATTTCAGGTATTGGATGAGCTTGAATACATTATTTGAACTGTTTTATGTACATTTGACACGCGAGACCTTTACCACTGGCCAGTCTATGACATGTTCATAAATAATTTATATGTTATAGAAAAGCACCTTTTTAAAATTTTGATTTTCTCTCAATTTATCGGTATTACATCGGTACTTACTTAAGGCGTCCATCCTTGGCAGCAGGCGTGTCCAACACAACAGATTTTACATACACAGGGTAGGGGGGAATCCCCTTCTCACTGTCAACCCCTCCAACCACAGAGAACCCTAGGGAGCCGCTTGGACTCCGAAGGAGTGTCACAGTCTTAAGTGTCTGGCACATCCTGTAAACAAACATTATTATCTCCCTTGAATAACTCTTTTTTTTTTCTAAACTAGAACTTGTGCATTATAGATAAATTTAACACAGCAAAAAATTTAATTAATGAAAGTCTCTTACATCCATATAATTATCTCCCTTGAATAACTAAGAAAAAAAACAAACTAGAATAGCTTGTTCATTACAGATAAATTTAACACAGCAAAATTTAATTAATGAAAGTCTCTCACATCCAGTCACAATTACGATTTTATAACAAGAATATGCCTCATTGTAGAATTTAACGATTTTTTTTAAGTTAAAGTACCTGCGCAAATTACACTGGTGCGCAAATTACACGGGTTTTTACGGTAATTACATTTTCCCTATAGCATCATTAGAGAAATGTCAGGGTTGAGAGCATCGGGATCATCTCTTTACCAAAATGTCACCTTGAACAAGAGGTCTCTTTCTCATTTTGCACTTTCACTTTCAATTCTTTATTCCTTCTCTTTTAAGCATTCATTAATTCATTGATTCATTGATTCATTGATTCATTCATTAATTCATTCATTCATTCATCCCACACATACCATATCATATATGAATCAAACACTGTAGATAAATTTTAGAAAATGGACAATGTAGATCAGAGAATTTGCCAATCCATGTCCTCTTTTTGTATAGTTCTCAGTAAATAATTTTGTCTCTATATTATCTAATTGTAAATTTGTTTTGAATGGTGATAATATATTGTGTGCCTTTTGTACAATACTATGGGATTGTAGGTGGTAGACACTGCTGATTCTAGTCCATGTAGTTTATTGTACCCTGCTTGTCAAGTTTTAATTCATTTGAAAGGTGACATCATTCAGTATATATATACGTGAACTAAACTACAATACAATTGAAACTGGTCATTTTCACTTGCCGGTCAAGATGCTAATTTTTGTTTTGGCCTTTTTTGAGTTTAGACACCCTGTTCACTTCAGCCCCTAAGCATCACTAATGTGTCCTAGAAGGACGAACCAGCTGTATGATGTCCCTAACATCACTGACGAGTCCTAGAAGGACAGAACGGTGGTATGATGTCCCTAACATCACTGACGTGTCCTAGAAGGATGAAACAGTTGTATGATGTCCCTAACATCACTGACAAGGCCTAGAAGGACAGAACAGTTGTATGATGTCCCTGACATCACTGACAAGGCCTAGAAGGACGAAACAGTTGTAAGATGTCCCTAACATCACTGACGAGTCCTAGAAGGACGAACCAGCTGTATGATGTCCCCAACATCACTGACAAGGCCTAGAAGGACAGAACTGCTGTATGATGTCCCTGACATCACTGATATGGTCTAGAATGACAGAACGGCGGTATGATGTCCCTAACATCACTGACAAGGCCTAGAAGGATGAAACAGTTGTATGATGTCTCTAACATCACTGACAAGGCCTAGAAGGATGAAACAGTTGTATGATGTCCCTAACATCACTAACGAATCCTAGAAGGACAAACAGTTGTATGATGTCCCTAACATCACTGACAAGGCCTAGAAGGATGAAACAGTTGTATGATGTCCCTAACATCACTGACAAGGCCTAGAAGGACGAAACAGTTGTAAGATGTCCCTAACATCACTGACGAGTCCTAGAAGGACGAACCAGCTGTATGATGTCCCCAACATCACTGACAAGGCCTAGAAGGACAGAACTGCTGTATGATGTCCCTGACATCACTGATATGGTCTAGAATGACAGAACGGCGGTATGATGTCCCTAACATCACTGACAAGGCCTAGAAGGATGAAACAGTTGTATGATGTCTCTAACATCACTGACAAGTCCTAGAAGGACAGAACAGTTGTATGATGTCCCTAACATCACTGACAAGGCCTAGAAGGATGAAACTGTTGTATGATGTCCCTAACATCACTGACAAGGCCTAGAAGGATGAAACAGCTGTATGATGTCCCTAACATCACTGACGAGTCCTAGAAGGACAGAACAGTTGTATGATGTCCCCAACATCACTGATAAGGCCTAGAAGGATGAAACAGCTGTATGATGTCAATAACATCACTGACGAGTCCTAGAAGGACAGAACAGTTGTATGATGTCCCTAACATCACTGGCGAGGCCTAGAAGGATGAAACAGTTGTATGATGTCCCTAACATCACTGACAAGGCCTAGAAGGATGAAACAGCTGTATGATGTCACTAACATCACTGGCGTGTCCTAGAAGGACAAAATTATTAAACAGCTCTACGATGTCCCTAGCAAGGCCTAGAAGGATGAAACAGCTGTATGATATTCCCTAATATACTGACGTGTCCTAGACGAAAGAAATAGCTGTATGATGTCCCTAACATCACTGACATGTTCTAGAACGACGAAACAGCTGTATGATGTCCCTAACATCACTGTCATGTTCTAGAAGGACAAAATAGCTGTATGATGTCCCTAACATCACTATCATGTTCTAGAAGGACAAAACAGCTGTATTACATCACTAAAGAGTCCTAGAAGGATGAAACAGTTACATGATACAGTTCAACTCAATCTGACTCTACTATATCTAACTCTCAATTCATTTTTAAAGGTGCTAATATCTTGTGTACAGTGTATATGTTTTGTATAATCCTTCCATCTTTAAGTTATCCAGTTCTCTATAAAAATGTCATTCAGCCAGTTCCTCTTACCTCGGCATTTGTTGCCAGAACAGCCATGTTGGTGTGAAGTTGCCCTGATTGTGAGATGTCTCCGGACCGTTGATGATCTTCAGACAGACCACTTTGTTGTCCGTGTTGATCTTCACCAGACTGACCGCCTGGTTATGTGTAAGTCCGAGCAGACTTGACCCGTTGATAGAGAGAAGGATGTCCCCTTTCTGTAGGAAATACAATACAATGATTTAGAACAAGTCATTCTTTATCTTTAATTTCCTCTCTCTATTTTGTTGTATCCTCAATGTCAGTGTTGTTTTGTTAACAACACAAATCCTAGTCAGGAGGGAGAAAATGAATCACGATTAGAAGGACGAACCAGCGGTATGATGTCCCTAAGCATCACAGACAAGGCCTCGAAAGACGGAACTGCTGTATGATGTCCCTGACATCACTGACGAGTCCTAGAAGGACAGAACTGCTGTATGATGTCCCTAACATCACTGACGAGTCCTAGAAGGACAGAACTGCTGTATGATGTCCCTGACATCACTGACGAGTCCTAGAAGGACGGAACTGCTGTATGATGTCCCTAACATCACTGATATGGTCTAGAATGAGAGAATGTCGGTATAATATCCCTATAACATCACTGACATGATCTTTTTGTTGTATCCTCAATGTCAGTGTTGGTTTTTCAACAACACAAATCCTAGTCAGGAGGGAGAAAATAAATCATGATATAAATTTCTCTTATCCTAGACATACTACATCATTTTGAGATTTGCGTATCTCATCCAAATTTTGAGATGGAGAAACGTATAGAACCTTATATAGGCCTATACCATGGATAGGGATTTCTCACATAGTACTTCACAGGGTGATTCTGAGGGTGATTCTGTGGTTGCTAGACATGGGATAAATTAATTTCATACTGGGTAAGGAAAGACAGCTGACACACACTGTGACAATACTCACGATAGCGTAGCAACATCATTTTATGTAGCGTAACTATGTCCCAAATTGACAATGTCAATCTTTTCAACGCACATTTAATCGGAAGTTGATTATGGTGCATTGAAAAGGTTTCGCAACACAGTGCAATTAGTTACTTTTTTTTCTTAAGTGTGTGAGAAAAATAACGGATCTCAACTCTAGTGTAAGAGTTTGGCTGGCCAGCACCTGGCCAAGCCTCATGTTTACGAGCCAAACTCTTACACGAGGGTTGAGATATCCTTGTCCACGGTATAAGCTATATATGTACCCTGTTAACCGTCTCCTGTATCTCATATCGATAATACATCCATGTAAGACAATGCTGATGTGACGCGACTGAATTATTGATGATATGTCATAAAGTCATGAGCATGTGATACGAAAAGAAAATATCACATTGGTAAAATTAAGAATATATCTGTCCATGGTAAGAGAAATGGTGATCTCGTCTCTAAGGGTACGATTCTTGTGTTACCAAAGCCGACTTGGTTACCTGATTGCATGTATGGGCCATACCTTAATTTGCTTGGTGCGGCCAAGTGATCCAAGAGGGTTGATGTTTGTGACGTAGATGGGCGTGTCCCCACGGGGGCTGTCCAGTCCGCCTGCCACACTGATCCCCAGTGTCTCTAGCGGGTCCTACAATTGTTAAAATACGATATACCACTCAAGATTTGTAACATAGACATGACTTAATAATGACATCAAAGTTAATCTGTCTGTCTGTCTGTCCGTCCGTCCGTCCGTCCGTCCGTCCGTCTGTCTGTCTGGCCGTCTGTCTGCTGGAGGTATAAGCCTGGATAACTCCTATACTATAGGTCAGACATTTATTAAAGAAAAAAAAAAATAAAAATTACAAAAGATCGTTATACTGCATGTCTACTACATACAGGTAATTATTTTTAGTTTTGTTAAATTTTTGTTTTTCACAAAATTTAGGTAAGGTCTCCGTCTTCTTGGTGATGGCCATTTGAAGAAGATGAAGAATGTATGAAATATCAGCGGACAAAATCACAGCTACTTACTCAGTCCAGTAATATCTGATAGATAATTCTTAGAACTCTAAAACCTTATTTTTATTCTTCACCTGATGTAGATTATTATGAAAAGATCATATAGGAAGGATTTGATCTCATTTCATTGCACTAAACAATGTACCTGGCACATTTAATAGGAATTGGGCAACAGGAAAAAGCCTACACAAGATTATTGGTGGTAAATCATGAAACTGAGGGTAAATATTCTCACTGCATCATGGGTTTATCAGATACAAGACAGCATGCACAGATCAAGAGAGATTTCTAGCATTAAATAATGAGAGTTGTCTCCCTTCCTTCAAAAGCATTACTGCATTTTCCCACACCACATCAATCGGCCTGCTTCTGGATATTACCTTGGTGACGGTGACGAGACGTTCGTGACACTTTTGACACGAGGGAGTGTTATCACGTATCATACTGTAGTTCGTCGCTGTTGTTGAGTTGTCGGAGGTAGATCGAATAAGGTCGGGAGTCTGAGGACGACTTCGTCGGGAAATCACAAATTGCACTTTATCAGCACTTGTCTGGAACAGCATCAATAACATGTAAATAATCATCCTATCAGTTCCTTCACTTTTGAGAGATGTAGGTTGATGAAGACCGTGGGGAAAGTTTTATGGTAAACATGATTTCATTTGGAAATATCCTTTTTTTTATGTTTGTTGATATACCTAGTAGTTCTGTTGTCACTACCCTAATTCTCATTTTGAGAATGGGACTTGATGTGATATGACCTGTATGGTGAATATTGTTGAAACAGAAGATGCTAACTCTTCCGGAACACCTGGTCTTATTCTCCGTGTTACTTTTTCGAGGTTCTCCGTGCAAATCTATATTTTTGTTTATATTTTACCATCATTTATTGATTCTGAGTTAGATTTTATTTATTTATTTATTTATTTTGTTTCATTTTATTGTCCTACCAGACTCTGGCTAAAGTGATTTGCTTCACAAAAATTTCAATTAGAATAATTCTAATTTTAGATGAAATGCATATCATTTTTTCAAATCTGTAGGTATATGTTTACATGCACATTTCTACATGTCGATGCTTACCTGTATTATATGAGCAGCCTGCTCTTGCGTGCCATACGAAACATCAATGCCGTTTATTTCTAGTACTCGATCATCCGGCCGAAGTCGCTCATCCATAGCGGCCAAACTTTCCGCTACCTTCAATGTAAATAAATCTTAATGAACTTCTTTAATTTACATATGAGGCACAGCCGTCAATACATCACGATATGCAGCTGAAAACTGACAAAAGATAAAATGATAAAAGAAAATAAAAGTTTTTCTAACACAAGGCAGACAGCTACAGAGAAATACTTGTACTATCATTAGATATGTCTGCTCAAGGGATTGAACCAAGGATTCCTGACTTACATGTAACATGGATAAGTACTTCAATATTTCTTAGATCATTATTTTCTTTTTTTTTCTTTTTTGTTTGCTTTAATTCATCCAATAAAGATCAGTATTTTCCCATGCCTTCGTTATGTTTCAAAACCTATTAGAAATGTGAGACCCCAGGATCATGATATTCCAAATTTTGGCAAAGCACATTAAAACCTTTCCATCTTTGAAGAGTATTTGATTTACCTATTTGGGTAATAAGAAGATTTTTGAAATTTCATTTCATTTAATATAGGTCACTTAAACTTTGTCTCAGGTAACTTATTAAGCTAATTTTAGAGTTGGTAGGAAGCAGACTTGTATCTTACCAAGGTGACATATATGTAAGTATATATATATATATTATTTGAGTACCTTTCATTTTTGACTAAAACTTACCAAACTTAAAATATAAACACCAGGACCACTTCTGAAAGAATAAATAAGAAAATGTTCAATTTACATATCACACAAAATCTGAATCTTCATGCTCACATACAATATTTAATATCCATTCTAGAATTTAAACAACATTGCCAGATGTTACAGTATTATGTTTTATTGTATGGTCCTAAAAAAATATGACTTGTTTGATTATATTTTAGCTATTCAGCTTAGCCAGTTTTTCTAGCTTCTCAGCTTGACAGTTTTTTTTTAGAATTTTGATAATCATTTTATTGTGAAATTGTAAAATATTTCAACTTAACAAATGAAAGAGAGAAAGCACTCACCTTTTGCCAACAAGCTTGATACCTAGTTGTCTGCCCTTGACTTTGTTGAGTGTTATTTTAAGAATTTCTGTAAGTACATAAATGGTGGAATAGTTCAGAACCGTGCATGGCAAGAATCTGTCCTTGCGATGGTTAACATATAGAAAATAACAAAAAAACTAGATTTTGCCACTCGGCCTTTCTGCCCTCTCAGGCTTCATCAGGTGGACTTCTCTATAGGCTGCCTGAAGAACCTGAGAGGGCAGAAAGGCGTAGCGGCAAAGACTTGTTTTTTTGTTATTTATATATATATATATATATGTAACTTAGCAACACAAATGACGAAGGAAGACAACTTTTTGACTCGTGCCCTTACCGGGCCTCGAACTCACGATCTACGGCACCCAATCGCCTAGCCAGAAATACCCGCAGCTTATACCGCTGCGCCACATCGGCGTTCTTAAAAAGAACGTTTCAATGGCGCAGTGATGGTCAGCCCGATACCCTGACATGATCATTGTGGAAGTCGTCTATAAGATGATATGAATACCTGGATCGCAATGTATTTACATACATGAATACGAATTGTACATATATTATATATATTTCTCTCGGTACAACTACGACAGGAAATTCAAATCTATATCTTTGGATCACCAACACATAGTGTATATGATACATTGTGCTAATAAATAGATATGTAACTTAGCAACACAAATGACGAAGGAAGACAACTTTATATATACATATATATATGGTAGGTAAAATGTCCCTTCTGAAGAAGTATATCATGTATCAACAAAATATTAACAATTCTAACCTTGACTTACAAACAGGATGTTATAGGGAGGTGGGAGATCCAATGTTTGTGTAAAAAGTTCGGTGTAGTTCTGTGTCACCCAGGATGTTAGTTTATTAAAATATTTTTCTAGGAGACATAATCACATAATCTTCCATTCAAAGTAAAGGTGGGCTTATTACAGGACAATGCAAAAGTATCTCTTTGACACTTATACTAATAATAGACTTTATTGAGAATTCATGAAAGTCAAAGTCCCAATGATCCAAAGACAGAACACTACATTACATCAGTGGGGAGAGATCTAAGCTATACAGCAATTAAAAAGTATCGCTTGATAAGAAACTATTAAAAGAATTTGCACTTTGACCTTGAGAATAAGTGACCTTGCAGCAGTGCATTATACATTGAATTTAAGTAATGCAAGTTTCAAAAAGATATCTTCAACATTACAGTTAAGAATGCATATTGGCTTTAGGAGATGCAAGTATGCTGCATGTTTGGTAAAGATATCTCCAACGGTTTAGAAGTTATGGCCCAGACAATAGACTATTAGAAGAACTAGAAGACGAACAACCAGTACTAATGCAATATGTCTCCCTTCCTTCGAACAGGAGACATCATAAAATTGAATGAAATGAGCAAATCTCATATAGCATTCCTGTACATATCAAATAATATCAATTATGGTTAATTATCTGAAACAAAACTGCAATGCAGAAATGCCAAACTTCATTTCTATTACTACCATTCTGTATTCCAATCGTATAGAAATGTTTCAATTCAATGAAATAATTTCTCATTGCTCAAATAGAGTTATTCCCCTTTGTGTGCTAGAAGATGAATGTGACCTTTGTCGTGACAGATGCTTGTGTTATATAGCTTGTGATTGCCTTGACCAGCATGTATGACCTTAGCTATGTCTCTCCTTTAATGTAAGCTTGTAACAAAGTAAATAGCCAGACACATTATTCTATTTCTGATCTTTCCATATTTCACTGTTAACCATATTTGCTTATTTTCTGGCACACAATCAGAGCCAGGGCCTGTGTGGATTTCAATTGACTTCAAGAATACCCTATACACTGTCAGCCTACAGACCTATATATACCTACCTTCCTTCTCTATAGGCCGACTCTCCTCTGCCTTCTCTCTATACACTGTCAGCCTACAGACCTATATATACCTACCTTCCTTCTCTATAGGCCGACTCTCCTCTGCCTTCTCTCTATACACTGTCAGCCTACAGACCTATATATACCTACCTTCCTTCTCTATACAGGGATCACCACAATTTCAAAATGATGGGTGGAGGAAAAAATTTCCTCAATTTGTTTTTGCGTGATTATGTACTTTCGTGGTTGTCGTGAAGTATCGCGTTGCAGCGTTTTGAGAAATAACATCAATAATGACAATAAGAAAAGAGATTAAATTACATTGTTTTATTCAGTTCTAATTAAATATGTATTTCCATCATTCATCCACTCATTTCCATATTACATAGGCTTGTAAATTGAAACATTTTTTGATAAAAAAACTACTATTAACATGCATACATTTCTCACTCTGATTAATTTACTTTTACAAAACCAATCTAAGTTCCATCTCACTATACTAATACTTATATAACATTAAATAAAACTTAAATACCAACTATTACTGGTATAAATAAACATTCATATCAAGATCATAATACATTGTCAAGTTTAAAGATAAAACATTTCAATTATTTAATAATTGCACTATAATATCTAAATAAATTAACTTAAATTATATTAATAGCAACTATTACATAGATCTATAATAGTTATACAAATCTACAAATCAACTTATATAGCAACTATTTAATGACAAGAATGTAATATTATTTAAATACACAACATAATTTCAACAATATGGCATGTTGAATCTTGATGCCTCCTAATAGCATCTTCCCTGTAGGACTGGCAAGGTGTCTTAATCCAGCTTGTGCTGCCATTCCTTGGAAGTTGCTTATGTTTTGTGCACAGAGCACAGAACATGCCTATTTAATAAGAAAACAATATTGAGGTATTTCTATATTATTATATAGAATCATATCAATCTTTTTTATATTTGCTTATTTAAAATAGACAAAAAGATATCACATATGATATTCAACCACTGAATGATAGTTAAATATTCAAAATTCAATTTTATAAAAGACTAATTGTAATCAGCCAAATAATTAAAAATTAATAAATTTATGAAAAAAAAATTATAAATGATTAGTGAGATCTTTTTAAAAATATCAGTACATTAATTACATATTATACTTGGCATTCCAATAAACTTATTATAATTAACAATAATAAGAAAATCACATTCCAAGATAGATAATAGTTATTGAATAAAAAATTACAGAGATTTTGGAGAGATTCTGAGATGATTTATATTATAGGACGTTTTGAGAACGTTTGGAAAGGGACATCACTCTAATGTCTAATGATACTTTCTAAAAATAGCACGTGACAAGAAAATAAATGACAACACGAAATATTCACTAATTAATCAATCAAACTAATGTTGGATAATTTTAAGCTTACCTTCGTCATCTTCATGCACAATCCATGTGTACTTCTGTAGCCATGGCTTATAAAATGCATCTCGGTGTTTAGTCGATTTCGGGCTGTTGTTTGCAGGTTTTCCATCGCTCGTTTCAATCGCTTGTCGTTTGGACGGAGTTCCAAAAAAGGAGCTGATGGATGTCTGATCTGCTCCTCTCTTCATGGTGAAAATGCCGTGAAATTTTCAAAACTGTATCCATGCTTCTAAAATATTGGCTTGCGTTTTGATAATATCCACGCTGAATATCAATTCTTGTGAAAATAGAATCTTGTCGGATCGTCGGTTTTTCTGATGTCGATGGTATACATTTTCTCAGATGTCCCGACGGAAGCCATACTATCACAACATCTCCCGTTTGCATGGTCAAAACATTAGACCTTCTATTGGTCATCAATTATTACCGACAGTTCTGATCGAGAGGTCAGTCGACCGTATCAAAACATAACTGTAACACCTTACCACGAGGTCGCGATCGGTATAATGTACCGAACGCTATAGAAACGGGTCAGTTAACCGCTGGGAATCGATATAAAATAGGGGTGTAAGGTAACAAATTACATGCGGGGCGCCACGCTTAAACAGGTAATGGTGATCACTGCTATAGGCCGACTCCCCTCCGCCTTCTCCCTATACACTGTCAGCCTACAGACCTATATATACCTACCTTCCTTCTCTATAGGCCGACTCTCCTCCGCCTTCTCCCTATACACTGTCAGCCTACAGACCTATATATACCTACCTTCCTTCTCTATAGGCCGACTCTCCTCCGCCTTCTCCCTATACACTGTCAGCCTACAGACCTATATATACCTACCTTCCTTCTCTATAGGCCGACTCTCCTCCGCCTTAATTCTCTCTATACACTGTCAGCCTACAGACCTATATATACCTACCTTCCTTCTCTATAGGCCGACTCTCCTCCGCCTTAATTCTCTCTATACACTGTCAGCCTACAGACCTATATATACCTACCTTCCTTCTCTATAGGCCTCCTCTCCTCCGCCTCCTCTCTATACACTGTCAGCCTACAGACCGATATATATCTACCTTCCTTCTCTATAGGCCGACTCTCCTCCGCCTTCTCTCTATACACTGTCAGCCTACAGACCTATATATACCTACCTTCCTTCTCTATAGGCCGACTCTCCTCTGCCTTCTCTCTATACACTGTCAGCCTACAGACCTATATATACCTACCTTCCTTCTCTATAGGCCGACTCTCCTCCGCCTTCTCTCTAAACACTGTCAGCCTACAGACCTATATATACCTACCTTCCTTCTCTATAGGCCGACTCTCCTCTGCCTTCTCCCTATACACTGTCAGCCTACAGACTGGATAGTACTGGCCTAAAAGTTGTTGAGCCTGGTAGTGAGAAGCCTGAGTTAAGTCTTCTCCATTCACCTGTTGAAATTGATCAATTGAGAGAAAATTATATATTTAAATTTGAGAAGAATATGGAATTTTTCAGTTAAAATATTTATAAATAACAAGCTCTCAATGTTATAAATCTCAAAAGCTACCCTAATGCAATCAAAATGATTCCTATTAAAATTGCGATAGTTTGTTGTGTTTTATTACATCTACAAATGAAACACATGTATTTTCAAAATCAAAGAAAACCTAAAGACCAATCAGAGGCAGTAGTAGCCACAGAGGCACAGTGGTGAAAAATGAAAATAGATCTACTTTATTCCTTGGTAAATTTATTGTGCAGTTTAACTTGAATTTGACCAGCAGCTTCAGAGAAGAAGTAAATATCAATCACCTTTGTTTGGGGAAATAAGTACAATCTAAAAGCCTAGTCTCGTTACAAATGAAGATATCCAGAATATTGCATCCGCAAACAATACTTCAAATCCACAAAAATCAGGAAGTTCGGCCCGGACTTATTAATGGGCATGGGCTTATCCTTGGGTCAAATACGGCAAGACTTAACTTGGCGGAGACTTTTTCTTATTCTCTAGGGTTTATTTGTAAGAAAGAAGGGTTAGAACTCGCCTTCACATGAGAGACCCCGAGTAATGGCATGGCTGGCATACCAAGTGCACTTTAACAATCTCAGGGTGTTACTGAAATAGCTAGTACACAGGATATGGTCAGAAGTCGGATCGCTCGCGGCCTAGCTGTTCACGATTCCTGCTCTAGGTTTCAATTATAATGAATTATTAATGGCTGCACATATAAACCTGTCTAACAGACCGACTCAACCACTTGCTCAAAGCATGCCGAACGCAACCATACATCATCTAGAAAAATATTTCGATTGATTTTTTCATGACTTTTTACACATATCTCCATGTTGTTTGTTTGATTTCTATCTTTTTGAATCGCATCGGTGACACACAAATGCTTTTTGAAATAGTTTCAATTGTTTTTATTTATTTTTTCCCAACAAATTCAATATTGGAGGCTGCATGAAATATTTATGAAACATATCTGTGTGCTTTAGTTCCATCGACCTGAAAATAAATATGTAATGAACGATTGCTATTAATGGATTACATGGATCACTCAGGTTCATACAATATTGACTATTATGTACTAACTGACCCCTACTGACTATAGGTTACTGAGGTCCATATGTACTAACTGACCCTACTGACTGATTATTGGTTACTGAGGTCCATATGTACTAACTGACCACTACTGACTATTGGTTACTGCGGTCCATATGTACTAACTGACCCCTACTGACTGACTATTGGTCACTGAGGTCCATATGTACTAACTGACCACTACTGACTATTGGTTACTGAGGTCAATATGTACTAACTGACCCCTACTGACTGACTATTGGTTACTGAGGTCCATATGTACTAACTGACCCCTACTGACTGACTATTGGTTACTGAGGTCCATATGTACTAACTGACCCCTACTGACTGACTATTGGTTACTGAGGTCCATATGTACTAACTGACCCCTACTGACTGACTATTGGTTATTGAGGTCCATATGTACTAACTGACCCCTACTGACTGACTATTGGTTACTGAGGTCCATATGTACTAACTGACCCCTACTGACTATTGGTTACTGAGGTCCATATGTACTAACTGACCCCCACTGACTATTGGTTACTGAGGTCCATATGTACTAACTGACCCCTACTGACTATTGGTTACTGAGGTCCATATGTACTAACTGACCCCTACTGACTATTGGTTACTGAGGTCCATATGTACTAACTGACCCCTACTGACTGACTATTGGTTACTGAGGTCCATATGTACTAACTGACCCCTACTGACTATTGGTTATTGAGGTCCATATGTACTAACTGACCCCTACTGACTGACTATTGGTTACTGAGGTCCATATGTACTAACTGACCCCTACTGACTATTGGTTACTGAGGTCCATATGTACTAACTGACCCCTACTGACTGACTATTGGTTACTGAGGTCCATATGTACTAACCCCTACTGACTGACTATTGGTTACTGAGGTCCATATGTACTAACTGACCCCTACTGACTATTGGTTACTGAGGTCCATATGTACTAACTGACCCCTACTGACTGACTATTGGTTACTGAGGTCCATATGTACTAACTGACCCCTACTGACTATTGGTTACTGAGGTCCATATGTACTAACTGACCCCTACTGACTGACTATTGGTTACTGAGGTCCATATGTACTAACTGACCCATACTGACTATTGGTTACTGAGGTCCATATGTACTAACTGACCCCTACTGACTGACTATTGCTTACTGAGGTCCATATGTACTAACTGACCCCTACTGACTCACTATTGGTTACTGAGGTCCATATGTACTAACTGACCCCTACTGACTGACTATTGGTTACTGAGGTCCATATGTACTAACTGACCCCCACTGACTGACTATTGGTTACTGAGGTCCATATGTACTAACTGACCCCTACTGACTGACTATTGGTTACTGAGGTCCATATGTACTAACTGACCCCTACTGACTGACTATTGGTTACTGAGGTCCATATGTACTAACTGACCCCTACTGACTGACTATTGGTTACTGAGGTCCATATGTACTAACTGACCCCCACTGACTGACTATTGGTTACTGAGGTCCATATGTACTAACTGACCCCCACTGACTAACTATTGGTTACTGAGGTCCATATGTACTAACTGACCCCTACTGACTATTGGTTACTGAGGTCCATATGTACTAACTGACCCCTACTGACTATTGGTTACTGAGGTCCATATGTACTAACTGACCCCTACTGACTATTGGTTACTGAGGTCCATATGTACTAACTGACCCCCACTGACTGACTATTGGTTACTGAGGTCCATATGTACTAACTGACCCCTACTGACTGACTATTGGTTACTGAGGTCCATATGTACTAACTGACCCCTACTGACTGACTATTGGTTACTGCATGGTCCATATGTACTAACTGACCCCTACTGACTGACTATTGGTTACTGAGGTCCATATGTACTAACTGACCCCTACTGACTGACTATTGGTTACTGAGGTCCATATGTACTAACTGACCCCTACTGACTGACTATTGGTTACTGAGGTCCATATGTACTAACTGACCCCCACTGACTGACTATTGGTTACTGAGGTCCATATGTACTAACTGACCCCCACTGACTGACTATTGGTTATTGAGGTCCATATGTACTAACTGACCCCTACTGACTATTGGTTACTGAGGTCCATATGTACTAACTGACCCCTACTGACTGACTATTGGTTACTGAGGTCCATATGTACTAACTGACCCCTACTGACTGACTATTAGTTACTGAGGTCCATATGTACTAACTGACCCCTACTGACTGACTATTGGTTACTGAGGTCCATATGTACTAACTGACCCCTACTGACTATTGGTTACTGAGGCCTGTATGTACTAACTGACCCCTACTGACTAACTATTGGTCACTGAGGTCCATATGTGATAATTAACCTCTAGTGAATGACTTTGGTAGTTGAGTATATAAGAAATGTTGTTTATTTGATGCAAAAAACTTGTATATATGACACGGTTTCATTTTTTAAATATTTTCATTCCAAATATCATAATTAACAACACTCTTACCTCCAATATCTGGTCACCTGGCAACAGTCTGTTGTCCTTAGCGATGACACCATCTGGGAATATTTCTTGAATCACAATACAGGCCTAAAACACAAAACATTCTCATTGACAAATGTCTGACTGTTAATTATCTCTATCTACCGAGAAAGAAGTTGTAATCCTTTCCAAGGAATGGTCTGTTAATGTATAACTATCTATGGGTTTCCCAGTATGTCATATTGATCAGCAAAATGGTAGGAGCTAACAAGTTTTTGTATCTCTGAGGAATCTGGGGTATAGCTATGAAAAAATCACATTATGTTTTTCAAAAGTACATCAAACTCTTGACAACAATTGATAGATAGAAAAAAAAACAAGAGGCTTAACGGTCACCTGAGTTTTGATATATTTTGGCAGATTTGATTCCAGTGACTTAATTGAAGGTCAATGCCCCAGCATGCTAAAGGCACAATATCAGGTCAAGGTCATTCATTTGAACAATCTTGATAGCCCTTCACCCCAGCATGCTATATGTCAAATATCAGGTTGCTTAGTTATTGAGATGACGTTGAAAATGTAAACCGTTTACGAACGGCAAACGACAAACGAACAAAACGCGATTAGCATAGGTCATTTGAGACTTTGTCTTGGGTGACCTAAAAATCTGCCATATGAGTGAATTATATTTGATATAAACAGCAAACCATTGAATTTTCTTTTTATTACATTTTAAATGAGGCCTTAAAATGCTTTTACTTATTTTTTTCTTAAAACTGCCGACTGGAAAGTAGCCAGGCCCATCAGTCAAAATGACAACCGATCAAGTCAGCTGATCAGGATAAGCAGTTTGATCAAGGGGAACAACTCTTACAACAGGAAAGTAGTTCTGGCTAAACTTGATATTTTCACGGCAAAATCTATTAACTTTCTATATCTCACAGGCAAAAATGAAATATATATATTTAGGAGAGAGCATACTTCCCCTCATCACATCCACAGTGAACTACAAAGTTTGAATCATTGGTCTGGCAAATCTTGAGTTTTATACCCTCCCCCACATTTCCTGTCTTCGTTCTCTTCCTTTTACTCTTCTTTTATTTATTTAGCAATGCACCACCTAAGCAAGGGATGATAGTATATGTTTGATGATTTTTGCTTCCCTTTATCAGAATTAAAGCATGGCTTTTCAAAGACTCCCTGTTTTGCCTACAAACATTGCTCAAACACTGTTTTTTATAAGAAGTCTATGCTAAATGACCCTGACCTTCTTAAATTTGACCTTGTGTCAAATTCATCACACATCTTTGGGTATACAACAACAATAATGTGGTATATACCAAAGATCGAGCCAAAATTAAACAATAGCAGAATTATTGCATGAATGCCCGTCTTAGATATCCATGCCACCTTGACCTTGGATAATGACCTTGGGACGAAGGTCATTATACACCATGGGTTATAGCTAGCAATACAATATATGCATATATATTTCAACAACTATCCAATGCACTATGACATACATAATGCACCCTGTTAAGAGGAATATGGATCTGGACAAAACCGTATCTGATAGATGATGTGAAGAAAATGCCATGATCACCACTTTCAGGAAAACAGCCGAAAAGTACTTTGTACTGGTAATGAAGTTAATCATGCCTTTGTACCAGAAAGGAAAGGAGGACTTCTAATGCTACGGATACACACAAGAAAACATCAATGGCATTCCACAAATGGAGTATGAAAATACGGCTCATTACACAAGAGGTAGCATGTCAAAGGATCTTTAATGGTTTGATAATAACTTCCTATTCATCTTCTCTAAAGCAGCCAGCCTAGTTCACTTCATCACGAAAGATTGCCTTGTTTGATAAGGAGATTATGCAGATCAGGTGGCAGGGATTTAAACAATACCGACTAATGGGACCCTCCTGATTGATGGAGGTAATATGTAATTTGTACGGACCTTCTGATTGGAAGGAGAGCCGAAGCAAGAAAAGTCACATTAAATATGCTAAACAGAATCACATTATACTAGATACATTATCAAGGTGCCACAGGTGAAACTTCATAAAAAATAAAACAACTCTCCCAGCATTTTCTTGTGATATGACCAAGGCATATTAAAGCTTATTATAATAGTTTTTTGGTAAGTTAGTGGTTTACTGCCTACGTGACTCCGCCTATTGCTAGGTTTCATCTCACCGACTATAGTCAGTGTTCTGTTGCTGTATCAAACATGTCATACCCCCAAATCTTAGGCCAAATCTATCAACAACGAAAAAAGAAAAAAAAGGGCCATAACTCTATTAATTCTAGGAACAAGACCCATGCATGCAATTTCAGTGTGAAACATTTTGTCATCCAGAAAGTACATGTAGCTAATAAAAAATTTGACAGATTTTAGTGAATCAGATAATTAATTCCTCAGACAGTGCGACAGTTACCTCTAATGTGAAAATATGAATTAGATAGCAGTTTCACACTCCACTGTTTTGTGACTGCCGATCTGTCAAAACCTTTCAGCCAGGAGTTTTTAGATGTTGAGCTTACAGATAAAAACTTGAGTGGTATGTTCCTCATTTACAAGTCAAAATATTCTTGAACAAAAAAAATCTCAAAAAATACAAAAAGTGCTAAAATGTATCAAATTGAATCTATTGAACTTCAATGTTTTGGAAAGTTACGTATGTATAGCTCCTTATCTTGGTACTGGCTACAAGTCCAGACAAACAAATCAATAAAAAAAAAAAACCTGTCGTCTGCCTTCAACCTTTGAAATTGGCATGACAAGCAAAAAACAAAACAATGTTGCAGACGGATGATGGTGTCACCTTAAAAAAGAATAAAAAGGTGTTGAGGATTTGAAACCAAATCACTTTAAATCTGTCAATGGCATACACAACTGAAAGCATTATATACATTATATAACAGTATACATCATCAAATGTTGAATGGTAGACATATTTAATGCTTGTGTAATGCAATAAGCCAATCATTAGGCAAGTATGACTAGTTGCAGTTGCATCATGGATACGTACCAGGGGAGTGTCACAGCCACCCACTACACTGATGCCCAGGTCGGCCTGCGTGCGCTGGATTTCAATAGTGGACACCTCACCATCCATCACCGGGTTCTTGCCTGTGAGAAGGAAATAAACACGATCGTGAACACAACGAAGAATGTCTGGTCCCATCTTTGAAAGTGTATCGTCGTTAATACAGAGACGCTGTCTGTTGCTAAACGGAGTGAAGTTTCTCTCCAAATGTGAGCTTGTCATTGTCAGTCTGGTTAAAGTAAAACGCAGCAGTGATCAAGTGAAAAAGTCTGCTTCCATTATATATATACACGGGAGCATCACGTCACTGTCGAAATGTTTTGGCAAGATATCACGTAAGTGAATTTCGGGACAATGATGGCGTGTAAGCATTACTCATGTAGGAATTGATTCTGACATGGAAACCGATAAATGAGTAACCCCGTTAACAGACAAAAAAAAAAATCATGATATCATGTTCAATACGGTTTCCACTCATTCACCCCAGGTCCTGCACCAGAAGAGTCCTGCATTTCACCAACAGTTCATGTCACTGATAAGCAGAGGTCCCCATGTTTCAAATTAGATCAGACGGAGCCATCAGGTTCAAAGACATTTCTGCAGTATCAGAACAGTCTGTCACATAAAAACATTACTTCTAGGGGAAATTAGTGTCTACAAGTACTTAACTAGGAAAAAACAAACTTTGGATTGTATCCATTTTCTGTTAAGGTAACATATGCTGACATTTGTTCATCTTTTGTCCTATACATGGTTTGTAGGTTTGATCTGTAATAAAACCGAGGTCAATACTGTGTATTACAAATTTTGGAAATTTCATGACACAATTTATATCAAGTGACAAATCAAAAGATTCTTCTGTGAATTTTAGAAGTTATTCAAAATATTCTTCTGTGAATATTAGTGGTTATTCAAAATATTCTTCTGTGAATTTTAGTGGTTATTCAAAATATTCTTCTGTGAATTTTAGTGGTTATTCAAAATATTCTTCTGTGAATTTTAGTGGTTATTCAAAATATTCTTCTGTGAATTTTAGTGGTTATTCAAAATATTCTTCTGTGAATTTTAGAAGTTATTCAAAATATTCTTCTGTGAATTTCAGAGATTATTTTAAGATATTCCTACATCTATTTCAGAGATAATTTTGAAATATTCTTACGTCAATTTCAGAGATTATTTAAAATATTTACATGTCTATTTCAGATACCATTTACAAGTATTCTTGTGTGAAATCCATCTAAATTACAAATGTTTTTCTTGTTGACTTTTGTACAGAATAAAGAGATTCTTGAAAGTCATTATAATCTAAATGATTGATTCAATGTTTTGATGTAACATAGATCAAGGCAGTGCCAAAATGAGGTCAAATCCTTGTCATGTGATTCTAGAATGTATAAATATAGACCTATGAATGAAATTCCAAACTAAATCAATATTGATTTGCTGAAATGCTGTGAGCTTACAACGCAAAATGTAAATAAAACATCTATTGGTTTTTATTTAAGAGAAAACAGAATCAAAGAAAAAAGCTTCTAGATAGACTGAAATAGATTTACCCTCTTGTGGCTTTGGAATAAACATCATCTGTCAAGTATCAAAACATTCTGTGGTTTGTTAAAGCTTTAACAATAGAATTAAGTCGATGATCCTGTAGGGAATTTGCACCTCAGATGAAAGCTGGGTCTTTTGGTGTTTTTTTTTTTTTTTTGGTGCCCAATGGACACGTGAGTGACAAAGGTTGTCTCTTTCATTTTCATGTTTTCTTCTTTCTCTCTGACCATATTTGGTACATATCTGACTGGTGGATCAAACCACACACTTCGATCCCTCTACAAATTGCCAAGTGCACGTGTCTTTATCAACGGTCTAGAAATCAAAGTACATTACCATAAATATTTCCATATTTATCCTGTAACAAGCCCAGGGGATCAGTACCTAACATCCATCTCAAAAGGACTGGACTTATTACACGGCACTGCAGTATAAAGTTAGCATAAATCTACGTAGCAGATGTGGGTGGGCTTATTAATTGGCGTTGGCTTATAAATGGTCGGCAGCAATATCGTAGTCAATTCTACATATCATATTTTTGCAGAATTTTTTAAATAGGTATTTATTAGGTATTATTTGCTATATTTGTCATATATTTTTCTCTCTTCAAACCGAAACCTGAAAATAGCTTGACTGTCAAGTACTTTTATCATTTGATCAAAATGTAAAGAATTTTTACCATTAGTTACAGAATTATGCAAGAGGTGAAGAATTAATTGAAAACTATTCTTTCATGATTCTGAGCTATTTCTACCCAGACAGATGCAGAACTGTTAAATGCTCACCAGTTTTCGACATTTAGCAGGAAATTGGAAAACTGTCTAAAAAATATGTGGGTTGATGTATCAGACATGTTTCTCTCTGAATGCAAATGTTCCATTTTTTTTATCGACAAAAGCTTTGGTTACGGCTTTTAGTTTGTCACATGATCTGTAAGCTTTTGCATGTTGTGGTAAAACTGTTAATGTTGTAACCTGGCAGACAATTAAAAATAGGGGTTCTCATCTCTCAAGTCAAATTTCTTTTATCTTCAGACTTCTTAAGTTTCAGTTATTCCAAGAAAAACAAAATGGTGGATCCAGAAGCAAACTCTTCACTGGTAATTCTGTTACTTTATAAACAAGAGACCCAATGGGCCTTAACAGTCATCTGACTAAAGACCCTAGTACTTTTGTAGTCATTAGCAAATGCAATTAAGTATAGTGGTACTGTTGGCCATGGCGGCCATCTTGGATTTTGGACTGACCCAAAAAATAATAACACTTGGCCAGCACCATTTCAGGATCATTTCTGGTAAGTAACAGCTGAATCACGTTGGCGGAATTTGAGCAGATGGCGACGGACGAAGCTTATATGACTTGAGGTCATCCTCATACATGCCATACCTCCCGGCGTGAGACAAAATCTCCCTTATTTTCAAGTCATTTATTTCCTCCCGGGAGGAGAGCCCAAATTCCCGTATTTTGTAATTCCCTCCGGTATTTTTGCCGAAGCCATATTTGTTTACAATTCAGTAGTTTTTCTCGTGAGATTTGGCTAAATTTAGCGATCACGTGATCCATCTGTTCACGTGATCACTCAATCAAAATGGCGCCTGTTGGACACGGCTTTCACACGAAGCTCTGGCTAGTGTAATGTTTGCGCTAGAATATCTATCACCATGAAATAAATTTAAGGCAAGTCGCTTACAAACAACTTTAACCCTCTTTGCTAACAGACTTGAATTATTGTTTGTTTTCTTTTAGGACCATACTTTGATGATGGTAATTGATACAGAGCCTGGTCAGACGCAAAATCACACGTGTTTTTCATATAACATGTGTATCGTTGACCAGTGATAGCAAGATGAAATCCGATATTTTCTTTTAGAAAACTATCAAAATTAGCACATCTGTTGGTCGTAGTGGTCAATCATGATGTTTACAATGACTGTACCGTCCATGACATCAGACAGAGACAATATATACAAAATCTAGAATGATCGTGATAAGATTTACTGCAGTCTCCTAATATGAACATCTTCATTCTCATGACTTCATGTATACACTTGCACACTTTTTTTATATCTAAATGGTCCAACATAAGGGATCCCACAGGACATTTCATAGTGATTTTTACAACTGATGTGTTCCCTCAGAGTGGATCAAGCTTTCTAATTTTAAGAAAATCCAAACCGATAAATGATAAACTTTCTTGTCTTAATCTTTAGCTACATGTAATTATAATATACCCTTTTCAAATGATGTTATGTAATATGCATAAAGCTGTGAAACTTTTTGTGTTACATAAAAAAAAAATCAAAAAATAATTTCATATCATCAGAATCTGAATGTATACTATTGCATTTGTTACCTTATACAACTTTTTGTTGTTTGCATATACAATATGATTAATATCCAAAATAAATATAAATATTCTTTATCACTTTCAAAATTAGTTTATTGCTTTAAAATTGAGTAAAAATGTTGATATTTATGTCGCGCACAAATCTCCCTTATTTTAGGCAAAACTCCCTTAAAATAATCATCAATCTCCCTTATTGGTCTCCTGAAAGAATGGCATGTATGCATCCTGACCCTTTAGATCAGATATCCTAGTAAATGTTCTTCTAGCTGTGATACACAATTGTATACAGTAATTACCCCGCAAAAACCCAATGCCTGCTATTAAGCCCTACCATTTCTATTGCAGCTTATAAAATGCCAAGTTGTCAAGAAATCCTATTTCCATCTTTGGATGACCATAGCTGCACATCATAAGGTCAAACAATAAAATCAAACCAAATCCTATTACATTGACCTGTAATCAAGCCCACCTCCCGGGCTTTATTTCGGGATAAATACGGTAAAATTGAATAAAGTGTACCACGAAAAATGACCAACACTGTTAGATTTACTATGTACCATCTATGAGAGTTTCTTCTACACAAACACAGTAAAAAATAATCTTTGTCTTGAGCCGACGGCAAATTTGATTGGGCTTCTCTTATGTAACATTGGGCTATCTTTAGATAGCCAATATTTGGTTTTTCCGAACATAAACAACATGATTGCTGGTTTACAAGCTAAAGACTTGACATTCGCTGGTTTACATAAGACTGCACCCATTAGCCCCTGAAATCAATGGTAGTCAGTGGCCAGGCATTAGTTTGTATGACAAACGAACATAAAACATGCCAGCATCGCCAATCCGTTTTTCTAACTGCATGGTATAAATGTCTTTGTCAATAATAGTTTTTGTCTCTTGCAGTCTCCCAGACACGGCCCGTTTATCTTGATGAACCCCACACAGGCAGACCCTCCCCGTGACTTGGCCTTACAGTGACACGGCCACGTGTGATCGCGTGCAAAGGTCTCGAAACTCATTCATGTTTATTAAGCAAAGGCAGGCTTTTGTAACAAGCATAACATTGCCGTTGTTGTGGGATTTTGTTTGGCGATGTTGTCTGTTATAAAGTCTGTGTCGGATGGACTCTTTAATCATTCAAGTTGTCATGATTTATATAGTATCTCGATGAAAATGTAGAAAAAGCTAGGCTATAAAAAATGTAATTTTGTTGAGAACTTTTTTTTTGCATATATATTTTCACTGATAATCTCTTCTGTATGCTTACATACATTTTAACACAATTTTGCCACAATTATGGCATCAAATTTTAAAGCATATTTTATATTCAGATTAATCAAAAAATGAAAATGCCATAAAGATTTGAAATTTCGTTAGTGTGTCTATAGATTTTGCATCTTCAACCTATAGCTGTTGTACACATGAAACATGTACATTTATATCCTTAAAGTCATAATCAGCATGTCCGAACGTTTGTCTGACAGGCAGACGTCATGAGGAACTGCATTTAATAGCCTCATTAAATATTTTACACATCAGGCTTGACATAATTATTCATATCATACATCTTACCAACATATTTCGTCGATATTCATCATTATCTATCAGTATATAAAATTTTAATCCCTTGAAGTTCTATATAGGTTTTCTATGTTAACTTCGTGTATAAAAGGTATTAGAATGAGCAGACCTCAAACGATCGATGCCTACGTACAAGTGACAGTTTAATAGCCTCCATTATCATTCCACTCAGCGTAAATCAAGAAAAATTACCACGAACATCAGTGATCCAGGGCAGGTGGAAATGACATGTGTCAATCAGTGTAGCAGGTAAAAATCTCACAGGTAACACAATACAGGTAAGATCGGGACATAGTACATTCACAAAATCATTACAGGTCACTATATCATATATAGTACATTACTGTAGATTTTTAGTTTTTGGTGGTTTAATATTTTTGTGGTTTCACTATAGTATATGAATATTTTTGTTGTTTCACTATATGTAAATTTTTAGTTTTTGGTGGTTAAATATTTTTGCTGTTTTACTTTAGTTCATTGCAGTAATTTTAGGTTTTTGGTGGTTCAATATTTTCGTGGTTTCACTAAAGGACATTACTGTAAATTTTTACTTTTAAGTTTTTGGTGGTTTCATATATTTGTTGTTTCACTACAGCACATTACTGGAATTTTATGTTTTTGGTGGTTGAATATTTTTGTTGTTTCACTATATGTAAATTTCATGTTTTTGGTGGTTCAATATTTTTGTGGTTTCACTATAGTACATTACTGTAAACATTTAGTTTTTGGTGGTTGAATATTTTTGTGGTTTTACTAGTAAATTACATTACTGTAAATCAATACATTTTTAGGTGGTTCAATATTTTTGTGGTTTTACTAAAAGATTGAAGCAATAAAAGATTTAATTTTCACAGAAATTCTGAAAAGGGTCGTAATTCTCTGTGAATTTAAGAATGGATGTCTGGCTGTTGATTGGTTCTACATACCTCCATCCTGGTCCCTATACGGACACTCCCACAGGTGGCTCTGTAGTGCACTTCTCGGACCCTGGAATGTACAGCCTAGACTGGACTTAATACAGCGAGTAACAGCACCACGACACCTGTAAACAAAAATATTACTGTTTTGTAAATAACATCCTCCATATTACTATTTTTTGTATAAATTTATTTCTGTAAGTATTTCTCCATACCTCAAAGCTCTTTGGAAAATTATTTTCATTTTTGGAAAGTGTGATATTAAACAAAAAGACCACTATATATTGGCTTGTATGTTGAGACGAATATAATCATGGGAAAATATTTTCATTGAAGATTAGTTCTGTAAGCCAAAGGCTATCTTATACATCCTGATCCCACATAAAAAATTTACAGGTCACACCCTTGGGACCAATTCCTATAGTCCCAACATTAATGGTTATGGAATTGAGATTATGACTGTTTCAAAGTTATGACCTAAGTCCCAAGGGGCAGGGCCAAATCCCATCGATAATTCTTATTCAAAATATACAAGGGATGACCAAATGCCTGATAAATACCCTGGAAAAGTATTTAAGTGCGTTACATAACTTGACAATCATACCTGTGAAGCAGATGTGCCTCCAACTCAGAACGGGGCAGAACTTCCTCGCAGTAGTCGACATTGGGGCACACCACCAACAGCTTGTCCAACAACCTGGAATTAAAACACAGTATTGTAAATACTAGCTTGTAATGCACAAGGAGATATAAAGGTATTATTTAAGCATTGATGTAATTTTTTTTTAGTTTCATTGGGGTATGAAAAAAAATTGTTTGCAAACAATTTTTTTTCATACCCCAATGAAACTAAAAAATAATTGACATCAACGCTTATAATTAATATTTGAAATTGATTTTCAAAATTAAAACATGTTTTATGTACAATTGAACTGATCTTATAAGGGTTTCTTTTTCACAAATCAATACGCAATGTCAATGGCCGTATTGTGACGTCACATATTTCACGCCATTTTTCTGATTTTTTTTCATAGAGGTATGAAAAAAAAATCTCAACCAATAAGAAAGCCGCATTCTGCATACAAACACTGGACAATTGATTATTTTTATTGTTATAGAATCTGACAAGCAATCATATAGTCTCCGCAGTGTTACTTTTACCATTGGTTGTCGACTGATTAGTTTGATTAGTTATCAAGTGTAATTACCAGTCTCTTTAATTCAAATACAAATCTAAGTACTTTTTAATGGAATATTGAACTAAAACTGTGGGCCAATCTCATACTAACTAATACTCAGGCTACGTACACGTCTGTTTGCACATGTATAAGACTATGGTCAAGGAGTACCTCATCATAGACACATGCCTATCATATATCATTAATCAATAGTGCATATCAAATAAATCACAGAAATCAGATTATCAAAGTTATAAGGAATAATCTAGACAAAATTTAATTGTTCAAGTATAAGTCTGCTTTTGGTTGCCATGGCCACCAAATAACAACATTTTGGATAATAGCACAATCATACCATTGTTAGCTCTTATATATATACCAATTTTAAGTTAAGTTAGACAATATCTCATTATTTACCAACCAGAAGACATTATTATGTATCCATATTAACTGTTTTTTTAAACATCCTTTGTGTTAAAATATATAGGCTTTACTTAGTTGCCATCATTGACCATGTTTGAGTAAAACTGATCTGAAGAATGACGACCGAATATGAGCCACGATACAAGACTGGCGCATATATAGTTGCCACTGGTTACTATGGTAAGCTTTATTCAACATCGATAAATCTTTATCATACGAAGGTGACACGATGACTACAGCTTTGATACATAGTTACAATAAAATATTGCCACAATTTAGTTCAGAAACTGCATTTTTTCTTTGTTATGGTAAAATGTTTTAAAGCGTTGCTATGGTAGCCAATTTTACCCTTGGGTAATTATATACGTCATAATAGCGAAATGTCAGTGATATTTACATCATAAGGAGGTGACACGATGACTACAGCTTTAATATTTAGTAACTGTTACAATTTAGCACTGTATGGATTCTTTGCTGTGGTGAGACGTTTTAGAGTGTTGCTATGGTAACAAATTTTAACCTTGGGTTAAGGTGTCATGATAGTAAACTGTCAATGATGTCACGGGTACCAGTAAAAAGCTATATATAGCCAGGTCTCTGATCTTAGGCTACCTCGCAATAACATTCAGGAATCCGAGAAGCCTTTTGGTGGACATGTTTTTCTTATTTTTCTTAGCATTTTGTTGAAATATACAATATAGTGTTCCATATTTAGCTGCAATACACATCAATGTGAAATATGTTTCAGCCATAAATTGTGTATAACAGACATGTTCGACATTAAAAAAAAAACATCTTAAAAAATTCTGCTGCAGTGAATTAATCATTTTCAGTTTTCTAACAAATCAATCTTTTTACAGCGGTGGCTTTGTATTTTTTGTTTTAGTTTTTCTTTTGTTGTTTTAATGTTTTTTGTTTCTTTTTTAAGTATCTTCATTTATTTCAAGAAATTCACTTTTCTCATTAATTTTCATTATCTGGTATGCAAAATGTCTCAATTATCATGTTCAAATTTAATGCAAGAGAGTCACTTTTACAAACATATATTTATATATTAAAAGAATTTTTATCCTGTAAGAAGACAATTTGGCAAATTACAGTCCCCATCAGATGTAGGTTAAAGGTTAAAAAGTATGTCAGAATGACCTACTTTTGATACATCAGACACAATGCCTCCCTTAGGTGAACCCATACCCAAGTATGAAGTTCTCGTGACATAGAGTGTAGGTGATAGAGTCCAGGTAAGTTTGTTTCCTTCTTTGATGTAGCTATAGGTCAAAGGTCAAAATGTAGGTCATAGTGCCCTACTTTTGATACACGACACACCACATTGACAGGAGATCACATGCTATAAGGGGTTTGAATTCTACCTAGGGCTGTAGGACTTCCAGAGCAAATGTTTAACCTTGAAAAGATATAAAGTCCATATACAGCGTTTTAAGACTTGCTACACCCGGTAAGTTCTCAGAGTGCCAATGGTGTCTATATAATGGCTATTAGGAAGCTTCGTTGGCCACATGTGTCTGGATCGAGTCTTTGATGGATATCACATCACACTGGGCCTCCTAATGCGGTCATTTGGCTTCATTAGGGGTCATTTTAGTGACCAACTGATACTTCTAAATTGCCTATGGTGAATTCCAGATCGCCAGAGTGTCACCAAAACCAGACAGAAATTCTTTTACAATGTTATAGACTTAGAGGTGCACAGAGGTCATAGCTACAACTTGTTTTCACTGAAAAGAGGTCAAAGCTCAAGGCTACAGCATGTGATCATTGAAAAGAGGTCTGAATTCATGGCTAGACACAACATTAAAGACAGGCATTAGAGATATTATGGTTAAATCAAATCATCACTGAACAGAGTTAAGAGGTCAGAGGTTAAGGTTAACAAATGTCACCATTAAGACGTTGGAGGTCATGGTTAGCAAATGTCATAACTATATATATATACAGAGGTCAGAGGTCATGGTTAGCAAATGTCATCACTGCATGCACAGCTGTCGAGGTTACCAAAGGTCATCACCGCACCGAGGTCAGGGATCATAGTTATCAAATATCACACTTGGAGCAAAAACCTACATACCAGGTATTAGGAGCCTCTAACAACTATACTGACCAGAGGTCAGGGGTCAGAGGTAAAATGACCTTCTGATAAAACCAATACAGGTTGGAATTTTCTACTATAAATAAGATTTTGAAAAATGTTTTGGCAGACGAACAAGTCCATAATTTCAAGATATGAAATGCACTGGTGTGATGAAATTCTTGACAACATTATTGCAAAGAAGGGCAAAATGAACAATAAAGAAATGTTCGCAGGAATTAATTCATTTACGGAAATCTTCAGATCTAGACACAGATAGATCAATGACAAATAAAAGAAACTGACACGTTACCTTGCTAACTAAACTATGTCTAAACTCAACTACAATTCTGGTACAAACCAAACTACAGCCCTATAGATCCGCAGATACAATTAATTCTGCTCGTGTCTACTGGCCATCAAACAATGGCTAGTCAAGACAATAGATTTGTCAGCAGCCAGACATGTCACATCTTCACATAAAACCTGAAAGGAATTTATTTATTTTTACTTTATACAAAGCACTATAAACATTTGTATCTAAGATATTTTATATGTACATATTTCAGTGGTAATCTTATGTAACAGAGACTTGATTAATTAAAAAATCACTAGCTGCCTCCGCTAGGGATCGAACCGGGACCTCTGGCTTATTAGTCTTATGCTCAACCGATCAAGCTATCTCTCTAGCCGAGCGGTATATTGTGGCTAGTATTTACCTGGGTTACACTAATTTTAGCGATTTTTATACTGCTTAAATTCAATATCAGGATGGACTAAAATTTGAGTGTGTCAGTGTAAATTTGTTTACAGTATATTGGTAACAAAAGTATATCTGAAATGAAATCCAATTTTGTACGTATCAAGTTTAATGTCCTATCAACAGCTGTGGTCATAAGGACGGACTTCCCTGTGTGAGATGTATGCATGTATATGTTGTATTTTTGGAGAGTGTAGTACATTTGTGTTGGTCTCCCTGTGATATTCCGAAACTAATGTGACTTTATAGTGCAATCTCACTGAAGTATACCTGAAGGGACCCAGCAGGACACCTCAAAGGTCACAATTTAATGACACCAGTCATCATGCTTCCAAAATTCTCAGATCGAGGAATCGAACCCTGGCTGTCGAGGTGAAAGGTGAATGTGTCACCACCGTGCCACCCGACCTATCACCAAGTGTTTATGGAGAGTTAGAAGCTGAGCTATAATCCCTGATAGGAAGGTTTCACTAGCACTCCTGCTAAACATTACCCACATTTATACATACACACATGATAATTGGATGCATTATATGGCCTTCTCATCATATTTAAAGCTTCAAAATTCAAAATGCAGACCAATGAAGAAAATTAAACTTTCCAGAATTTTAACTGATTGTTAACAGCCAGACACAGACTGTATATGTCATAGCGTGTCTGTTGAATTTGACAGACACATGAAAAGCATTAGATAAGGGAGATAACTCTAAAAAATAACTGTGCTGAAGAAAATAATTACTGTGTGTTAAGTCCAGATGGAAATTTTCTGATTACAGGGATTACCCTATATAGACAGAATTTTTTTTTTTTCAGATGAAATCTGTAGCTGTCGTCTGGACAAGATTTTATCTATCAATGACAACTGATAGACAGACAATCTGATCATTCTTTCCAATCATCCCCTCCCCCCCCCCCCCCCCCCCCCAGCAACTTTAGTTACAGATTGTGTGCAATTACAGAGGACCCGTCCCTGTATACTGACAACATATAGTTATATTTAACAACAGAACTTCAAATAGAATTAATGTCTGTCAGAAAAAGACATAATTCTTAATTAAAATGACAAAAATTTTCTCAGGTTTGTTCTCATTAGACACACAAGTTCTACCCATGAGGAAAACATTTTCATAACAATCCCGAACTTGGACTAATGAAGGGAATCAGATGTACTGATATTTGTGTAAACGTTAATGAGAGCTATAAATCAGGGATAAATCTGTAACTAAATCCAAAAACTCATCTCATCAGCGGTATCTGATTTTAATGCATTGCATGTAATTGATTGTACACATGTGTAGGACTGAAAATGTAATATATTGTACACATGTGTAGGGCTGAAAATGTAATATATTGTACACATGTGTAGGGCTGAAAATGTAATATATTGTACACATGTGTAGGGCTGAAAATGTAATATATTGTACACATGTGTTGGGCTGAAAATGTAATATATTGTACACATGTGTAGGGCTGAAAATGTAATATATTGTACACATGTGTAGGGCTGAAAATGTAATATATTGTACACATGTGAAGGGCTGAAAATGTAATATATTGTACACATGTGTAGGACTGAAAATGTAATATATTGTACACATGTGTAGGGCTGAAAATGTAATATATTGTACACATGTGTAGGGCTGAAAATGTAATATATTGTACACATGTGTAGGGCTAAAAATGTAATAAATTGTACACATGTGTAGGGGTGAAAATGTAATATATTGTACACATTTGTAAGGCTGAAAATGTTATATATTGTACACATGTGTAGGGCTGAAAATGTAATATATTGTACACATGTGTAGGGCTGAGAATATAATAAATTGTACACATGTGTAAGGCTGAAAATGTAATAAATTGTACACATGTGTAGGGGCTGAAAATGTAATAAATTGTACACATGTTTAAGATTGAGGAATGTAATATAGTGTACATGTGTGTGCACAGGCTTGACAATTAAAGATAAATTTTGTTATAAAATATACATTGTACATTATAGAGGATACCTGAAAAACAGTATGTATTAACAGGTATAAAGTAGTGCCACATTCAACTGCAATTAGTGATAAAATTGTGAACCAATACCATGTTGAATTACTGAAACACACTTATACGGAACCCCTGGGGACCTAAAACCTACATTACTATAGTGATAAAATCAATGATTCATTAATGTGCTAACTAGAGGTGATAATATAAGAGTGCATTACAAAAACAATTGTCTGTAAACATTGTTGTGATAAGTATGTTTTCCTATCATTAAACTTCACGCATCACGGTACGGCAACATTTTTGTTCACCAGATGTAACCAATTTCTGTGAACTGTATATATTCCACCAGTTGCTAAAAGGATGTTGATATTTAAAATGAGGAAATTGGATGTTGGAGGAAATTGGTTGTCCATCAGAACAATGGCGTTCAAAGACAAAACTAATTCCAATTCTTATACGTTTCAACAAGTCTAAAGCCATGCAATATTGTAAGATGTTCTCCTTTCTTTCCTTTTTTTTTCTTTTTAATATTCAACCTAGCAAGGATACCGAGTATTGCCTGAGTATATACATGTGTCCCCAAACTACCAGCCTCCGGACGCTATATATCTATTACACTGTAATGATCTATAAGGATATTGGTGTTATCTTGTGAAAATGAAAAGTACACAATTAGCTTCTAACTGTTTTTAATGTAATAAATTAATATAAGAAATTGCATTGTAAGCATTATGAATGAGGAACTCATATAAAATGAAAGTGGGATTTACTAAAAATAGAAATGGTGACCTTGACCTCAGCCCCGAAGCTCAAACTCGTTCAAGATATATTATGGTCTTTGCAAAAAAAATGTCTGAAGAAACCTCTAGAGAGCTGACAATGATTTTTTGAAATAGTAACAGTGACCTAAAAATTCCCAGCTACCCTGAAACAGAAACTTGTCTGAGATATGATAGTCCTTTAAAATTGTTTGAAGTTTAATCAAAATCCCTCAAAGAATGAAGCCTCTAAAGAGGTGAAAAAATTTGGTGTTACGTACGTATGTACAAGATGGACGGAGAGGAAAACTATAGCTCCCCGCCCCCCCTGTGGTTTCAGTGGTAGGGAACTAACAAAAATATGAAATGCATTATTTAATAAAACTTTTAATATTCAGAGATAGAGTGCATGGCTATCTCACTTCTCATGAAGATATTTTTGCAAAGAATAGTCAGACCGAATTGACATAACTGTAAAGTAAGAAAAACAAAATGGACTTAATTGTTAAGACACACTCATTCTCTATCTGAGAAGAAAAGCTAGAGTCCTTATGATGTCAAATACTGTGTTTGAAATATCATCACTATCCACCGGCTAACTCTTGGCTACAGCTGGGGCCAGATGTTAGGTTATTATCCTATAAATGACATTTGTATGCAAAAGTCTCCTAAAAATGGCACGCAGAAGTGATTCTCTAAACCCTTGAATGTTTCTTATTACCGCGTAAGTGACATGGAAAATATCATACCACCCAAATAGACATTACAATACAGCGCTTCACCGTAATTCCCTCGGACTGTCAAACGGAATTAGGTCCTGTGCTTCCTTCAGCCAAATTAAGTGATAAATCACATTGTTAGGGAGTCTCGTCTGCTTTGGTGACCTTTGACCTTATGAAGAAACATGTTACTGGGATGGAATATTGTGCGTATTAGATGAGGGATCCTGTGATTTGATTGTCTGTCAGGTCCCTGTGTCAGGTGATCTGATGTGTTACTTTTTGCTAGGTCCCTGTGTTCGGTGACATGTTTTTACTGTCTGTCAGGTCCCTGTGTTCGGTGACATGTTTTTACTGTCTGTCAGGTCCCTGTGTTCGGTGACATGTTTTTACTGTCTGTCAGGTCCTTGTATTTGATGTGATGCTGTACTGTCTGTCAGGTCCCTGTGTAAGGTGACATGATGTTTAATGTCTATCAGGTCCCTGTGATAGGTGACATGTTTTTACCGTATGTCATGTCCCTGTGTTTGATAAGATACTTTCCTGTCTGTCAGGTCCCAGTGTGTAAGGTGACATGATGTTGTAATGTCTGTCAGGTCCCTGTGTAAGGTGATATGATGTTTTACTGTCTGTCATGTCCCTGTGATTGATGATGTGGTGTTTCAACGTCTGTCATGCCCCTGTGTAAAGGTGATATGATGTATAATGTCTATCATGCCCCTGTGTAAGGTGACATGATGTTGTAATTTCTGTCAGGTCCCTGTTTGGTGATTTAATGTGTAATGTCTATCACGCCCCTGTGTTAGGAATTTGACTATTTTACACTTGTCAGACTTTCAGGAAGAACTATATGTTATGGCATAAGATATTTTATAGGCTTTCATGGGCAAAGATAACTGGAATTAGAGGCTTGGAGATTTTACTGTAGCTCTGGGATCTCTCAGGGACTCTTTGTTAAGGATTCAGACGGTTTATTGCCACACAGGGACTTGTTGATAATGAGTACAAACAACTGTATCAGTGAGTGTCTATCAGCGGGGTTGTAAAACACACAAGATCAGACCTGAGGTATATTACCGATCTAATTAGATTTCAAAGAATATAAATTTGTTGGCCACTTATAGATGAGATAGATGAAGGAGACTGGTATCTAGGGCTTTTGATGTCTATACAACTCAGACTTTACCATAAACCTGGAGCCGACATGTAGAATTTCTCCATCAATTGTTCTAACATCAACACCATTCTGAACTCCGATTCAATCTATTCTACAATGCAAAACAAGAAGTCCAAGAACATCATAAATAATTTATTTGGTTTTTATAACTCCCCACCTCAGAAAATTTAAATATTTATTTAATTTCATCATAATTATTTGTCCTGGTGTTAGATCACCGGTAATTTCATCATATTTGACAAAGCGATTTTTCTTGTAGGTGAAGGTCATTCATTTGAACAAAGTCTGATTCTTCAATTATAATGCTTTCGGATTTTTACAGTTCAGACTTAAGACATTTTTTAAGTTTATGGATTATTTGATCAAACAATGATGTTTTTCATGATCAGAGTTATAATAACATGACTTTTGACCTTATGGTTCTTTAGAAGACTCGTTAATGACAAATTGTCATTGTACAAACTGGCAGGCACTTCCTGCAAACTAAGTTTGACATTTACATAATAAGAATATTAAAAAATTTTATTGAAAAAATTATAATCTTTCTGTTGATTCAATATCTTTTAATTAAGGACTCTCCTTTTTATGTTATGAATATTTTGAATGAGAAATTAATCAAAATCATTTAAAAAAAAAATACCTTTAATTTTAATTTCTTAAGATATTTATAGAAATTTAAACTATTTGGATGACAAGAATGCTGACATGTTACAGTTCCCAATATGGTGATTTACAACTTCGCAGCATGGATGAACTTTTGAGCAGCAAGCTGTTAACTGTCGCGCCATGTCTCTGGCAGGTCGACAAGCCCTCTGGCACTCAACTCATTGGTTACTGCTAATTAAACATGTTGAAAACAAATCATTTGCTTCTTCAAATTGCGCAGCTAACATATTCTTTTAGATTTTTAAAGAGGGCAGAAAGAGCTTCCTTCGAATTGTGTTTTCAATTCATCATCGAAATTAAATGTCAGCTGCAATTGACAGTCAAAATGGATCAATTTGGAAAATCGGCAGAGACCTTTCAGCTCAATTCACAAGGTTCAAGCGAAGCAAATATGTCAAAATAAACAGGATGACAAAATCTATTTTTGCTGAAGTTGAAGATATACAGCTCTGAAATTGAAATTTTGTAGAATAAAAAATGTTTAAGTCACAATAAATAAATCAGACAGATTTCATTATTATCTTGTTTTTAATTGTCCCTGAATGATCTTAATACATACAGACTAGAGAGCATTAAACGTGAAACAACTGTATACTCCTGATTCAAATTCGATGGAAAGGATGCTGTGTAAAATGGAAATGGATTGAATGCAAAATTCAAAATATGTCAAAAGTTAAAAAAAAAAAAATAGAACATTTAAGAGCAAGATCATCGGCAAACTCTGCAAAACAGCCAACTTGTATGGCATTGGTATAATTTTTAAAATAACTTACTATAAATAACCTCAGAAGCATTCAAAACAATTTTCTGGGCAATGTAAGTCATCAATTGTTTCTTATTGACTTCGTACTGATGTCTTCTAAACCCTAAATAAATCATAATGAAACTTCCTGAGTGACCTTGAGCTAGAATTCAAAGGTCATTCAGTACCTTTGTTATCTCAGGTGATGACAATTAGTACAAGGTGACCTTGAGAACCCTGAAGGTCAATATGTACCTTAAGTTACATGAAACTCCAGGTTTGATTGGGAACTGTTGAAATGAAATTGATTATCTTTTGATTTGATATCCTGCCAAGAAAAAAAGTGAATTATTTATTCATGTTTCAAGAGATAGCCCAATTTACTATATGGCCAGAGTGCGGAGTACCTTATCTTGACTCTCATAACTCCATGGTAGCTACGTCGTAAACTTTGCAAATAAAATCACCTTTTTCTAAAAACATTTCCTGGGGTCTACCAAAATTGGTTCTCCTTATCAACACAAAATTTGACAGCATAACATCTTTCCAGCTGACAGCTTCTCAAATTGTGCATCTTTTTACTGTTCCATTAAAAGAATATATTATTAGCGACCATTGAGGAATGCTAAGTTGATGAACCCTACAAGTGTAAAAATAACCATCAGATCCACGTTGATGTAACACTTTGTAATCACTGTCATCGTTATCAGTTCCGTTTAACGTTCATCTTGCGATAAAACGGAATAAATGTCACAACTATACGGCCATCACGTTTGGAAGTAGTTTTATATTTACATATCCCATAACAATCGGCTTCAACGAAAATCAATGTAGAGGCATTAAAAATGAAATATTTTGAAGCGATGTTCATCGTCAGTGATATTTGTTTCGCAGAAATAACACATTATTCATTGTTGTTGCCAATGAAATAATTATAGTCAAACATCTTTGTTTCCATATTAGATAGATCACTCCTTCGGCTCAAAACATTACTTCTGTTTCTTATACTTTTTCGATTTTCCAAGTAAGAGACCATATGTGTTTTCTCCGTGTACTCCGGTTTCCTCCCACAGTAAGACCCCTCGTGCACTTCTGTTTGGGCCAACAAAAGTGATTAATATAAGTTGATATATCTTATTTGTTTTGAAATCAATGAATTTTACATTTTTATAAAATTTTAACATTAACAAACATCTTAATGAAACTCTAGAAAATGGAATCCTACCTCTGAGCTAATGAAATTGGAACAATTTTAATACACTTTTCCAAAAAATTTAAAATTGTAAAGGATATTGAACTTCGCTTGATTTTTATTGACAAATTATGCCTATCGTGGATCCTACTCAGGAAAATGTTTGGATTCCAAGGAAATTGTTGGTAAGCATAGAACACAAAACTTAGAGTAATTACATCATATCCATTTTTCTGGTATATAACACAATTGAATGAAAAAATAAAACTTTTGTCATTTATAAAAAATAATTTTTTATCTAGCTATAAACACCTAAAATCTATATAAAAATGCCAAAAATTGTACATCAATATCCTTCAATGTTATCATCACACTTATATTAGTTTTATATTTGGATGGTCGCGTGGCACAGTGGTAACACACTTGCCTATCACCTAGATGGCCAGGGTTTGATTCCACGATTGGACGTGAACAGGTATGGGAGTCACCTGCCCGACCATGTATGGTTTAATTCCCTGGGGTTTCCCTGGGGTTTCCCTGGGGTCTCGCGTTTCCTCCCACAGTAAGACCCCTCACATGCTTCAATATGGACCAACAAGCATGTTTGGTTTAACTTGTTTCGCAATTGTTCACATTTTATTTTGGCTTTATTTTTTTTGGAATGGCTGCTTCAAAGTCATCTTATACTCGAGAAAATTCACTTAACACAAAACTTCACAGAGCAAATATTATCAAAATTAATCTAGGAAAGGAAAACTGGTTGAGTGATTTTTTCTGATATATGTATAATTTTTGTACATTTTCTAACCATGACCTTATGAATCTGCACACCATACCAATATTGGTTCACTTGCATGCCTGATCTCAAAACTGTTCATCCACAGGATGCTATTTCCTAGTGCTGATTGCTAATTTTGACAACCGTTAACAATAATTTAATCACTACTTTCCCACAATTCCACGGTCGGTTTAATCTTGTTTGATTAAACAAGGACATGAAACATTCAGATGAATTTGACTGATTTTGATCAATTTCCTCCAATATCGAGGAAATGGCCATGACCATCAAAGGAATCAAGCCTGAAGCTACGACAGTAATCGTAATTGAAACGCACCGTTAAGTGTACTGTCTAATTGTCCACAGGTGAGCACCGTACCTGTATGCAATCTCCTGGCTACGCTAGCATTATACAAATATACAAACACGATAAAAAATATAAACACTTATTTTTTTTTATTATCAAATAACAAAAACAAATTATATTTTTACCGTCCCTACGGAATGTTGCAGAGCAAACAAATACTCTTGTGCCCTTTAGAACGATATATTAATGATTTCAAATTACAGTCAATATCCATGTTTTTTCTAGCTAGCAATCAATGCCATTAATAAAACAAATGTAAAGCAGAAGATCAAATTCACATTTAAACCTTGAGGGATTTGTAAAGCACTCAACTTCAGCAAGAAGCTTGTAGAGCGATCGTAGGTCACTATGTGTCGTGCAGAGCCATTGGAGGTCATCAAATTTCACCTTTGTACTAAGTTATAGATTTTCTGGCAATATATTCTTTACCACTGTATATATATATATAAATATATATATATATAAGAAAAAGAAATCTGTCCTTGCGAAGGTGAATGTATAAAAAATAACAAAAAAACAAGACTTTGTAGCAAGGCCTTTCTGCCCTCTCGGGCTTCTTCAGGCAGACTGAACATTGCTATAGCATATAAGAAAAAGAAATCTGTCCTTGCGAAGGTGAATTTGTTAAAAATAACAAAAAAACAAGACTTTGCCGCAAGGCTTTTCTGCCCTGTCAGGCTAATTAATTAATTATCGGCTGAGGGGGATCGTTTTTACAACATTACGATATTTATTGTTGTTTATACCTACTATATTTGTGTAACTGTTCCATGTTCTATGTCTATATATGTGATCGTATGTAATTTACCTGTGTCTTGATAAAAGGGCAGATTGCCTCGAAAATTCGACAATTTACTTGTCTGTACTGTCGTTATTACTACTTGACATAAATCTATTTCTAGTAATATGCATCCAACGTTAGTTTGTTAGGATCCAGTACCTATACTGGTTTATACCTTCGTTATTACTTACTCGACCCTATATATATATACCAAGTCACCATTGCAGCATTGCTACACCTAAGATCACTTGCCATGGAGCTAATGGGACCATTCAGGGTCCAAGTTTTCGCAAAGAATTTATCTGTAATTTTTCTGATTATCCCCCCTAGTTTGCAACTCTGGAATTCAATTTTTTATATGGTATAGGTAAATATATACAGTCAAACCTGTATTAAGCGGCCACCCAAGGGACTGATAGATACGGGTATTGGCTGCTTAAGACAGGTGGCTGTTTAAACCAGGTTGGCTAGAAACGGCCTGTTGCCCAATTATTTTTTCAGCAGTTTATTGAATTAATCATATTATAATGCACTTATTGATATTGATAACAATATACCGTGTACAGTGTATTTTGAAATGAAAACCAACAAAGATAAAAGTTTTGATGAATTTGATAAAAATACCTGGCCATGTGATCATCGCGGATGTCTACTTCAGGACAAAATGGCCGCTTAATACAGGATGATACAACGACTCGGGGCAGATTTTTGTGGCCGTTAGCCGCGTCAGACAGGTGGCCGCTTAACGGAGGTGGCCGCTTATCTAAGGTTCATTATATAGTGTTTTCCATCGGGCCAACCACATACTGACCGCTTAACGGAGGTGGCCGCTTATTCAAGGTGGCCGTTAGAGCAGGTTTGACTGTATATAAAGTAAAGATGTCAGTGACTGGGAGCAATCTTATCTAGGTAGAAATGGCAGGAAATATATGGTTTTTGATCACTATGAGAAACTCTGATTACACAAACAGCATCTGAATAATATGAGAAAGATTTCTTTGTTTGCTTGTTTGTTTGAGTTTTACGGCCCATTGACAAATAGGGTCATTTTGGGCCAAACAATATACTATTATTTTATGTTATTTGAAATGAGAAAGAATACAGATCAAAATGGGCATAGGTAACTAATTTCAATTTGTTAATGTGATAAATTTTGTTTGGCAAAGATAGCAACTTTTAAAAGATATGATCATGAGTCCTCAATGACTTCAATAATTGATGGGCCGCAATACAAGTTGTTTTCAAGATGGATGTGCAGCCATAATTTTTCTCCATGCTATATATTAATTTCTTCTGTAGTTCTTCAATCTGATGAAAAAGATATATCTAATTATCATACAGTTCAAAACAACCAATAAATTCCTTAAGGATATTGAATCTGTAATCCACCCCAGTCCATGAAGGCAAACAATACCATGTGTACTTAGAACTTCTATGTGCAGTGGATGATGCCACGACACTTATACAAACCGAGTAAGTCAGTAATATATGTCCTATTCTGTCATGTTTTTTCAGTTCTGGTGAAGTTTTATGGAACCATAGATAATATGTTTATTAAAACAAAAGATATCCTGACAATGTAATTTAATTAGCTTCAGGTGTATTCTCTGACATTGCTTGTATTGCTCCGATCGTATGATGTGGATTACTTGATTGACTATTCTCATTGTTAATGGTATGTAACATAGCTATTGAATATTTAGGGTGCTGTACACTAGGACGTTAAACAAAAACAAACCAAACCAAAGTACACCGATAAATGGTGAAGGGCATCACCATTTTTCAACAATTTTGCCAAATACAACAAAAACAATGTAGTTTTTTTTTATTATTATTATCAAATAAATGCATTACTATTTCCCTTATTCAATTCAGAACTGATGATTCCTTAATCAATGCAGCAATTAATTTTCATTTTCAACAATGAAATACAGTGGAACTTCGTTAACTCGAAGTCGACGGGACCACGAAAAAACTTCGAGTTATCCGAGTGTTCGAATTAAGCGAGTTATCGTTTTTGGTGAAAAGTTTGGTCAATATTTGTCAACATTATATAATCATTATAACTTCGCTCTGTCGCTCATCAGTTTAGTGTGAAGACTGGTCAATACATGTAAATATATATGTAATGTTTCGTTATGTCACTTGTAATTTGGTGTAGTTTTGCCGATATACAGGCACCATAAAGTTTCTTTCACTTAGTCACTTCAATAACGATCTGATGTGCAAGTCATGTTTGCAAAAGGTAAACGATAAAACGGAATTCGACAAAATAACTTATTAATGTCAAAACAATTAACCGTTTAAGTTTAACACAGATTGCATACAAAACGTAACAGAACCATTACCTTTTATTGGACATATATAAAATACTGTTTGGTCGGCCTACCTACTTTTTATTGATATACCACGCCATTTCCATGTGTATTAGCACCGGAAGTTGGGCTGCGCATGTGCGTATAAAATGTTACTGTAACTGAGTTGGCGTTTTATCCGATTTAATAGACAACACTGACCGTTACAGTTGTACTCTGAACACCTCGGCAGTAATTACGCTATTGTTTCAGCAGTTTAAAGATTTAATAGGCGCCGGTGACTGTGTCATTTCTACACCTGTAAAAACATCAGCCGGGTAGATCTACCGGTGTGTCAGAGATTAGTTCCGCTTGAGCGAACGGGTAGATGAGTTGTTGACTATCGTGTGTACTGATATCGGCGACCGCCTTGGAAAATTACCTGATGTAAGTAAAGCAGTACTTTTTATCACCAAGACTTGTTGTTATAAGATTCAACCGACAATTTCTTTTATGAATATATGAAACACTTATAATAGCATGTAGGTTAGTAGTGCCGATATGTTCAGTATTACAAACGGAATTTAGCTCTTAAAAAATGTCGGCGTTTGCCACCGATCGACGAAAATTATACTTCGAGTTATTCGAACATTTCAAGTAGGATTTTTATTGTTGGGACCAAATTTTTGCTTCGTATTATCCGAGTTTTTCGAGTTATCCGAATTCGAATTTTCCGAGTTTTTTTTACTAAGATAAAGAGAGAATTCGGCCGGGACCGGCGAGGTACTTCGAGTTAAGCGGGGTATTCGAGTTATCCGAGTTCGAGTTAACGAAGTTCCACTGTATAATAAATTATCAATTTGATAAAAAATTAACATTATCAACACTTGTATTGCCAATATATAGTGATAATATTTAAACATTTGTATTGACCAATCAGTGCTTTAATTTTCATTCACTGCATTGAAATCTGGATTCAAATGAAGAGAATTGCAGATTAGGTCTTGTTTTTGATTTCCACACCTTTGCTGTATATACATCAGTTTTTTTTAATAAGATACATGTTTGATAACAGTTTTGCAAGCAAAATCCCTGAAGTAAAAGAAAATGCTGAAATAATGTTACGCAGCTCAATCAAAATGGAGTTGACTTAATCTTGTCCAGCAGAATGTCCTTAGAACGATGTCCATGATTATGCTATGATTCCTTGATATCTGCTTTTTAATGAAGTTTTTATAAAATATATATTTTCGTATACATTGCTGCTTTACTGGATCGAGTTAGCCAAGGGTAAATTCCTCCTAACACGAAGCGCGACCGTATCACTATACAATTAAATCGTGCCACACCCATATATACAAATGAAGATAAATGTATTATGAAGAAATGTATATGATATTCAATAGGAAACCATTCAATATCGTCCATATATTCCAAAAGACTACAATGTTAACTATATCCGGAGACAGCACATGATTTGTGGTAGATTTGCATGTTTTTGTTTTTAAAACTGTCAGAAACAGAACCATTTTGAAGGCAAAACTTGCAAAACCAACTAAACAACTCCTGGAAATAATAAAGTATTTCTTGATGAAATTTGAGTTTATTTATAATCCCCACAGCCGCCTTCATTAAATCAGATACAGCATACACTGTACAAAGACTTAATGAGCGAATGTTCAGGTCAGAAGGGTATGCATATTTGTTTGCAGGCGATCACCGAAACAAAAACCGCGAAAATAACATGCTACAGCAGCTGAAATTGACAGCTGTAAATAAAATGCCCAGAGGGATTTTTTTTTCAAATGCCAATCATGTGGTACAAAATCAAAATTCTAGCTGCAAGTCAGGTTCCAGGCAATTTAGAATTAGATGGCAACGAAATCTCATCTCGCGGACACAAAAATTTCATATTATTACTGGTAGTCAATATAACTTTAATAACCAATTACAGCCGACTGGTTTTGATCACTGGATGTGAACTATGATTGAATATTAAGGCCATACCACCTTTATGATTTGCCAGTTAATGTGGTAAATCTTCTAGAACGATGAAGGATGACAATTTCTAGTCCAAGTGACAAATCATACATCCTTATAAACAGTTTCCAACTCTTAAACCTTGTATCAGTGATTGTGACCATTGTAATTGGTAAAACCTTTTAAACTGCCACCAAGACATTGTGAAAACCTTGTTATACTGCCACCATTGCCTAGTAAAATTTTGCTATAATGCCATTATCATACTCTCAAACTTAATTGCTATACAATAACACTTTGCTATACTGCCTTTTTTTCAGTAAACCTAGTTATACTGTCACCATTTCACAGTAAAAATTTGTAATAATGCCACCATTTTACATTAGAAATGTGTTATATTTCCCAATATACAGTAAAACCTTGTTATACTGCCACCATTATACAGTAAAACCTTGTTATACTGCCATCATTATACAGTAAAACCTTGTTATACTGTTAACATTGTACAGTAAAACCTTGTTATGCTGCCACCATTGTACAGTAAAACCTTGTTATACTGTTTACATTGTACAGTAAAACCTTGTTATACTGCCAGCATTCTACAGTAAAACCTTGTTATGCTGCCACCATTGTACAGTGAAACCTTGTTATACTGCCATCATTATACAGTAAACCTTGTTATACTGTTAACATTGTACAGTAAAACCTTGTTATACTGCCACCATTGTACAGAAAACCTTGTTATACTGTCACCATTATACAGTAAACCTTGTTATACTGCCACCATTATACAGTAAAACCTTGTTATACTGCCATCATTGTACAGTAAAACCTTGTTATACTGCCACCATTATACAGTAAAACCTTGTTATACTGCCACCATTGTACAGTAAAACCTTGTTATACTGCCACCATTGTACAGTAAAACCTTGTTATTCTGCCATCATTATACAGTAAACCTTGTTATACTGTTAACATTGTACAGTAAAACCTTGTTATACTGCCACCATTGTACAGAAAACCTTGTTATACTGTCACCATTATACAGTAAAACCTTGTTATACTGCCACCATTATACAGTAAAACCTTGTTATACTGCCACCATTGTACAGTAAAACCTTGTTATACTGCCACCATTATACAGTAAAACATTGTTATACTGCCACCATTGTACAGTAAAACCTTGTTATACTGCCACCATTGTACAGTAAAACCTTGTTATTCTGCCATCATTATACAGTAAACCTTGTTATACTGTTAACATTGTACAGTAAAACCTTGTTATACTGCCACCATTGTACAATAAAACCTTGTTATACTGCCATCACTATACACTAAACCTTGTTATACTGCCACCATTATACAGTAAAACATTGTTATACTGTCACCATTATACAGTTAACCTTGTTATACTGCCACCATTGTACAGTAAAACCTTGTTATACTGCCACCATTGTACAGTAAAACCTTGTTATTCTGCCATCATTATACAGTAAACCTTGTTATACTGTTAACATTGTACAGTAAAACCTTGTTATGCTGCCACCATTGTACAGTAAAACCTTGTTATACTGCCACCATTGTACAGTAAAACCTTGTTATACTGCCACCATTATACAGTAAAACATTGTTATACTGCCACCATTATACAGTAAACCTTGTTATACTGCCATCATTGTACAGTAAAACCTTGTTATTCTGCCATCATTATACAGTAAACCTTGTTATACTGTTAACATTGTACAGTAAAACCTTGTTATACTGCCACCATTGTACAGTAAAACCTTGTTATAATGCCACCAGTATACAGTAAAACCTTGTTATACTGCCACCATTTTACAGTAAAACCTTGTTATACTGCCACCATTTGTACAGTAAAACCTCGTCATACTGCCACCATTGTACAGTGAAACCTTGTTATACTGCCACCATTGTACAGTAAAACCTTGTTATACTGCCACCATTGTACAGTAAAACCTTGTTATACTGCCACCATTTTACAGTAAAACCTTGTTATACTGCCACCATTTTACAGTAAAACCTTGTTATACTGCCACCATTTGTACAGTAAAACCTCGTCATACTGCCACCATTTGTACAGTAAAACCTTGTTATACTGCCACCATTGTACAGTGAAACCTTGTTATACTGCCACCACTGTACAGTAAAACCTTGTTATACTGCCACCATTGTACAGTAAAACCTTGTTATACTGCCACCACTGTACAGTGAAACCTTGTTATACTGCCACCATTGTACAGTAAACCTTGTTATACTGCCACCATTATACAGTAAACCTTGTTATACTGCCACCATTGTACAATAAAACCTTGTTATACTGCCACCATTGTACAGCAAAACCTTGTTATACTAGTTACCACTACTGTACAGTAAAACTTCGTTAAATGCCACCCTCATACAGTATAAGATTTTCCATAATTTGTCCTGTGTACTTTTAGCATTACAAATGGGAACAATCAGATTATCATGAGATATACAGGAGTATAAAAGTATTGTTAAAGATACACCAGGCCACACGACATGCTCACAGTAACAAAGTGTGAGCATGAAAATTAAATAAAGACAACAGCAGTCAGATTTGACAGTCCGTTTGCAATAAAAATTGTTTTCTGTGACAACCTGTTTAATCTGACTAATATCTTCCATTACACAGAATGTCAGATTAGACAAGGTTCAATATAACTATTTTTAAACTTGAAAATTCAATGTCAGTTTTAGAGTTGACCATTTTATTTTATAGGACTGAAATGAGGACACTTGGGAGAGAGGATAATAAACAATACTAGATATGTTCTCTTTAAACATTTAATTGTGACAAATAGTTGTAAACTCTGCCATTAAAGTTAAACTTTTATCAATAATGGATCAGTTACAATGATTCTTAACTTTATTTAATTGATCTGATGCCACATGCTTGTCGACACTTATCGTAGAAACGCTACATAAATCTGACTTTATGAAGTTCGCCAACTGTTATGTAACTGGTTTTAATTATAAGTGGCAATCATTCTAAAATATTCACTTCAAAGACTTTTCAGAAATATATTATTCAGCTGCAACTTAATGTATTGAGAACATTGATTTTCTTTTATGCATTTTTTGTATAAAATTGATTTTAAACCTAATTTAGCAATTGATTTTGACTTCTCAACCAGCACAAGGACATACTAAATGCTACAACACTTTAAAGAGGAAATATGTCAACAAAAGATAAAAACTATATCTATCAAATAAAACAATATTTATCTCATGAATTCAATTTTAGTTTCTAAAATCATGACTTTTTTTTATAAAACTTTATATAAAAGGAAACATATATGTAAAATTCCCCATCAACGACATACAAAATGTATATACGCTGTATTGTTATGAATGACAGATAATCATTTATATCTAAACAATAGGCTGAACACATATGTATATACAGTACAACGTGATTTAAAGACTTTTGTAGGCTCCTCGGTGTGACATGCCGTAATGACAGTTATAGGACCGTAAATGACACCTGGTGAGAGGTGACTTACCTGAAGGGAGAGAGAACGAGTCCGGTATCTTCCTGTAGGACCACACTGTCCATACTACCGGTGGGCATCAAAGTTTTCATCAAGATTATTCCACAAATTCCATTTTAAAAGGCACATAAAAAACACTCTCTTCCAGAAAAATATAATAATTCACACTTTTTCTGCATGGAATCCAGCTCCAATGAAACGGGTGTCAAATTGTCGGACTACATCACATAGAAAATACATATTTGAACTCCATATATGAAATAAGACAGACTCCCTCCTCAGAGATAAGTTGGGGTATTGTCTATATATGGTATAATCCCCCCATCTCATTGCTAGTGAGCTGTTCAGGCCCCACAGTGACGATATGGCTGGCAGAACATAAACATCCACTATATATGTATATCGCTTGCCATTGATTCAGTTACCCATTTCTTCAGTTTATGAGCTGCTACCTGCAGTGAGTACCACCTTGTAGTGCTCTCCTCCGTAAAAAAAACTCTGATACGTGAAAATTAAGATATAATTAATATATCTCGGGGAAAAATATACGAGATGATTACATAAGTCGAGACCTCACCGCTGATCCATCATGAAATAATCGTTTGACACACAGATAGCCTTTTTAACGCACCGTTACATGCGGCACAGGTGATTATAACTGATTCACCTGCGACCTCTCTACAACCACACTGGGCAGGGCTAATGATGAATACCAACTGATACACAGTAGCATTGACAAACCGGTATCATTGAGGCCCTTCACCAGTTTATCTATAACCCCTCAGCAGCAACTACCTGTTGCCTTCTCTAATAGCCAACATAGAAAAGAAGTTTCTCCGAGAATATTTCCTCTAAAAGTCAACATACAGGTTTCTCATAGGATTTTTCCTCATATGTGTCCAGAACATTTAATCTGATCCAATTAATGCTTCAGAGTACCTATCAAAATTACGGGCCTGAGAGATGCTTACAGAACTGGGGATTGTCTACGGCTTAGATGTTTAATATCGTGACTATGAAAGATAGCGGATGCTTGGTATCAAGTAGGCTCTATAGTTAAAGTATAGCCATTGCTATACAGAGAGTACTTCAGTGGAGTCCGTGAGAACAGCCTTCCGATTAGTCACTAAAAATTACAGGCTGTTGTGTGCAAATTACACACATGTCAATCAATATCAGCAGAGATGTTAATTTCACCTAGAGTTCTCTCCCTCATCCATTCCATCATTGAAGTAACTTTTGAGGTGATGTGTGTGTGGCTAAACCTTGTCAGTCAGGTCCCTTGTCATAGTGTATTTGTATATCTAACATTGTCACAGTAAAGTTGTATATGTTATATACATCCTCTATAGATAGTTGTATTTGTATATCTAACATTGTCACAGTTAAGCTGTATATACATATATTATATACATCCTATATAGACAGTATTGGCCTATCTACAGCCTGGAGGTGCTAATTAGGATCACCGATATCTGTCATGTTTCTATCCATCAATCACTATCTAGGCTGTGTACATATCAGCTGTTCCCAAACACACACACAAACAACTACATAAAATGTACACATGGTTATCTACATACAATGTAGAAAGACGAAATTAAAATGATTACATACAGAGTAGACAACAAATACATACAATGTAGACATCAACAATTACATACAATGTAGACCTCAACAATTACATACAATGTGGACATCAACATTTACATACAATGTAGACATCAATAATTACATACAGTGTAGACATCAACAATTACATACAATGTAGACATCAACAATTACATACAATGTAGACATCAACAATTACATACAATGTAGACATCAACAATTACATACAATGTAGACATCAACAATTACATACAATGTAGACATCAACAATTACATACAATGTAGACATCAATAATTACATACAATGTAGACAACAAATACATACAATGTAGACATCAATAATTACATACAATGTAGACATCAACAATTACATACAATGTAGGCATCAACAATAACATACAATGTAGACCTCAACAATTACATACAATGTGGACATCAACATTTACATACAATGTAGACATCAATAATTACATACAGTGTAGACATCAACAATAACATACAATGTAGACATCAACAATTACATACAATGTAGACATCAACAATTACATACAATGTAGACATCAACAATTACATACAATGTAGACATCAACAATTACATACAATGTAGACATCAACAATTACATACAATGTAGACATCAATAATTACATACAATGTAGACAACAAATACATACAATGTAGACATCAATAATTACATACAATGTAGACATCAACAATTACATACAATGTAGGCATCAACAATAACATACAATGTAGACATCAATAATTACATACAATGTAGACAACAATTACATACAATGTAGACATCAACATTTACATACAATGTAGACAACAATTACATACAATGTAGACATCAACAATTACATACAATGTAGACATCAACAATTACATACAATGTAGACATCAATAATTACATACAATGTAGACATCAACAATTACATACAATGTAGATATCAACAATTACATACAATGTAGACATCAATAATTACATACAGTGTAGACATCAACAATTACATACAATGTAGACATCAACAATTACATACAATGTAGACAACAAATACATACAATGTAGATATCAACAATTACATACAATGTAGACAACAATTACATACAGTGTAGACATCAATTACATACAATGTAGACAACAATAATTACATACAATGTAGACATCAATAATTACATACAATGTAGACATCAACAATTACATACAATGTAGGCATCAACAATTACATACAATGTAGACATCAATAATTACATACAATGTAGACATCAACAATTACATACAATGTAGATATCAACAATTACATACAATGTAGACATCAATAATTACATACAGTGTAGACATCAACAATTACATACAATGTAGACATCAACAATTACATACAATGTAGACAACAAATACATACAATGTAGATATCAACAATTACATACAATGTAGACAACAATTACATACAGTGTAGACATCAATTACATACAATGTAGACAACAATAATTACATACAATGTAGACATCAATAATTACATACAATGTAGACATCAACAATTACATACAATGTAGGCATCAACAATTACATACAATGTAGACATCAATAATTACATACAATGTAGACATCAACAATTACATACAATGTAGACATCAACATTTACATACAATGTAGACAACAATTACATACAATGTAGACATCAATGATTACATACAATGTAGACATCAATAATTACATACAATGTAGACAACAATTACATACAATGTAGACATCAACAATTACATACAATGTAGACATCAACAATTACATACAATGTAGACAACAATAATTACATACAATGTAGACATCAATAATTACATACAATGTAGACATCAACAATTACATACAATGTAGGCATCAACAATTACATACAATGTAGACATCAATAATTACATACAATGTAGACATCAACAATTACATACAATGTAGACATCAATTACATACAATGTAGACAACAATTACATACAATGTAGACAACAATTACATACAATGTAGACATCAACAATTACATACAATGTAGACATCAACATTTACATACAATGTAGACAACAATTACATACAATGTAGACAACAATTACATACAATGTAGACAACAATTACATACAATGTAGACATCAACAATTACATACAATGTAGACATCAACAATTACATACAATGTAGACATCAACAATTACATACAATGTAGACAACAATTACATACAATGTAGACATCAACATTTACATACAATGTAGACATCAACATTTACATACAATGTAGACATCAACATTTACATACAATGTAGACATCAACACTTACATACAATGTAGACATCAACATTAACATACAATGTAGACAACAATTACATACAATGTAGACATCAACATTTACATACATATAGACAACATTTACATACAATGTAGACATCAACATTTACATACAATGTAGACAACAACACTTACATACAATGTAGACAACAATTACATACAATGTAGACATCAACATTTACATACAATGTAGACAACAATTACTTACAATGTAGACATCAACAATTACATACATATAGACAACATTTACATACAATGTAGACATCAATGATTACATACAATGTAGACAACAATTACATACAATGTAGACATCAACAATTACATACATATAGACAACATTTACATACAATGTAGACATCAATGATTACATACAATGTAGATATCAACAAATACATACAATGTAGACAACAATTACATACAATGTAGACAACAATTACATACAATGTAGACATCAACAATTACATACAATGTAGACAACATTTACATACAATGTAGACATCAACATTTACATACAATGTAGACAACAACACTTACATACAATGTAGACAACAATTACATACAATGTAGACATCAACATTTACATACAATGTAGACAACAATTACATACAATGTAGACATCAACATTTACATACAATGTAGACAACAACACTTACATACAATGTAGACAACAATTACATACAATGTAGACATCAACATTTACATACAATGTAGACATCAACAATTACATACAATGTAGACAACAATTACATACAATGTAGACATCAACATTTACATACAATACAGACATCAATAATTACATACAATGTAGACATCAACATTTACATACAATGTAGACATCAACAATTACATACAATGTAGACAACAATTACATACAATGTAGACATCAACATTTACATACAATGTAGACATCAACAATTACATACAATGTAGACAACAATTACATACAATGTAGACAACAATTACATACAATGTAGACATCAACATTTACATACAATGTAGACAACAACACTTACATACAATGTAGACAACAATTACATACAATGTAGACATCAACATTTACATACAATGTAGACATCAACATTTACATACAATGTAGACAACAACAATTACATACAATGTAGACAACAATTACATACAATGTAGACATCAATAATTACATACAATCTTGACATTTTGTCAATAATACTGATATCATACAATATACTAGTCTAGACCATAACAAACCTTCTTGATGGCATGCCTTCATCACAATTAATTGTTCATCATATGTGGAGATTTAAAATAAGACAGTAATCCTTTTGTTATAAGTACAATGAAACTTAAGCTGGATTTGATCTGATCGTATTACTTGTATACCGTGGCCCTGATGGAGTAAGATTTACCTGTTATAACCTTATATGGAGATTGACATTTAACTGAATTTATGCCCGAGTCTGATCCTTTGTCATTTCGATTTATTGGTTGTTGTTTATTAGCGACATTGATCCGTCACCATTTTTTTTATCTGACGTTATTTCCATCATTATTTAGCTTTTGGTTATGTATTGGACTAAGGAGTATACACTATCACCAGGAAATCTCACTGCTAGTGTACAGGTCTGGCAGCAATGTCGAGATATCGCCACGGAAACAGTCAATTTACTTCTAGGGCATCCGATATCTCAAAAACATGCACACTCCACACGGTATTCCCATGTCAATAAGTTCCTATATAGCTACTAACCTGGCAAAAAACGACAACGTCAGCACCCATTATACAGAGGACTGAAAAATTATTTTAGAGGGGAATTTCAAATAATTAAATTACGGTATAGGAGTTAGATCCGGATATATAGCACTTTGAGCCATATCACAGCTTGGCTACCGTATCTGTTAGGGTCTGATTCTCAAAACTCATCCTTCAAATAAATTCTCTACTAGATTGTTGAAAAGGCTTACAGTCATTTCTTCAAAGGGAAGAAATCAAACCAAAGATGAGTGACAACGTGAAATCCATTGTTTACAAACGGTGGTATCATAGTTTGTGATCGTAAATCAATGAGGTGCAGACTGTACCGTCAAGAACCATTATCTGGATCAAGACGAATATTTTCGGCTGAAAAGCGACCACTCTTCACCTGATCTATAGCTAATAGGTTAGGCTAACTATGACCCCGGTCATTAATACCAAGTACACTTACCATTAGGAAATAACAAGACGTTTTTCTTTATATATTATTTACATATCATATTGTGACCTGCTGTGTTCAGCCATTGATTTACTAGGAAAATGTCAATAGAACTGTACAACCTCATTAGTGACTCAATCATTGCTACCAGAACAATATCCCTTTTATCAATACATCTCCATGTCTTAAAACGCTAATGACATAATTTCTATAAAGGCTGTTTGATGTGGTACGCGATTAAAGAAGTATGAGATAGAAACCAAGGACGTATGGATTGACGGAGCAGGAACTGAAGGAGTATGGATTGATGAAGTATGGATTGATGGAGCATGGATTTATGGAGCATGAACTGAAGGAGTATGGATTGATGGAGCATGAACTGAAGGAATATGGATTGATGGAGCATGAACTGAAGGAGTATGGATTGATGGAGTATGGATTGAAGGAGTATGGATTGATGGAGCATGAACTGAAGGAATATGGATTGCTTGAGTATGAAATTAAGGAGTATGGATGGAGCATGAACTAATGGAGAATTGATGGAGTGTTGACTAAAGGAGAATGGATTGATGGAGCATGAACTGGAGGAGTACGAATTGATGGAGTATGAACTGAAAGAATATGGATTGCTTGAGTATGAAATTAAGGAGTATGGATGGAGCATGAACTAATGGAGAATTGATGGAGTGTTGACTAAAGGAGTATGGATTGATGGAGCATGAACTGGAGGAGTATGGATTGATGGAGTATGAACTGGTGGAGTATGGATTGAAGAAGTATGGATTGATGGAGTATGGATTGAGGGAGCATGAACTGAAGGAGTATGGATTGATGGAGTATGGATTGAGGGAGTATAGATTGATGGAGCATGAACTGAAGGAGTATGGATTGATGGAGTATGAACTGAAGGAGTATGGATTGATGGAGTATGAACTGGTGGAGTATGGATTGAAGAAGTATGAACTGAAGGAGTATGGATTGATGGAGTATGAACTGGTGGAGTATGGATTGAAGAAGTATGGATTGATGGAGTATGGATTGATGGAGCATGAACTGAAGGAGTATGGATTGATGGAGCATGAACTGGTGGAGTATGGATTGATGGAGTATGAACTGAAGGAGTATGGATTGATGGAGTATGAACTGGTGGAGTATGGATTGATGGAGTATGAACTGAAGGAGTATGGATTGATGGAGTATGAACTGGTGGAGTATGGATTGATGGAGTATGAACTGAAGGAGTATGGATTGATGGAGTATGAACTGGTGGAGTATGGATTGATGGAGTATGAACTGAAGGAGTATGGATTGATGGAGTATGAACTGAAGGAGTATGGATTGAAGGAGTATGGATTGATGGAGCATGAAATGAAGGAGTATGGATTTTTGGAGAAAGAATTGAGGGAGTATAGATTGATGGAGCATGGTTTGAGGGAGTATAGATTAATGGAGCATGAACTGAAGGAGTATGGATTTTTGGAGCATGAGGGAGTATAGATTGATGGAGCATGAAATGAAGGAGTATGGATTCATGCAGCATGAACTGAAGGAGGATGGATTCATGCAGTATTAACTTAAAATTATTGATTCATACAGCATGAAATAGAGTATGAACTGACAAGGTCCATTATTGTATGAGTATTTCATGCTAGGCTGCTTCAATACATGCCAACCCTAGCTTGTGACAATCTCTCAAAGATTATCCAATTAGAAAATAATCAAAATGTTTCATAAAAATTTCACCAGCAATATGTCATTACACATCACCTGTTTTTACCGAAGTACATAATATTACAAGCTGGAAACAAGGCTGAGTACCCCCCTGGGTACCACGTCTGGTCTGTACACACAGTCATGTTTCCTATATTAACTGTCGACAGAAAAGTCATTGTGTAGATATGTCAGTCCCAGACTGCTACCAACCTCTACTTCATGATTAATTTACATACCCAGCTTGGCTTTTTCCTCTCTGTTGGATTGTTTGATACCCAAAGGATCATAGATACTTATGAGATCAACCAGATTCAGCCGAGTTTGGAAATGAGGCTATATACTAAGCCTACAATGTTGTTTCTATCTTTTGTCCTCATTTTACAAGTTATCTCCAAGATTCTTCGTTCTACAGTGTTGTTTGTATCTTTCAATCACCATTTTACAAGTTATCTCCAAGATTCTTCATTCTACAGTGTTGTTTGTATCTTCCAGTCACCATTTTACAAGTTATCTCGGAGATCCATTGTTCCACTGATGTTGTTTCTATATTTCTGTCGTCGTTTTACAAGTTAGCTCACAGATCCATCATTCTGAGCTGAGGTAATTTCACAGAGAAGTATCAGATGCCTTATTTAATCCTGTTTTCCATAAAAGGAGGAAAACTCTCCCTGAAACCCTGACATTTATGACCAAAACAAAATGCATGTCTTGTAAAATACAGAATTTTGTGAGGATGTAAAAATTCTCCTGAAGATTTTATTTGCAGAAAATTAACTTTAGCCATAAAAACTGTCAGGAGCAGTTAATGTTTAGAATATTTGGCATCAAATATGTCACTCAAGTGACAGTTGTTTTGTTTGGTTAAACATTTTCATTATTTGCCCAAAAACATTGCCATGAAATTTCACAAGAGTTCTCAAACATCTAGCTTGCAACTCTCGGTTGGACTAGGTGAGTTTTTCATGACCCGCCTTTATTTCTAGGTTTCCTTTCCCCAATTAATTTGGTGTTATACTGTTGATTCTAGCCAGAATTAATGCTAAATTGCATCAATCCTATCAATTATACCATTCTCATAACAGATTATACTGTTTTCAGACAAAATTACACAAAAGATTTCAGCATTCTCACAAAAACTTCATTCTTTATGACAGAAAGCATTTTACCGTTTCTCACACCTTTCATATTTAAAAACATTCCATGGAGCATGCTCATTGTAGATTTTGGTATTCTTGCAACAAATTCTTCAAATATCACTGTAGATCCGCGCTTGAAAACTACTTGCAAGCACATTTGATTCCAAAATTACAACGACAAAAAAATGCAAGTAACTTGCAGGAATCATGGTGATGAAGACAGTCCCAAAAGTATACTTTGACAGCAGACAGACACAACTATTTACCCTCTATACTGCCAATTGTTGATCTCAACCATTCATTACCCATCCACCTTTACATATCAAAGTCACCTTAATCAGTCAAAATGTATTACTGCTGTACATTCTGAGTTCAATAGGAAATTGGCTGTATTGATTACAAGATAAAACAAAGACATGGAATTAAGGTACTGCGACCTGAAGGAATGAATCAACACTAAAACCCCTGTAGGCCAAAAGTAAAGACTGTGCTGTAGGCTAACAGTAAAGCTTCTGTAGGCCAAAAAAAAAGACTCATATAGGCCAACACTAAAGACTTCTGTAGGCCAACAGTTAAGACTCCTGTAGGCCAACACTAAAGCTTCTGTAGGCCAACACTAAAGCTTCTGTAGTTGACGGCTGTCCTATTCTGAACTCGCAGTACGCCGACGACACTTCTTTAATCTTAGATGGCTCTGAAAAATCCTTAAAAGAATCACTCATAGAATTAGATATATATGCTAAAATATCAGGGCTGAAGTAAATGCTAGTAAAACTGAGGTGGTCTGGATTGGCAGCAAAAAGTTCAGTAGTGACATTCTCTTACCAGATAGAAATCTTAGATGGGGGGTAAGCAATTTCTCACTTTTAGGAATTGATTTTCATGTAGATCTTCACAAAATGCCCAAGATGAACTTCGATAAAAAGTTAGTTAAGATCAAAACTCTTCTTAAGACTTGGAGCAAACGGTTGTTAACACCTATTGGCAGAATAAGTATAATTAAATCTCTGTTAGTATCCCAAATGAATCATCTTTTTATTGCATTACCCAATCCCAGTGAAACCTTTATTAAACAACTTAATTCTCTTTTTTTTAATTTTTTATGGAATGGGAAAACTGATAAAATTAAGCGAGATGTTATTGTTCGTAATTATATAGAAGGTGGACTTAAAATGATAAATCTAAATTCATTTATCGAGTCACTCAAGATAAGCTGGATTCGAAGAATTTTCAGAGCTGAAGGAAAGTGGTTAAATATTTTGAATTCTTATGTTAATGTACATATTTTAGCTAACACAGGTAATGAGTATTTAAATCATATCATAAGTTCTTGTAAAAATATATTTTGGAAGGATGTGTTTCATTCTTGGTACAAATTAAGGTGCAAGGAAGATTTACATGTACTAAGACATAAAGGTGAATCTTTGGGTAAAATTCCTTTATGGTATAATTCAAATATTACTGTTGGCAATGAAGTTGTTTTTTATCAGAGATGGTTTAATAAAGGAGTTATGGTAATCAATGACTTACTGAAAAACAAAAATGATTGTACTTTTTTAACTTTCAATGAATTCACCACTTTACATGGCACAATTACCAATTACCTCGATTATTATGGTCTAATAGCTAGTATCAAGAATTATCTGAAAAAGTTCACATGGTCAGGAGATGCTAGTTTGTATCCCTTCATTCCTTTATGTCTTGACATTGTGTTGAAGAAAGTCAAAGGTTCTCAAGATTTTTATAATATGCTTAATACAAATAGTGCATCTACAACTGCACAAAACAAGTGGGGAAATACTTTTGACTACAATCAGAAGGCTTGGGAAAAAATTTATCTAATTGCATTCAGAGTTACAGAAAACACAAAATTACAATGGCTGCAGTTTAGGATAAATCATCATATTCTAGCTACTAATTCATATTTATATAAAATTGGACTTACAAATAATCCATTTTGTGTTTTTTGTAATTTGGAAAGGGAGACAATTTCACATATTTTTTGGGAGTGTAATGAAGTCCAGAATTTTTTAGCAAATTTTGAAAACCTTTTATTAGCAGTTTCTATTCCATTTTCATTAAATAAAGAAATGATTCTTTTTGGTGCTTTCCAGCACAATGGAATCTATAATAGAATTGACAACGAGATAATTCTTTTTATTAAGCATTATATATATAAAGCCAGGTGTTTGCACAAGTCTCTAATAGTCTCATCACTAATTAACCATGTTAAAGATTACTATAATGTGCACAAGTTTATTGCTGTGGGCAAAGGAGAGAAAGTTTTTAATAAATTTACTTTTGAGTGGAATAAATGGCAAAATTTGGTAGAACTTGACCTTTCTTAACCTATAATTAGACTAGGTATACTTGTCGTAATATAAATAATTTTGATCTTACATAGACCTTTATCTCATACATTGTGGTAATATGAAATTATGTGTTTACAGTGGTTTAAATGATCATGTTTTTAGTGTTTAAGTCTGACCCTTCCCTTTCCCTCTCTCTTGCTTTCTCTTTCTAAATGTGAACTTTCTTCTTTTTCTATTTCCTTACATTTCTTGTTCTATCTTTCTTTTCTCTCACTGTGCTTGGGTTCTAACGAGCTTAAAACATACTCAACAATCATAAAATTTAGATTTGGAATTTTGACTGATTATTTTCAAGTATTTTTAAGAATAAGCCTACCATGTGCATATATTGTAACTATACAGAGAAAAATATATATGAAATGGCGATTTCTAAATAGTAATTAAAAATTAGTGTAAGAATGATTGGATATCTTTTATTGATATTCATTGATTATCTTGTATCAAAAAGTATAATTTGGAAAAAACCAATAGAATATTACGCGTGTGTGGGAAAAGAAAGGAAAAAAAAGATGTGTATTTTATACATGTAAAAATTTTGAAAAATTAAAAATTAAAAAAAAAAAGTTTCTGTAGGCCAACAGTTAAGACACCTGTAGGCCAACAGTAAAGACTCCTGTAGGCCAACAGTTAAGACTCATGTAGGCCAAAAGTTAAGACTCCTGTAGGCCAACACTAAAGCTTCTGTAGGCCAACAGTTAAGACTCCTGTAGGTCAACAGTAAAGACTCCTGTAGGCCAACACTAAAGCTTCTGTAGGCCAACAGTTAAGACACCTGTAGGCCAACAGTAAAGACTCCTGTAGGCCATTACAGTAAAGACTCCTGCAGGCCATTACAGTAAAGACTCCTGTAGGCCAACACTAAAGACTCCTGTAGGTCATTACAGTAAAGACTCCTGTAAGCCATTACAGTAAAGACTCCTGTAGGCCATTACAGTAAAGACTCCTGTAGGCCATTACAGTAAAGACTCCTGCAGGCCATTACAGTAAAGACTCCTGTAGGCCAACACTAAAGACTCCTGTAGGCCATTACAGTAAAGACTCCTGTAAGCCATTACAGTAAAGACTCCTGTAGGCCATTACAGTAAAGACTCCTGTAAGCCAACAGTAAAGACTCCTGTAGGCCAACAGTAAAGACTCCTGTAGGTCAACAGTAAAGACTCCTGTAGGCCAACAGTAAAGACTCCTGTAGGCCATTACAGTAAAGACTCCTGTAGGCCATTACAGTAAAGACTCCTGTAGGCCATTACAGTAAAGACTCCTGTAGGCCATTACAGTAAAGACTCCTGTAGGCCATTACAGTAAAGACTCCTGTAGGCCATTACACTAAAGACTCCTGTAGGCCATTACAGTAAAGACACCTGTAGGCCATTACAGTAAAGACACCTGTAGGCCAACAGTAAAGACTCCTGTAGGCCATTACAGTAAAGACTCCTGTAGGCTAAAACTACAGTTTCTGTAGGCCCTTTTGAACTAACGTAGATACGTAATAAAACATATATATACATGATATTATAATTTCCTGTAGTTTCCTTGGTGTAGTAATTAATTATATAATCTAATATACATTCATTAATTATCGTTAGTCATTGGTGGTTTTTGTCTAATTACAGACTGGCATTGTGAGGAGTACAACATTCCAATTCAAGGCTCCTGGGACTATTCATACAACTTCAGCAGACAGCTTCAGTACTGACAATACATAACTTATCTGGCCACCTTATTAATTAATTATTTCTATAGTGTATATATATCGAATACATGTACTCTCTTGGTAGTTCAGAACCAACCTGGAATATATGTGGACCATGTAGCTCACACTAAGTACACAATTTACCCCAAATTAGAAAACATACCATAAAAAAAATACATCTGAATTTTACAATTTGACTGCAAAACATCAAAAAAATTCATGAAAATTTTTAAAGAACAAATTCTGTAAAATTTCTTCAAAATCTGTGAGGGATGGAAGAATAGTTTTTTGTTTACTGGGTTTATCAACTCAAGAATAGCCAGGGTCATTTTGCAGTGGGGTCTACTTGTAGTAGTTGGTGACTACCTCACTGAACAAGATATGTGAGGCCCGTTGTAGGCCATCCAGAGCAATTAGGGTAAAGTGTCTTGTCCAAGGACACAACCATCACAGCACTGACTGGCCCGTTTCTCAGCTTCAGGAGAAACACAAACCAACATGGGTAGGGAGCATCAAACTACGCAACTCAGATCTTCACCTTCAGTTACGTAGCCGACTGAGCTATCGCGACCCCGTGGATGGAAATCAGATGGATGCACTAAGGGTATAAGAAATACTTTATAGTGGGGCATTACTAAAATGTAGCATAACTGTGGTGAACATAGGCAGTTTTACACCAAACACGGTCCATACAAGTTTTGAGTCATTAAATTCCCAGATTTTCCAGAACTTTCTGTCATTAACTTCGAGGACTTTTCCAGGACTTTCTATCATTAACTTTCGAGACCTTTCCATGATTTTCTGTCCTTAACTTTCAAGACTTTTCCAGGATTTTCTGTCATTAACTTCCAAGACTTTTCCAGGACATTCTGTCATTAACTTCCAAGACTTTTCTAGGACTTTCTATCAATAACTTCCAAGACTTTTCTAGGACATTCTGTCATTAACTTCCAAGACTTTTCTAGGACATTCTGTCATTAACTTCCAAGACTTTTCCAGGACTTTCTGTCATTAACTTCCAAGACTTTTCCAGGACTTTCTATCAATAACTTCCAAGACTTTTCTAGGACATTCTGTCAGTAACTTCCAAGTCTTTTTCAAGGACTTTCTATCATTAACTTCCAAAACTTTTCTAGGACATTCTGTCATTAACTTCCAAGACTTTTCCAGGACTTTCTGTCATTAACTTCCAAGACTTTTCCAGGACTTTCTGTCATTAACTTCCAAGACTTTTCCAGGATTTTCTGTCATTAACTTCCAAGACTTTTCCAGGACTTTCTGTCATTAACTTCCAAGACTTTTCCAGGACTTTCTGTCATTAACTTCCAAGACTTTTCCAGGACTTTCTATCAATAACTTCCAAGACTTTTCTAGGACATTCTGTCATTAACTTCCAAGACTTTTCCAGGACTTTCTGTCATTAACTTCCAAGACTTTTCCAGGACTTTCTGTCATTAACTTCCAAGACTTTTCTAGGACTTTCTGTCAATAACTTTCAAGACTTTTCTAGGACTTTCTGTCAATAACTTCCAAGACTTTTTCAAGGACTTTCTGTTATTAACTTCCAAGATTTTTTCAGTCTAGGATTGAAATTCAAGAACTAATCAAGGGCCTATCAGTTTGAGCCATTGCATGCTTTAGTTGTACAACTAAACATAGATTATAACATTTAAATATACATGTTTCCCTAAACACCCATCAAGCAACCATACATGTTTTCACTGAAATCTTTGAATGATTATGTTGACAGAACTACTAACAGCTCTTAACTGGTTTATAGGAGTCTTATGGAATATTTCTTTCAGCTAGATTACAACCAAACTATTCAACCCAAGTTAAATGAAACATTTCAATGGTGATTTTCTCTGCAATTTTCTAAGCAATCATCAATATCAACCATTACATTAGTCTAAGGCAAAACTACAAGAAACAGATTTAACGCAACCCATTCACCGAGTAATTTGATCATAAATAACACACCCAAACATATCATTTCTGCTCAGTTATATATGTGAATCTCAACACAAGATTAAATGTTGAAAACGAACCTGAAAATTAACAAAAAGACGATGTTTAATGAAATTATTCCTTTCTCTTTTAAAATTCAATACCGAGTCTTTAAGCATTAAAGAAAATTAAAACACAAACCATGACGTACTATTAAACTACCACCCTTTTGTCTGATTAATTTTCGATTCCATTTCATTCCTATTCTTCCTGAATTTCAATCTTGTTTTATTTGTGGGTTACAATTAGTAGTTCTATTTCATTTTCAATCCAAGACCTAGCTTCCATTCATAATGCTCAAGAGCATCCCGACACCTTTCCTAAAAGCTCCTGCAGTCATTTACGATTGTTTTCAAAAGCCCCGCCAGCCGTTAACGATTTTGTTTATAATCCAACGTTACAGAAGAAACCTTTATGTCTTCTCCTGCGATATAATTACACAACAAAACATGATTCAGTATATCATTTGCTTGTACTACTGCAACGATAGGGCCATTTTGAGATGTAAAAAGAAAAGTTGTTGGAAGATAACGTGCTGCACTTCCGTGGCCATTAACATCGAGAAACTCCCCATAACCTCATCACAGGCCGCATTTGTCTTCAAAACTGACCCAAGATATTTCGTGGAACAAAAAAAAAGATTGGTGAAAATCAATGAAAATAAATTGCTTACAAGCTAAAGGGCAAATCAATTGTTTCAAAAACAATGAATTTTCTATTCTTGCTAAAAGCATGCATGCAGAATTGCAACTATTCACATTCACCAACTTGAACTAATGTAAAGTTTCTTTTTAAAGCCAATATTCAACATCTATTGTAAAAATTCATGTTAAAGTCAATATTTCAGCCAATATTCAACATCTATTTTAAAAATTTGTTTTAAAGTCAATATTTCAAAGTCAATTAAACAAACATCTGTAAAAAATGTTCCTATCAAAGCCGTTTATGAAATAATTCTAAGTGACAATCAAATTCAACTCTATTCTTCTTTAAATAACTTTGACATTTAAGCATTGGTAGAGTTCGTAGGTAGATGTAATGATTAAATATAAAGTCATAGATTCTGTAGTATAAGGCTTGTTTACATCGATATATACCGGAGAAGTCAGCCCCAGGGGCCAGCCCTACACATCTGGCCAGTCGAGAAACACGTACATATCTCACCAATTATAGTTATGACTGCCAATAAGAACTTTTAACGTATGAATATAGAAAATGACGGACACAATGATGTATCTCCGAGGTGAGATCAAATTGGGATCTAATTGTACTTTTGTAGACAACTATACGGTATACACAGGAGGCCTTAAATAGACATTCAATGAAACACACGGCAACCATTTATGTCACATGTGCATTGTAGGGTATATGACAGAAAGTGCTGGTGATCTGGCATCGAAAAGTAGGTTGGTTCTTCCCCATATAACTTGTTTCATTATCACTTTCTCCCTCCATCATCTCTAAATCATTAGTAGTGGTCCAGTGGTATAAGCTGCAGGTATTTCTGGCTAGGTGAATATCTATTTTTTTTTTTTTTTTTTTGCATTTGTTTTATTTTCCGAAATTGACATACCGTGTAAACTACATAGTATAACGATTGTATTCAGAAGTAATAATCAATAAATATGTTAAAGGTGCCGTAGATTGTGAGGTCGAGGTGAGGTCGAGGTTCGGTCAGTGCACGACTCATTAATTGTCTTCCTTCGTCATTTGTGTTAAGTGTTATATATGTGTACCATTAATATCGTTATAACTTTATTGATACATTACAATAACAACTGATATCAGCATGTTTATAGTACATATATACTTCCAGGATTTTATGGGGAACTTTTTGGCAGCCGATAACCTGGTGCCCCTGAATTTCAAATTCATATAACAGCAAAATATTTATGCATAATTTTAAACATTTGTGGTATATTAATATATTTCATATGTTCAAACTGGTCAACGTTCTTTTCAAAATAATGAAAAAGACAATAATTCAATTAAACTGACCACGTTAATTACAATACATTGTCATATCTCCGAATCGATCAGGGTCGTACACATATTATTGGAGAGCGGGAGGCAAAATATTGGCAGGAAATTGTGCTGAAGTATGGATACTGTGAAAATAATATATTTTTGTGGGGCTCACATTTTGTGGTGTCGAAAAAATGACAATTTGAAGAAAATTTGCTTTTGTGGATTAATACCTTCAGTACCTTCAAGCCACAGGAAACTCATAAATCAAAATTTATTGTAGAAAAGTTCAGAAAAGTGAAAACAGATCTCTGAAAATGTTCATATAGGTTCATGTATATAATATAACTGCAGTAGTATTTCAAACAGCAAATCCTTCAGTTGGGTTAGTCTTTCAGTGACTGTCCTTAAACGTTAACATAAATGACCGTTCATCATGCTGTTGATAATTTTGTGGCAATTAATAGTAATTTGGGGACGCATAATTTTGTGAATTAATAGTAATTTGGGGACGCATAATTTTGTGAATTAAGATTTCACAGTACGTGCAAGTAATCCAATGTTATTCTGTTTTCAGAGTAATGATAAAATCAATCCTGCTCCCCCTCCATGTTGAGTTATTCTTTAGAGTACTATCCTGCCTCCCCTCCCGTAATAAAGTGGAATGATCTTTTAGTCTTGTAACTTTTCCTTTGAATATAATGCTCAATGTATCAGAAAGGCTTGCATTAATGGCAGTGTCCTGAGTCCTTGTCACAATCATGATAAATTCAACGATAAATTCAACAATGTGGATCACAATAGCTATAATAACTTAATGGACAGCCCTACAAACACCTAACCTAAAAATAAATGCGAAGAAAATTATGTTTCCACCAAACTGTTCAAGCCGAGATATCTAATTGTTCATGTTGCTTAGAACGAGTCATTTCGGAAATGAAGGTTGATGATAGTATCGACATCTGGCGTGAAAGAGTACTAGCGTACTACCAGGAGAGACGTAGAGTGATTATCCAACTCGTCAAGCTAGATTTCTCCCGAGAATCATTTAACGCTTATTAAACACATACCAAGTGATTTAATAAAGAACTGTGCTGCCGTGCTCCACACAATATTAACACATCAATACAGCTGAATATGCAACAACTGTTTACAATGATTAAAACAAAACCAACTCCCAATATGAGCCACCCCAGAGATACAATAAGCAGTTTTTAACATGATCTGTTAAATGAGTATCCAATCAGAAGACAGGATTATCATTTCATCTCCATAAATTTTTACTGGCTATAAAAGAAGAGCTCTGTGCACAGAGGTATACCCTTGGATATGATTATTTTTCATAAAATTTTGATCATGTATTTTTTACGAGGTCTCTAGTCTTTACTGGAGTTTGTTATCCTGAATTTAATGACTACGTGTGAGGACAGACAAAGTAAAACTTCAAAGGTGTCTTTTAACTCTTTCAGTACCGTTGTCGACTATAGTCGACATAAAAATGTGCTCCGTCTTCCCCGTTGTCGACTATAGTCGACAGAATAAGTTGACGTTTTTAAAGTGTTGATTTGTTGACAGCATCAATCGATAAATACAATTACCAAATGGAATGATTTATAAAATGTGTTCAAAGCTTTTGAAACAAACACATTGGTTGTTAAATAATTTGTATTTCGTTTGTTTTACGTGTTTTTTTCGGTAGAGTAATAGTTGATATTTTCTCAATATGTTCTTAATGTAAACAATATGGCGGCTTGCTACATTTGCAGTTTAGATATCAGAGTCTAGGACGTTTCAGAGTGATAAATCTGAACTAGATCTTATTTTGTTAAATATTTCTTAAGCATGTACAAAGATAACACTAACTTTTCTGTTTCTATATGAAAATAACAACACACCAAAAATGCACATGTAGTCTGCCATTTTGTTTAACTTCCGGGGGCGAGCCTAATAACTACTTCCGGTACGGAATCCGGAAAGAACACAAAGTACGGAAAGAGTTAAAAGCAGACGCTACGAAAAGTGATGGAAATGTACTTGAAGAATGACATTTTTCTGTGATAAATTTTCAATTTTCTACCTTCTGGTTTGTTCTGCATCAACACTATTAATGAAGCAGTAAGCAGTGTTGATATTCCGTGAAACATTTGAAAATATATGAAATCTAGATCATTCTATGACAAACATTTCTGTCTATAAAATAATAACAAAAAAATTGTTTTGTGAATTATGAATAACTTGCATATATGTATTTCATGATACTTTTCATTAAAAGTGGAAGGCCATTGAAATATCATATGAGTACATTCAAGCACTATTAAACAATGAAACAATAACTTTTCCATTATTCTTTGAAGATGAAAGTGAAAACTAGTGATCTGTGCATACAACTTTTAAATAACAAGTTTATTGGAGCTGGACAGATTATTTTTGAAGTTGATACAAATGCATTGCTGACGTTGCATTTATTAGTACATGTATTTGTTTGTACAATTATTGTTTCTTAATTGTGCTCTAAAGCTTTAATCATATCAACTGGAAACCTTCAATTACCGTTCCTGTTCTCAGAAAAAAACACGGTACAGCTCTAGGATCAGTTAGCACACACAATATCGCATTACGATAATATGTCAACTCTTTGCGAATTGGATACAGGCACATGATTAGTCTGTCCAGAACTGGCAGGCTGACGGATTGTCGTGAGAGACTATAAGGTATCAGCTTAAACCCAGTTACAGCCCGGAGAAAGACCCTCATCAATCACAAGACCAACGTCCGGCTAGGTCAGTGTGTCCAGTCTTAGACCAATCTCCTTTCATTTCTATTTAGTGGTCAGAATTCATTCTCAGGACAATGTCTCTAGTTCAGTTCACATTGGTCAGACACTAGTGAGAGATAAACCGGTCATACTCATTCTTTGGTCATGTAATCTTATTTCATACTATATATGGCTAGGACCACAGAGAAAATCTCCTGAGACCCACACATTGGTCAGAACATCCGAGGAAAATCTCCAGAGAGCCATACAATGGTGAGGACCTCAGAGGACAATCTCCTCAGATTCGTACAATGGTGAGGACCTCAGAGGACAATCTCCTCAGATTCGTACAATGGTGAGGACCTCAGAGGACAATCTCCTCAGATTCGTACAATGGTGAGGACCTCGGAGGACAATCTCCTCAGATTCATACAATGGTGAGGACCTCAAAGACAATCTTCTCAGATTCGTACAATGGTGAGGACCTCAGAGGACAATCTCCTCAGATTCATACAATGGTGAGGACCTCAGAGGACAATCTCCTCAGATTTGTACAATGGTGAGGACCTCAGAGGACAATCTCCTCAGATTCATACAATGGTGAAGACCTCAGAGGACAATCTTCTCAGATTTGTACAATGGTGAAGACCTCAGAGGACAATCTCCTCAGATTCATACAATGGTGAAGACCTCAGAGGACAATCTCCTCAGATTCATACAATGGTGAAGACCTCAGAGGAAAATCTCCTCAGATTCACACAATGGTGAGGACCTCAGAGGACAATCTTCTCAGATTTGTACAATGGTGAGGACCTCAGAGGAAAATCTCCTCAGATTTGTACAATGGTGAGGACCTCAGAGGACAATCTCCTCAGATTTGTACAATGGTGAGGACCTCAGAGGAAAATCTTCTCAGATTTGTACAATGGTGAGGACCTCAGAGGACAATCTTCTCAGATTTGTACAATGGTGAGGACCTCAGAGGACAATCTTCTCAGATTTGTACAATGGTGAGGACCTCAGAGGACAATCTTCTCAGATTCGTACAATGGTGAGGACCTCAGAGGACAATCTCCTCAGATTCATACAATGGTGAGGACCTCAGAGGACAATCTCCTCAGATTCATACAATGGTGAGGACCTCAGAGGACAATCTCCTCAGATTCCTTCAATGGTGAGGACCTCAGAGGACAATCTTCTCAGATTTGTACAATGGTGAGGACCTCAGAGGACAATCTCCTCAGATTCATACAATGGTGAGGACCTCAGAGGACAATCTCCTCAGATTCATACAATGGTGAGGACCTCAGAGGACAATCTCCTCAGATTCATACAATGGTGAAGACCTCAGAGGAAAATCTCCTCAGATTCACACAATGGTGAGGACCTCAGAGGACAATCTCCTCAGATTCATACAATGGTGAAGACCTCAGAGGAAAATCTCCTCAGATTCATACAATGGTGAGGACCTCAGAGGACAATCTCCTCAGATTCGTACAATGGTGAGGACCTCAGTGGACAATCTCCTCAGATTCGTACAATGGTGAGGACCTCAGAGGACAATCTCCTCAGATTCGTACAATGGTGAGGACCTCAGGGGACAATCTCCTCAGATTCGTACAATGGTGAGGACCTCAGAGGACAATCTCCTCAGATTCATACAATGGTCAGAACCTCAGAGGAAAATCTCCTCAGATTCACACAATGGTGAGGACCTCAGAGGACAATCTCCTCAGACTCGTACAATGGTGAGGACCTCAGAGGAAAATCTCCTCAGATTTGTGCAATGGTGAGGACCTCAGAGGACAATCTCCTCAGATTCGTACAATGGTGAGGACCTCAGAGGACAATCTCCTCAGATTCACACAACGGTCAGAACCTCAAAATCAATCGTTTTTTATATTAAATATACATCAGTTCTCATTTCTGAACTTGATCACTGATAATTCAACCATGACCTGACTTAAATGCTGACAAGCATGAGTATGGTAGATTAAAAGTAGCTGTCATGAAGATTTCAGGATGGATGGAAGGATTAAAGGACATATAAAAGTGAAGACAGCTTTACCCAATGTGAGAAACTTATCTGAATTAAAAAAAATCTGTTGATGGTTTTTCTGTGTTTAAATGTTTATATAAATGTTGATTTCATTGTTTACCTCCATTTGAGTACAGAATATTCACTTTCTTTGTTTTCTATTTTACTATTATTATCTTTGTATAGATAGTGTCTGTAGTTTAAAGGTATTTAAAAAATTTCCATATCAACTCATCACAAAAATGAAATGTAAAGCATCTACTGTGACGGCCTTTAGCTGATTGCTTTGCAGTGTTACAACACAATGTCAGGGCTGACCTTGAAAGTATACAAAGGCCAACGATGGGATCCCTGTAACCTTGGAACTGCTGTATATGTATAATGATAGAAAATACACCATTATACTTGTGTTAGGGCCGTTTTAGATCTATGGTGAGAGCCTTACAGACATACATGTACAAGGCCAACATAACCAAAATCATTCAAGTTAGTGCTTAAAACATACAATGCTTCGAAAACAGCATAAAATCATTCCATAGCACTGGGAATATTCAACACCGACAAAAAAGGCATAAAATCATTCCAAAGCGCTCGAAACAAATACCACCAAATAAAAACCTCAACGAAACCTGCAACACAATTTGGAGCTACAGCCCAAGTGGAGCATCGTTACCAGCCTTATGGGTTTACAGTAGCCAATCAAATTGGACACCATCTGCAGATCACATCCAATATTTATACCAAATCAGGGTTTAGTTGTTGTGTATGCATTATACACTTTCATTACAGTACCCAGTTATTGCTTTCCATTATAACAGATTTGTTGTCGACAATATACATGTCCTCTCCAATAGCCAGCATAGCCCACCACAGCTACAGATCAAATGTGGAGATTGTTGATCAAGACAGACAGTGTTCTTGTTGTTGTGATGATTTGTGAAGTTAAATATTCTCAGTAGTGATCATCACCCAGAGGATAGGCTCCCCAGGTGTCTCCTGATGATAATTAGTGAGAGGATAGGCTCTCCAGGTGTCTCTGATGATCATTGGTGAGAGGATAGGCTCCCCAGGTGTCTCCTGATGATTATTGGTGTCTCCTGATGATCATAAGTGTCTCCTGATGATCATTGGTGTCTCCTGATGATCATTGGTGAGGGGATACGCTCCCCAGGTGTCTCCTGATGATCATTGGTGTCTCCTGATGATTATTGGTGTCTCCTGATGATCATAAGTGTCTCCTGATGATCATTGGTGAGGGGATACGCTCCCCAGGTGTCTCCTGATGATTATTGGTGTCTCCTGATGATCATTGGTGAGAGGATAGGCTCCCCAGGTGTCTCCTGATGATTATTGGTGTCTCCTGATGATTATTAGTGTCTCCTGATGATCATAAGTGTCTCCTGATGATCATTGGTGTCTCTGATGATCATTGGTGAGGGGATACGCTCCCCAGGTGTCTCCTGATGATCATTGGTGTCTCCTGATGATTATTGGTGTCTCCTGATGATCATTGGTGAGGGGATACGCTCCCCAGGTGTCTCCTGATGATTATTGGTGTCTCCTGATGATTATTGGTGTCTCCTGATGATCATAAGTGTCTCCTGATGATCATAAGTGTCTCCTGATGATCATTGGTGTCTCCTGATGATTATTGGTGTCTCCTGATGATCATAAGTGTCTCCTGATGATCATTGGTGAGGGGATACGCTCCCCAGGTGTCTCCTGATGATCATTGGTGTCTCCTGATGATTATTGGTGTCTCCTGATGATCATAAGTGTCTCCTGATGATCATTGGTGAGGGGATACGCTCCCCAGGTGTCTCCTGATGATTATTGGTGTCTCCTGATGATCATTGGTGTCTCTGATGATCATTGGTGAGGGGATACGCTCCCCAGGTGTCTCCTGATGATCATTGGTGTCTCCTGATGATCATAAGTGTCTCCTGATGATCATTGGTGTCTCCTGATGATCATTGGTGAGGGGATACGCTCCCCAGGTGTCTCCTGATGATTATTGGTGTCTCCTGATGATCATAAGTGTCTCCTGATGATTATTGGTGTCTCCTGATGACCATTGGTGAGGGGATAGGCTCCCCAGGTATCTCCTGATGACCATTGGTGAGGGGATATGCTCCCCAGGTGTCTCAGGAATGATCATGATGTCTGGATGAATGATCATTGGTGAGAGAATTAACTCCCAATGTGTCTCAGAATTGGCAATAGGATAGGTTACCATGGTTACTGAGTTTCAGTGGCATTGCCACTACATACTCTAAGTGATTAAACTAATTTTTAGCAATATGCTCAGATCTTGTGCTCTCCCCATTATTCGTGTGAACCTTTTGGGTATTTCATTAATACGAGTTCTTCTATAGGAAACAGATTAATATTTTTATAATCTTCTATAAAATCATTCTTTTCCCTGCATTGATTAAGTGTTGTCACAGTTTTGAGAAAATGGCTCAGATATTCTGGGCCATAACATCATCGATCTATTCCACTTTTAATTACTAACAGACAAGCATTTCCTGGAAGCCATTTCTTTTATAATGCAGCTCTTCAAGGTCTTCTCCATCATTATCAGATAGTCAAGCCAGATCATATATAAATAAAACTTCTCTATTTAAAAAAAAAAAAAAAAAAATCCAAAAAAAAAAAAAAATATGATGTGAGGTGAATTGATTTTCCTGCAAGTTGGAACTACAAAACTATTTAACTGGTAATTTAGCACTGAATCATATTATAATGTATACGGCTTCACGACACCATATGAAGCCAGAGGATAAATCATCCAGATCAGACAATAATTAGATTGACATTATCTTTTTCTTCCAACCAAGCATTTCTAATGTGAAACAAAAATATCAATTTGACATCAGTGAAGATTTGTCAAATAATACTACTGAATCAATCAGTAACTTAATTTCATGTACAGTTGATGTAGTCTCTGTCCACCAATAAACCCTCTTTTAAATACAGAATCTTCAATTTAATACTTAACCATTGAAAATGTGGATCACAAATAAGCCCTCCACTAAACTTCAGAACTAAATTCTGCACCAGGGAAGGGAGCTTCTTTGAGAATAAATAGTGTACTTTTCTTTAGAAAGAAATAGGAACATTTACATAACACCATGCATACATTTTTACTTTTATACATGTTGTAGTAAACAACAGAATTAGTCATAAAGAACAAAACAATAACAGTCTTTGTCTTACATATTCTGACAGGCAGTGATTTATCTTATTCTTAATTCAAGCTTGTTTAGAACCCTGATCAGAGTTGATAACAATGCAAGCTTGTCTAAAACCAAGATCACAGTTTAACAAAACAAGCTTGTCTAGAACCCTGATCAGAGTTGATAACAATACAAACTTGTCTAGAACCAAGATCACAGTTTAACAATACAAGCTTGTCTAGAACCCAGATCATAGTTGCTGTTCATAACAATGCAAACTTGTCTTGAACCAAGATCACAGTTTAACAATACAAGCTTGTCTAGAACCCTGATCACAGTTTATAACAATGCAAACTTGTCTAGAACCAAGATCACAGTTTAACAATACAAGCTTGTTTAGAGCCCAGATCACAGTTTAACAATACAAGCTTGTCTAGGACCCAGATCACAGTTTAAAACAAAAAAAGCTTGTCTAGAACCCTGATCAGATTTGATAAGAATACAAGCTTGTCCTGTTCTTAATCATATATTCATTACTATTTTGGACAGGCATCAAACGTACATGATCTGTTCCCAATCAATCTTTCCTCGTCACATCACCCATACTTCTGAACCCCCTAACTGCACATAAACTTATTGGAGCAGACGGCTGCACTTGTCTGCTCTCACCAATTTTCCTGATGGAACTGCGACATGCTCATGGCAAAATGGATGCTGGTGAAATGGATGTTGTTTTCCGAGTCCTATTTGAGAAGGCAGGTGCAGCCACATTCTACTGCAGCAAGTTATTGTTTTAAGGCTATGACAAACACCCCCTTAGGTGTTCTTTCATAGATCTTGTCTGTCTGATTGTATTTCCCATGTTATTAATGATTCACTATGGAATTTAAGAAATCAATTTGTCAAATATATTTCAATGCATTTGAACTGTGACCTAAAAAATATGACAAGGTTATTTTTTCAATAAATTTGATAGCTTATCAACCTCAGCGAACCATTAAACAAAAATATGACTTCAAGCCTTACAGTTCTAGAGAACAAGTAATTTTCTCCAAACTGCTAAATATAATTATGTAAATAAACAATTGTTAATAATATTGATTATGGTAAACAATTTTTTATTTTTTATCTTTTTTTTTCATCCTTCATTTGTACTCTTTTATTTAAAAAGTATCACGTTCTGTAACTTTGATGTTAGTGGTCAACTAGACAGAATTAAAGCAACATCAGTTTTGGCATCAATTCAAGGTGACTTAAGGCACTATTTAAGATCAGTGAATTAGGTCCACATTCAAATAACCCATTACACCTGGACGCAATGTCGTACTCCTACATTAGCGACAAACATACAATACTTTATTGATTTGCACCTTGAATACTTCCTGTTATTTCAAATGTACTGCATGGTCCGATTTTACTAAACTAAAGAAACCAATTTAACATCATTATTTGCAACACGATGGATATTGAAATAAATCAATCTACTATAAAAGAAACAAGAGATTGTGCCCTGTTCCGACAAGTTTAGCAGCGATCATCTCTGTATTTAATTACATTATACTCTACATATATATTCATCGACTTTCAGCATGAGCAGAGGGAAATGTTAATAAACTTGGTATCAATTCACAGATCAATATGTACACAGGAAACGGCGTTGTTAATGAAAGCTCCTAAAAATACCAGAGAGACTAATCAGTTTTGAAACAAATATTTTTCAATGAAGTGTTTTTGAAATTTACCAGCACCTTACTTGTTTCTTGAGTAGTTTCCATTCAAAGAAAATTGAAAAAAATGGAGTAATTTCCATTCAAAGAAAATTGAAAAATTTTTTATCGTTTTATCAAATTTTATTTCCATTTGCTCTGCATTGTTACTATTTAACTTTATAAAACAAAAAAGAAAGTTATCCAATCCTAATTTTCACATAATTTCCCATTGGTGTATTGATATGAAGAACTATGTTGGTGTGTTACTAAATGACGTCGTTTTGTCTGACGTCACTGTATTAGGTTTATTTCCGACGTTACAATTTTCCTGATACAAGATTAAAAAACTCGACTGATCAATGTAACACGCAATACTTTATAAAGATGTGTTGTATGAAATGTAAATGTCCTCACAGTGGAATACCGAAATGTTGAAATTAAATTTTCACTAACTACATTTTTTTGCTAGGAACGGTCGCTTGACTTTGACTTTGGAATGTGACAACACTATTTCATTTTGAATATCAGAAACAAATTTTTTTTAAATGAAAATATATAAGTAATATTAAACTGGCTTCTTAATTTGGAAAGTTATTGTGTTATATTAATCCTCACAGGATTGCAGACAAATTAATCATAACATGAATTAGCACTTTATTCAATTTGTCTACTATTCTGTATGTATATTTTCAAAAGTCTGCGATTAATTTTATCATCTATGCATTGTCATTTATTTCAAAAAAATTCTTTTAGAGTTTCTAAATTTGAAATTAAATTAACTTAAATTTTTTTTTTGGTCAATGTTTCTTAAATCAGTATGATAACTACCATAGGGGCTACAATATGAAAGTCTACCCCCTAAAAGCATTTCAAAGAATTGATTAACTTAAAATCCAGAGACTTCAAATACAATGTTTCAAGGTCACGACAAAGGCTACAGAGCTGTTTAAATATTGACATTTAGCCACATATAAAAAGATATTTGATAAGTTTCAGATTCATTATATGACTATGAAAATACCTACATTGGGAGGGTGCTTCAACTCCTACTAAATACCTACATTGGGAGGGTGCTTCAACTCCTACTAAATACCTACATTGGGAGGGTGCTTCAACTCCTACTAAACACTTAAAATCATTGACCAAATCTTTTGTCGTTAAATCAAAATCAATTTTGTTTTGTCGAGAAATAAATGTGCGACACAAAGTCTCCTTAAATGTTTCTTTAAGCTGCAAATGTGTTAATACACACAAGAATGACAAGTGGTAACATCTGAGGACCATTACCAGGCATTCCATCTTAATCTGTTAAACATCAGCGGTGAGGATAGGATGTGTGCTGTACAGCTTTGTTTATGTAAGCATTATGTAAATACTGAATGTCTTCTGGGAAATAGATAATAAAAAAAAACTGATGTATATAAACACAATTATATGTACTGGTACTTCTGACTAAGGAATGATAAATCAAAGGCCAGATGTGAATAAAAGATCGTTTTACACAAGTACCCATGAAAACCTACAAGAAGGATAGGACCAGGTGCTCCCCAATGATAAGCATCTTCAGCTTCATCCATGACACATGTCATGTCTTTAATAAGTAAGACTTGCTGTTTTGGAATGGTAGACACCTTCAGCTTCATCAATAAAGCTGTCATGTGTTTTTATAGTAAGACCTGCTGTTTTGGAAGGGTAGACACCTTCAGCTTCATCAATAAAGCTGTCATGTGTTTTTATAGTAAGACATGCTGTTTTGGAAGGGTAGAAGCCTCAGCTTCATCAATAAAGCTGTCATGTGTTTTTATAGTAAGACATGCTGTTTTGGAACGGTAGACACCCTCAGCTTCATCAATGACACCTGTAATATGACCAGCTGTTCTAGAAGGATAGGTTTCTTTGGCGTCATCGAAGACGCTTGTCACAAATATTTCTATCAAATTTAAGTAGAAAATATATCGGTGTATCAAAGTATAGATCAAAATCTTTGGTTTCACCAGACTGATTAATATATATGAATATGTACAAGAGATCCCAGAGGGATCTTGGCGCCCACCATTGAATGATCTTTATAGGTTCCATGTTAGATTGATCTTTTCTCTACTTTTCCCTTCCTCTAAGTCTTACTAATCTGTGTAAATTCAGAAACAGCCCTCTAGTACTTTTCAAACAAGGGGAACCTATATATAAAATTTAAGATTTAGCGATAATGGCTGTCTGTTGTTTTCGGATTGGTCCCAAAATGCAACACCAGGGACCAAGGGGAAGATCCCTTCAGTTTGTTATCGCTATTTTACAGAAGGTAAAATAGCGATAACAAACTTCAATTGTCAAAATACAAGATGGCTGCCTGTTGGGCAGGTTGTTTTCTGACTGGTCTCAAAATCCAATATGCATAACTAGGCACAGAGGGCAACCTACAAATGAAATTTCAGAAAGATCCCTTTAGCAATTTCTGATAAATAGTGATACCAAACTTCAATTGTCAAAATCCAAGATGGCTGCCTGTCGGCCATGTTGTTTTCCGATTGGTCTCAAAATGCAATATGCATAACTAGGCACCGAGGGGAACCTACAAATGAAATTTGAGAAAGATCCCTTCAGCACTTTCTTAGAAATAGCGATAATAAGTTTCAATTGTCAAAATCTAAGATGGCTGCCTGTCGGCCATGTTGTTTTACGATTAGTCTCAAAATGCAATATGCATAACTAGGCACCGAGGGGAACCTAAATATGAAAATTTGAGAAAGATCCCTTCATCACTTTCTGAGAAATAGCATTAACCAACTTCAATTGTCAAAATCTAAGATGGCTGCCTGTCGGCCATGTTGTTTTCTGATAGGTCTCAAAATGTAATATGCATAACTAGGCACCAAGGGGAACCTACATATGAAATTTGAGAAAGATTCCTTCAGTACTTTCTCAGAAATAGCGATAACAAACTTCAATTGTCAAAATCCAAGATGGCTGCCTGTCGGCCATGTTGTTTTCCGATTGGTCTCAAAATGCAATATGCATAACTAGGCACCAAGGGAAACATACATATGAAATTTGAGAAAGATCCCTTCAGTACTTTCTCAGAAATAGCGATAACAAACTTCAATTGTCAAAATCCAAGATGGCTGCCTGTCGGCCATGTTGTTTTCCGATTGGTCTCAAAATGCAATATGCATAACTAGGCACCAAGGGGAGCCTACATATGAAATTTGAGAAAGATCCCTTCAGCACTTTCTCAGAAATAGCGATAACAAACTTCAATTATCAAAATCCAAGATGGCTGCCTGTCGGCCATGTTGTTTTCTGATTGGTCTCAAAATGCAATATGCATAACTAGGCACCAAGGGGAGCCTACATATGAAATTTGAGAAAGATCCCTTCAGTACTTTCTCAGAAATAGCGATAACAAACTTCAATTGTCAAAATCCAAGATGGCTGCCTGTCGGCCATGTTGTTTTCCGATTGGTCTCAAAATGCAATATGCATAACTAGGCACCAAGGGGAACCCACATATGAAATTTGAGAAAGATCCCTTCAGTACTTTCTGAGGATTAGCGATAACAAGAATTGTTTACGGACGGACGGAGGGACGGACGGACGGACGGAGGGACGGACGGACCACGGACCACGGACGCAGGGCGATTTGAATAGCCCACCATCTGATGATGGTGGGCTAAAAATATCCACGGGTAGAATATCCCTTATTTCTACAGAACAATAGCTATAGGATCTTCCTCTTAATGCTGACCCTACATTTTGGTAATATTAAAAACTGATATTGAGTTCACGCATAAATAAATGCAGAGCCTTGTGCAAAATTACTTTAACTTCTAATAACATTTCCCATAATTTTCCATTAAGTTGTGCAACAAAATTGATTTTTTTTTTGTTATTAACTCATATCTTGAAAATTGCACAGCTGGGATTTATTAAAATATTATCAGAGAGAAATTTAGACAAAAATCCCTTCATCATGCAATTTATTGTCTTCCATCATGCAAATTTTCATTTTAAAAACACATTTACAACTCCACTGTAAAATACATGAGATACCGAGCAAAAATGGGTATGACTTTTAATTTGTAGTCAACTAGGTTGTGTTTTTTTTAGTCAATTTTATTTCAGCAGCAGTTATCCCTATTCTTTTGATCAAAACAAGCATGTTGGGTATTACTAAAGCAATACATGTCCCCTCCCTGCCCCTGCTAAAAATAGTTACAGTGACCTTGACCCTGAAACTCGTACTTGATTTGCAGCAACTCAACTGAAGTTAACATACCAACTTTCACCAGCATACCTTGAACCATGGGTGAGAAAAGTGCCGAAAACGGAGTGGACAGACTGGCAGACGGACGGTCTGGCGTATAGACAGACGAGGAGGAAGAAACCAATAGGGGACTGATAATGTCACAATGACATGGATACGACAATGAGATAACATCAGCTAAGCTACATACTGATTCTTTTGAACAATTCTTTGCTTTTATGCCTCGTTTTATTAGGATTTAGAAAAAATTAATCACAAACAAGTGAAATATTTTACCGAAGAGTTATACAGGAAAAACCAAGTTTCTTGCAAACACCTTATATAGTAGCTGTAGTTAAAACACAAAATATATATAAAAAATTTTTTTACAGAACTCTCACAAATAAACTACAATGGCTGAGAATAGCAATTGAACAATCGGTCTTCGGAAATGTAATGTGACAATCGGGGGCTATGATGGAGAAACGAATTACCAGCGCTGACCTTTCGAAACACCAACCGAATCCTTTCAACTGGATGAGGAATAGAGAAGTTAATCACATCAGTTACCGAGCCATTCTATCCTTGGCTAGCCTCTGAATCAGAGTTAAGCTCCGGTGATAATGTACAAGCAGTGTTTAATTTCACATCATTACCCCCTGCCATGTAATCTAATTTCATAAGAAATCCCCACAATCACGGACAGGCGACGAATTTTCTGACCCTTTCCAATGAATATTCATCAATAAAGCCCATTTCACTATGAATATTCATTGACATAAATCTATATCTAAACTAATTTTTAGGATTTTTTTCAACGGCCGTGACGATAAGAAGAAAAGGACCTCACTGGGGAAGTTTAAAATCTGTCGCTAACTTAATTGTTGTCAGACTATATGACAAATGGTAGTATAATTTACATTATGTGGAACTACGAATTCCAAAAGTCTGCAACCAGATGTTGATAATTATATAAGAGTGAAAATGTTTAAAGTTCAAAATGTTTAAGTGGTCACATGATCAGCCAATCTCATGACATTTTTATCTACACATTTCCTCATAAAATGACATCAAAATTGTTCACCAGACAAAAGCTTCCTCAATAAATATTAGCTTCCCTGCTAGACAAGAGCTTCCTTGCTAGACAAGAGCTTCTCCCCTAGATAAGAGCTTTCTCACTAGACTTATAAGCTTCCCCCTAGACATGAGCTTTTTCACTGGACAAGAGCTTTCTCACTCGACGAGAGCTTCCCATCTAGACAAGAGCTTCCCATCTAGACAAGAGCTTTCTCACAAGACATCAGCTTTCTCACTAGACAAGAGATCTCTCACTGGACAAGATCTTTCTTACTGGAGAAGAGCTTTCTCACCGGAGAAAAGTTTTCTCACTGGATAAGAGCTTTCTCACTAGACAAGAGATCTCTCACTGGACAAAAGCTTTCTCACAAGACAAGTACTTCCCTGCTAGACAAGAGCTTCCGTGCACGTGATAGACAATAGCTTCGATTCTCTGCTATACAAGAGCTTATCCACAAGACAAGAGCTTCCCCACAAGACAAGAGCTTCCTTAAGCTTGCTATAGGCAAGAGTTTCCCTCAATATACATATTGACAAGAGCTTTCTCCCTAGATAAGAGCTTTCTAAACAATATACAAGCTTTCCTGTTACAGGCAATAGCTTACCAGCTTGACGAGAGTTGGGCGGCTAGATTAGAACTTTTCAGCTAAACAAGAGAATTTCTGCTGGAATAAAATATTACCAGGCATGTGATACATTGTATATATATAGGGTCGACACCAGCCAGTTAGGAGCTTCCTTGCTATAGATACGAACATCCCTGCTAGACAAAATAGGCGATAACAAAACTATTTAAGGTGATTATATATTTTTTTGTAAACCCCTGAGGCATTTCAGGAGAGACACAGCATGCTTATGCTTAAAAATACAATTTTGATTTGTTACCAAAGGAATGTGCCACAAAATGATTGAGACCGGTGCCGACGTAAAGAACAATGCATTGTATATAATATGAAATCAATTCAACAGCCACTTAAGCTGCATTGATCATGATGATTCTTTCTAGTAGTACACTGTCAATGGTATATGTCTCACTCGACAGAAACTGGGAGGAAACTGAAGGGGAGTGAGGCTTTTAAAAAGGATTTGAACATCTCTTAGAATTTGTAGAGATTTGTGGGTGGTTGGACGTCTCTGAAGATGTGTGGGTTATATGGGGTGGAGTTGGACATCTCGGAGGATGTGTGGGTTATATGGGGTGGAGTTGGACATCTCTGAGGATGTGTGGGTTATATGGGGTGGAGTTGGACATCTCGGAGGATGAGTGGGTTATATGGGGTGGAGTTGGACATCTCTGAGGATGTGTGGGTTATATGGGGTGGAGTTGGACATCTCTGAGGATGTGTGGGTTATATGGGGTGGAGTTGGACATCTCGGAGGATGACTGGTTATATAGGGTGGAGTTGGACATCTCTGAGGATGTGTGGGTTATATGGGGTGGAGTTGGACATCTCGGAGGATGAGTGGGTTATATAGGGTGGAGTTGGACATCTCTGAGGATGTGTGGGTTATATGGGGTGGAGTTGGACATCTCGGAGGATGAGTGGGTTATATGGGGTGGAGTTGGACATCTCGGAGAATGTGTGGGTTATATAGGGTGGAGTTGGACATCTCTGAGGATGTGTGGGTTATATGGGGTGGAGTTGGACATCTCGGAGGATGTGTGGGTTATATGGGGTGGAGTTGGACATCTCGGAGGATGACTGGTTATATAGGGTGGAGTTGGACATCTCGGAGGATGTGTGGGTTATATGGGGTGGAGTTGGACATCTCTGAGGATGTGTGGGTTATATGGGGTGGAGTTGGACATCTCTTGGGATGTGTGTGTTATATAGGGTGGAGTTGGACATCTCTGAGGATGAGTGGGTTATATAGGGGTGGAGTTGGACATCTCTGAGGATGTGTGGGTTATATGGGGTGGAGTTGGACATCTGGGAGGATGTGTGGGTTATATGGGGTGGAGTTGGACATCTCTGAGGATGTGTGGGTTATATGGGGTGGAGTTGGACATCTCGGAGGATGAGTGGTTATATAGGGTGGAGTTGGACATCTCGGAGGATGTGTGGGTTATATGGGGTGGAGTTGGACATCTCTGAGGATGTGTGTGTTATATGGGGTGGAGTTGGACATCTCTGAGGATGTGTGGGTTATATGGGGTGGAGTTGGACATCTCTGAGGATGAGTGGGTTATATAGGGTGGAGTTGGACATCTCAGAGGATGAGTGGGTTATATAGGGTGGAGTTGGACATCTCGGAGGATGAGTGGGTTATATGGGGTGGAGTTGGACATCTCTGAGGATGTGTGTGTTATATGGGGTGGAGTTGGACATCTCTGAGGATGAGTGGGTTATATAGGGTGGAGTTGGACATCTGGGAGGATGTGTGGGTTATATGGGGTGGAGTTGGACATCTGGGAGGATGTGTGGGTTATATGGGGTGGAGTTGGACATCTCGGAGGATGAGTGGGTTATATGGGGTGGAGTTGGACATCTCGGAGGATAAGTGGGTTATATAGGGTGGAGTTGGACATCTCGGAGGATGTGTGGGTTATATAGGGTGGAGTTGGACATCTCGGAGGATGTGTGGGTTATATAGGGTGGAGTTGGACATCTCGGAGGATGTGTGGGTTATATGGGGTGGAGTTGGACATCTCGGAGGATGAGTGGGTTATATGGGGTGGAGTTGGACATCTTGGAGGATGACTGGTTATATGGGGTGGAGTTGGACATCTTGGAGGATGAGTGGGTTATATGGGGTGGAGTTGGACATCTCTGAGGATGTGTGGGTTATATAGGGGTGGAGTTGGACATCTCTGAGGATGAGTGGGTTATATGGGGTGGAGTTGGACATCTGGGAGGATGTGTGGGTTATATGGGGTGGAGTTGGACATCTGGGAGGATGTGTGGGTTATATGGGGTGGAGTTGGACATCTCGGAGGATGAGTGGGTTATATGGGGTGGAGTTGGACATCTTGGAGGATGAGTGGGTTATATAGGGTGGAGTTGGACATCTCGGAGGATGTGTGGGTTATATAGGGTGGAGTTGGACATCTCGGAGGATGTGTGGGTTGTATAGGGTGGAGTTGGACATCTCGGAGGATGTGTGGGTTATATAGGGTGGAGTTGGACATCTCTGAGGATGTGTGGGTTATATGGGGTGGAGTTGGACATCTCTGAGGATGAGTGGGTTATATGGGGTGGAGTTGGACATCTCGGAGGATGAGTGGGTTATATGGGGTGGAGTTGGACATCTCTGAGTATGAGTGGGTTGTATAGGGTGGAGTTGGACATCTCGGAGGATGACTGGTTATATGGGGTGGAGTTGGACATCTTGGAGGATGTGTTGGTTACATAGGGTGGTGTTTGACATCTGTGATAATGAAAAAGAATTGAGATAAAATCCATTGATAGAGTTGATTAACCTAAGTGAAATTTTCTTTGAAATGGAGAATTCTGTAACATCAAAATGCCAGAAAAGCTCTTTTCTTCAAAGGGACCTAAATGGTGTCTTTGTGTCAGAATTACATAAGACGTGATGAAAACACACCACCATTAATAAGCTGATGGTTACAACGTTTAAGTAACCGTCACAGATCGAAAAAGAAGGAAGATATATGACACTCCATCCTGCCATGATCCTTATTTCTTCATGACTTCTTGAAAACAGATAGCGGCGAACCGTATTATCATATCTCTAAATCTCTGATAAATGACATCACTGAAAGAGCATGATCCACCTTAATGGAAGCTTGCATGCAATTGACTAGTCTGTAACCATCGTCGTACAGCTCTGTAATACGAACCTGCAAATCTCCATTTAGATAATCTTGGCTGGGTTTTTTTTTCCATTAAAATTGTTTTGGATTTCAACAATGGATTCACGAACCCTACACAGAAAATGCTCATGATCAGTTAACATGATTTTTATCAGAATTTTTTTCTGCTATATACTGTAAATTAGATTTGTTTTGAGTAGGGTTATTCTTGCAAAAAAAAAACAAAGTAAATAAAAATATGGTGTTCTTCTATTTCTGTATTTCCTCTTAATATGAATTTATGATTCTAGCTATACAAATCCAAATAAAATTTTATTTTTGAAGATTGATACCAGATGCAAATTTTCAAAAAATAAAATTACACTAAAAATCTAATTTACAGTATATTGCCTTGTAGCTAATACCAGTCCTATGTATAATACATTGTAGTACATAAAGTATATTGTACCCAGAGATATAACAAGACTAAGTCTGGCCCAATGGGCCTGTATCGCTCATTAATTTGATCTGCTATTGTTAATATATATCATTCATGTGGCTGCTTATTAAAAGCTGAATATATATACATATATAATTATATACCTCATTTCAATATGAGAGCAGGCTAATTTTAATGTACTCATTTCGACAAGCTTTGTAACCCTAGTTTTTTTACTTCGGGCAGTGAGCTAAAACCAGATTACAGCTTCTGTATCCTCATACAGTTTATGATTGGTTATTATATCAAGATAGGGTTGAAAGAAGTTCACCGTATAATACTGATATTCTTCTTCAGAATTCTCTCAGTATTGAACTCTTCCTTTTGTCAGGAAGCAATGGAGCCGATGAGACCATACCAATTTGTTTTAATGTTTCGACATTCTGATCAATAGTCCAGTAGTTTCAGCAAACTATTGTATACGAGAACCTGACGATGACAGGCCATGTGGTTTATATTTTCTTCGGCTCATACTCGTACTAATTACTCTGATCTGATGCCTAAGCTGGTTTTCATCTTTAAACCTGGTCAGAAATAGGGAATAATGGCGATCTGAACAAAATATGTTATAGTCGATTCCATGTTCACAAAATCGTGCTGAAATAAACCCTTGAATAAAATCTCCCCCAATTTACATAGTTTTAGCATTCCTGAAGCCAGCAACATTTAGTCTAATCACTTTGGCATTTCAACATGCTCGTGTGATTTGCATACACAATATTAGCAATTACCAAGTCCAATATCAGTTTCGCTTTCAGCAGAAAATATGAATGCAATGGTTTGAAAAAGGTTGACATTAAAAACGTCCCAGTAATATATGTGTACTTTTCAGCTGTATAATCGTACATGCTGAATCTCCTGAGGGGTTTGACCTGACCACAGTAATCTACAGAAATGTTCATTCAATTTACGAACATGTAAAGTTCATCTCTGACATACTGTTATGTCATGTTAACAAGTGAACTACATCATCTTCAACTATGATAGCCCAGGTGTAAGACTTGTCAAACAACAAAAACAACCTCCTCCAATGGGCATTCATAGATGAAAGTGAATGGTGCGTTTGTGTAAAAACTAACCATTTTCCCGCTTTTCAGAAAAATGATGCCAAATCAAGGTTTAGGAAAGTCATGATCAGTGAAATGGAAAATATGGGTCACTGTGACCTACATTTCATGTATTACTGTATTATTTACACCTTAACGATTAAACAAAAAATCTCACAAAATATAAAGTATTGTTGTAGAACTACATTTCAAGATATTTTTTTGGCAACTTTTAACCTATGGTCCAATTAAAAAGGGAAATTCTCAGTTTTTAATACTCGGAGTGTGGGGTTTTAAGAAACAAAATACAATTAAATGAAGGCTGAGTTGCATACCTAAATAGCTCAGAAGTTTAGAAAACCAGTGATCAGTTGTTCAAAAGGTGATTAGCTTAATAACTTGATTAGTGAAAATCTCATTTCTCCTTAATTTACTTCAAAACTTGAGTGTCTGTATTCCTTAATATAGATAGGTAATATTTTGTCAAGTTAGCTTTACCAGAAATTATTTCATCACAATTTTAAATTTGTTGTTAAACTGTGATTAGCCTAACCACTGTTTGAACAGCTGGGCCCAGTACAGAAAGATCTAGATCTCATGTGGTCAGAATTCACTTTTTTAAAATTAACACAAAACTTATTAATTAAAAACCATGGTTTAAACGGAAACTGATGTCTAGAAAATATTTCTTCCATAAATGAATGAAATTTAGCCTCAGTTCATTTCAGTATTAGATATGTAATGTAAAAATCTAAATGTTAAGTAAAAAAAAAAAAAAAAAAATTGATGATCCTTCATGTTGTTTCGGAGGTCAAGGCCTGTAAGGTTTAAAATTATTGACATAAAACAATGGAAAGGGGCTGTTAATTGATTGAGCATGAATTTATGTGTCATTTAATGGCCTTGCTTGTAGTGTTTCCTGGTGTATCAGCGTATAGGTAAAATGAGGGTTAAAAAAACTCTCCATCTGTGTTAAAACCTAAGACAGACTAATGTAACAACATTATAATTATACCTCTATAGACATTTGTCGCAGCTACAGCAAATCACGTGTTTTCTACATTTACATACCGGTACTGTATTTGATTTAAAAAGCAACACTACTGTTGATCCTTTCAACATGATTTGATGACTCATCAACTTGTAATTTGATGCCATATTCACTATAACTAGCAATTTGATGTCTTATTCACTATAACCAGTAATTTGATGTCTTATTCACTATAACCAGCAATTTGATGTCTTATTCACTATAACCAGTAATTCAATGTCTTATTCACTATAACCAGCAATTTGATGTCTTATTCACTATAGCCAGCAATTTGATGTCTTATTCACTATAACCAGTAATTTGATGTCTTATTCACTAAAACCAGCAATTTGATGTCTTATTCACTATAACCAGTAATTTGATGTCTTATTCACTATAACCAGTAATTTGATGTCTTCTTCACTATAACCAGTAATTTGATGTCTTATTCACTATAACCAGTAATTTGATGTCTTATTCACTAAAACCAGCAATTTGATGTCTTATTCACTATAACCAGTAATTTGATGTCTTATTCACTATAACCAGTAATTTGATGTCTTATTCACTATAACCAGTAATTTGATGTCTTATTCACTATAACCAGTAATTTGATGTCTTATTCACTATAGCCAGCAATTTGATGTCTTATTCACTATAACCAGTAATTTGATGTCTTATTCACTATAAACCAGTAATTTGATGTCTTATTCACTATAACCAGTAATTTGATGTCTTATTCACTATAGCCAGCAATTTGATGTCTTATTCACTAAAACCAGTAATTTGATGTCTTATTCACTATAACCAGTAATTTGATGTCTTATTCACTATAACCAGTAATTTGATGTCTTATTCACTATAACCAGTAATTTAATGTCTTATTCACTATAACCAGCAATTTGATGTCTTATGCACTATAACCAGTAATTTGATGTCTTATTCACTATAACCAGCAATTTGATGTCTTATTCACTAACCAGTAATTTGATGTCTTATTCACTATAACCAGTAATTCAATGTCTTATTCACTATAACCAGTAATTTGATGTCTTATTCACTATAACCAGTAATTTGATGTCTTATTCACTATAACCAGTAATTTGATGTCTTATTCACTAACCAGTAATTTGATGTCTTATTCACTATAACCAGTAATTTGATGTCTTATTCACTATAACCAGTAATTTGATGTCTTATTCACTATAACCAGTAATTTGATGTCTTATTCACTATCCAGTAATTTGATGTCATATTCACTATAACCAGTAATTTGATGTCTTATCCATGATAACCAGTAATTTGATGTATTATTCACTATAACCAGTAATTTGATGTCTTATTCACTAACCAGTAATTTGATGTCTTATTCACTATAACCAGTAATTTGATGTCTTATTCATGATAACCAGTAATTTGATGTATTATTCACTATAACCAGTAATTTGATGTATTATTCACTATAACCAGTAATTTGATGTCTTATTCACTATAACCAGTAATTTGATGTATTATTCACTATAACCAGTAATTTGATGTCTTATTCACTATAACCAGTAATTTGATGTCTTATTCACTATAACCAGTAATTTGATGTCTTATTCACTATAACCAGCAATTTGATGTCTTATTCACTATAACCAGTAATTTGATGTCTTATTCACTAACCAGTAATTTGATGTCTTATTCACTATAACCAGTAATTTGATGTCTTATTCACTATAACCAGTAATTTGATGTCTTATTCACTATAACCAGCAATTTGATGTCTTATTCACTATAACCAGTAATTTGATGTCTTATTCACTATAACCAGTAATTTGATGTCTTATTCACTATAACCAGCAATTTGATGTCTTATTCACTATAACCAGTAATTTGATGTCTTATTCACTAACCAGTAATTTGATGTCTTATTCACTATAACCAGCAATTTGATGTCTTATTTACTGTAACCAGTAATTTGATGTCTTATTCACTATAACCTGCAATTTGATGTCTTATTCACTATAACCAGTAATTTGATGTCTTATTCACTATCCAGTAATTTGATGTCTTATTCACTATAACCAGCAATTTGATGTCTTATTCACTATAACCAGCAATTTGATGTCTTATTCACTATAACCAGTAATTTGATGTCTTATTCACTATAACCTGCAATTTGATGTCTTATTCACTATAACCAGTAATTCAATGTCTTATTCACTATAACCAGTAATTTGATGTCTTATTCACTATCCAGTAATTTGATGTCTTATTCACTATAACCAGCAATTTGATGTCTTATTTACTGTAACCAGTAATTTGATGTCTTATTCACTATAACAAATAATTTGATGTCTTATTCACTATAACCAGCAATTTGATGTCTTATTCACTATAACCAGCAATTTGATGTCTTATTGACTATAACCAGTAATTCAATGTCTTATCTACTATAACCAGTAATTCAATGTCTTATTCACTATCCAGTAATTTGATGTCTTATTCACTATATCCAGTAATTTGATGTCTTATTCACTATAACCAGTAATTTGATGTCTTATTCACTATAACCAGTAATTTGATGTCTTATTCAATATAACTAGTAATTTGATGTCTTATTCACTATAACCAGTAATTCAATGTCTTATTCACTATAACCAGTAATTTGATGTCTTATTCACTTTAACCAGTAATTTGATGTGTTATTCACTATAACCAATAATTTGATGTCTTATTCACTATAACCAGTAATTTAATGTCTTATTCACTAACTAGTAATTTAATGTCTTATTCACTAACCAGTTATTACTAATATTAACTAGTCTAATATTAAATTGAATTTAACATGATTAATTTCCATTACATTGTTAGTAGTTACCAGAGAACAATATTTTACCTCACAATAGTGTTTAATATTCAATAGATTAATGGCCAACACCTACCTCAGCATCCGGACCCGCAATGCATGTAATACTCCAGACATTTGTACCAATAACACCATCATTAAACTTCGATATCTAAAATCTGCCTTCAAACAACTTTCACAGTGATACTTCAATATTTTGCTTCAAATACTTTTCCTAGATGTGTACTTCAATAGATGTGTAGGGTAAGAACTGTTTTTGAATAGTACCTACAGTATACACATAAACAAGGATCTGAATATGTTTTCTAGTGCAAGACCCTTCATCTAAATACAAACATATATATATAGATATATTTTAATGGGAATACACCTCATGGAACCCTCCCAAAACAAATCTCAGTACAGTATCATATGCCACACCACGTAACAATGAAGACAATTATTGTTTTTCTTGATCTTCACAGACAGAAAATACCGATCTTTTTTGTACCTCCCACAAGGATCAAACTTCAATTTCCGTTTCCATAACAACCATAATTTTCCAAAGCTAGTTAAGTGACAATAATGGGAGATAATCCTTCGCTGATTATCTTCCTGCTATGACGGTTCCCCCATGACATATGTTGGCCATTTGTACGCATCAATAACACAAGTCTGAAATTGGAAATCCTACCGAGTGCTGTTGAGTTCAGGGAAGTGCGTTGCACTCCAGATAGAGTTGAGGAAGATTGTAAAATTATAATGTTTATTTGAACATGAAGTACTTTAGTCTAGCTAGATGGTAACAAATAATGGCAAATGTAAACATCTAATTATCAAACAATGAAGATCTGAAAGGGTTAACATCCCTCTTCCCTCCCCTCCCCTTCCACCAAATTTATACTCCACTGTGAAGAAAAACACTGGAAAATAAAAATAAAAGGCGTATATTTATTTGGAGTGATGATACCAGGTACGGAATTTCATGAAAATGTGTTGAAGTCATTATTGGCAGTTTAACAAAATGTCTGTAACAGACGCGATCAACACTGTTACAAATGTCTACAAAATTATCGCAGTAGATATGCACTGAAAAAGGTGAATATACCACCCACATAACTCAAATTACTGGCATTATTACGAGGATCATCGGAAACCAAGGCAGCCATCTTGAATCCATAACGTACTGTTCAGAGATGCCAACTTTTCCTATTAAGGGATCCCCGGAGAAGACTTTCATTTTTGACCCTAACTTTAGATATAATTATCAAAAATTACCAATAAAACTTCTACTCTCGGTAATTTGTTCTGAATTTCACAAATCCATTTAGTCCAGAAGAGAAAGCAGACTATGTGTATTTTAATGGTTTAAGTTCGGCTGAATACTATTAACGTTCTTTACTTAGGCTTGGAAATTTGAACATAAACATTTCCCCATGGAAATTCCAAGAGGTCAGTGAGCATGACACATGCTCACAGTATCACTTTAAACCAGAGATACAACAGTAATTTTTTAGGCAATCTGAGGCTATATATAGAGGCCATAATGAATCCTAAAATTTGAATTTGATAATTTAACTTAAAGTATCTAGAATGCATCAAAGTTAGCATATACTGGTATTAGAACTCCAGTAAAGATTTCTAACCTATCACAGCTAGGCCACAGTGGCCATCTTGAATCCTTAAATTTGAAGTCTGCTTGTCATATTCACAAGCCACAGTGGCCATCTTAAATTCTTTTATTTGAAGTCTCTGCTTGTCATGTTCACAAGCCACAATGGCCATCTTGAATCCTTTTATTTGAAGTCTCTGCTTGTCATGCTCACACGAAGCCAAAGTGGCCATCTTGAATTCTTAAATTTGAAGTCTCTGCTTGTGATGTTCACAAGCCACAGTGGCCATCTTTAATCATCTTGAAGTACAAATGTATATGCTATCAGTGTTCGAACGTAAAGGTGGTCCGATGGCCAGAGGCTATAGAAAACCTGGTCGGTCTATGTAAAATTTCAAAGTGTTGGCCCCATTAATATTGGCTATGAAAAGTTTGAGTCCTGACTTACATTACAATTCATGTAAACAACATTCCAATATTTTCTGTCAAATGATCATATGAAATCAGAGCTTACAATAGAGTTTTTTTAACTCATAACAGCGTGTTATTACTGGATGATGCAAGCGTTTGCGTGACAGTTATGCTACTTTCAACAATATGTTTACAAAATGGGTCTATGGAAAAATGACTTGGGCTATGGGATTTCAATTTTCTGTAGACATATTGTCTAAGGAATTTTCATATATACTTTCATACACTGTGCTATGGCTCCAAGAAAATCCTGTTTTAGTCGACCAAACAGGCTAAAGTTGTTCACTCAGCTAGGAGTTAAAATTAAAAAAAGCTCTGATTAAAGTTCAACTGAAAAATGTACTTTTGAAATAGATACTACAGAAAGACAATTATCTGCATGCATGGTCAAATTTTCAAACAGAAAGATAGAGTAAAACAAATCAGCTGATTTTAAAATATCAAGACACCTCCCAACCTCTTTCTATACTTTAATTTGATGTAATGGAGAAAGAACATAACTTATTAAGGCTAAAATAACCATGGCAACAGATGGAAATGACATCCAGAAATATCAAACATTGCCTGGACAATGTCAATATCTGCATGAGTGGCATGTAGTTTATATAAGTTCATAATAATCAAATAAATGCTGTAATTGTATTATGCGTGTGTGACATGTGAATATAAATTGTAATTAAGATATACGAATAAGTAATCTCCCTTTAACTGTTGTATTATATAATTTTCATTTCAAAATTTAATATCTGTAATTCACAAAATGTCAATCTATAGCTAGCTATTGCTTTAGCCACTGTCTGAGAGAATTTATAAAGGCCTTGCCTGTCATTCAATCACATTGACTTTAATCATCTTTGGCAATAAAATTTGTTGAAATAGACAACATTTTACCATCTACTAAGATGTACATTCGAAAAATGCAGCAAAATAATGTTGTGTTTGTGTCAATAAAAACATAAACTAGAACCATACAGACATCAAATCTCAACATATAAATGATACAATAACCAATTTTCCATTGACATATCAGATAAGAGTTATTTATAAACAGCACAGCGAACTGATCAGTCGCACAACCAGACAACAGGAAATTAGCTGGCTTCGTATAACCACTACAGATAAAAAGTAGCAGAAATTGCCAGCAGTGTTTAAACATGAAATAAAAATGTCTTTATTTGGAGCAAATCAAACAAAAAGGCCTGCAACATATACAGTAATAAACATTCATCAGACAAATACAAGGCGAATTATACGATCGGCAATCTCAGCAAAAGTCAGCGCCAATCTGGTGCCGATTGGACGACGTAGTCAAAATCACAGTACAGCTTATCTAGGCTAATCAAAATGACATGTGCTCCATTCATCAAATTGATCTAGTGGTCTCCAGCATAAGTGTTGTGCTCATTCCATCGATCTTGACCAATCAGAGAGTCTTATACAAATCTAAACTTATAAAAGACAAGTCCGTCATCTAATTGTTCTATCTCCGCTAGCGCTCTCACTATGAATATTGCCTGACTGTCAATTTGTTGCCTTTCCAAAAAGAGCGGAACTAAACGACATGTAAATCATATAAGCGTGACTCAAATCCCTTTTGTCAAACAGTATTTCAAGTCACAGACATGCCGGACTCTACTTGACTTTGTTCTGACCGTTTAAGATGTACTGCTCACAGATACATCCCAATATATCAACTTATAGAAAAGAAATTCTACAATGTCTCCATATTTTTTTTTATATAGACTAAAAAAATGTCAAATATTTCAAGTTTACATCGTTATTTAAGGAATAACTTTAAAGATATTTTTTTTGGTTATGGAGTTATAACACAAAAAAGGAGTGTACTCTATATAAACCGTACGTGTGGCGATTTATGATCAGAGTACTATCCGATTATAATAGGTCACTTTGTAATAGGTGACCTAAAAATCGATAATATTTACACCTCGGTATGAAAACAAAGTTATATTGGGGCTTGATGACTGATGAATGTGTAGCATGCTTATATTAGAACCCAATAAATATTTTCAAATGAAATTATACAGGCCAATTGAAAGATTGGATCAAAACTTCTAAGAGAGAAACTTCTGCTGTGAAAAAACACCTCAGCAATTTGTCATCATAAGCCAATGCAATGTTTGCTTACTTGTTTTTACAAAATCTCTTGGGGATGTTCAGATTTATCAAGGAGTCAATACTCCTCAGTCAAAACCTGAATTGCCATTCCAGAAATCAAAGACTGGTTTCAATTTATATCAAAGTATGAACAGACATCAAATATGAGTGCAGACATGTTCAGACTACACACAGCACTGTTTGACATAAAGCAACCAGAGTTATTCCCCTTTAGTAAAGATGTCAAATGACACAAATTGTGAAAACACAAAAAAAATTTGCTATACATTGTAAGTGTACCTTTCTGGTAAAAGATAATGATCATAAAAAGGTTGTTTACTTCACTGATAATATTATGTCAATACAGTCGGACGACTCATCTTCATCTATACTAAACCCAGTGATAATTGCAGCTTAAAATACCTGATGGTGTCCATTAAGTATAAGTCAATGAATACCATCAGTGATAATTTGTTCTACATAAAATTGGTAAAATTTGATTTGTAAAACAATGATGAACTGTCTGACAACCATCTTTGTTTCTATCAGAAACATTTCAGAAGAATTGTGGGTAGTGATATAATGCGATTACAGACATGTTGCTGATGTAAAGAAGGGGAGGTAACTGGAACAGGCATTGGAATTTGAAAATCCTGGTCAAACCACATCTTGAAACTAAATAGTGTTGTTATTTCAAAACTGGATTGGTCCAATAGGTCAAGTATCTAAGGGAAATCTAAATAGTTGGTTGACAAAGGGAAAAACAGACAAATTTCCAACACTGTTAATGATCATGAGATATAACAAATATTTTTTATCGATTTTTTTTTTGGAGAATTTTCTGATAACCAAAATAAGCAAATGTCTTTGAACAGTCCCTGTAAACAAATCCTGACTCACCTTCTCACTAGTATGCTGGACTGCTGTATGTCGGAGTCGTCAAGGCGTTGTCTGTCCACAGGACACTGGCTCTGGATCTTGAGGTAGTTATGTAGACATCGTGAACAGAAGGTGTGGCCACAGCGAGTGTCCAGCGGATTGACTAGCGGCTGGAGGCAAATCTGACACATAAGATCCTCGTCCACTGCTTGGTGGTAGTCGTACAGGTGGGTTCCTTGTGGCTCGTGGAACTGACCACAGTTTGGACACACCACCTGGTCCTTTAGTTTGTAGCGCCGGAGAGAGATGGAGAGCTTCGAGTCGTTGGCGTAGTCGTGATAGAGCAGTGACTTGGCTGCTGTTGCTGCAGCTGATGCTGGCGACGAGTGGGCGTTTGCTGAGGATCCCCCGGCCGTGGCCCCAGCATCCATACTGGAATGTTTGTGTACCCTGATGTACCACGGTAACGGTTATGTCATCTCATAGTGAAGAAAACTGAAATATAAAGGGGAGACAATTCTCACTCTGAACTCATCTTAAATGAATCTAGAATATTTTTAGCAAACATTCAACATTGTGAAGGTATAAAATCCAATTACAGTCAAACCTGCCTTAGTGATCATGATCGCCTGAATTAAGTGATAATGACTCCCTTTCATATGTGACTGGGTTTTTTTCCCTCCCTATGTTATTTGCTATACTAGTTACCTGAACCTGGATTAAAAGATCACCTTGGAAGGTCACATATGCCAGGTTTGACTGTAACCAATGACAGAAAATATATATACAGCATATTCTGGATAAGACCGTGCTACCAGTCACAACGCCATTTGTGATTTAAATCATTTTAAAGTACTTTACCTTGACCCCCTATATATGTTTTTGTGACCTTTGATTATCTTGTGTATGAATATACATACTATAGACATACATGTTATAACACAAACTTAGCAGGAAAATAATTTATAAAGATTATGGAGTAATTAGAGTTATCTCCCTTCACTTAGCTAGAAATTGTTATTTATTTTGACCACAAAAATGAAAACTTTGAGTTACTGGTAGTTATAGTTGAAGAAAACAATCCACGGCAAACTTTTATGAAATTCAGCTTAAAGCGTTATATTTTGCTTCAAATTTAAAATAGTTCAAGCCTTGCCTCAGAATCATTTTGAATTCTCAATACATTTTATATCAAACTGATTAACGAGCTTTGAATTTCCACATACATGTATGTTAACTTAATTGATAAAGCAAACAAATATATCATTATCAATTATGTTAAGAAGCACACTTTAAGAAATGACAGCAGAAAAATTTTGAACAATGTACAAAAATACTTTTTCAAGAATCTTCGAGTAGAAATATAAGTTAAAGATTATTCTAGTTAGAAGTTCATATTTTCCTTTCAGATAAAGGGCTAGACTATATCTATATAGCTAAGTATTTTGGATGCAACATCCCTGGATCAAAATAATAAAAGTAATTGGTATAAAAGAGAGATAGATTAAGAAGTTTAATTGTACAAATGAACTAATTAAAACAAATAAAATGTGCCCAACATGCATGGTACTAAATGTCAAATCAAAATTCTTGACTTTTTTAAAATCACATTTTTACATAAACAGTGTCACTGCCAAACAAAATACTACACTAACTGGTATAAGCAATATTATTGCACACCCCTAATTAGCATAATTTCCAATTGTTCAACTTAATTAAAAATATCATTTTTATGATTAACAAAATAACTGAGGCTGCAAAAGCAGCCTGTAGTATATACTCTTATGGAAGCTGAGATCACATTTCAGCCATCCAATGCTGTCATGGTTTTGTCCTTGGGTGAGGTAGCCACCAGCTACTACAAAGAGCTTCAAAATCAACCCTGATTGTTCAAGAGGCAAATTTAACAAAGCAGTTAAATAAACAAAAAAACAGCCTAATTATAACAATACACAATGACTTTGGTGAAAATTGGAGCTTTTCCAATTTTATTTGTCATATTGTTGTTGTCGAATAACCAAAAAAAACCTACTTTTCCAATTTTATAAATAAAGTAAAACCTTTAATACAGTTTGTCCACATGAATTCAGCCAGCTGACCACACATCATTAGTTTTCACTGAGAGAGAATTCACAAGCACCATATATTATATTTTCTCTGCATATAATGATCAGAGCTAGTAAAAGTTACTTCCCTTCCCTTACACAGGGTTATTAATCAATGTAAGAGAGTTATTGTGTTTCATTGGAGTTAGGTTTGTGATTTCCATCTTTGAACCTCATTGTTGTCAAGACAATCACTGGATGTTTATGATTGTGGATTGATTACACTGTATAAACCCTACAACTATTGTGTACATAAACATTTCTATTGATCTATTTCTGTATATATAATTGTAACAAGATGTTGAAGCACAAACAATAATATATAACCTTGCTTTTACAATCATTTATCTACCTGAACAACAGAATCCATTTTCTAGGCCAGAAACCCTATACGTTGTATATTATTCTATCAACATGGGAGGTTAATAGCTACAAAACAGGTTTGTGTCCGTAGTCAAGTTAAAAACCTCATAATGATATTTCCGGATCTCTTCCATCTGTTTAATATTGATTAATTCATTATTCACGATAATCACCTTCTTGTAACTGTAAACAAAGCATATAGGCTACCCGATTCCCATGTGTTAAACAGCTATAATGACAGTAGCCCTGTGTACTCGACACTTCCACTGACATGACAGGTCCGTCGGCCTTTGTTAGTGTTTATCAATATTATTTTGTTGATCAGTGATCAATTATTCATAAAATAAGCAGCCTAGGGTTTCTATTTCCACAACCACTCGCATGTACAATAGTCATTGGGTTTCTATTTCCACAACCACTCACATGTACAATAGTCATTGGGTTTCTATTTCCCCAACCACTCACATGTACAATAGTCATTGGGTTTCTATTTCCACAACCACTCACATGTACAATAGTCATTGGGTTTCTATTTCCACAACCACTCACATGTACAATAGTCATTGGGTTTCTATTTCCCCAACCACTCACATGTACAATAGTCACTGTGCTAACAGCCTGTGGCCACTTATCAAATATCCATATACTTATATGTACAAACTTCCAGAAGAGACGATATAACCGCCAAAAGTGTCTATGCAAAATTATCCAAATTGCAATAGCAACAAAATATCTTTTGTATGAACAGGACATCAATATAGAGACAAAAGTTCTTTATCAAATAACAATGAAGAAGGAAAAGTTATATACAGAAACTTAAGTACTGATATTCATAATCTACGGTAGTTCAAAGGTCAAGATCAGCTCTAAGGTCATCAAGGTCACCATATTGAATAAAGTGGTGATTGATATGAAACATGATCAAGGTATTACCAAAATTATATCATGAAAAATTTGTGTCATTGAAGTAATCATATAGAGATCATATATATATGAAGCTCTGCCCTACAGGTATATGTAGCGCGTAAGAATTGTATACCTGCATGCTACCCCCATTGCATGATCGTAGGAGGCGACTAAATATGGGATCTTATCTTTTCTCTTCTTTCTGAACAACTCTCTTCTTCCTAATGTCTCCCTTGACAGTGCCTCACTTTTGGCCTTTAGTTGAGCGTTCGCCGCTGTGAGGAAGGCTTTGGGTTCTGTCCCCTAGCCGAGACATACCAGAGTCATTAAAAATGGTAGTTGCTACTCCTGCTTAGTGCTCACAGCATATTTGGAGTGAGACGACTGGTTCACACGTTGTCAGTATAATGTGACCGGGTGGGGTGTCTGCTGGATGGGTGTCTTCGGCAGTATGTTTCAGTGAGGTAGCAGTATAAATCGGCAAAAGTTCTGGCCTATCACAAGGAGACTTAACATGAACATACCGCAGCCTCCCAAAACACACATAAGCACTCGCCACACGCATGCATGTCGCACGCATGGGAGGCTGTCCTTAAATGACTCTAGCTGTTAATAGGACGTTAAACAAAATAAACCAAACCAAAAGCAATCGGCTAACTAGCTTGGTTAGTGCTGAGGTCAAGGTCACTGAATTGTACCAGACATTACAGTACACATGACGAGGAGATAGCTTATTAAAAACATCACCTTTGGATATTTAAGATGTATTATAGTGTTAAAAATGGTCTTTATCACTAAGCTGACAGACCATACTTCTTTAACTCAGTGATGAGATGAACTGTGGATTCAATGCTGCCAGAGAACCAGTTTAATTTCCATCAAGGCACTGAGTAGGAGTTCTTATTTGTACAGGCTAGGGCTAAGGTTATATAATTATACATCCTTGTAATAGTGCAGGGTCATACGGGGACAGGTATCAGGGGACACCAACAACCAGGGTCATACGGGGACAGGTATCAGGGGACACCAACAACCAGGGTCATATGGGGACAGGTGTCGGGGGGACACCAACAGTCAGGGTCATATGAGGACAGGTGTCAGGGGACACCAACAACCAGGGTCATACGGGGACAGGTGTCAGGGGACACCAACAACCAGGGTCATATGAGGACAGGTGTCAGGGGGACACCAACAACCAGGGTCATACGGGGACAGGTATCAGGGGACACCAACAACCAGGGTCATACGGGGACAGGTGTCAGGGGACACCAACAACCAGGGTCATATGAGGACAGGTGTCAGGGGGACACCAACAACCAGGGTCATACGGGGACAGGTATCAGGGGACACCAACAACCAGGGTCATATGGGGACAGGTGTCGGGGGGACACCAACAGTCAGGGTCATATGAGGACAGGTGTCAGGGGACACCAACAACCAGGGTCATATGAGGACAGGTGTCAGGGGGACACCAACAACCAGGGTCATACAGGGACAGGTGTCAGGGGACACCAACAACCAGGGTCATACGGGGACAGGTGTCAGGGGACACCAACAACCAGGGTCATACGGGGACAGGTGTCAGGGGACACCAACAACCAGGGTCATATGAGGACGGGTGTCAGGGGGACACCAACAACCAAGGTCATATGAGGACGGGTGTCAGGGGGACACCAACAACCAGGGTCATATGGGGACAGGTGTCAGGGGGACACCAACAACCAGGGTCATATGGGGACAGGTGTCGGGGGACACCAACAACCAGGGTCATATGGGGACAGGTGTCGGGGGACACCAACAACCAGGGTCATATGGGGACAGGTGTCGGGGAACACCAACAACCAGGGTCATATGGGGACAGGTGTCAGGGGGAAAACAACAGTCAGGGTCATATGAGGACGGGTGTCAGGGGGACACCAACAGCCAGGGTCATATGGGGACAGGTGTCAGGGGGACACCAACAGCCAGGGTCATATACGGGTGTCAGGGGGACACCAACAGCAAGTTGGGTCAAATCAGGACAACGGATATAAAAAAGACAACATGCCAACTGCCAGGGTTGTATTATGACAGATACTTAATATAGGTCAAGGAGACACCAACGGACAAAACAGCATGAAAAGATAGAGATGTTTTTTCATAGTGATCTTGCTTCAAAAATTGTGTTGAATGCCTTTTAGCCTTCAGAGGCATAAAAAATGAATAGACCCTATTTATTTCTGGAAGTTCATGCGGAAGGACCTGATCATCTACATGTACAATATAACTTGTCAAAACCCCTGTCTAATCCAGATCCTTGTCTATTCCTGCTTTATTATTTGGCCCCAGCATTTCACTCTTAAATTATAGCAGTTAAAACCTGTATAATCCGGAACCTGTCTATTCTCAAAACCTGTGATGTTGAAATGACCATGGTATAAGTATACTTCTAAAATCTATCTGGTCTAACGGTGTGTTCCCTGAACGCCTACATATTTAGAACAATAGGCAGAGACATCAAAGGGAGGGTAATTATAGTCTGTTTCATACATGTTCTATATTTACCAAGATATTTTACCTGTAGAAATCATTTGACAACTAAAGAAAACCAAAACACAAGCATATAAATTTAAAAAATTCTATAATATAGTATTAATCACATTGATATAGATAAGCTATACAAAAAGTAAGAACATTAGAATTCTGCAAGTTAATATATCTTTTCATAATTTGAAAACAACATTATCAGAATCTTTATTATAAATTGAGAACTACAATTATACACGTTAATGTAAATTTACACATTTTGATAGGAATAACATCATTAGAATCTTAATTATATAGAGCACTAGAAATGTACATGTATGCTAATTTAAAGATACACAGTTTGAAATATCAGTATTATAATCATAGAATATTACGTGTTAATATAATATCACATATTTTGGTAGGACTATTAGAATCTTACATTATGTTTATATCATATAATGTTATACAACGGACAAAATTGAAATCAATGAATATACACAGAAAACTGTAACAGGCATGCAAATACATGTATACATGTACACAGTTGGAACAAATCTACAAATTTATTATCACAGTGTAGTAAAATACAAATACGATAAAGCACTGTCCATGTTACATCAGTACAACCTTGTCCATGTTACATCAGTACAAACTTGTCCATGTTACATCAGTATAACCTTGTCCATGTTACATCAGTACAACCTTGTCCATGTTACATCAGTACAACCTTGTCCATGTTACATCAGTACAACCTTGTCCATGTTACATCAGTACAACCTTGTCCATGTTACACCAGTACAACCTTGTCCATGTTACATCAGTATAACCTTGTCCATGTTACATCAGTACAACCTTGTCCATGTTACATCAGTACAACCTTGTCCATGTTACATCAGTACAACCTTGTCCATGTTACATCAGTACAACCTTGTCCATGTTACACCAGTACAACCTTGTCCATGTTACATCAGTACAACCTTGTCCATGTTACATCAGTACAACCTAAGTGAAGAAATTCAGAGGCTGCGTCGGTGTAGGATATTATATGGTTCTCCAGTCTCTGTTTCTGAAGGACAAGGCGAGTGTCAATGTTTCTGTATTTCCTGGGTCGAGGTCCAGCGCAACGTTGAAGTCTAGTTAAATCATTAGTAGCCTGGCTGTATGTCCTCGAATGTCCGTATAATTGTGAAGATGTTAGGATGTGTATGGTGTACAATCTTTTTGAGTTTCCTGTGCCAGGCTTCTAAGTGGTTGGTCGTCCTTCAGGTCCATCGTGGTCGTAGTGGTTCCCGACTGTCTCCCTCTATCCACTGGTCAACAACGTAGTCTGTGAATGGCGTAACGTCAATGTGTAGGTCAGCTTCCTGGATGTCCTCTTACGTCTTCTACTTGGTGTAGTGGTACAAGTGGCAATACAGCTGCGCGGCGAACCAGTCTCCTATAGTGTCGTCGTTGCATTGGGTTAAATGGAAAAGCATCCCTTGATGTTGGTCCCCGGGAAGGCGGTGAAGAGGTCTGTCCTGATGTTAATGGTGTACATCTGTCTCATAACCTATTCCTAATAAAGTTAAAGTCTAACTGAGTATTAGCCAAAGATGGTAATAACGGTATGAGTGCAAACAGTGGAATGATAAGTCCTGATGATAATTTTGAAGTTTATATACTAGATACATTTACATACATGTACATGTAGCTTTGGTTTTAATATCCAAGTGTCACGCCATCCGCAGCCTGGGTTACATTAACACAGCTCATCATTTTTACTGATCTCAGTAAAGTGAGCGGTTTTTACTTAACAACATCATTATCTTCAGTTATCAGGTATCAGGTATCAGAGAGGCGTTCAAATGAGAAAAAAAAACATTTTGATTATAACTTGTATTAAGGAAAAAAAGCAAAGTATTTGATATAATTTTTAGTTTGATGAAATTGATAGAATTATCAAAAGGTATTTTATGATATCAATTTCATTGAATTATTAATAAATATTAATTTCAATGAATTATCAATTAATATCAATTTCAACGAATCATTTATAAATACTAATTTGATAATTATTGATATTTAATAATTTGATAATTATCAAATAGGTCTAACTGGCTGTCATGTTTTCTCAACAAGCAACAATCTAAACAAACACTTCAAAGACCTTCACAATTACTGATTATTCAAGGTAACGGTCATGTCACTGATTGAAGGCAGACGTGGATGTGATTTACCTGGAATTTTAATTGGCATCTCGAGGTGGGCAACGATTCTTTATCACTCCAAAAAGGATTATTGTCACATATCATGAATACTTTTCAAATGCACACACGTGCCTTTCAACGTCCAGTTGATACAGACCTCAGAAAGCCACGATGTTGATACTGAGGACGACCCAGAATATGTAAACAGTTTTACATTATTAACATATCATGTGTGTCTAGTGAGGTAGTGATAGAAACTGAGCTGACTTACTTGGGTGACTAGCTATATAGGAAAACGATTTGGTCAGTCACTAGGTGGTAAAGTCCATGTGGAGAAAATACTGCCAACAACAGCATAACCGAATCGTACATTGCAAGTTCGGGCACAGATACATATATAGTCAAGATGTGTTATCACGGCTTCATTTACAATTTGTAATGAAGAAAGAAATTCGTATCTGAGATATGTATCAGACTTAAAAACGGCGACAGAAAATATATCATACATGAAAAAACTGCTTTTAACACACAGAAAACAACGACTGACATTTTTGGACAACAGTTGATTTTTTTTTTTTATGCATTGTAAATAAAACAGCTGAGGTTTTTCTTTGTTTTACATCTTAGTCAAAACAAATCTCCCAGAATGTTGATTATAACTGATCTCTATAAATATTCTTCTCCTTGTGACATCCGGTTTAGACAGGATATACTGTAATATACTGTAATATACTGTAATATGTGAGAGATCCCCAACAATAAAGTACAGTAAACAAAAATAATTGTCTCCCCTTCTCCCTTACTATGCATTGATTGTTTTCCCACTCAATTAACCTTTGACCTGTAGGTCAAGGTCACACTGACTTTGTCAGTGAGGTGATAAAAGTATACAAAAGCTTTCAACAGAATATCACTAAATGTTATTGCTGGAAAAGAAATCACTAGAAAAATACACTTGTTTGACCTTGACATCAAGGTCACAGTGACGTTACTGCAGTTTCTTTCCCATATCTTCAACAGTTTGAAGTTATGGCCCAGCCAAGAAATTATTATAAAAATTGCATTTATTTGACCTTTAACCTAGAGGTCAAGGTCGATGTCACATTAACTTAACAGCATTGCACTGCACATTGGCTTAAGGTGGTACAAGTATGCTCGAAGTTTCATAAAAATATCTTCAACAGTTTATGGTTTAGAAGTTATAGACCTGAAAAGAAATTATTGGCAAATTTGCACTTATTTGACCTTTGACATTGAGGTCAAGGTCACAGTGACCAAATGGCAGTGCATTGCATATAACCGCTTTAGGTGGTGCAAATATATTCCAAGTTTCATCACAATATTTTTAACAGTTCAGAAGTTATATGGCTTGAACAAGAAATTTACAATTTGCATTGTCTCCCTTCATTTGAGTATAAACCCTGAGCTATATAGGCAATAATTATGTTTTCAAACCGCTTGTAATCCCATTCCATTACTTTTCAATAAGGTTGTCTGTTATTCATGATCAGCAAGTGAAGTTGTTTTGAGTTAATTTGCGGAGTACAGAAGATCTGTAATATAATTCCATTCTAGAAATTTGCAAAATCTGCATCTGAAGGGAGCTCAGAAGTTATTGATACTAACAGGAGCTAAGAGGTTGTCTATTGCAAGATCAATCAGATTATCCTTTTAAGTTGGACTTCAAATCACAAGATTATCTATTAATCTGCTATCACATACACACTTTTCAATTTCTTCTAAAATTATCCAACAAGAAAAAACAGAACTGGTTTAATTGGAAGCTAAAAATTAGAACACATTTCCTCTTCTATATTTGTTTTGGTCTACCTCCAGTATTTTTATTTATATATATATATATATATATTTTTCTAGATTTCCAAACTTTTGGGCCCTAAGTGTTGCTGAACAGTGCTAAAGGATGAAACAGCTGTATGATGCAGTTTTTTATTCATACATTATCTACTGTTTTACTATATCCATCAGGGCATACATATAATGAAAGGTGATTTTTCATATCCTCCTATTTGTCCTTTGTACCTCATTTAGCATATGTGTATATAAGTACAAGGTAGCCATGGACTGATCCTGTAATTAAACCCATTTTGTGATCAGCCCATCATCAATTTCTTTCAGCTATATATATACCTATTAGATAATGTAACACAGTTTTTGTAAGTATGTATGCATTTATCCAGTTTCCTATGTGTGCGGAACTGCATACAAGACCACAAACTGAGTCACTGACCTATACATGTAACATATAATAACAAGCAGGAGTCCTGGAGTGAAATGTAGATTCCAAAGTTTTACATGTGAATTGAGTTTAACATTAAAATAAATTTGACCCTGATCTACAGAAACGTTTTAGTCCTTCGTACTACTAACAATGATAAGCTCATCTTTACACCACAGCTGCCTTCTTTCTGTTACATCAAACACCACCATGATACTTTATCCTACAGAATGACAGATGTAATTGTTAGTACATGAATAAATGACAATGGAATGTCTTAGGAATGCAGTGATTTCCTAATGTACAGTTTCAGAAAATGTCTTCATATGGACAATTTAATAGAACATAATTCGTAAACATTAAAAACAGAAAAGCTTCAACGTGAAAGTCAGTGAATTGTCAGTGGTGTGGCGTTAAAAGTATAATATTAAGACAGATTCTCTATTTATGAAAATGACGAAAGGATGTCAAAAGCACGTGCTACAATATGAAAGTCCAAGAGGAGTATCGAATGTAAACAGAACGTAAACATGGGGGATTTCATGTAGTTTTCTTGATAATAAAAGTAATCTTGGCTTGGAACATGTCCCTAACTATTAGAGTGACATATCGCCATTCGAATAATTGGGTCATACAGTAAAGAAACATTACCTTTGAAGCGATAGAAGTTATTTATCACCTTGCATATTTCGGCGAGACACTCACATTTCAGGCACATCCATTTCCTGTCTGAAAGTAGAAGCATGATGTCATATCCGGTCGAGAAATGCTAGAGGCTCCCAAAAGGATTTTTTTTTTTAACCCGTTGACATTGTCTTCATACCAGATCTGAAACTATATTGACGGATACGCACTAAATATCACTCCGGTCAGAGAGTCAGACCTCAATAAATCGGCCTCCTGTTCCCTCACCTTTGACCAGAGACTTATATACCAGAGACCTATATACTAGTATATATATAGGTCTCTGTATATACTAAATATTATTTTCTAAATTCTCCTAATTTTCTTGTTTATCACTCCTACGTACCATTCCCTTTCACAATATGTACATATTTATTTTATACAATTCAGATTATCTTTTTTATACTAAACAGATTATATTTTTAAATATGTCTCAAGTACACGTATTTGCTTTTTTGCAGTTAGACGTATATGTAAAATCATTTAAGGTAAAAGTAGATTTCAATTGATTACACGAGGAAAAGGGTATCTGAAAGCTCTTTTACACATGTCGGACAATTTAACAGCTATGTTCAGGTACGTGCTAAATGTAAACTATAAAGCATTGTTAGATCTCCTATCCCTTAAAATGTAGTATCGTATATAAGATATGTTATCACGATAATATGCCGAAACACAATACAACATAGAATTATAATTTAACTCATTCCATTACAACAATTATACACAATCCCATCCCCCCCCCCCCCCCCCCAAATATGTGTGTGTGTATTTCGGCACAAATTGCATGAAACTTGCAGAAAAAATAATCTGATGCATTCTCAATTAAGAAAAGTAAAATAAGCGCCTATATCATCTATTGTTAAACATACATGTTGTGAATGAGCGAATAGTAAAAATTGGAGATAATATCTCATTTACATATTTAAATTGCTCATTTTAATATGATTTAAAATTTAGACATAGTAACAATTAATTTTTTTCTGGGGTCTGATCTAGCCAGAGACTTGTATATCACAAGTGATATACAAGTCTCTGATCTAGCCCACCATCCTCCCTTTGGTGCCATTCCTATAAAGGACTACAAACAACCGGAAACCAGGATGAAGTCTGATTTACATATTTGTTACTGTTAATCTTAAAATGAATTACTATACAAAACATTAACCAAAAGAACAGGTCCGGAGTTATATACATGTATGCGCATAGAGTACAAAATTCACTATTGGAATTTTCCTCACTACATGACAGTTGTTAAGATGCAGAAATGAATCAATACTTTTAGGGAAATCGTTTGCTTTCAAACGTTAGGTGAACGTAACTATATGTATGCTTAGGAATGTTATTGAATATAATGAAACACAGCTTTCTGAACGCAGATAGACACAGAAATCTAATTATCAAATGTACAGATTTTGATATTATATATGTACCCTTTGTCTGATCTTCAATGAAATTAGTAAATTAATGTATTTTTAAATCATTAGGTTTGCACACCAACGCTGTCACGAATGTTTTGTCTTATATATCAAGACTGCTACATAGTGGGATTAGTGTCTCCAAACGAGACCAAGTTTGGTTTTCCTGGCTTGCCTGGGTTGTCACATCGATTTGGTTTATCCGTTGTTCCAAGAAATTGTACCAAAAGTCACCTACTTCTAATTCTCTTGTCTGCCATTTTCTTAACAACATCTGTATGCGTATGCAATCTGAATTTTCCCGTTTTCCCCAGATGATTTTCTCTGAGTACTGGTGTACTACAAATATATTTTGCTCCATCCAAGAGGGTAAACTGGTATCCGATCTGTTTCTTTTATAATTACATCGATGATTTTGTGCTTTATTTATTTATTTAAAATGGTTTTTTTAAAGGAGTTATGTATTTGATAATAATTACAATGTTGATTCCATATTACTTTCCAATTATTGAATGACGTTTTTATCTGTAAATATTGAATAAAATTTTATGAAACTTTAAAAAGACTGTCATTACTCCATCCAAGAGGGTAAACTGGTATCCGATCTGTTTCTTTTATAATTACATCGATGGTTTTGTGCTTTATTTATTTATTTCAAATGTTGTTTTTTTTTAAAGGAGTTATGTATTGATAATAATTACAATGTTGATTCCATATTACTTTTCAATTATTGAATGACGTTTTTATCTGTAAATATTGAATAAAATTTTATGAAAATTAAAAAGCCTGGGTTGTCACATGAACACAGTTCCCTGGTATTTAAGCTTCTGAACTCAGACCCCTCTCTGAGCACCATGTATTTTACCTACACATATCGTCATGAAAACATCACCCATTGTCGCAATGATCATCCCAAAACGTCGTGTTACGGTAACGCGACTTAATACAAGGTTGATATCGGGTTTTTGGTCTTGATATCTTTCTTTTACAGCCCTTCCCACAGGAAAGGTATTGCTTTACCCAATGGACTATGGTTATGTACGTATGGTTATTGAACACATATTCGGACATTATGTAAACGTGTTCCAAGCGTGCAAAATAAGGTAAAGTCAACACAAATTATCATTCTAAATGCTGTACAAGGCTCGTCGTTTCAAGAAAACAGGACAACGTAACTATTCGGACATCGTTAAATGACGGACTTAAATTGTCCAAACACTTAACTGTATATCATAATACAGTACTCATTCACCCCTCATTGCATTTCTCTGCATACACATACAAAATAACTTGGCTACGCGCATGGTATTACCACCAAAATGATTCAAACTGATATCGTTTTGTTATCTGTGCTGAAACACATTAGTTCGTTCATTTATTTCACCAGCAGTTTTATATTATAAACACCAGCATTTAAACTATGCCGTTTATCTTTTTTAAAGATATTTCTTGTTTCTCTTAATTAAATTAAATTCTATTCATCATAATAGAAAGAAAAAACTACAAGTTTAAAACCTAAAAACTATCATGAATAAAAACAGGGAAGCATACAGACAAAACATACATACATCATGTACATGTATGCTTGTCTCACACAGATCAAACATTGCTGAACATTACCGTTAACCAGGGATGATCGTTCCTGATATAACCATGCTGTGTTTTATACGTACATGGATGGTAATAATGCGAAACAGGAGGCAAAAGATTTTTTTTAGTTTTTACATTTTATTCCTAGTAAAAAATATATATAATCAAAACGATTGTTTACATAAAAACATGTTTGTTTTATGAAATATACGCTCTCAATAGAATATGGTCTCTTTCTTAAAGCAATGTTTTCTCGTAGCTTCTCTGATATACACTTTGTGACGTTTTGCTGTGAGCTTGGTACACTGTTTTTCCGGATATATAGTAAATCACTAGCAGTCTACTTTGACGTTTTGCGAATACAGACAGGTTAATATATGTTAGTTCCTAAGTAAACTTCCTTGTCGTCACACACATCATCTATCTAGTCATCAATGGGCTCCACTGTCGCCGTCTGGCGGACAAAACAGCACAAGATGTTTTTAAGGATCCAATCCTTTTTGTTATGGGCCTTTGATGGACGTTTCCTACTTCCTCCACTGGGGGTACTGTCGCAAAGTTCTGCTGAAAAAAGGCGAAAAAACGCCAGATGCAATGAAAGATGACGTCAGAGTAAATCTATTTAAAAGAAATGTGCAAAAATACCACATACGATAATACCTATACACTTTAAGAGCTTTGAAATTTTATTATTTGTACGAATGCTATCAAATTAAAAACAAAAACAAAAACAAAAAAAGCATGCTTACCTGTTTTCATCTTCTTTTCAGTTTTCTTTTCTCTCTAAAAGATAAAACATAACCTTCAGTCAGATAAAAGAATGAAATTGCCAGTCTCTCTCCGTCACATTGAAAACATACACAATACATACTTAATACTCTCCAAAAATCAACTTACCCCGAGAAGTCTGTCAAGGTGACGTTCGAAAAATGTTTTCTTCACTTTGTCTGCAGCTTTATTCCGAGTGACGATCGACGGAACCTCGGTTTTATGATCTAAGAAGAAAAACAGAAAAAAGTAGTAAAAATGTGGATTTATCCATTGTATTTCTTTCGCATATTCTTATAGATCAATAAATAATGTTAAGCATCAACAGTTTCATATCTTTTAATTGAAAATTTAAAAGTATTCAATTGAAATTACCATCAGATATACCTCTGTCAGCTGGGTAGGTTTTCGCCGTTTGTAATCCTGCGTCATTTCCGGTTCCAGACTGTCTTGTCTTTTCCAGTATCTCACTGTATACCAGCTTGTGGTCAGTTGGGGACATCTCCCCTTCACGAATGGCCGCGATGGATCGCCCAATGGTCACGTCCACAATATTGTCCAGATCCTTATCCAGTTGACCACTTATTTCCGCCATCTTTTGGTCAGTCGGGGATGTTTGACCACTGCGGATGGCTGTGATTGATCTCCCAATGGTTCTACCTACAATATCATCCACATCCTTATCCAATTGACCACTCATTTCCGCCATCTTTCGGTCAGTCGGGGATGTTTGACCACTACGGATGGCTGTGATGGACTGTCCGATGGTCAGTTGAACTATGTCGTCCACACCCTTGTCCAGCTGGCCGGTCATTTCTGCCATTTCTTTCCTTTCTGTCCTGACGTATTCCGTGGCTTTCTGGATGACGTCAGTGACCAAATGTTTTGCAATCTCTTTAAGTCGTGTATCCTCCATGATCTGAAGTACATAAAACGCTAAGAATGATAAATTTCCACTGCTTATAAGGACCATATTATGTTATATACATATTACTGTAGTAGGAGTGGAAAAAAGCACGCCCAGACCGGGGTTCGAACCCGAGACCTCCGAACACTCCGGATGCTCTACCAACTGATCGACCCGGTCCAGTTCCGCTACACTCTTCTATTCCCTCCCTTTCTTTAAGTCTTCGACCCCGAAGACTTCACAACTCACAACCCAGGTTCGGGTATACCCTTGTCAAGTATTCACCTCACTTGCAACAAGGTTTGGTCACAGGCACCAAATGTAGTAGGAGTGGAAAAATGCACGGCCAGACCGGGGGTTCGAACCCGGGACCTACGAACACTAGCCGGGTGCTAACAACTGAGCTACCTGGTCGCCGATGATCGACCAGGTCCAGTTCGGCTACATTACGTCTTTCCCAGGCAATTGTCGTCTTCAGTTGTAGTTTTAAATGCTTTTACTCAGCCGACACTCCTAAAGTTAAGTTCGAGTCCAAGTGCAGTAGGAGTGGGAAAATGTACGACTAGACCGGGGTTTGAACCTGGGACCTCCGAACACTAGCTGGATGTCTACCAATTGAGCTACCTGGTCGGTGGTGATCGACCCTGTCCAGTTCCGCTACACAAGCATAGACAGGGCATGTTATCTTATTTTACATATATTTAGTACAATCTCGCTTTATATATTACTCAACCGCAAATTATGTTATTAAACCGCAAGTCGGTAAGTAACCATACGTACAGAATATTCATGTCTCACTAAATCAGTTGCACTTTACTTACCTTCAGCTAATTTTAAATCATGTAAATTTCAACAATGTATGTCGATGATGAGATAAATATCAATCAGACTTTGTTTGCTCTGTACAGCTCAACCTCTTCGTGTCGCTAGCAACAGGACAATGACCGGGACATCTCGCGTGATGATTGGCAATTATGACGTCATAAAGACTTTGTAGATGTACTGAACGTCAGCGATGCAATCAAATTTTTCATTACTCGGTTATGGTAGTTGGTATGTGTATTTTCGTGATTTCGGCCGAAATAACGATAATTATCGTCTTTTCCGCCCGACGAACATAGTCTTTTTGCAGCATCAATTATTATCGTTATTTTGCTCCAACAACCTATATATAATATATGGTAGCGAGTTTAGCGACATGTGAAAGCACATTATTCATATTACAGGCCCCTGTGACAACTACAGTTGTATGCTATAAGAGAGGTAATAGCTATGTTACAGGTCCCTGTGATGACTATATGATATAAGGGATACAATGACTATGTTACGGGCCCCTGTGATAACTCTATGCTATAAAAGAGACAATGACTATGTTACAGGTCCTTGTGATGACTATATGATATAAGGGATACAATGACTATGTTACAGGTCCTTGTGATGACTATATGATATAAGGGATACAATGACTATGTTACAGGTCCCTGTGATGACTCTATGATATAAGGGATACAATGACTATGTTACAGGTCCCTGTGGTGACTATGTTATAAGGGAGACAATGACTATGTTACAGGTCCTTGTGATGACTATGCTATAAAAGAGACAATGGCTATGTTACGGGGCCCTGTGATGACGCTATGCTATAAGGGATGCACTGACTATGTTACGGGGCCCTGTGATGACTATGCTATAATTGAGACAATGACTATGTTACGGGCCCCTGTGATGACTATGCTATAAAAGAGACAATGACTATGTTACAGGCCCCTGTGATGACTATGCTATAAAAGAGACAATGACTATGTTACAGGCCCCTGTGGTGACTATGCTATAAAAGAGACAATGACTATGTTACAGGCCCCTGTGATGACTATGCTATAATTGAGACAATGACTATGTTACAGGCCCCTGTGGTGACTATGCTATAAAAGAGACAATGACTATGCTATAAGGGAGACAATGACTATGTTACGGGCCACTGTGGTGACTACGATATAAGGAAGACAGTGATTATGTTACAGGTCCCTGTGCTGACTACGATATAAAGCAGGCAATGGTTATATAATACAGGCCCCTGTGATGACTTTGCTATAAGGGAGACAATTACTATGTTACAGGCCCCTGTGATGACTATGCTATAGTTGAGACAATGACTATGTTACAGGCCCCTGTGGTGATTTTGCAATATTACAGATATATTATATATATTATAAATAGGTTTAAAACACAAGGTAATTTTATACTTACAATACAACCTTCGTGATCTCTGACTGATCTATCAATATTATTATAGAAGAATCAATGCAGGATATAGACTCACTGAGGATAACTGGGTCTAGCTAACTGGATCTGATCTTACCTATACGTGTAGGTATTACTCTATATTACATTACAAGTATTACATAAGTTTCATTATTTACTTATCATGACATTTGAAAAGTTATTACAAATTGAGTCGAATTCCACGGTCACATCAACGTAATTTATAATAACTTTTGAAATGTCATTATAAGTAATAAATACGTATCTTTAAATAGAACTAGGTACAAACATGTACAAAGGAATAATTATCTTTGTATCTTATGCTAATTTATCCGTTAAAAATACTTTCAAATTTTTATTACAAATTGCGTTGATGTGACCAGAGACGTATATATCATATGTGGGGTATACGTCTCTGATGTGACAATACGACTCGACCCAATTGTAATAACTTTTAAAATGTCAATATAAGCAATGAATAAGTATTTTTTTTATATAGAATTAGGTTGAAACATGTACAAAGTGAAGATTATCTTTCCATCTGGTGTCAATTTATTCGGTAAAAATACACTTTGAAATATTTATTACAATTGCGTTGTGACAAATCCTGTCTCCCACAGATCTTATCACTGTCGTTATGGACATTACAGTAACCAGGGATGTTCGTTCCTGATATAACCATGCTGTGTTCTATACGTACATGGATGGTAATAACGTGAAATAGGAAGAACAAGATTGTTTTTAGTTTTGCATTTTATTCCTAGTACAAAAATATATATAATCAAAACGATTTTTTACATCAAAGTATTTTTTTTTATGAAATATACGCTATCCTTATTCTATCTCAATAGAATATGGTCTCTTTCTTAAAGCAATGTTTTCTCGTAGCTTCTCTGATATGAACTTTGTGACGTTTTGCTGTTCGCTTGGTACACTGTTTTCCCGGATGTAGCAGTCCTATTTGACGTTTTGCGAATACAGACAGGTTAATATATGTTAGTTCCTAAGTTAACTTCCTTGTCGTCACACACATCATCTATTTAGTCATCAATGGGCTCCACTGTCGCCGTCTGGCGGACAAAACAGCACAGGATGTTTTTAAGGATCCAATCCCTTTTGTTATGGGCCTTTGATGGACATTTTCTACTTCCTCCACTGGGGGTGCTGTTACGAAGTTCTGCTGAAAAAGGCGAAACAATTCCTGATGCAATGAAAGATGGCGTCAGAGTAAATCTTATTAAAACAGATGCACAAAAATGTCACATAAAATTAAACCTTTACACTTTAAGAGCCATAAATGAAATTTTATTATTTGTACGAATTCTGTCAAATTAAAAAAAAATACATGCTTACCTGTTTTCATCTTCTTTTCATTTTTCTTTTCCCTCTGAAATATAAAAATAATCTCAAGTAAGATAAAATTATAACATTTCCAGTCCCTCTCCGTCACATTAAAAAAAATACATGATGTATACGGTAATGTTCTCCAAAAATTAACTTACCCCGAGAAGTCTGTCCAGATGACGTTCGAAAAATGTTTTCTTCACTTTGTCTGCCGCTTTATTCCGAGTGACGATCGTCGGAACCCCGGTTTTGTGATCTAAGAACAAAAACAGCAAAAAAGTAGTAAAAACGCGCTTTTTGAAGGCATCTGTCACATAAAACACGCTTCCATCATCTAATTATACATTTCATAAGATTTATTAATAGTGATTTATCCATTCTATTTCTTTCGCATATCCTTATAGATAAATAAATAATGTGTAAGCATCAACAGTTTCATATCTTTTAATTGAAAATTTTAAAGTATTCAATTGAAATTACCGTCTGATATACCTCTGTCAGCTGGGTAGGTTTTCGCCTTTTGTAATCCTGCGTCTTTCCGGTTCCAGACTCTCTTGTCTTTTCCAGTATCTCACTGCATACCAGCTTGTGGTCAGTTGGGGACATCTCCCCTTCACGAATGGCCGCGATGGATCGCCCAATGGTCACCTGCACAATATCATCCACATCCTTATCCAGTTGACCACTCATTTCCGCCATCTTTTGGTCAGTCGGGGATGTTTGACCACTACGGATGGCTGTGATCGACCTCCAAATGGTTCTACCTACAATATCGTCCACATCCTTATCCAATTGGCCTGTCATTTCTGCCATCTTGTGGTCAGTTGACGATGTTTGACCACTACGAATGGTCGTGATTGACTGGTTAATGGTTTTAAATACAATATCGTCCACGTCCTTATCCAATTTGCCCATCATTTCGGCCATCTTGTGGTCAGTTGGGGATATTTGTCCACTACAAATGGCTGTGATGGACTGTCCGATGGTCAGTTGAACTATGTCGTCCACACCCTTGTCCAGTTGGCTGGTCATTTCCGCCATTTCTTTCCTTTCTGTCCTGACGTATTCCGTGGCTTTCTGGATGACGTCAGTGACCAAATGTTTTGCAATCTCTTTAAGTTGTTTATCCTCCATAATCTGAAATACATGGAACGCTCTGAATAATAAAATTCCACTGTGTATAAGGTTCAGGGAGAGGTTGATCCAGTACTTAACCAAATTATATTAGATATCGTTTGATTATAAAAGATATCTGATTTAATTTTCTTTATATCTTATTTATTACAAAAGATATCTTATAAAGAAAACCAAAAGTACTGGAGCAACGTTGCTCCGTGAATATGTACATGTAGTAATTGGTCTAAATAAGGTCACCCTCAAATAGTTCTAAAATGTTATAGAACTGCAGGGGAATATTCTTAAATAAGTAAAGGTCAAAGTTCAGCGGTCAAATTGAAGAAAATAATTTAGAATATATGTACTTTGATTTCGGCTTCTAAATCGATATGCGTGTACATGTATATAGTTTCTGTATAATACACATGTAGGTAAGCAAGGAACTCGTTATCAGACTCAGTAGAAATGCAATACTTCGTCTGTAATGTTATCCCTTGTTCTAAATGACCTCTAATTACTCTATACATAATTTCTGACATGACAACTTATGAACTTACTATTTCCCCTCTTTGCTATCCAAATTTCAAACAAATTAAGCATTGGAACGTGACCAATTGTTTTCCTTTCCAGTAAATGTGGGAGTTATTGCAGATTAGGGAATTGATATCCATGAATTGGCTGCCTTTAATCGTGTGATGTAATCGGAAGAATGGGAAAATGAAATTATTTTATTGAACCTGTCCAATTTCCATAATTTGATTATCATATTTCCCCTATAAAATAGTAACTTTGTCTATACATATTACATATTTCCCAGATAATTGTCGTTAATCCTCTTCAGATGTAAAGTTTTAGTTTAGTTTAAACAATATATTTATTCAGTGGAAACATCAATAAACATATACATATAATTCCAAATGAATAGGGATTTGACAGCAAGCTTACAGCTTATGTAAGTCATCTCCCTTTGTTTGTGTTCAGCATACGTTTACATGAGTCAGTGGTATTTTAAACATTGCAACCGTGAATTATATTAATTAAACATACAATTAAACAAGTGAATGAATTTGTATTTAAACAATTTATAAACTTATTAAACTAAAAACAAAAACAAATGTTGCTCATGGATTAATTCAATATATATTAAGTATTACAATAGTAATGATACAGGTATATTTCAATGATAACTTGATATCTAAAAAGTGGAAGTCACTCGAAACGTTTACTATTAATAATATAGTTTTGAACTGCAACGAAAATTTCTTCATTTTGTTGGTTATTCAAAGACTGGTTTCCCCATAGCAGTGTGTCTAAATCAAAATCATAGTTCAGAGACCAAATATAACGAGTTCTTATTTCTGAGAATTTCACGCATTGTAATAAATAGTGAAACTGTGTTCAATATATCCACAACTACAGAACGGGTCATGTTTTTCTCGAAAAGATGAGATTTTAAGAAGCTACATCGTAATCGTATCCTACTGTGGTGTATTTGTGCTATACGATTTCCGACATTTCGGTATGGCGGAGATTTTGTTTTAGTTTTGTTAAGGTGATACTTTAATACAGAAAGGGATGGACTTTGTTTTACTTCATTTGGCAATTTGTTCCATAAACTAACGGACGACGGAAGAAAAGAATTTTTGAAAAATGTTCTGGCTTTAATCATAGATATGTCATTTGCTTGTCTAGTATTTCTAGTATGTATTTCAGATTGTTTGGGGGGAACGATATTTGACAGGTAAGAGGGGGTTAAATGATGTATCATCTTATGAATTTGAATGATTTTATGTTTTTCACGACGATCAGAGAGAGTTTCCCAGCAAAAATCTTTATACAATAAATCAATACTGACAAGTTTTGTAGCACCGGTAACAATTCTTGCGGATTCTTTCTGAATGTCTTCTATTCTGTTTATCAAATACAATGGTAAATTATCCCAGATGACATCAGCATACTCTAATATTGGCCTAATGAAGGAAAAATAAATTTGTTCTAATGAATTGCGATCAAGAATAAATTTTAATTTGCGTAATACTGAGAGTCGCTTGGATGCTTTTGAAATAATAGAGTCTACATGATCTATCCAACTAAGCTCTGAGTTCAGTGTGACACCGGATGTCCAACTAAGCTCTGAGTTCAGTGTGACACCGAGATGCTTATGAGAGTTTACAGTTTTAATGGCCATGTTATTCATCGACAAAGCAGCCATTTTACACTTATTATGTTTTCTACTTACCAGTAGGGATTCGGTTTTATCCGCATTAAAATTAACTAACCATTTCGTTGCCTATTCCTGTATTTTAGACAGATCGGAATTTATTGTAAAGTTTTAAATGTTTTTACTTAGCCGACACTCTTAAGTTAAGTTCGAGTCCCAGCATGGACGTGGCATTTTAGCTTATTTTACATATATTTAGTTACATCAGATGTATAAGCTTGTTGTATCTAAACAATTTTGTTTGTAGAAGTCTTAAAATTAAAAAAAAATAAAACTCGGTTAATGAGACTGGCCTGACCCTTTGGCCATGATTAGAAGGGTTGAGCCGATGGTTCGTGCCAAGTGGTTGTAAAATACAGGATGTACATTCGAGAAACCGATTTCCGGTTGAGTAATTTATTTTGTGCTTTAATAATTTATAAAAACTGATGAAGAAATCCAGCCTAACTATTCACAGAAGATGATTGATTTATACATACGTCTGATATTTTTATCTGCACTTTATATATTACTCAACCGCAAATTATGTTATTAAACCGCAAGTCGGTAGCCTGTACGTGTAGAATATTCATGTCTCATTAAATAACGGACCATTTAGATTAATCAGTTGCACTTTACTTACCTTCAGCTAATTTTCAATCGTGTAAATATCAACAATTTTTGTCGATGATGAGATAAATATCAAGTAAAATTTTGTTTGCTCTGTACAGCTCAGCCTCTTCGTGTCGCTAGCAACAGGACAATGACCGGGAAATCTCGCGTGACGATGGACAATTTTGACGTCATAAAGACTTTGTAGATGTACTGAACGTCAGCGATGCGATCAAATGCGTGATTTCGGCCGAAATGACGATAATTATCGTCTTTTCGGCCGTTGAACATAGTCTTTTTGTAGGATCGATTATTATCGTTATTTTGCTCCAACAACCTATATATACTATATGGTAGCGAGTTCAGCGACATGTGAAGGCACATGATTCATATTACAGGCCCCTGTGATAACTACAATTGTATTCTATAAGAGAGGTAATAGCTATGTTACAGGTCCCTGTGATGACTATATGCTATAATGGATACATTGACTATGTTACGGGCCCCTGTGATGACTACGATATAAGGCAGGCAATGGTTATATAATACAGGCCCCTGCGATGCCTATGATATAAGGCAGGCAATGGTTATATAATACAGGCCCCTGTGATGCCTATGATATAAGACAGGTAATGGCTATATGTTACAGGTCCCTGTGATGACTATGCTATAAAAGAGACAATGACTATGTTACGGGCCCCTATGATGACTATGCTCTAATTGAGACAATGCCTATGTTACAGGGCCTGTGGTGATTTTGCAACATTACAGATTTATTATATATATTATAATTAGGTTTAAAAACACAAAGTAATTTTATACTAACAATATAACCTTCGTGATCTCTGACTGATCTATCAATATGTATTATAGAATATAGACTCACTGAGGATAACTGGGTCTAGCTAACTGGATCTGGTCTGACCAAGTGAAGTTTTAATCTAATCCTATTGACAAATACTAATTTATTACTTATAATGACATTACAAAAGTTATTACAAATTGTGTCGAGTTCCACGGTCACATCAAGGTAATTTATAATAACTTTTGAAATGTCATTATAAGTAATAAATACGTATCTTTTAATAGAACTAGGTACAGACATGTACAAAGGAATGATTGTCTTTGTATCTGATGCTAATTTATCCGTTTAAAAGACTTTCGATTTTTTATTACCGATTGCGTTGATGTGACCAGAGACGTATATTTAAGCATTGAACGGCTTTCAGTTGGCATTCATAGTCAATATGAATGCCAACTGGACAGAGGCAAATTCAACATGAAGCGCTATGAATGCCAACTGAAAGCCGTTCAATTCTTATGTTTACCATCTGCGATTTTTTATTTGTCATGCGATTTTTGTTTTGAAATTTTCAAATTCAAATTTCCCGCGCTTACCAGTAGCAGAGATCACTTCCTGTTGGCAGTTCATAGGCTGGTGAACACGCAACTGAATTGGTAGGGTTATATAGTGGCAGTGCCATACAATGGTAAATATATATATATATATATATATATCATATGTATGAACGAACGTTAAAGACGTCTTCTGGATGTACTCTCCATCTGACCATTATATTTGACTATTCATGTAGTTAATTATTCAATTTGTTAAAATTTTCATAATTGCTGTACTTTTTGGGGCATCTATTCATTGTTGCTCTTTGAGACTCACATTTAGTCGCCTCCCGCCATCATGCAACAGCATATTGGTCCGAGTTGGTCCGAATCGTCTGTTTCCCGTAGCGTCCTGTAGGGACACTTCGGCATTCGTATTTCTTATATTTTCAGTCTTGATAAATATTTGTAGTAGTTTTTTTCACACCACTCTCTATAATTCTAATGATCTAAAACATATTTTTCCAAAGTTTTTCAGACTTTGTACACGATATTTAATCAATCACTGTAGAGACGATAATGCAACATTTTTTTATATGAATGCAATGTCGTCCACTAGTAGTATTTAGGGACGAATCGTCTTTGAACTCTTCGATATACTTTCACGTGCGGGGGAATTCAAAATATCTCTGCCGTTGGTCGCATAGCGTTCTAGTGTTGAACATGATGCAGTCACGCTAGTATCCGCCTTCGGCCCACGTTTGCCGAAGGGTTCATTGTGGTTTCTCCAGTTACTAAAACATTATTCTTATTGTATTTTATTGTATTTCCAGTACTTCTTATATATATTATGTGATTGTATTTGTAATTTTTTGTGTTTTGATAAAGGGGCGGATTGCCTCGAAAATTTAACAAACCTTATTGTTTACACTGTTTGAATTACTTCTTTGCCCCATATATCATATGTAGGGTATACGTCTCTGATGTGACAATACGACTCGACGCAATATTTGTAATAACTTTTAAAATGTCAATAAAAGCAATGAATAGGTGGGTTTTTTTTTATGTAGAATTAGGTTGAAACATGTACAAAGTGAAGATTATCTTTCCATCTGGTGTCAATTTATTCGGTAAAAATACACTTTGAAATATTTATTACAATTGCGTTGTGACAAATCCTGTCTCCCACAGATCTTATCACTGTCGTTATGGACATTACAGTAACCAGGGATGTTCGTTCCTGATATAACCATGCTGTGTTCTATACGTACATGGATGGTAATAACGTGAAATAGGAAGAACAAGATTGTTTTTAGTTTTGCATTTTATTCCTAGTACAAAAATATATATAATCAAAACGATTTTTTACATCAAAATATATTTGTTTTATGAAATATATGCTATCCTTATTCTATCTCAATAGAATATGGTCTCTTTCTTAAAGCAATGTTTTCTGGCAGCTTCTCTGATATACACTTTGTGACGTTTTGCTGTTCGCTTGATACACTGTTTTCCCGGATGTAGCAGTCTTGTTTGACGTTTTGCTACTACAGACAGGTTAATATATGTTAGTTCCTAAGTAAACTTCCTTGTCGTCACACACATCATCTATTTAGTCATCAATTGGCTCCACTGTCGCCGTCTGGCGGACAAAACAGCACAAGATGTTTTTAAGGATCCAATCCCTTTTGTTATGGGCCTTTGATGGACGTTTCCTACTTCCTCCACTGGGGGTACTGTCGCAAAGTTCTGCTGTAAAACGCGAAACAATTATTGATGCAATGAAAGATGGCGTCAGAGTAAATCTAATTAAAACAGATGCACAAAAATGCCACATAAACTTAAACCTTTACACTTTAAGAGCCATAAATGAAATTGTATTATGTGTACGAATACTGTCAAATAAAAAAATACATGCTTACCTGTTTTCATCTTCTTTTCATTTTTCTTTTCCCTCTAAAATATAAAAATAACCTCAAGTAAGATAAAAGTATAATATTTCCAGTCCCTCTCCGTCACACTAAAAAAACATACATGATGTATACGGTAATGTTCTCCAAAAAATAACTTACCCCGAGAAGTCTGTCCAGGTGACGTTCGAAAAATGTTTTCTTCACTTTGTCTGCAGCTTTATTCCGAGTGACGATCGTTGGAACCCGGGTTTTGTGATCTAAGAACAAAAACAGAAAAAAAAGTAGTAAAAACGCGCTTTTTGAAGGCATCTGTCACATAAAACACGCTCCCATCATCTAACAATACATTTCATAAGATTTATTAATAGTGATTTATCCATTGTATTTCTTTCGCATATCCTTATAGATAAATAAATAATGTGTAAGCATCAACAGTTTCATATCTTTCAACTGAAAATTTAAAAGTATTCAATTGAAATTACCATCAGATATACCTTTGTCAGCTGGGTAGGTTTTCGCCTTTTGTAATCCTGCGTCATTTCCGGTTCCAGACTCTCTTGTCTTTTCCAGTATCTCACTGCATACCAGCTTGTGGTCAGTTGGTGACATCTCCCCTTCACGAATGGCCGCGATGGATCGCCCAATGGTCACCTGCACAATATCATCCACATCCTTATCCAGTTGACCACTCATTTCCGCCATCTTTTGGTCAGTCGGGGATGTTTGACCACTACGGATGGCTGTGATTGACCTCCCAATGGTTCTACTTACAATATCGTCCACATCCTTATCCAGTTGACCCGTCATTTCTGCCATCTTGTGGTCAGTCGGTGATGTTTGACCACTACGGATGGCCGTTATTGACCTCCCAATGGTTCTACCTACAATATCATCCACATCCTTATCCAGTTGACCTCTCATTTCCGCCATCTTGTGGTCAGTTGGTGATGTTTGACCACTACGAATGGTCGTGATTGACTGGTTAATGGTTTTAAATACAATATCGTCCACGTCCTTATCCAATTTGCCCATCATTTCGGCCATCTTGTGGTCAGTTGGGGATATTTGTCCACTACAAATGGCTGTGATGGACTGTCCGATGGTCAGTTGAACTATGTCGTCCACACCCTTGTCCAGTTGGCTGGTCATTTCCGCCATTTCTTTCCTTTCTGTCCTGACGTATTCCGTGGCTTTCTGGATGACGTCAGTGACCAAATGTTTTGCAATCTCTTTAAGTTGTGTATCCTCCATAATCTGAAATACATGGAACGCTTTGAATGATAAAATTCCACTGTTTATAAGGTTCAGGGAGAGGTTGATCCAGTACTTAACCAAATTATATTAGATATCGTTTGATTATAAAAGATATCTGATTTAATTTTCTTTATATCTTATTTATTACAAAAGATATCTTATAAAGAAAACCAAAAGTACTGGAGCAACATTGCTCCGTGAATATGTACATGTAGTAATTGGTCTAAATAAGGTCACCCTCAAATAGTTCTAAACGTTATGGAACTGCAGGGGAATATTCTTAAATAAGTAAAGGTCACAGTTCAGCGGTCAAATTGAAGAAAATAATTTAGAATATATGTACTTTGATTTCGGCTTCTAAATCGATATGCGTGTACATGTATATAGTTTCTGTATAATACACATGTAGGTAAGCAAGGAACTCGTTATCAGAAGAAATGCAATACTTCGTCTGTAATGTAATCCCTTGTTCTAAATGACCTCTAATTACTCTATACCAAATTTCCGACAACTATTAAACTTACCATTTTCCATCTTTGGTATCCAAATTTCAAACAAATTAAGCATTGGAACGTGACCAATTGTTTTCCTTTCCAATAAATGCGTGGGTTTTCGCAGATTGGGGAATTTTGATATCCATGAATTGGCTGCCTTTAATCGTGTGATGTAATCGGAAGAATGGGAAAATGAAATTATTTTATTGAACCTGTCCAATTTCCATAATTTGATTATCATATTTCCCCTATAAAATAGTAACTTTGTCTATACATATTACATATTTCCCAGATAATTGTCGTTAATCCTCTTCAGTTGTAAAGTTTTAAATGTTTTTACTTAGCCGACACTCTTAAGTTAAGTTCGAGTCCCAGCATGGACGTGATATTTTAGCTTATTTTGCATATATTTAGTTATATGAGATGTATAAGCTTGTTGTATCTAAACAATTTGGTTTGTGGAAGTCTTAAAATTAAAAAACAAACAAACAAACAAAAACTCGGTTAATGAGACTGGCCTGACCCTTTGGCCATGATTAGAAGGGTTGAGCCGATGGTTCGTGCCAAGTGGTTGTAAAATACAGGATGTACATTCGAGAAACCGATTTCCGGTTGAGTAATTTAGTTTATGCTTTAATAATTTATAAAAACCAATGAAGAAATCCAGTATAAATTATCACAGAAGATGATTAATTCATGCATACGTCTGATGTTTTTTATCTGCGCTTTATATATTTCTCAACCGCAAATTATGTTATTAAATTGCAAGTCGGTAAGTAGCCTGTACGTACAGAATATTCATGTCTCATTAAATAACGGACCATTTAGATTAATCAGTTGCACTTTACTTACCTTCAGCTAATTTTCAATCGTGTAAATATCAACAATTTTTGTCGATGATGAGATAAATATCAAGTAAAAGTTTGTTTGCTCTGTACAGCTCAACCTCTTCGTGTCGCTAGCAACAGGACAATGACCGGGAAATCTCGCGTGACGATGGTCCATTATGACGTCATAAAAACTTTGTAGATTAACGTCAGCGATGCAACCGATTTTACACTACACAGTTATGGTGGTTGGTACGTGTATTTTCGTGATTTCGGCCGAAATAAGAATAATTATCGTCTTTTCGGCCCGATGAACATAGTCTTTTGGCACGATAAATTGTTATCGTTATTTTTCTCCAACAACCTATACATGCTAGATATGGTAGCGAGTTTAGCGACATGTGAAGGCACATAATTCATATTACAGGCCCCTGTGATAACTACAGTTGTATGCTATAAGAGAGACAATAGCTACGTTACAGGCCCCTGTGATAACCAAAGGCTGGACTAAACCTCAATTTGCATCAGAGAAACTACCCCAAAACCCACTGAAAAGAAAAATAACGATCTTTTAAGTACCGGCGAGGTAGAGTGGCTCCGAGGCCGTGACCTGCAGCATTTGGGCCAACTTGAAAATATAGAAATCACAGAAGTGTTGAAAATGGCAGACCATACCGCACAGACCCAACCGATTTCGATAAAGAATGCATTTAAACTGATATGCCATTAGAAATGAAGTATGCTTTACCATTTTGTTAGGTGTGATCCAGTCCCTAGTAACTCTGGGTTATATGTATGGTCAGTTGATTGGAAATCGTGTCAATGAGAGATTGTCAACCACGCTGTTCATTTGTCGCCACTTTTAATGTTAATTTCGTCCAAATGACTATAACAGTAAATTCAACTTAACGCGCCACTTTTCTCTGATACGGAGTTGTCTGGTATGTAAAAACTGTATAAAGTTATGTGGATGTATTGCTAACAGCTAATCTGAATATTAACTGGTAATATTCAAAATATAAAGTTATCTAGATTTATAATCGGTCAGATTTGTCATGTCTAAAGCGATCGAATCGATACAATAGTGAAACTTAGGGTTTTCTACGAGAAAATATATTGTCATTCTGTTTGAACAGGCGGCTCCCTCTGCCGTTTTTAGCGGAACCACTCCCTGTTAGGCCAAGCGAACATCCTGGAAACGCTTCGGAACCCTTATCAAGAATGTGGTCGATTTCAAAGAGCGATCCAATGCCATGAGATTGTTCAACCCTAGGGCTTGAACTGTCCATTGATGTGACAAAATAGCAACCCGGAGATGATCTGTACATGGCTAGAAAGCGGTGTGATGATTTTGAGGAGGAACACTTAGTTTTGTTTCCACTGTGCATTCGGCGCCAAATCAACGTTTGGTACTCAGTGCCTTACTCTGTATGTACAAGTACATGTACCCCGGTCCTTATTATAAGTGTAGCGGAACTGGACTGGGTCGATAATCGGCGATCAGGTAGCTCAGTGGTAGAGTGTCCGTCTAGAGTTCGTAGGGTCCCGGGTTCGAACCCCGGACTGGCTGATACAGTTGCTCCTCTTGTTACATATGTATAAAGTTACTCGCCCACTCCAACCCTCACCCCATCCCCAATATCTAGAAGCTGGGTTACCGCTGAGTAACTCAGCATGCAGCAAACAAACATACAACGTCCGTCACTCGATACACAAGTTAATTTAAATTTAAATTGTTGATTAAAAAAAACTCTATTACGCTAATAATCGAATTAACATTCACCAGCATGCAAATTAGTTGACGTGACAAACGCATATTGCCGTAGAAAGCGAATCCGTTGTTCTTTAGGAATACATTCCAATCATTTATCATTTTTCATTACAGATTTATTACACCAGTCGATGATGAAACTGCAGAACCTGAATACATGACGTCATCAAGTTGTGTGCTAAGGCCATATTTGTCGAATCCTCGATTTGTTGGTTATCATTTTTCAAAATTATTATTCATTTCGTTACCATTAGTTCTGACGGGAACGATCATGGCCGCTGAAATCTAAATTGATTTAAGTCCACAACTTTGGTCAGCTCACAAAGGTGGCTTATTAGCGGACCAGCCAGTTATATAATTAACGGCTATGTTTTCTGTCCGTTCTGTATTGGTGAGCGATGTTTTTGTGAGGTTTACCAATTACCAATGATGTGCTCGTAAAAAATGAAATCTTTAAAAAATGATGCATGATTGTTCAAGTTTTGTTTTGATAATTGTCAAACAGTTCCACAGAAATGTACAGAGAATACCTAGGTTTTTTAAGTAGTACTTTCAGCTTTAAGCCTTCTATTCATTCAAAATGGAACATGAATGTTGAGATCCTATACTTAAAAACTTATATATCTATATATTTAGAAATGTAATGTTGGCAGTTGATAGATGCTTAACCTTAATTTTAGAAACAAACTTCTAAAATTTTGTCCTGACGTAGAGTGAAAAAAACCCAAAAACAAACAAACAAGAAAAACCCTCAAAACAAGCTAAGTTACAGTGGGGAATTATGGATTATCTCCCTTTGCCTCATCTTCTATCCGGGATTACAGAAATAGTAGACGAATAACAAGACCAGGTGTTTCGGGAGAGGAAACGTTTCACTATTTCTAACATAAGACGCCTAGCAATAATGAAAATAACAACAAAAACAAAGAACTCGGTTACATGGCAAAACAATAACGGATAGAGTCTTATTGCTAACGCCGACCCATGCAGGGACGAGAAGAATAAGCCAGCATTCATACTATTGTAAATGCAATAAAAACATCGCACAATCCCTCTTTACAGATGTCAGCGCAAGTAATGTCACAAAATAAAGTTTGGGCCACAATAATAGACATCCATATTGCAAAAAAGCATCATCATTGGATGATAAAACCCCCATTATGTTGTAACAAGTCCACGTTGTAGAAATTGGTAAATTAAAAGTCAGAAATCTATATGCAGGGTTTCTTTTTCTTTTTCTTATTTTGTCTTCTTTTTAGTTTGTTCTTGAATGTGTCACTGAGAGATACACACCTATTCTATTTTTTTTAATCAGATTTATATCCGTGATGATACTATATAATTTGCCTTCCGACAAAATCCATTTTATGATTTAACTTGCGTAAGGGTTTAGATGATCTCCTTGCGCCACTCCAGCCTTTAGTACTGCACATGCACATGCATTACACGCATAATTTACGATGTCCCGTACAATATAGCCGTAGTATTCAGATTAATCATCAAATACATTTTTTTTTGTCATTTCATATATGTATTGTATGTTGCGGGGACACGTGGTTTTTGTTTTGGAGGCCGGTGTAGCTCAGTCGGTTAGAGCGCCGGCCTCATAATCTCAGGTGAGTGTCCGAGGTGCGTGGTTCGAATTTCCCTACCCATATCGGTTTGTGTTTCTTGTGAAGCTGAAATACGGGCCGGTCAGTACTGTCCTTGGGCAAGACACTAATTGCTCTGGATGGCATACGACAGGCCTCCTGTATGTTGTTAAGTTTGGTAGTCACCAACTACTACAAGGAGACATCGCCTCAAAATGACCTGGCCGATTTGGATAGTAATGGACTTCTGTGTAGACACCATATAAGCGGTGATAACTGTAAGCAATATAAATTGACAATTTGAAATATTTCATCAGCTCTCATAGTTCCCGTTTTTAGTCGAAATTGGTAGTAGACATAACACACTTTACCTACTCTTGTAAAATTATATTTGTACCTATCTTCAAGTAATTGGACCTAGTCACACATCTCCCGAATTTATTTTAAGATCGGGTAAATCAATTACCACTAAAATGTAGATATAAAGACTGGAATCCAGATGTTTCTATTTGAAGATACAAATATCTTTAATTCATGTGTACAACCGTACAGATATGTACATGTAGGTGCAATAAATATTTTACCTGCGTCTTGATATATAGTACGACGGCAGTTCACATTCCCCTTATAGGGCCCCTGAATATAAAGGTGGGCGTGTACCCATATGACGGCAGTCGCTTATATCAGTAAAAACCTTTAATTAAACAACAATTATAATGCGATAGGTTTTAATTACTTTAATAAAAGTATATTACATGATTTGAAATTCATCATAGTAATACCAAATGAAATAACGCTAAAATAGTAGTTCTGGTAAATTCTTGTTTGTACTGATGTAAGCGATCTAATCATGGCTACAGAAAAACAGAAGTCGGAGGAAGGAAAGATGACCACAATGGATATTGCTTGATATTTGTCATTTGAAGAAATTATAGAGTGAAAATGGCATCTATATTGAAGAATCAGATCCTCAAGCATCTGTCTAAGTAAGTAAAATTATCATTATTTCGATTGGATCATGTTTGTTTAAGTGATTAAATCCTGTACCCAAAGACGAATTTTGTGTGAATATTGATGTTTTGATAATGAAAACCAGTTTTACATGTGTACGTTTGTGTCCATATCAGTCCCAGTGTGGCTCATACTGTCGGTGATTGACCAGAATAAGTTGATCATGCTGGTCATTGTTTTAACATATTCATTTATCAGTCCCGGTCCTGTTTCTAAGACGACAACAAGTAGCCTATTGCTACATTATTTATATATAACGTTAACGTTAGACGTAGCTAGCGCGAGCATAACTCATAATCACGTGCATTAGGTTTACATTTACCTTTCCTAATATATCAAATTAGCCCAAAAATCTTGACAACTTCAGCTAATATATTATGTACCTGGTCTTTCCTTTTTTATGGTAACACATGAATAAAAAAAACTACTTGTGCAAGTTTATTTTCAGTGTTATTGTGAATGGATAGAGATTCAAACAATGTTTATTAGATACCTATATAATCAGGCCACAAATAAAATGTTATGCAGATACACTACAGTAATTACCTCATATGCCCATATACTCATAGAAAAAGACAATATTATTGATTTTCTTCTTTTTCGTATATATACAATGCAAAGGGTACATACATTGTATGTATACTGTATATCAGCTTAAGGTGATTGCATGATAACTTAGTTTAGTAGAGAATTTTCTTTTAATTGAGGATTACGTTTGTGTGATTGTAATACTGATAAATTATGCTAGCTGCAATATACCACTCGGCTATGGAGATCTTATTCATTAATTCTCTTTAGCTTGATCGGTTGAGCGTCAGACTAGTAAACCAGAGGTCGCGGGTTCGATCCATATAGTGGACGCAGTGATTTTAATTTAATTGATCATGCGCTCTGTTACATGATTGATCTCTGAACTGCACTTGATTCAAACCTTCTTGTCTATTGAAAAGTTGGAAAGCTGTAATAGTTGGAATTGGGGATGGGGGGGGGGGGGGGGGGGGGGGGGGGGGGGGATGACTGGAATGCCGGCGCATGTCATTAACATCAGTAACATCAAATAATAATATGTCCAAAAAATTAAAGGCTGGATGACTGGAATGCCGGCGCATGTCATTAACATCAGTAACATCAAATAATAATATGTCCAAAAAATTAAAGGCCAATGCAATGTGCTTCTCCTCTTTTTGATCATAAATAAATGTTGCTCATTTAAACTATAACTTCACCATGACAATGTGACCCAGATTTCTGTAAAATGTAAAAAATAAAACTGTAACAATTAATGAAATACTTTTTAAATCATTACTTTTGCTTCGGTGGTTATTCATATATATAAATTAAGGAGATAAAGCAAGTGTGTTTTAAAATAGGCGGCAGTGTACGTATTATGATGGTACTGTTGTGAATCAGCGAGCAAATAAAATTCACATTTGAAAGTATAATCATGATACATATAAATAAGAAACTTTTAATTCAACGAGTTATTCTGCGACTTCTTCAGGTGAGATTTAATTTGAAAGGACGATCCCGACTGAATGATGTCATGAATGGTATGACATCACAATGTACATATATATATAACAAGTATATAGTACATTTTCTATTGTGTATTGAGACTGGGTTTTAATATTCTTATTAACTGATCTTCTTTCTTTTCTATATATACGGTGTCAGATGACTATAATTGATATATGAGTAATATTTAATATTACATTAAATTGATTGTTATATGCACAGTCATGGGTATTCTATGTTCCTTATCTAATTAGATACCCATGACTGTGCATAGACAACAAATTAAACTCACTCCATACAAAATTTGTATGTCAATAAGCATATTCGTGATTGTGTTAGTGATCAATTTAATGTATTACCTATATATACAGTCACCTGATGCACGACACTGTTTTACGTATACCAGAAAAGTAAGAAGATAATTTGAAATGAATATTAAAAATTGGTACCCACGGTAATTGAGTCAGAAGCAACATGATTCAATAGCCAGTGCCACATAATATTGCTGCTGTATTGGTTGTCTCGAGGTAACCAGGTACTCTCGATCCAGTTTTTCTCCCACAGTAAGACCCCTCACATACTTTCATCCAATAGCTAACAAGAGTTATTTATATAAGTTGATAACTTGTTTAACAATTCTTGTAAAATAAATGAGGTTTACATTTTGAATATTGGTATAATCATAACTGATTTTTGGATAGAAATGATTATAATCACTTTGCCTGGTAAAATTGATGGCTGACATGATATTGATATTTTTTCTGGTAGTGGATGATAAGCATACAGGACTCAAGGACACTTAATTGTTTACCTCAACATAATGGATGCATTTGAGCGTCCCGAAGTCTGTACTAAAATATTTTCATTAATTGAAAACAAATGAAACGAGTGCAACACATCAGCATTGTCTACATTAATTAATTGATGTAGTGATGATTTATTGCTGGTCCCTGATTATAATTAGCCAACACACCCTTTACTTAAACTAACAGGAATACCTCTAATATAAGTACTTTAATACTACAATATGTATCAACCTAAAGGTAACATATTACATCTGTACCATCATTGGTAACCCACAATCGTGACACTCACGGACGGAGACTATTGGATGATTGGTACACTTCTCGTCATTTCATGAAAAATATTTCTTCAGGAATTTTGACCAATCAGAATACCGCTTTCTTGGGGGCTTCCATTCAACTATGAACAGTAACAGCGCTAGCGGCTCCATGGATAACCTTTTCATAGTGAAAGAACTGTTTAAGATAATCACTTTAAAGACATTCACAAATATCAAACGTCGACACCGACACTTTTATGAAAAAACAAGATGTGTATTTGTCGGTTAAATCTGGAGGTGGTAAAAGTATAGTGTGTCTGGCTTTTCAGCCAATTTATAGTGATGTCTACATGGAGACATTCGGCATATTTGTGGTGTCATCTCTTCTTTTGATAATGAAAAAACAGTGTAACTACTTAAATGCATTGACCGTTAGTTAGTAACACATAATTTCATGTTTTGGTGGCAGTTCCCATGATGAGGATCCTCAAAATATGCTTCACAGAAATCGGTTTCGAATTTTGATATGTATGGTGGCGTTTGATTGGTTGCTATATTTTTAGAGCCGAAACAAGATTCTTTGTACCAATTGTCCCACAGTCTTTCTCCACGAGGGTTCGGACTATTGGTTACCAATGGTGAACTTAACTAGCTCCATACCATTAGTGATGGTCAGAAACTGTTTCTGCAAAATGACCCACCATTATCATATATAATTTAAAATGGAAAGCTTTTTAATGTTGCTTTATTTTATTTTATTTTATTTTGCAAATTTTTGGATCCATGGCAATGAATTTACAAAATATAGAGCACAAAACTAAAATTCTGTATGGATTTCTGTATTAAGCAAATTTTATTAAAAATAAAGATTAAAAAAAGTGAAATTTCATACAAAGCAAACATTGCATTTTTTTGTTAAATCATGAAAAAAAAGAAGCCCAATTTGCAAACCTAACCATACACATAAAGATCCTGATTTACAGTGAACCTTGGACATACGATTTAATCACAGGCTACAGTCAGGGATGAGGTAGGTTAACGTTGTACCAGGTACTTCCTTATAACTGTTTTAAGTATACTAGAGGAGAGTGTAAATACAAAGGTCAACTTTAGGGTGTGGGCTGACTTTCCCTTCAGGATATCAGGAGATCAATATCCAAAGTGGACAGGTCACTATACACAGTGGACGGGTCACTATAGACAGGTCACTATACAGAGTGGATGGGTCACTATACAGAGTGGACGGGTCACTATACAGAGTGGACAGGTCACTATATAGAGTGGACGGGTCACTATACAGAGTGGACAGGTCACTATACAGTGAACAGGTCACTGTACAGAGTGGACGGGTCACTATACAGAGTGGACGGGTCACTATACAGAGTGGACAGGTCACTATACAGAGTGGACGGGTCACTATACAGAGTGGACAGGTCACTATACAGACTGGACGGGTCACTACACAGTATATACAGAGTGGACAGGTCACTATACAGACTGGACGGGTCACTACACAGAGTGGACGGGTCACTATACAGACTGGACGGGTCACTATACAGACTGGACGGGTCACTACACAGAGTGGACTGGTCACTATACAGAGTGGACGGGTCACTATACAGACTGGACGGGTCACTACACAGAGTGGACGGGTCACTATACAGAGTGGACAGGTCACTATAGAGTTGACAACGTCGTTTTCATTACTCCTATCATATAGCTAGTCCTTAATCTATTATTATTCTCTGTAAAAGCATAATGATATTGTACATTGTAGGTGGAAAAAAAAAAAAATAGAGAATATTTATACAAACCGTTTCAGCTTTAGATCTCTTAGAGAGCAGCTGTAAATCATAGATGAATGTAATTTGTTAATAAACTTGGCTTGAAAAGGTTGACATTTGAATTAAGACAATGCTACAAGCTATATTTCAATATATTGGTAGTATATAACACTTTCAGATATAACTGAGGCATTTTAAGTATATTCTCTGTGCCACTTCAATCAAGTTTAATCTTGCCTACTTGTTAAGAAATCATTTCCGATTCTTTACAATATTTAAGATAAAGTTATAAGTAAAGATGATACCCACTTCAAACCTGATGTGTATATAATGCAGTATTTAACCTTTTAAGCACTATGACTGCCCCAGCCCTATGACAACCACATATGCACGACTACATTTTTCATGAGTAGATCATGGGTGGGCTTATTAAAATCTACAAAAAATTTCCTTACCTCATCGATCTTATAAAAATGTTTATTTCCTCATATAATATAATTGTAAGTCACCAAAGATTTTTATAGATAAAAAAAAACCAAAACATACCTCTTTTTCTAAGTCACAGGCAATAGATGAGTGGATGTAAGGATTGGCAGATCAACATAAAGAAATTACCCCCATCCTCCCTGAAAAAAACTTGTTACTTTGCTTAATCCCTACGTAAATGTATGTATATGAAAATAAAGAAGTTATTTTTTCCACTCATTAAAAGTTTTCCCTTTGATGTTTTTATTAGTGCAGCACACTTATTAGTTCGATGCATTTAAACCTTTTATATTTTATGGATACATTAATTTAACAGACTTAAAACTTAATATTATTTAATACAAATAAATATTTGAATGTTTGATGTCTATTTTATTTAGATTCACAAAGAATTTATCCCCAGACAAGATCAACTTGAGCACGCTGCGGGGCGAGGGAGAATTATCTAACTTGGAACTCGATGAGGACATTCTAATGGACCTCATGGATCTTCCCACGTGGATGAAGCTCAAGAAGGCCGTCTGTAACAAACTCACCATCAAGGTATGTTAATTCATGGACACATCAGTTATATACGTTATTTTACAGATATGTCTGGGGCCAGTTTCATCATCATACTTTTCCACCGAATTCTCAACTTACAATTCTCCATAGGAAAGCATTACAGAATTTGAGGGAGGTTCCTTGGGTTGGGTGGAGGGTGGGGATGGGTGGGTTGAAATGTTGAATAGGTGCGCGCAGGTATCATAGGGTTGATGGGTCAGTATATATATATTACAAGCATTAATACATTTCATGCTCAATGACAAAGGAAAGTGTACTGGTGTATGGGGCTGCAGCGGCCGAGTGGTTAAGGTGTCCAGGGTCCCAACACTTTATCACTAGCCCTCCACCTCTGAGTTGCGAGTTCGAAACCCACGTGGAGTAGTTGCCTGGTACTGACCGTAGGCCGGTTGTTTTTATTCTCCGGGTACTCCGGCTTTCCCCACCTCCAAAACCTGGCACATCCTTAAATGACCCTGGCTGTTAATAGGACGTTAAACAAAATAAACCAATTTTTAAACCACAGAACTGGTGTATTATATTTTTGTTATACTAGGCCTAAGCATGTATTTGTCCAGTAGTCAAATGGCACTGTCATGGTTACACATTTGCCTTCATCTAGTTGACCGAGGTTTGATTCTCCGATCTGACGTATAAAAGTGTCTGGTCACCTGAGCTGCCTGACCAAGTTTTCTCTGGTTACTTGGGTTTCATCCGACACTTTGTAAGACCTCTTGCATTTTCGTCCAGCCCAACAATAATAATCAATATAAGTAGATATAACTTGTTTCTCAATTGTTGCCAAAAAAAACCCCCAAAAAAAACCCCAACATATGAACTGTTATGTAGAATATCACACAAACTGTGAACTGTTAGTGCCAAATTGTGGTAGCCATGTAACTTATGTTGATAATTATACGTGTCCCATGCAACAGAAAACAAACAATATGGAAACTTAGACTGTACTAATTTCCCAAGGCAGACATTCATTGAATTCACAGGAAATTCTCTACCTTTGGTCAGAAGAGAAAGTCAGCAGATTAAATAAAGGTCCTAACATATTGTTTCTGTGAAAGAATTCAACAATTTATCAATTTGTGAAATAAGAGCAGTTTCAAATTGAGGCTAATATTCCCAAAGTGAGGCTGATTGACACTCCCAAATGCCACCTGGGAGTTGAACGGAAGTCCTGAAAATAATTCTTGGCTTGCTGCCAAAAATGCATGTCCTGTAACTCTTAATACAATATTGGTCCGGAATTAAGCCCCTTCTTCATCGCATACTAATTTTTCCTTGAGGAAATATCGGCCAGATGAACCGGCCATGAGTAGGTCCGCCTGATCAATAAATATACTTGTCACTTCATACTGGTGTTTCTTAGCCAAACTCTCGAAAAAGAAATTGGCTGCCAATGTTGATTGGCATAGTACAGTTTGATTGTATGCACTAGTACACGTAAACAAACATGTAAATATTATTGTCTGCTCTCTAATAATAGATAACATTATTGTCTCCAGTCTCCACAGTTACATACATATATAGATAATATCATGTTTCAGGCTGGTTATCAAATTTGTTGTTATCGTATTTAGATTGTAATTCATCCAATATAGATATCTGGATTACTATTAAATGTTCTCACATACTACACAGGCTTATCCTGCGGTTGCTAGGGAAAAGATAAATTGATCTCACACAGGGGGGTAAGGACAGCTGGCAAACGATATATGACGCTGCTCACAATAACGTGACGTCATAATTTCACGTTGAGTAACCATCTTGTAAATTATGACGTTATTAATTTTGACGCACATTCCATGGAGCATTGCAGATGGCGCGATGAAAAACTTTCATAGAAGCTATCATTTGCTTGTATGTGAGAAAAATAATAATACATGGGTCTGTTCCGAGAACAAGGATATCTCAACCCTCAGCAGTTCGGCTGGCCAGCTCTTGGCAAGCCTCGTGCTAAGTGGCCAAAGTCATACAATTGGGTTGATTGAAATATCCCTATTCTCTAAAACAGCTATTTAAATCACGCTTAAATTCAGTTCATTATATTAGTTGATGCATGTGTTTTAACTGAACTGGGTGTGTAGATTTTTATTTTCGTATTAAGCGGACTTATGGTAAAGATTGCCAGCTGGCTCGTATGTAGTAAGGTTCATCTAGTTCTAGTTGAGCTAAATTTCTATATATTAAATACAAAATTTTGCTAGCCTCAACAGAAAAACGAAGTTTCGTTCCAAGCATAAGCTACTGAAATTGTTCTCCCCTACATCCTGTTAAACATGATCAGTGCTGATATAATCAATACTTTTTAACTCAATTTTGTCTCATAATTGAATGATAATAATGTTAAACTCCATTTTCTGAAGGACTTACAAATACGGGTCAAACTGCGTTGAAATGGGATCTATACAGACACTAATATTACATGAAACATTTTAGCAGATGACTTGTCTGAATTTATACCCAGCAAGATGCTGAACTCGAAAGCTGTAAAGGTAGTCGGTCATCTTGGATTCTATCCATCAAAGTTTGTTATTGCTAGTTATTATGGATTTTCCTCAAATTTCATTATAAGGCGCTTATTCGATTTTTTGCTGTTAATAGAGACAGAAGTACGAAGATATTTTGTATACACTCAAATGAATGTGTTGATAACGTACACAGCAGCAGTATAAAGATTCTTTTCTAGGACATCTTCAATGATCGCCAGTCGTCAGACGTATAAAGGGTTAAATTATAACAAGAAAATTGCTTGATTCTGCCATATACACATGTATATACTTTCTGGCAGGATTCAAATTTTTCCCATAACTTAGATATTTCATATTCTGGCTATTCAAAATAGCCCCTCTTCCCATATTTCATGATTTTCCTCTTGCCAATTTTTTGTTTACAAATGCAAGATGAGATTTGGCAAAATTTAGCGATCACATGGAAACGATCACTTGATCAGTCAAAATGGCAGTTATATCACTTGCAGCAAACAAGCACTCATTAGAATAATCAAGAAATATCAATTGAAAGCATGTTGCTTATAACTTATTGATATTGAGATTATATTGAATCATTCTTTGCTCATTTTGAGAGAACGTAAACTTTGTTTACTATCTGTGATATCCGTCAAATCCTCATTATTATTCGGAGCCTGTTCAGACCGTGGAATCATTGAAGCTTTCGTTAAATTTAACCCGATATAAAACATGTATGTCATGGATCAGTTAGAGTATAATTAGATCTCAATGTTTATTTTGTTAACTGAACAATACTAATGTGTCTGTTAGTTGTCGTGGGACATGAAATGGTAGTCATTCATGATGTTTTATAGACTGACTGTACTCTCCCGTGACAGAGATCGTAATATATTTATATAGGGATTGGATTTCACTTTTATGTTAACCATGCTTTTATGGAGCAATTCCTCTAAGAATATATTCTATGGGGTGCACTAGCGCCCCATTTAGAATATATTCTTAGAGGAATTGCTCCATAAAAGCATGGTTAACATAAAAGTGAAATCCAATCCCTATATTTACACTTACTGATGTTGTTTCTATAAGTCTTTGTGATTACAATATTTTTTCTTTGTAAATAAAAAAAATCATATAAAAGTCGGACACAGTGGGAGGAGTCAATTATTAGAACAGCCAATGGTGACGCTTCACAACAAATTGAGACTTTTTTTCCGCGGTAAAAAATAGTTCTGTTTTTTATTATGATATTAACATAAATAACAAAAACATTTTGATAGATTATCATATTTAATATTGTCAAACATGTTATTTTTATACATTTAACAATGGTAAACAAAGCGTAAATGTAACTTAAATTGTAAATGTAAACAAAGCCATGTGCTTGGCGAAAGTAGTTCCCGTACCCTGTCATATTTTCATACGCAAGTTCAAAGGTCAATGTTTCCATGCAAGAATGGTAAACAAATCGGTCTGGTATTGTTATATAGTGACAAAACTTTGCAAGTGTAAATATATTGATATAAGTTTGTGATTAAGATTTACTGAAGAAGATGAATAATCCTACCACAAATATTGTCTTCTCATGACTTACACTTTAAGATCAAGATGGTCAATCAGACAGGGCCCCAAATCAGTCATGAATGTATACAGACAGTTTATGGTAATTTTTGCAGCCCATTCATCAACTGACAAAAATTCAAACTGATAACGTAAACTAGATTGTCTTATAAAGCTTTGTTTAGCCTTCAAATAATTTTATTGATTCATAGGAGCTGTTTGACTCTTTGTGCTGCATAAAAATGACTTTTGTCAAAATGTATGGTAGCAGTGTACAGTAAAAATGCCAAATTCTGAAAAATATGGCACATGCTTTAGATATGTAAACATTGCCAGTTAACCTTACATATAACCTCGAATAAAGTATATATATTTGAAATCTGTACAACATTTGCAATTTTAATAGAGCTCTGAAGGATAAGTAAACTGATATTTTCTGTGATTTTTAGAGCCGTGAATACCATGGTAACAGCTTAAAAAATTCTCAAAAATTGCAAAATATTATGATATTTGACCCAAAATGGCACAATTCTCTACACAATTTTTTTTCTGAAACCTGTTTAAAATTAAATATCTCTATCCCAAAGACAGAATTAATCTTGTTTGGACATATGTTGTAAATTAAGTTTTTCCGCTATCTTACCTTTTCTGTGGGCTTCCATTTTGCGCTGTAGGCGAATCTAAATTTCCTGTGTAAACACACGTTCGGAAAATCCGGATATTTAAAATCCGGAACCAATTTATTGATTTTTGTTTTAATAAATGTGAAGCCTGTATGTACTACTTCATACTGGATATACCAATTATAGTGTACATTTATTTTTTTCATTTTTTATGCATATCATAATACAGGAGTTATTTGCTTAACAAAAAAATTGCCCATGGCCAGGCTGTCTTACTGTGGTGTGCTACCTTATACATCACTTTTGTTAATTCTAATTTTACTAAAAACCCCATGAATGTCTAGAATATGTTCCGACGAACAAAATGACATATCGGGTTACTGTGTATCTTTAATAGTCACCGAGTATTGCTGATTTCCCTGAGAGGTGTATTTTGACAACTTTTTCTCCCAATCCAGTAATAAGGGGAGGTAATTTTAAAGATGAAAACTCCCATAATTCTGTATATCTCTTGAATAAAGTTGTGTTTTGAGTTGAATGTGGTACTTTGAGTCTCTGTGCATGTAATCAAGCAAAAAATACTATACAACTATCAAATTTAGCCTTGTAATATGACGTCATAGTTACCATGACGTCATCAGTAACTATGACGTGATCAGATTGTATCTATGACGTCATAAATACTCAATGGTGTCATAATAAATAACCAAATTCCTTTCCAAACCTCAGCTTAGCAACACATGCAATATTTTAACTGATAAATCATGACATGACATCCAAGATTTCAAAATGTCATGCCTATGACATCACAGTCATCTGTTTCCACCCCGGTAATTCAGATATGTACCAATGATCATATGAAAGTGTCCGCTGATCCCATTTTATGCGGAAAATGCTATTTTTTCTGCCTTACCAAAGGAAGTGACAATAATTGACAATATTGTATCAACCGTACACTCAATCAATTGAAATTACATGCTTACCATTGTATAAATAAACAGAAAATAATGGTTTCACCAAATATTTAAAAAAATAACACTTACTGTAATAGTTTCCATGGATACGGTGTAATAAATCAGGTAAAACAAACCAGAATTCAGTCTATATGGTTTGTTAGATACCCAATAAGTTATTTTGGGTTTGTTATAAAACATAGAATATCTTTTCAATTTACACTGACTCATTAACATTATGCTTAATTAACCCACCCTTAAAATGGGTAGATATGCGAGTTACCTCCCTTGATTCCTCTAATATGACAAGCCAGATAATAAACAAGTTTTAAATTGTTTTTATGCATTTTTGAGCAATAATGAACTAAAATGAAGCTTAATCAAGCATAATTAAGCACAATTTCCAAAAAATAACATTTTTCAGCCCTTATAATGTAGCAGTGTACAGTAAAAATGCCAAATTCTGAAAAATATGGCACATGCTTTAGATATGTAAACATTGCCAGTTAACCTTACATATAACCTCGAATAAAGTATATATATTTGAAATCTGTACAACATTTGCAATTTTAATAGAGCTCTGAAGGATAAGTAAACTGATATTTTCTGTGATTTTTAGAGCCGTGAATACCATGGTAACAGCTTAAAAAATTCTCAAAAATTGCAAAATATTATGATATTTGACCCAAAATGGCACAATTCTCTACACAATTTTTTTTCTGAAACCTGTTTAAAATTAAATATCTCTATCCCAAAGACAGAATTAATCTTGTTTGGGCATATGTTGTAAATTAAGTTTTTCCGCTATCTTTTTTTTTTTTTTGATAAAAACACATTTTATTCATATTACACATAATACATGTATATACAATACAATAGGTGTCCTCTCGCAGGAGGGCTTTCACTCATTCATTCATATTTTTCTATTTTCACTCGTCATCCTTACAATCAGCATATTTTCACTTTTTCTCGTTTTATGGATATTTACATTTTGTTTATTTATTAATTTTTTTTATAACATTAATGAAATAGAAATCTATATAGATAACAATAATAATCAGTAAAGAAAGGAATTGGTAGATTAATCTCACTATCTCGGAACACCTTGGATGTGTTGTCATAGAATGAAATCCGAGGTGTTCCGACTGCTCAGCGTGATATCGTGGCCATGCACATGTTTCTCGAGGATGCCGTATGGCGAAGGCTAGAATTGGTATGTATTACTATTTTATTTTGTTTTTTTTATTTGTTATTGCAATAAATATGCCATATATTTTTTGAAACAAGAAGTTAAACTTCGTTACCTTTAATGTACCGTAGACTACGGCGTAGTGGTTTCGTCTGCTCAACCACGGACCAGAACACGTGTTTCATTTATCGACCTAATTACGTATGCTTTCGTTTAAAGAAATATATCAATGTATATATTTGGTTATATAGTATATACATAATTATACTTATTATTTTAGCTTTGTTTATTGCTATTACTTGTTAAATATTGTGGCTATTACTTGTAAAATATTGTGAGGAATGTTCCTCCAATATGATATACGGTTCAGGTTCCCCTTGAGGGCCCCTCTGTACTAGGTATAGGGTCAGAGGTCAGGTATCTGTGTATATTTCTGTGATGTTGTCTATTGAATGTCTTGTTAAATTTATGTGTATTGTTTTATAGATTTTGGGGCGGAGTATTTTGAAGAGGAATTTCCCTTTTAAGAAGAGGAAGTAACTAGATCCTTGGAGAAGTGGGGTATTTTTGAAGAGGAATATCTGTTTTGTGTGTCTTTCTATAGAAGGGGAAGTACATCTTGGAAGATTTTACAACTGATTTTTCTGTATTTGTTTTCTTCAATTGTCATTTGTATGTCTTGTTTAAGAATGTTAATAATATTAATTTGTTTTGTTTTTGCTTCACTGATGTAGTAACTTTTGTATATACTGTATCCAATTACTGATAGCAGGTGGTTTATTTCATTATATTTGGGGTATTCTATTTTATATCCAATAACCAAGTTTTTTAATGTTAGCATATCTTTTTTATAACCAAGGGTTTCAAATATTTGTTTTAATCTGTTAGAGAGAACTTGTAAATATTCACATTTTATGAAGTAGTGTTCGTAGTCTTCCTTTACCTTGCAGTAGTTACAGTTCGGTGATTTACTAATTTTCCATTTATGTAATATTTCCCTCGTTGGTATAATTTTATTTAAGAATTTCCATTTAAATTCTTTCAGTTTATTATTTTGTAAATGTTTGAATATGAATTCATTTGAACATTTCACTGTAATACTTATGTCGCTCAAATTTAGCTTGTTTTCCCAGTATAAGTGAGCTATTGGTTTTTCTGACTTCATGCTGACAATATGTTTGTAAATTTTTTGATTTGTGCATTTTTCAATTTTGATAGGTTCTTGTTTTGGGAATTTCAACATAAGTTGATTTTTTATTCTGGCTGTAAAGTTCTGTAGATCTACATTACTCTCTTCTATTTTCCTTAGCCATATTTTTGGTATAGCTTTTTTAAACATCGATATCTCTGATAGCCAGTTGCATTTTCTAATGAGTTTTCGATATATATTGTTTTCATCTAAGTTGTTATTGTTTTGTAATAGGTCTTTTATTGTAATTATACCGGAGTCTATCCAGTTTTTGAATAGGAGGGTTTTGCCCTTAAACTTTATATATTTATTTCCCCATATAATTTGTGCAAGTATTTCATTGTATTTTTTGGGTTCATCTGATTTTTTAAATTTTATCCATGTTGATAAAATTTCATAATAGAATGGAGATATATTTTCGCTGTTAGGGAGATTTTTTAAATTGTCTAAATTCATTTTACATATGAGATACTTTGAACCAAACTGATTTATCTCAAATTGTGGAATAACTTTCCATAGTGCTTTATCTTCGGTTTCCAGTTTTTTAAGCCAATTAATTCTCACTGTGTCAATATGTGATCTTATGTCTATGGAGTTCAGACCACCTTCTATGTATGGTTTAATCATTGTGTTTCTTTTTACTTTCTCTGTCTTTCCTTCCCAAATGTAATTATATATTATCTTTTCAACTTGTTTTATCGTGTTTTGGTCTATATGCAGCATAGATATTAAAAATGTTAGTTGAGGTAAGAGTAAGGATTTAACTATTTGTACCCTTCCGATCATGGTTAGCTTTCTCCTTTTCCAGTTATTTATAATTTTTTTCATTTTTTCTATTTTCTCATTCCAATTCATTTCTAACATTTTTTTGTGATTAAGGCAGAAGTGTACTCCTAGTGCTTTAATGATTTCATCTGTCCATGTGATGTCTTCAAATTCATCTTCAATCTTTGTTTGACTTCCTAGTCTTAAACCTTTAGTTTTTTCTCTGTTTAAAATTAATCCTGAGAGTGAACCAAATGTTTCTATTATGTTTAAGGCTTTTTAGGTCATCTGACCCGAAGGGTCAGGATGACCTATAGTCATCATGCTTCGTCCGTCGTCGTGCGCCGTGCGCCGTCTGCCGTGCGCCGTCCGCCGTGCGTAAACTTTTCACATTTTAAACTTCTTCTCAAGTTCCACCAGTAGGATTGAGCTGAAACTTGCCTGAAATGATGCTGGGATGGTCCTGACCAAGTGTTGTTAATTTTCGGGTCGGTCCGAAATCCAAGATGGCCGCAATTGCCACCATTTTGAAAACACATTTGAAACTTCTTCTCAAGTTCCACTGGTGAGATTGAGCTGAAACTTGCCTGAAATGATCCTGGGATGATGGTCCTGAGGAAGTGTTGTTATTTTTCAGGTCGGTCAGAAATCCAAGATGGCCGCCATGGCAACCATCTTGAAAAACACATTTTAAACTTCTTCTCCAGTTCCACTGGTGTGATTGAGCTGGAAATTGGTAAGGATGTTAAGGAAGAAGAGCCAATAAAGTGTTGTTATTTTTCGGCTTCGTAAAAACTTTGACATGGCAGCCACGGCAGCCATTTTGTAACATGATTGCGCAATCATTGTTCTTCTGAACAACACCTATTTCAAACTTCTTCTCAAATTCCATCTGTGGGATTCAGCTTTAACTAACCAGAAATGATCCTGAGATGGTCCTGACCAAGTGTTGTTATTTTTCAAGTCGGTCAGAAATCCAAGATGGCCGCCATGGCAACCATCTTGAAAAACACGTTTTAAACTTCTTCTCCAGTTCCACTGGTGCGATTGAGCTGGAAATTGGTGAGGATGTTAAGGAAGGAAAGGCAACAAAGTGTTGTTATTTTTCAGCCTCGTAAAAACTTTGACATGGCAGCCACGGCAGCCATTTGTAACATGATTGCGCAATCATTGTTCTTCTGAACAACACCTATATCAAACTTCTTCTCAAATTCCACCAGTGGGATTCGGCTCTTACTAAGCAGAAATGATCCTGAGATGGTCTTGACCAAGTGTTGTTATTTTTCAAGTCGGTCAGAAATCCAAGATGGCCACCATGGCAACCATCTTGAAAAACACATTTTAAACTTCTTCTCCAGTTCCACTGGTGCGATTGAGCTGAAAATTGGTGAGGATGTTAAGGAAGGAGAGGCAACAAAGTGTGGTTATTTTTTCGGCCTCGTAAAAACTTTGACATTGCAGCCACGGCAGCCATTTTGTAAAATGATTGCGCAATCATGGTTCTTCTAAACAACACCTATATCAAACTTCTTCTCAAATTCCATCAGTGGGATTCAGCTGTAACTTACCAGAAATGATCCTGAGATGGTTCTGGTCAAGTGTTGTTATTTATTGGATCGGTCAGAAATCCAAGATGGCCACCATGGCCAACAGTGCCACTATATACTTGCTACAGAGAATACATACTACAATAATAGAAGGTTTTTAATTTAGAGTCAGATGACCGTTAAGGCCCCTGGGCCTCTTGTTTAATATCTTGTTTTGATTTTAGAAATAATGTAGTATTTTCCGCTATCTTACCTTTTCTGTGGGCTTCCATTTTGCGCTGTAGGCGAAACTAAATTTCCTGTGTAAACACACGTTCGGAAAATCCGGATATCTAAAATCCAGAACCAATTTATTGATTTTTGTTTTAATAAATGTGAAGCCTGTATGTACTACTTCATACTGGATATACCAATTATAGTGTACATTTATTTTTTTCATTTTTTATGCGTATCATAATACAGGAGTTATTTGCTTAACAAAAAAATTGCCCATGGCCAGGCTGTCTTACTGTGGTGTGCTACCTATTCTATAATTCAGTATTTTTACCATATCAAAACTTTTTTCCATACAGTATTTTTAATTCAGATAAATATAGATTTTGTAAACTTTCAAAATTATTTGTTGTAAAAGCGATGGTATTCTAACTTTGCAAACCTTTCTTATTTGGAACCAATTGGGAAATCCATTAAGGAAAAGAGCAATCATACAGTCATCGTTATGAAATAAAAATAGAAAAATCATGAAAAACGAATGGGAAAACGAACTAAATGAATAAAACATGATCAATAAAACTTAGCAGAAATACAGGATATTGTGAATAAATATGTACCAACAAAGTTAATTTAAAGTGACAAAAACTAACAAACACACAATTTTCCGTGGACCAAAAAACAATGTATAGCGTTACTCGATTATCAAAAAGGTTTTTGAAATTATACAACAGGGTATCGTTTCACAAAGCTTCGTAACTTACGAAATTTGCGTAAGTCACATTTACGAATTACTAAGCGTTTCACAAAAACTTCGTAACTTACGAACGTTCGTAAGTTACGCAAAAACCTTGCGTAACTTTACGCCATATCAACCCTGTCGTAACTTACGAAAAAAAATTAAAATCGTGCGCAGGCATGCCCTTTTGAACAGAAAATGACGTCGTACTCATTTACAAATTAGCATAAGAGAACGAATATGCCTTGTGAGCGATTGTTTCGAGGTGGTAACCGGGTTTTGAAAGTCAAGGGGGGATGCCGGCAAAATACGCATTGTCATGAAACTAATTGTACGCATATTCGCAGACTGTGCCAACATATGGTCTATTTTAAGAACATTATGTATGTCTTTGAGCATTGAGCAAAATCTGTGAAAATTGCGTTGTTACTGTTTGTTTTAACGCATGATAAACAATTAGCATTGGAATTTTATAGAAAAAATGATCTTCTCTCAATAATAGGGTTGTTTTGATAGAACAAATTAAAGTTCATAGTCTGTGTACGTGACCCGGGAATAGGACCAGCGTACAATTTTCACCCTAGAAGAGTCGTCCTTTTTTACCTCAAAGTTAGAGAGTGGTATATTTTTACCGGGAGAACGTACGATTTTGACGTAAGATACGAAAAAAGTTACGAACACCTTTGTGAAACGCACTTACGAAATTCGTAAGTTTTGCGTAACCTTTTCGTAAATATTTACGAACGTTCGTAAGTTACGAAGCTTTGTGAAACGATACCCAGATCTTAGTTCTTTTGTGTGCAAGGAAGCAATGTGTATCTATACAAGATAAGCATTTCGAATGGACAGATGTCACGTCAGGGATCCCCCAGGGACCAGTGCTTGGCCCTCTACTGTTTGTGATATTTATTAACGATCTACCAGAAGTTGTAAACTCTGATATTTACATGTTTGCCGATGACACCAAGATTTAAAAGTTATTACAAAACAAGAGGATGAATGCGCTTTACAGCAGGATCTGGACATGATGAGTACAGTGGAACCTCTATAAACCGAACATGCATGGGACATGACTATTTGTTTGGTTTATAGAGGGTTCGGTTTGGAGAAGTTGATCGAAAAATGACCGGTCAAATTCCGGATATAATTGGTTGGACGATGTTTTATTAGAATGCACCCGATTACAAAACGGCACGTACATACTTAGACAATTTGGATTGTCTGAATAATATGCATATTATGAAAGTTAATCAATGTTTATATATTGCAGAATATATAAGAAAGGCAAATGACAATAACAATAGTTTTAAACAGTATTTTCACATGTACAACTACACTTTACGATCGGCCTACATTTTGTTACATCCGGTGAAGCCTCGTCATGTGGATGGGGCCAATAGTCCGATACAGAATATTGTACACATCAAATAATATTAAAGGGTGTGAAGATGTTTTGTTTCAATATCAATTACAATTGATCAGATGATACTGGTCGTATTTCCGACATCGCTGCTGTCTAAAAAAACATCACGGGCTTCTTCACGAAAACAACCCCTTCTGGGCCTCATTTAAATTAAATGCGAAACTCAGGCTTCTAGCTCTACTTGCATTGAGAAGATAAACGAACCGATGCGCGTCAATGAAGTGTGGCATTGTTTCATAATTGTCGTGTTGATTATACACTAGGCCTTCCATCATAATGCGCCCCCTTGGGGTATATATTGGATCCCTGTACAAATCACCTACGTCAATCCCGAGACAATAAGGCTTCACACAATACCCGTCACAGTTGTTGTTTCACGGTTGACTGGCCTGACCTCGTGTCATAATCGCTCAGGTAAGGCCGGTTTTCAGAAGTAATTTTTTTTTAATATTTTAACAGGAACCGGACACAAAATCAGTCCGGTGTTCGGAATTCAGAGGGATCGGTATTTGGAAGTTTTTTAATACTATAATAAAGAAGGACCAATTCCGTACAATGACAATTCGTTCGGTATTCATAGGTGTTCGGTTTTTAGAAGGTTCGGTTTTCGGAAGTTGCACTGTACCTGGAGCAACACCTGACTTTTAAAGATGCATCCAGAAAAATGCAAGCATGTGCATATCTGATGCACATTACAAAACATGTGAGAAACAACTGAATCATACAAATTGCTAGGAAACAACCTAAAAAAATCAACAGACAAGTAAAAGGATATTGGCATAACAGAAGATACAGAACTTACCTTTGAAAACCACATTAGTGAGAAAGTTAAATTCTTGGGCTTTTAAGAAGAACATTTAGTTTGATGGATAATAAAACTTCCTTTTACTATACAAAATTAAAGTTTGGTACGATCACAGCTGGATTATGCTAGTTCAGTTTGGGCTCTGTGGAAGGCAATGGATGTTGATAGATTAGAGGCAGTACAACGAAGAGCAACCAAATGTTTACCAGGAATGAGCGACCTATCATATACAGAAAGGCTTAGGAGATTGAAATTTCCAACAATATTACAGGAAGAAATTATCAAACTCTACAAAATGTTAAGTCTTGGTTGAAGAAGAAACAGATTTGTATAAGGGGTGGGCCTGGCCGCTTAAAGGGCCTGATCATGAGGGGCGGGGCTAAAGGGGAAATATGCACCAAAGTTGTTAAGAGCCTTTTTCTTCATGAATGAAGGGATTCGTTCCATATTTAGTGTGAAGCAATGGTGGGTCTGCACCTCTAGGGGCCTAAGGGGTAGGGGCCAATAAGGGAAATACCGTATTTGACCTAATAAGGGCGCAGGGCACGGGTAATTGACAGTGAGGGCGCCCTTATTAGTTATTATGAAGTTTTATGAAACAGACTATACCTTATAGCAGAATACCCAAGGTTGTGGGAACGGTAAAATATTCAGTCATAAAATATTCCAGATGAAGATATCTATTCATTATCATATATTAAGCTTTAACACCACTTGAATACTCCTGTAAACTTGTAAACCATGCCAGCTGATCTTTAGACCAGAGAACATGTGTTCCACCATTTATGTTCAAATGGAACTCTTTTGTGTTCTATTTATAGAAACAGGTGATTTCCCAAATCATATCAGACATCGTTTTCTTTGACCTAATAATTGATTTACAATGTCTTTTACTAGCTTTCTGTTCTGAACAAAAGTTATTTATCAACAAGAATGAAGTGTTTTACTTTATCTTCAAATAAAGATGGTAAGTTATTATTTGTATGTGTGTTTAGTTTCGGGTGCTCTTTGCACTGACATGTCATCTGTAGGAATAGACAAAATGTGGTGAAAACTTGTGCTCCAGTTACTTAATTTGCTGAAGAAGATTGAACACATAGAGTAGCAAAACATTTCACATGAATTATTACTTTTGAACACCATTTTGACACTCAGTCAAAGATTTATTTCCTTGAAAAAAGGTAGGGGCGCCCTTATTAGGTCAAATACGGTATAGTAGTTACTTTAAAATCCTTTTTCTTCTGTAGCAATGAAAAGATTTTGTCCATACTAAAAGGATTTAGTCTGAAGCATTCTTAGGTGAAGGAGAACTAATTTTGTATAAATGTTGGGTCTCCAGGCCCCCAATGGGCCTGAGGGGTAGGGCCCAGTAGGGGAAATATAGCATTTACTTTATAATCCTTCTTCTGTATAGGAATGAAAGTATTTTGTCCATATTTGGTCTGAAGCATCCATATAAAGAAGAACCAATTTTGTGTAAACAGTAGGCTTGGCCCCCTAGACGCCTGAGGGGTGGGACTAAGTATGGAAAATAAAGCAAATTCTTCAAAATCCTTCTTCAGTAGAAATGTAGAATATTTTCTCATATTTACTGCCATTTCCAGGTGAGCGATACAGGCCCTCTGGACCTCTTGTAATAATTAAGATGAAAATTGGGTTTTTTTACAGAAAAAAAAGTGTAATTGAATGGGATTTACCAATATGAAAAGAGACTTGAGCTAAACGCTATGTCTGTTAGCTATCTGGCCATGATATCTTATTGTAGATTCTTATTTACAATCTCAAACCCTGACGTTTCTCAATGCCTTTGGCCCTGTTTATTTATCTTTTCTTTTATTTCAAAGAATAAAGGTCATTTTTCGCTTATCCTGACATAGGCCATGAATACCAATATCCTAATATTAAAATACTGGTAAAATATTACAGTAAGTGAACGATTGTGATTCCCACAGGACCAAAATAGATCTCCATGCTCCATTGGTGTGCTGTGCATTGTGAACAAATGATGAAAAAATTGTGTATATGATGTCAATCAATACCGTATGAAATTAAGTAAAATTGACAAAATGAATAGGAATTTTACACTACTTCATGTATGCTGTTTGTTTACATTTTAATTTGAAGGGATACAGATTCAATTGTTTATTATTTTACTCTTTTTTTTTAATTCTTCTTTATCTTTTTACCAAACACTTTATATTAAATATACTTTTAATGTTGAAAATACCTTTAAAATATCATCCAGTAAAATTAAATGGTACTAAGAACATGAAATAGGCATCTTGATGATTTTAACTTAAAGCCTTCAGTGATGGCTCTATCATATGAGCAATGCAAACTTTAATGTGTCTTTTGATCAACAAAATAAAATACCTGTAAGCCATTGTAAAAGTTGGTCATTTGATGCACTCTGTGTATAAAACCTATTTGAATTTTGGGGAAAAAAACCTTGACATTTGCAAATAGCCTGATAATGTTTTGTAAATAAGAATATTTATGTGATATAGATTTAAGGTTTGTATTCAAAGACACATTTTTGACATTTATTGTTTCATTTTGAAAACGGAAACCTATAGGTCGAAACATTCCATATGTGCCATTGCCCATATACGGTACCTCTTTTCGATTAATAGTTTACTGAACAACATCATTGTGTTAGCAAATATACATGAAAAATAGTTGGTTGGACCATATTTTCATGAATATATAGAGGTCTGTTTTATATGGTCAATCTGGTGGCCAAATTAACATTTCAGGCATAAATCTTGATGAACATCCAGATATATATATATTAACACAGTACTTTAAAGGCTTTGTCAATTTTAATGCTAGTTTGAAACCAACATAAAATCACTATGTCCTTATTTATGAAACCAACAGTTTTGATAAAAACAGCCAAACCATTTGGACAACAAAAACAAAAATGGTGGCCCAGGTATCCATTCTGCTTTGAGGCTGACAAGGCATTTTTTCTCCTTTCCCTGGCGCTGACATATTTGCAGGAATCCTGTCTACTATGAGACTTGTGACAGACTATTCGATTTTACCCATGCTAACATGTCTATAGAAGAAGCGTGATGATTATTTCATGCCAAATTGGCCTCTTATTTGTAAATTGTAAGACAATAAGTGGTTGGCTGGTTCCTGTGCCCTGTCTGGTACACCTGGTGACCGTTTATATGTCACTTGTTACAAGGAGTATATACCAGATTGAGTTCTGGTGAATTCTTATAAACTCTCGATGCTTAGAAACTATTGATTAAAAATCGCACGCACGCAGGACTGTTGTCACAAACAATTTCATACATGTGGTACACATTTATGTGTGAACGTTGTATGCTAATTCCCTCGTAGGCATCAGCTGTGCTGTCATCTGTCTAAGTGGCACCATCTGGGAAAGTTTGTTATCCACAGGATTTCAGATCGGACATAAATACATCGTGCATAATATGTCGTCTATCAATTTTTTTTTACCTTGATTTGAAGAAAAAAGTGAAAATGACTCAAAATACTTGGAAATATTTCTAAATATATTTTATTGAATCAAATTCATGGCTTTGCAACTACCTTGCAATAAAAATCTATCTGTATTTCATCTAATCATGATGTAAACAGGATACATTTTACGTTAAATTAAAACATACTTTGATGGATTTGTAAACTGGAAATGTTCGTTAAAACCTAGACCTATATAAATTCTGTATATACAGTTTTCCTACTTAAGCTGGAATTCATAAACCACATACAGTGTTCAAAAGCCATCAAGATCGATGAATCATTTTTAAAATGTTGTATTTTAATATTCTGTAGCCACTTACTGTAAAATTGTTTTGGATACCTTCACCGGTTTAAATGCTTTTATGATCCTGTTGTAGTACATCGTACTTGTCAACTCTTTCAATTTTTCAGTTTATTTTAATTCAAATTGCTTATTGACAAAAATGTTAATTATTCATCCAGTAAATGTAGTCAGAATATAGCTCATAGAATGGTTTTAATTTAAATGGCTTACATAATATCTGTTTGTATATATTTTTATGCATACCGTAATTTACCGGGTGTAAGCCCAGGGGGCTAGTGCACTGAAAATGGGCCAAAGTCAGGTATCCCCAGATAAGACCCTATGCAAGAGGGGAAAAGTTTGCCCGCCATCTTATAATAAGAAAGAGGATAGCCCGATCCATATCAGTAATTCAATACATTTGTATATGCATCGTTTATTCCATTCGGATCTTCCAACAACGAATTACATATGACAGGTAAAAGTGTAAGTTGCAAGATTTGGATAACATATTGTGTTCGGTCACCACATAATTTGTGAAGAAAAATAATTTTTTTAAACTAATTTCTCATTGTTTTATTTTCACACATGTAGATATAGGAGCTTAGTACTAAGAAATATTTTGTAGAATGCGTAGACCTGTCTACTGGCGCGACTGGGTCTGTGGTAAATTACATTCATGGATAATACTGATAAAGTCCACTTATTGTATAGGCTATCACATGCTCCAGGTGTTTGAAATTATACTTATTTGTCACATCCTGACATTGGTTAATCACAAGACATGCATTATGACTCGCCATTTTGAAAACAGGTGAGATATTGAGCAACAAACTCCAAGTATGCCTATCATGTTTACGTCCACAATGCAGCACGAAAAGCTGATTTGTTTCTGTAAGGTGAATTGAGAAATCATAAATTATTAATGCAATACGTCTATTTTGTTGTAAACAGAGAGTTTCTGAATGAAATCTTGTATAAGTTACTTCGGCGTGTGTGTATTTCAGCTCGATTCGGCGTGTCTGGAAAATCTAATAGTTATACAATGCCAATCCGTTATCTGTTGTTTATTTTTCACGTCGTAGCCTCGTTTTGAAATCCATGGAGTTGCTATGTAATATTCAGACCCAATTAAGCCATTGGGTGCCGTAATAAAAAATATAAGTTCAAAATTTGAAAAAAGAGACATATTCAAGGTTAAGATGTTTGTTATTTGTCTAGAATAAAATTAATTATTAATGATCACTCTAAAAGAGCGTTATTTGTCTAGAATAAAATTAATTATTAATGATCACTCTAAAAGAGCGTTTTCATGGAAAAGAAGTTGTTTTTCATTAGGTAGAAAAAATCATGTTTTTTCTCCAACATGAGCTAAAATATACCCAGTAAATACGGTAAGGTATTTTACACAAATTAAACTTGTTTTCTGTTTTTTTTTCGCACATAAATTTTCAAATTGTCAAGTTTATATATTCTTGAACAACCTCTTATGTTATATGCATAGTAATAATAGTTTCTGTGAGGCTATGCATTTATGGCCCAGGTTTCAGAGTGATATGAAGGTTTATTTACATGTACGCGAAGGTATCATATTTGTTGAGGGTCTGGCTGAGGGAAATATGACACCATAGAATAGATAAGCCTTCATTTTACCCTTTCAACCAGGGCCATAAATTGTTTTATTATACCAAAAATAATAATAAATGATGGTATTTAAAAAAGAGTCCAGATACACAAGCATCTTTTTAATGACAAACCCCTGTGATCCAAGTCACACGATTGATATGATTCCAAGTCTCGATTGATATGATTCCAAGTCTCGATTGATATGATTCCAAGTCTCGATTGATATGATTCCAAGCCTCGATTGATATGATTCCTAAGTCTCGATTGATATGATTCCATGTCTCGATTGATATGATTCCAAGTCTCGATTGATATGATTCCAAGTCTCGATTGATACGATTCCAAGTCTCGATTGATACGATTCCAAGTCTCGATTGATATGATTCCAAGTCTCGATTGATATGATTCCAAGTCTCGATTGATATGATTCCAAGTCTCGATTGAAATGATTCCAAGTCTCCATTGATATGATTCCAAGTCTCCATTGATATGATTCCAAGTCTCGATTGATATGATTCCAAGTCTGGATTGATATGATTCCAAGTCTGGATTGATATGATTCCAAGTCTCGATTGATATGATTCCAAGTCTTGGTGTTATTACCAGTTTCCTTTTGAAAAAAACTCTCCAAAACAGTTAATAACTGGTACGTTTGTTGATATTTTTGTGCATTCTGGTTGTGCAGAATTTAATCCATTTTACTTTGCACAAAAATGTTTGTATTGCTGTTTGTCTGCCATATGCAGACAACCGGAAGGGAGACAACTCTGTGTAGAACATGAGGGCACCTTCCCCAATGATATATGAAGCTTTATTTCCCTCACGAGAGGGAAAGATGAAGTTTTCTTTCCCTAACAAGAGGGGAAAATGAAGTTTTATTTCCCTCACAAGAGGGATACATAAAGTTTTATTTCCCTCACAAGAAGGATAAACGAAGATTTATTTCCCTCATGAGAGGGATACATGAAGTTTTATTTCCCTCACAAGAGGGATATATCAAGATTATTCCCCTCACAAAAGGGGTACATGAAATTTTACTTCCCTGATCACGAAAGGGATACCGTATTTATTCTAATAAACGCCCTGGGGGTGTGAAATTTTTCCAAGGGGGGGCGTTTAATGGAGATCAAAATTTCAGAGTAGGTAAGTTGTGAGATCTGTTGTATGTACCCATTTCACACCATGAAACATATAGTGGTACTGTGTATATAGTTACTGAAACTTTGTTTTGTGGTTTGTGTTAGTTTTATGTTGGATATCCTTTAAATAATTACCTCTGGACACACGTGGATGGATATATAACTGTGGCACGGTAAGTTCTTTTTCTCGAATTGAGGAATTTTTCTTTCCAAAAAAAAAGGGGGGGGGGGGGGCGTTTATTAGGGTGGGGGCGTTTATTAGAATAAATACGATATATGAAATTTTACTTCTCACCAGAGGGATCTCACCAGAGGGATATACAGTTTTTACATCCGTGTAACATGATGCATTATAACTTATCACGGACACTTTTTCAGTATATTATGTAGTGGAACATATGTCTGTTTATGAAAAGCAAAATACCTTACAATGATTTGATATTTGCATGCATATCCGTAGTTGAATACACATCATCTCATTTAGTAAGACCCATAAACTCTACCTGTAAATGTCATGATTTCTCAGGTTATTAAATTGAAGTATTGACCCCTGCTGAAGCCTATAATTGTAAATTATATACAATACATAGTTTCTGCATAAATACAGGTATTTTAATTGTGCAAGTCCTTCAAATGCAATGTATAAATAATGTACATGTGCTGAAGAAATAACAAAACTGTAGAAATGTTTCCATGGAGATTGCTTTATCTTTACAAAAATCTTAATTATATAGAAGTTTTCCGATGCTCTCAAATTCCTATTACTGTAAATCACAGCTGGTACGTGATGCTGTCTTTGTATATTAACATTATTATATTGGGCGTGACATCATCAAATAATTTTATAGATCTTTTGACAAACTAGAGGATCAAAGATCTTTTATTTTGAAATTTTTCATGCATGCATAATTAATATTTTGAGACCTGACGTCAATAGAATTGATATACACTTTTAGCATATAAAGTTTAACATTACCAGCCAGATGCTGTTTCAGCAGACCAGATAATTTTTGATGTCATGTATTATCGAGTTTTCCGTAACTTATAAAATATTGTATCTGAGGATTTCATTTTAATAGAAATCTTGATTTTCAACAAACCATCATCACCGCCTTCCAATTGCCTTCTGTCCATGGTCCAACAGTGGTCTATCATTGGTCCGTTTGTATTTTGTGAGAAGTAAGAAATGGGTGACAAGGGGCCATCTTGGATTTTGACAATTGAAATGTGTTATCGCTATTTCTTGAAAAGTTTGTCTATTTGTTTGCTGGGTTTAACACCCTTTGAACAGCCAGGGTAATTTTTAGGCAGGGTCTCCTTGTAGTAGTTGGTGCCTACCTCACTGAACAAGATGCCTGTCGAATGCCATCCAGAGCAGTTAGGGTAAAGTGTCTTGCCCAAGGACAAAACCAAGACAGCACAGACCGGCCCGTTTCTGAGCTTCCTGAGAAACATAAACCTACATGGAAAGGGGGCATTTTGAATAGTACTAGAGGGATGTTTCTCAAACTTCAATTTTGATCCGACAGGTGGCCATGTTGGCTTTTGACAGTTGACGTTTCTTATCACTATTTCTTGACGGGATATTTCTGGAGGGATATTTCTCAAACTTCACCTGTAGGTTTCCATTTGTCCCTTCTTGTGCACATTCAATTTTGAGTCTGATTGGGAAAACAAAATGACTAGCAGGCGGCTATCTTAGATTTTGATACCTGTAGTTAAAATTTGTTATCTCTAATCTTCAAAAAAAAAATTCTTAAATCTTTCTTAGATTCTGTATAAAGGTTTTCCTTTTTATAAAATCATTAAGGGAAAAAGAGGAAAGAATGAAAAGTAGAGAAAGGATCGGTCTTATATGGAACCAGTAAAGATAATTCATTAAGGGTCAGAAAGATCCCTCAGGGATCTCATGTTATGCTGAAAATGGATTTTAGTTTCAGGAAATGATCATTCTAATGTCAAGTTATTATTCATTAAGGCAGTTTCATTATAATGTCATTATATATAAAAATGTCAGAGATTATTTTCATGTTAAATCATTCTTAAGGCTATTCTACTGTAAAGTTATTGTCTAGCTGGTTTAAATATTTTTTGATAATTAATTATGGCTGTTTATTGTGAAGTAAGTGTATAAAGTCATTGTCAGGTTTAAATGTATTTTAGGACATTATGGCTGTTTATTGTAAAGTTAATGTTAATTCATTGTCAGGTTTAAATGTATGTGAGAACATTATGGCTGTTTATTGTAAAGTAAGTGTAAAGTCATTGTCAGGTTTAAATGTATTTTAGGACATTATGGCTGTTTATCTGAAGGATAAACCTGGGTTACTGTAAGATCCTGTTTAATATAAGATGATACTGTGTCAAGTCTGGGCATGATATCTTGGATCTCTCTGTAAGAAGATTGAATAGCTTGACAGGGAACTTGTGCAAATAAGGTCTATTTGTGTACAAACCAGACCTCGTTCTGTAATATATGTTTTTGTTGTGTTAAGGCTCTTTGGGTAAAATTTGAACTTCAAAATATTTTCTCATAAATTTTTATGTAAATCCATGAAAAATTGTGATTTATAGAAAATAAGAAATGTTTTTGTAAAGCTGACCGGAATTTGTATTTTACCTATCGCCACGTCGACAGGGCCTCTGAGATTCTGTCGGACTGTGTGTATAAGTAGATTAGGTTGTTGGTAACGAGATTTTGGTCTCTCTGGTAGTGCTTCATTTGACACTCGATTGGCAGACGTAATGGACCAATCGTGTTGAGAAGCCTTTCTGGTCACCATGGCTAACCCGCGTGGTTTGCCGGACGAGGTCCTTCAGATGAAATTAAATGGCTTGATCACTCTATCAGATTATGCTCCATACTTTAGAGCTTCTGGGCTCGAAACTTAAATTGAACGGATAACAGTTTACACACATATAAAATATTTTTATGAGTAAATGATCCAGATTTTGGAAAATATAGATTGGGCTTTTACAATATAGCTGACAGATTCCATTTTGAGATTTCTGTTTGTGTATAGTATAGACATTCTACATAATTATGTTTTGCGGCAAAAAAAACCGGAAAGGTTAAAGGTTTTGAGTGACATAACAATTTTGATCACATCACATACAGTCATGCATCCAGGGATATCATTCTTAAATGTCAACGCAATCATTCCAGCCGAAGTAGACTTACGAAATATCTTAAAATTCAGCTGCAAGTTTATTTGCTGTATCCACAAAGCGAAGAAGAGATTAGATAAAATTTTTTATAGAATTCAAATTTAACATGTCCCCAAGATAGGATTCAAGGTTGTATACATATATTGAAACTGTTGTTTATACATGTATATCCAAAGAAGAAGTCTTTTCTAAAGCAATACAGATTTCAACAAAATGAGAGAAAACCATACAATACAAAATGACAGTGACCTATCAAATGAAATGGATCAGACTTACAGAGGACAGGGTGTTTATTAGGTAGAATACAGACTAACAGAGGACAGGGTGTTTATAAGGTAGAATACAGACTAGCAGAGGACAGGGTGTTTATTAGGTAGAATACAGACTTACAGAGGACAGGGTGTTTATTAGGTAGAATACAGACTAACAGAGGACAGGGTGTTTATTAGGTAGAATACAGACTAACAGAGGACAGGGTGTTTATTAGGTAGAATGCAGACTAACAGAGGACAGGGTGTTTATTAGGTAGAATGCAGACTAACAGAGGACAGGGTGTTTATTAGGTAGAATGCAGACAAACAGAGGACAGGGTGTTTATTAGGTAGAATACAGACAAACAGAGGACAGGGTGTTTATTAGGTAGAATACAGACAAACAGAGGACAGGGTGTTTATTAGGTAGAATACAGACTTACAGAGGACAGGATGTTTATTAGGTAGAATACAGACTTACAGAGGACAGGGTGTTTATTAGGTAGAATACAGACTTACAGAGGACAGGGTGTTTATTAGGTAGAATACAGACTTACAGAGGACAGGGTGTTTATTAGGTACCAGGTATAATACAGACAAACAGAGAACAGGGTGTTTATTAGGTAGAATACAGACTAACAGAGGACAGGGTGTTTATTAGGTAGAATACAGACTTACAGAGGACAGGGTGTTTATTAGGTAGAATACAGACTTACAGAGGACAGGATGTTTATTAGGTAGAATACAGACTTACAGAGGACAGGGTGTTTATTAGGTAGAATACAGACTTACAGAGGACAGGGTGTTTATTAGGTAGAATACAGACTTACAGAGGACAGGGTGTTTATTAGGTACCAGGTATAATACAGACAAACAGAGAACAGGGTGTTTATTAGGTAGAATACAGACTAACAGAGGACAGGGTGTTTATTAGGTAGAATACAGACTTACAGAGGACAGGGTGTTTATTAGGTAGAATACAGACTTACAGAGGACAGGGTGTTTATTAGGTAGAATACAGACTAACAGAGGACAGGGTGTTTATTAGGTACCGGGTATAATACAGACTTACAGAGGACAGGGTGTTTATTAGGTAGAATACAGACTAACAGAGGACAGGGTGTTTATTAGGTACCGGGTATAATACAGACTAGCAGAGGACAGGGTGTTTATTAGGTAGAATACAGACTTACAGAGGACAGGGTGTTTATTAGGTAGAATACAGACTTACAGAGGACAGGGTGTTTAGTAGGTAGAATACAGACTAACAGAGGACAGGGTGTTTATTAGGTACCGGGTAGAATACAGACTTACAGAGGACAGGGTGTTTATTAGGTAGAATACAGACTAACAGAGGACAGGGTGTTTATTAGGTACCGGGTATAATACAGACTTACAGGGGACAGGGTGTTTATTAGGTAGAATACAGACTTACAGAGGACAGGGTGTTTATTAGGTAGAATACAGACTTACAGAGGACAGGGTGTTTATTAGGTATAATACAGACTTACAGAGGACAGGGTGTTTAGTAGGTAGAATACAGACTTACAGAGGACAGGGTGTTTATTAGGTAGAATACAGACTTAAAGAGGACAGGGTGTTTATAAGGTACTGATTATAATACAGACTTACAGAGGACAGGGTGTTTATTAGATTAAATATGGTAAAATTGTAAAATTCTTTTGTTTACAATGTAATTGTGAGACCGAAATGTTATTTGATTAAACCCACCTACAGGTAAATTCTCCATGCTACACTTCATATTTTTTACTTTTACCCTCATGGATGTGGTACTTTTGAAATGTGAAATTCTTCCAGCTAAAGGTTTTTTTTCCCGAATCTAATAACAGTTTTGCTTTAAACAAATTGAATTTGACATATTACAGAATTATTTTGTCAAACATTTCAGGTGGTTGTGAGATATTTTTAGATTTTTCTGTGCAATATTCTCTGAATTTAACTGCTAAAGATACATCTTTCCATTGTCTCGTGGCATTGTATTAAAGCACCTGGTACATAGAATAGATTAAAACTGGAGCTTGATGGTTTAAGATATTTATGTCTTCCATAACTTTCTGTCAAAAACACAGATATCTGTGAAAAGCGATCGAGAGAGATGTTTGTCTTTTACTTAAACTTGCGGTATAAAATCCTGCCAAGATTTTACCTCCACAGGCCAAAAAGGCCAAGTGAAATATGCAAAAATGTGTTCATGTATTAAAGGTTACAGGGGTCAAAAAGGATCTAAAACTTCTTCTGATTTGTCAAAAAAACGCAGAACCATGATTTTAGTGACTTCCTGGCAGATAATGCTGCAAAGCTTTGAAAAAAAGAATGACCTTGACCTATATCCAAGGTGACTAAGATTTTTTTCTTCAAATTTGCTCAAATGAAATCTTTTCTTGAAAAGGCATCATTGTGCCATTTAAAACTGTATGTGTCTGAAAAATTGAGCTAGTAAGGAAGTCTAGACTTTCGAGTCTCATATTTAATTTTCTCCGACATTGTTAGTCCATGTGTATCCTTTACAGAATTACGAAGAAAACGTACAGATTAGTTTGGTAACTTCAATATTTTCATGTTTCAGATTGCTTGGACAAAACTGAAGAGCCAGCCTATAAGTATAGTAAGTACACAGGGGGATACTGTCAGTATAATTAACGTACAGTATAACCTCTAATAAACCCCCTCCCATAAGGTAAAAAGTTTAGTACCACATTTAACCTTAAGTTAGTCCCCCCCCCCCCCCCCCCCTCCACCCACCCTATAGTGTATACAGTTTAGTACCATATTCAACCTCAAATAAGCCCCCTTCTCTAGTGTAAAAAGTTTAGTACCATATTCAACCTCAAATAAGCCCCCTTCTCTAGTGTAAAAAGTTTAGTACCATATTCAACCTCAAATAAGCCCCCTCCTGTAGTGTAGAAAGTTTAGTGCAGTATTCAATCTCAAATAAGCCCCTCCCCTAGTGTAAAAAGTTGAGTACCATATTTAACCTTGAATAAGCCCCTCCCTCAGTGTGAAAAGTTAAGAACCATATTAATTATCAAATAAGCCCATCCCCTAGTGTTAAAAAAGCTAAGTACTGTATTTTTTTCTTAAATTAGCCCCTCCCCTTGTGTAAAAACTTTAGTACCATATTTATCCTCAAATAAGCCCCTCCACAGTGTAAAAAGTTAAGTATTTGGACATGAGTTTATTTGTTGGAAGGGGCTTATTTGTGAACATGGGGGCTTATTTATGGATAAATATATTATGCAGCAACATTTAACAAATGGAAATAATCACACAGCAATATGTAATCCATAACTAAACCAATGACATATATGTAAATGTGTCTCTTAGCTGGCTGGTAGACAAAGACTATTTCTATCACCTGAATACAGCAACAATGGATTGGAAATCGGACAAATTATATTGTTTGTGATGCTGTTATTGTTTCACTGGTGAGGCATTGATTTACGGGATCCACCAATATTTTTTTTATTCCGATTTAGTGCTTATATTATAGGTCATATTATCATTATTACTTATGTCAGCTGAAAGACCACAACGCCGTGATAGCGGATGTAAAACCCATTTAATGATAAATAAATAAATAAATCATTATTACTTACCAACATCTACATCAGGTTTGCCAACTTCTTGAAATTTCCATAGAGTAATAGTGCATGCATGTTCAAATTTTCAAGTTTAAGAAAATACATTCAGCAATAAAGGAGTTTTATTTATTCCTTTGAACCTTGTTATCTGAACGTCACTTGGGTCATAACAAAACTTTGAAACATCCCGAGTAAGTAACCGAGTATATTGTGTATAGAATTTTCACTCTTTAACATGATATTAACTTCAAACTGAGCAGGATGTAAAGCTGAAAATTCTATGTATTTGATAAGTGTAAATATTGTATTCATCTATTCTATTTCAGTACTTGGATGAAGTTATTTTAGAAATGGAAACATGTGATGACCCAAGGCCACCAAATAACCCTGCACATTTAGCAAGTTACAGGTAAATAACTTATTACAGGTAAATATAGAACTAATTACAGGTAAATATAGAACTAGTTATAGGTAACTAACTTATTACAGGTAAAATATTATACATTTAGCATTAGTTACAGGTAAATAACTTATTACAGGTAAATATAGAACTAGTTACAGGTAAATAACTTATTACAGGTAAATATAGAACTAGTTACAGGTAAATAACTTATTACAGGTAAATATAGAACTAGTTACAGGTAAATAACTTATTACAGGTAAATATAGAACTAGTTACAGGTAAATAACTTATTACAGGTAAATAACTTATTACAGGTAAATAAAGAACTAGTTACAGGTAAATATAGAACTAATTACAGGTAAATATAGAACTAATTACAGGTAAATAAAGAACTAGTTACAGGTAAATATAGAACTAATTACAGGTAAATAACTTATTACAGGTAAATATAGAACTAGTTACAGGTAAATAACTTATTACAGGTAAATAAAGAACTAGTTACAGGTAAATATAGAACTAATTACAGGTAAATAACTTATTACAGGTAAATATAGAACTAATTACAGGTAAATAACTTATTACAGGTAAATACAAAACTAGTTACAGGTAAATATAGAACTAATTACAGGTTAATAGCTTATTACAGGTAAATATAGAACTAGTTACAGGTAAATATAGAACTAGTTATAGGTAACTAACTTATTACAGGTAATATATGTACAGTCAAACCTCGTTAACTCGAAGTCATCGGGATCGTGAAAAAACTTTTGAGTTATCCGAGTCTTCGAGTTAACCGAGGTTCAAGTTAAACGTGTTGGTATACATGTATATATATCTTTTAAAAAAATCCTTACCAGAAACACACCTATTTGATTTAAAATAATAATCATAAATAAATTGTATTTATTATTTATGCTTAAAATGATATTTGTAATAAATAAATACGGATGCTTCCCGTGCCGGAAATTGTGAACAATTTACCGAGACGTACGATGAGTATTTTGTTGACACATTTTGTTTAAAAATGAAAATAATGTTTACAACTTCGGGATAACCGGTACATTTTACATAGGTTTTATAATATCGGGACTAACATTTTACTTTGGGATTTTCGAATTATCCGAATTATTATTACTATGAAAAAGAAGGATTTTGGCCGGAACCGGAGTAATTCGAGTTAAACAGGGCCTTTGAGTTATCCGAGATCGAGTTGACGAAGTTTGACTGTATATATAAAGAACCAATTACAGGTAAATAACTTATTACAGGTAATATATGTATATATATATAGAACAAGTCACAGATAAATATAGAACAAGTTACAGGTAAAAATCATATTACTGGTGAGCATAAAACTACATGTAGTCATAGGTTCAACTTATCAAAGGTAGATGTAGAACTAGAATGCAATTACATGTATACAGTTTAGGTACTACTAGTTACAGGTAAATACAGGATACAAATATATCGGTATAGGTGCAAACTTCATTAGTTACAGGATATTGAACTTGATACAGGTCAGTATCTGTCAGTATCTGGTATAATATTCCCCCCTTCCCCCCAACATTTCCTATTATGTCATTATGTCAAGAGAACCTGTTTGATTTATTAGTTTATTTTGAAAAACATTATTTAACCTATTCTTTTACAGGTCGGGAGGAAAGTATGGCTTTTCTGACCGAGTTATTGATGGTATATATGTCCATATAAATGCTGTGTCGGTCAAATTTATGTCCAGGAAATTCCACGCATCTCTACAGGTTTGTCAAAAATCAATAATCTCCAGGTCAAAATGTTATTTTTCTAACTAGTCCCCTCCTGGTGAAACCGTTGGGTGTGGGGGGCTATCGGTTTCCTCTCTATCCCTGGTGAAACCGTTGGGTGTGGGGGGCTATCGGTTTCCTCTCTATCCCTGGTGAAACCGTTGGGTGTGGGGGGCTATCGGTTTCCTCTCTATCCGTCTTGTATGTATGTACGTAACACAAAGTTTGTCAGCGTACTAGCAGCTTCATATCTTGAAGGATTTTGATCATAATGATAAAGGGCCATACTATCTTGGACAAATTTTCAGGGATTTTGGGTCAAGGTCACAGTTACTATTTTTAGCGGGGACCCATATAGGGGACATGTATTGCTTTACCCAGTATGCTTATTGAAGATCAAATCCTAATTTTCTTCATTGCCAGTGTCAGAGATTCATAACCTTGAAAATTTGATTATACACTGTAGCAGATAACACAGTTGATTTAATATGAACGTTTCACTGAAATAATTTTACAAATTCTAATATTTTGGATTTAGAATATAATCACATACATGTATCAGTAAAATACTACAATTTACCATCTGAGTTAAAATGGATGTAAATAGCCTCTTTCTGAAATGTTGATGGAAGTCAGATCTATACTACTAGTCCAACATTCTGGAAATTCTGTGAGAAAATCTTATATACTTGCCAATTTCCTTAGATTTCCAATGTTCAAGCCAAAAACAAGTACACTTATAGAACAGCTTTTGTTAAAGAACATATTTTAAGGTGCTCTTTCTTTTGGAATAATTGAATTGTGGAAATTAAGCTTAATTCAGTTTAACAACTGATAACTTGTGTCTAAATTTAGAATTCAGTGTCCAAAATCAGATGTCTCCCTCCCAAGTAGAGACAGTTGGCAAGCAAACTTCACTAGCTAATAACTCAATATCAGATTCTAACTAATTGGTTCACAAAATCTAAATCAACATTAGAGAAAAACATTTGTTGTCCGTTTCACACCATGTTGAATTATCTTTTTACGAGTCCGTTTGTTTTGTAAACAGCTTTCCCGAGTTGTAGTCCAGAGTAAAACTCCAAATTGGCAGAAGACGGATGATCTCCGGTCAACCAAAATCCGAGAATCTAGTCGTGGTGAGATTCTCTTGTTCAAGGAAGTTGAATGGCAGACAACTCGGATTGAAGCCACAGCGGTGGAAGGAGAGACAAACGACTTCCTACTGACACCCCTACGCCTCATAGCCAACCAATCAAAAATCAGGATCACCATCAAGAAAAACCTAAGTGGTAAGAAAGGTTTAATACTGAGTTTATATACAATTGTATTTAGTATTTAACAGAACAGAATTCTCTTAATTTATTATAAATCTTAAAAATGCATTCCTGATGCAATTATTCTGATTTTGATTAGGGGCTATTGCAGTAATATATACAAATATATCCTTCAGAAGAATTCAAGAAAAAATTTCTTTTCATAGTGGAAGCAGGAAAAAAAATAAGCATATTGCTCCCTACATGGAATCCAGGATAGTGGAGGAACTATAGGTTTCCTCCCCTGTCCGTCTTGTACCTATGTACGTACGTACATGTATACATCATTCCAAAGTTTATCAGCGCTACCAAGGCTTTATTCCTTGAGGGATTTTGATTAAAATTTCATACAATGATAAAGGATCATAATATCTGGGACAATTATGAGTTTCAGTATTTTTGGGTCAAGGTCACTGTTACTATTTTTAGCGGGACCAGTATGTTTGTTATATGGTACCATTTGATTTAAAGTATTTCTCTCTGTGATTCCTGTTTGACAACCTTGGAGTCCTTTCGTTTGATAGATATTTATACTGGAATAGCCCTTATTTTTTATCAGAATTTCAAATGCCATAGATAATTGGATTTTGATTGCTGTGTGATGTAATCTCCCTTATAATACCCAACCACTATGTAATTTGTCTGAATTTTGCAGTTCTTAATAAAAAATCAAAGTGTGTTTTCAATTTCCAAATTTTCATGTCTCTGAATGATCAGTATCATCTGTATTTATAAATTATATCACTTTTGATCTGTAAAACTTGACAACATCTTTATAACATTATGTATTTGAACAAATGTTTATATATCTTTCACACAATCAGCTAGTGGTTAAAAAACTGTGTTGGTGAGCTTTCAAAAAAATGAAATGGGGGGTATATATTGTTATCCATGTTAGTCCCGTCCCATCCCAAGGCATCCATCTTCGCTAGCCATTTTTATGATTTTGATGAGATATATGTGATCAATAACTTCTCCCATTTTATCAAACATTGCGAATGTTTCCCCAAATATTGTACGTCTCTGTATTTAGGTAAAATGCCATAAAATAGTCGGCAAGTTAGCTCTGTACTGGACGCTGCAATTTTTGTTTACTGTTAAAACTAAGCCTGAATGTAAAACGCGATTTGATTGGATGCCCTGGGATTCCAGGGTGCGACAGTTTAAACATGACTATATCTGTTAAAGGTTTGTGGAGTGTAAAGTTATCAGAAACCATGGCTAGCGAAGATGAGTTGCATCGTGTACCGCCCCAACCTGTCACGTTATGTCCCATCCTGTCCCTAGCCAGTGTAACTAGCTAATCTCAAGAAGTGCTGATGCGATCCTCACCAAACTGTGTTTTGGGTTGTTGTCAAGTGGCAGCAGGGGCATTTATGTCTTAGACATTTTCTAGTTTCTTTGTATCAAACAATAAGTGCAAATGTTTTTCCAGACTGTAGCATCATCTCCACACGGGTGATGCTGTTTCTTGACGACATCCTTTGGGTGCTGACTGACACGCAGTTAAAGGCGGCCATCTTGTATGCCAATTCACTACGGTTGATGATTGAGAAATCCAGAGAACAGAGCAAAAAGCTGGCAGCAGAAACAATATTGGTAAATTTTAAGATGATATAATTTAAGATAAAATAGCTGAATAATTGAATTCTGTATCCTGTCATATATATATATTTCTGTCATTTTATGAGCTAGATTTTGTTAAAAGATTAACTCTTTGAATATATCTAATAGGAAGAAAGACTTTATGAGTTGAATTGTGTTACAAGATTAACTCTTCGAAGATATCTAATAGGAAAAAAGCCTTTGTGTGATTTTAATTTTGAAAATTTTGAAGAAAAATAAAATAAAATATTTAAAAATGTGTTGTACTAGGTATCTTACTGACTTTGCACTACAAAGGACTCTGGGTTTTGACAGGAACAGTACCATTATCTCCCAAGACCACCAGGCATAGAATTTCTTTATTTCCATAGTCTTATCAAAGGAAAATATTTTACTATAATATTATAGTTCTAAATTTTCTGATGTTTGCTGCAGCGTCAGGGCCAGTACCGACAGATGTATCCCTCAGCATCAAGCTTCCCAGCGACCACGCTCCCAGTCCAATGCCACACCGGCCCAGTTCTTCATGAAATACGATGTACAGACTACTTCCTACCATCTCATTAGTAGTCGTATTGACCTCCACCTTTGTGACGATTCCTCACCTGAGTCTGGTAAGTGGTTATCTCCCCTTACTCCGTAGTTACTGTTACGTTACAATGGTAGTGATCACATATGGACCAGTTGTAATTTCACTTACAGAGGCAGGGCTCAAAATATACAAATTTAATGTTCTTAATAAGAAAATATAGTTAATATTTAACAATTCTTTCTTTCTTTCTTTCTTTCTTTCTTTCTTGAGCTAGTGTAACTTAAATTGTTTTGAGCTGGATATTTCTTGAGACAACTGACAAAAACTTGTTTTGTATGTCGCAAGAAAACTGTAGCTAGTGGTGGCTATGTTAACAATGTTGAACATTTTATAATTTTTTTTTGTAGATGTACAAAACAACCCGAATCACAACAAGAGCATTGAAGGCGGAGCTATGCAAATCACGTTCAACAAGCTGTCTGTAGACATCTACCCTTTTAATCCAGCAGGTAAAAAAAATGCACATATTGATAGTTTTTTATTCGACTGGCCAAATGTCCGACAATTGTTACTTGACTGGGCATACATTACTTAATATGCTGCTTGATTCTATGAGTTTCTGCTCCACTTTCCTTTGAAGTTTAAGTTTGTTTGTACATACGCCCTAAAACGATCACCAGCCAATCACTACCGAGCCTACATAGTGATTGACAGGGTCATGCCATGAAATTTATTTTCAATCTTAGCTAGAAAGTAAAGCACTGATTTCAGCTTATTAGAGTTTAAATACTTTTATTTCCAATAGAAAAGAAATATAACTTTGAAGTCTATAGAAAATTGTTTTGTAAAATTCTGCAGGTTTTGAAATAAGTTTGATTTTTTTTTGTGATTATTTTGCATGGAATTGGTATAAATGTGGTATATATTATTGCTGCCATGCTTTCCAGTTTACGTTGAATCCAATACACAAATAAATATATATCCAGGTTATCTATACCAAACTTTACCTAGTTTTGATTGGAGTTATGTCCCCTTCATTGCGAGAGCACTCGGTATTCTCCACATGTATAACACGTATATATATTATATATCATACCTGACAATAACACTTGTAATCAGCTTTCTGACGTCACCTGCTGGCGACCCACTTCACACCACAGGACAGATCTAAAAAGGAAAATTACCCTCCTACCATATTAACAAGTTTATTTAGAAAAATAAAGTGTAATTAATAAAAGTAAATTACAAAAAAAAAGTAATTAGTCTTTATTTGAATATTTTAAACACTAAGTTGACCAGTTTTATCAATATCCTTAAAGTTAAAGAAATTCCTTAACTTAAAATTTCCTATAGGAAAATATCACAGTATTTATGGAAAGTTCCTTAGCTAAGATTTCTACCTTAAATCAAATATTGCTTTTATATGTAAAATTTTAAGTTAAAAAATTTCCTTAATTAAAGGAACATTGAAGAAGTTTTAGCCTGATGCTGCTAAATTTCATTTTATATATGGATTGAAATTAGCATTTGACATTGTAACTATGGCAACAGATATGTTCTGTATATCACGAACCTTACACTGTAGATAGCGAAACCTCTTTAATATGACATCTAAGCTTCCTAACAGCCTGTGTTACAGAAGATAATTCTACAAACTGCAAACCCCTTTCTTATAAAATCTTAAAATAAACAACATTTAACTTTCAAACACCCTGTCCAATCTGACAAATAGTTTGTCCATTGGAGGTCGGATTACTCAAGTTTAACGCCCAGAAATTACAGGGCCAAAATGACAGAAGATACCTTTACCTAAGTCTGTAAATGAAATTTACAAATAATATATCAAGTTGTATCTATAATTTGTGAACCTTTGAGATGGCTATGTTGCTGTGATATAGAGTTATATGAAACTCCAAATTATTGTTATTATCTAATATCTGTATGATTCAGTGAGGTAGCACTATAAATCGGCAAAAGTTCCAAACTATCACAAGGAGACTTAACACAAACATACCGCAGCCTCCCAAAACACACATACACACTCACCACATGCATGCATATCGCAAACACGGGAGGCCGTCCTTAAACGACCTTAGCTGTTAATAAGACGTTAAACAAATAAAACCAAACCAAACCAAATATCTGTAAACGATACGGAGGGTAGGGTGTCATTGTGGTGTGGACGTGTAGGGTAGGGTGTCATTGTGGTGTGGACGTGTAGGGTAGGGTGTCATTGTGGTGTGGACGTGTAGGCGGACAGCAGGCGATGTCAGATTTGGGTGTACACTGTTATATCCATCCATCCTGGCTTTCAGATGAGGAGTTGATCATGTCTCGTGGTGAGTTTGTTCATCCGTTCATGCATGTCCCCCGTAATTTATTTTTACATGTATTTTTCTGTAGAGTAAACCAAAAGACATCTTTCAATAGGATATACTGCTGTGTCATCAGAATTAAAAGTGGCTTTTTTGTGCAGAACCGTGTGCTTCTCAAACAGTGTCCTGACCTCCGTGATATTGTTAAGCTGGAGTTATTCCCCCTGTATACACTCTCCTTTATGTGTATTTGAAAGAAAAAAAAACAAAAAACAAAAACATAGACAAATTTAATAAAGAAAAACATTTCTGTGAAAAATAAATAAAAAAAAGTATTAGATTTCATTAATTTTTTATTTTTTTTTGCTTCAGATAAATTTTGGTAGTTTAGCTGAGACTCGTTTTGGTTTTGAATGCTTTCATAGATTTTCTCTGATTATTTTCTGCCATTGATAGACTGCATGTGAATATTCTAAGCTATTGATGGCCCTGGATCTGTAAATGTTGTACTGGCAAAATTTTGTATATGTTGGTACATGTATATAAGAATGGCTGATTTACATACAAGAGACATTATTATAGTCTCCTACTGGTGAAACCGGGGGGTCTCCATCAGTAATTGCATATGTTCATAATACTAAAGGTTTTCAGCACTCTAGCAGCTTCATTCCTTGAGGGATTTTGATCAAACTTCACATGATGTTCAAAAACAATAATATCTTGGACAAGTTTAAGTTTCAGGGGTTTTAGGTCAAAGCCAAGGTCACTATTTTTAATGGGGTTGGGAGTAGGGGACATATCTTTTTAAAAATGTGGAAAAAAATAACTTAACCCCTTTTACCAAAGTTTGTGACATTATATTTACAATACTGAAGTAATTCTTCAGAAAAGTATATATCTATATATATATATATGGGGCAAAGAAGTAATTCCAACAGTGTAAACAATAAGGTTAGTTAAATTTTCGAGGCAATCCGACCCTTTATCAAAACACAAAAAATTACAAATACAATCACATAATATATAACATTATTCTTATTTTATTGTATTGTATTTCCAGTACTTCTTATATATATTATGTGATTGTATTTGTAATTTTTTGTGTTTTGATAAAGGGGCGGATTGCCTCGAAAATTTAACAAGCCTTATTGTTCACACTGTTTGAATAACTTCTTTGCCCCATATAATCATTACAAGTAATTCGTATCCTCCATACATTTATGTGAGGATCCAGTGTTATCTGGATTATACTGTTCATATTACTTCTTTGACTCTATATATATATATATATATGTAAAACCCTGTTCTCATTTGGTTTATACAAAAAAACATCTAGGGAGTACAATCGTATTTTCATGAAGCTAGCCACTCAGTGATGTCATTACAGTTAATAAGTCAAAACAGTGATGACACTTTTGCTATATAAAATTATATAAAGGTATTTTCCTATTCATAGAATAATTACTATTATTAAAAAAAAGAAGATATTTAGCATGTGAACAATGGTTTATCAATTTGACTACTTAATTTTTTTTTAATCAGTATTTGCTAGTGACAGTGTGTAGAAATGTTTTTGTAAACAGATAAAAAAGATCGTGAGATACTAGTGTTGTTTTGACTAGTCATAAAAGGTGTCGGACAGATATACCGTAATTTACGGGATATAAGCCCAGGGGGATACCGTAATTTACAGGGTATAAGCCCAGGGGGCTAGTGCACTGGAAATTGGCAAAAGTTGGGGGGGGGGGGGGGGGGCGGGGGCTTATCCCCGGATAAGACCCTAGGCAAGAGAGGGAAAAAAATCGGCTGCCATCTTGGATTATAAGCGAAAGAGGATAGCCCGATCTACATCAGTGATCCATGACTGAAATGTTTTTAAAAATAATACAATACGTACATCGTTTATTCCTTTGGGATCGCAGGTGACGATCGTAAGTTACAAGGTTCGGAAAATGTGTTCAGTCACCACATACTTTGTGAAAACAAATAAGAACATATGAACCATTTTCTCGTCATTTTATTTTTACACTAGTAGATAACTAAGAAATCTTTCGTAGAATACGTACTGTACATCTGTCTACTAGTATGTCGACTATACAACTTAAACTACGTCTACGGTAGACTACACTGCATTTTGCATAAGCTATCACTTACTGAAACTGAAATTATACTTATTTGTAACATCATGATATTGGTTGAGCCCTAGAGAAGAATTGTGACACACTGTTTCAAAAACAATTAGCTTGGATAGCGAGCAACAAACTCCAATTATGGCTGCTCTGTTTATGTACATAATGTGGAACGGACAACAGATTTGTTTCTGTAACGCGAATCGAGAAAGTATCTGTTATTAATGCTGTACATCAACTTGTTGCAAAAAAATAATTTCTGAATTAAGTCTGAAATAAATTACCTCGGCTTGTTTGTGTATTTGAGCTGGATTAAGAGAAATACACTCGGGAAATCAAATCGGAATTTTACGTGTCAAACCAGTAATATTTGGAACATTAGCCTTTGCAACAAAAAATAAATGCTCAAAATATAATAAAGAGATATATTCAAGTTTAAAATGATTGTTATTTATCCTGAATAAAATAAGTTATTAATGATAATCTAAAAAGATTGCTTTCATCCAAAAAATAATCATTTTTCATTCGGTAAAAAGATCAGATTTTTTTTTACAGAATCTAGATTTAAATTAATCAATTAATTTTCGCTGCATATATTTTGATTTGTTTCATTGTTTTTATTCCAATTCAAAATTTGGGGGTGGGCTTAATCCCGAAGATGAGCCTACACAGTAAAAAAGTGAAAAATGGGGGGGGGGGGGGGCTTATCCCCTATCCCCGAGCATGGGCTTATACCTGGTAAAATATGGCAGAATCAACATTTCAATAGTTGACATCAAAAGGCTGAAGATTGTCAAGGCCTTTAATGAATGAATTCTCAAGTGGCTAGTTTTATGTGTATAAATGGAATGTCGCTCTAATTAGGTCTGTCTGTAGATGAGATGGATTTTCTCTCGAAATTGAAACCAAGGTCGAAGGAGATTGTATGTTGTTCTTGTAGTCTGTAGAGATTTCTTTCTAAAATAAACCAATGTAGTAATGGACTATCCAACAGATTGTAAACGGTTTTCTTGTAATGTAAATCACTCAAATAAGATATGATGATAAGTTACAGAATATGTATAGTAGATTATAGTATATCAAGAAGTGGATTATAATTTTTTTTTTTTATCAAAAATGTAGTTATTTATTAGTATATCAAGAATTGGAATATATATATATATATATATTTTTTTTTTTTTTTATTTATTTTTTTTTTTTTGTCAAAAATGTTATATTATTTTGAATAATATTTGTTTTTAATCTTCATTTTTAGCTCACCTGCCCGAAGGGCAAGTGAGCTTATGCCGTGGCGCGGCGTCCGTCGTCCGTCCGGCGTCAACTTTTCCATTCAAGCAACTTCTTCTCAATAACCAAAAGGCCCAGAGACCTAATATTGGGCCTGTAGCATGCTGGGGTGAAGGGCTACCAAGTTTGTTCAGATGAATAACGTTGACCTTCATTCAAGGTCACAGGGGTCAAAAAGGCTAAAATCTTTAAACGACTTCTTCTCAATAACCAAGAGTCCCAGGGAGTTGATATTAGGTCTGTAACATGCTGGGGTGAAGGGCTACCAAGTTTGTTCAAATGAATGACCTTGACTTTCATTCAAGGTCACAGGGGTCAAATATGCTAAAAAAAATTTAAACGACTTCTTCTAAATAGCCAAAAGACCCAGGGACTTGATATTGGGTCTGTAGCATGCTGGGGTGAAGGGCTACCAAGTTTGTTCAAATGAATGACCTTGACCTTCATTCAAGGACACAGGAGTCAAAAAGGCTAAAATCTTTAAACGACTTCTTCTCAATAACCAACAGATCCAGAGACCTAATATTTGGCCTGCAGCATGCTAGGGTGAAGGGCTCCCAAGTTTGTTCAAATGAATGACCTTGACCTTCATTCAAGGTCACAGGAGTCAAAAAGGCTAAAATCTTTGAACGACTTCTTCTCAATAACCAAGAGGCCCAGGGAGTTGATATTTGGCCTGTAGCATGCTGGGGTGAAGGGCTTCCAAGTTTGTTCAAATGAATGACCTTGACCTTCATTCAAGGTCACAGGAGTCAAAAAAGGCTAAAATCTTTAAACGACTTCTTCTCAATAACCAACAGATCCAGAGACCTAATATTTGGCCTGCAGCATGCTAGGGTGAAGGGCTCGCAAGTTTGTTCAAATGAATGGCCTTGACCTTCATTCAAGGTCACAGGAGTCAAAAAGGCTAAAATCTTTAAATGACATCTTCTCAATAACCAAGAGGCCCAGGGAGTTGATATTGGGTCTGTAGCATGCTGGGGTGAAGGGCTACAAAGTTTGTTGAAATGAATGACCTTGACCTTCATTCAAGGTCACAGGAGTCAAAAAGGCTAAAATCTTTAAACAACTTCTTCTCAATAACCAAGAGTCCCAGAGACCTAATATTTGGCCTGTAGCATGCTGGGGTGAAGGGCTCCCAAGTTTGTTCAAATGAATGACCTTGATCTTCATTCAAGGTCACAGGAGTCAAAAAGGCTGAAATCTTTAAACGACTTCTTCTCAAAACCAAGAGTCCCAGGGAGTTTATATTGGGTCTGTAGCATGCTGGGGTGAAGGGCTACCAAGTTTGTTGAAATGAATGACCTTGACCTTCATTCAAGGTCACAGGAGTCAAAAAGGCTGAAATCTTTAAACGACTTCTTCTCAATAACCAAGAGTCCCAGGGAGTTGATATTGGGTCTGTAGCATGCTGGGGTAAAGGGCTACCAAGTTTGTTCAAATGAATGACCTTGATCTTTATTCAAGGTCACAGGAGTCAAAAAGGCTAAAATCTTTAAACGACTTCTTCTCAATAACCAACAGTCCCAGGGAGTTGATATTGGGTCTGTAGCATGCTGGGGTGAAGGGCTACCTAGTTTGTTCAAATGAATGACCTTGACCTTCATTCAAGGTCACAGGGACCAAACAGGCTAAAGTCTTTAAACGACTTCTTCTCAATAACCAAGAGTCCCAGGGAGTTGATATTGGGTTTGTAGCATGCTGCGGTAAAGGGCTACCAAATTTGTTCAAATGAATGACCTTGACCTTCATTCAAGGTCACAGGAGTCAAAAAGGCTAAAATATTTAAACGACTTCTTCTCAATAACCAACAGTCCCAGAGACCTAATATTTGACCTGTAGCATGCTGGGGTAAAGGGCTACCAAGTTTGTTCAAATGAATGACCTTGACCTTCATTCAAGGTCACTGGAGTCAAAAAGGCTAACATTTTAAAACGACTTATTCTCAATAACCAAGAGTCCCAGGGAGTTTATATTGGGTCTGTAGCATGCTGCGGTAAAGGGTTACCAAGTTTGTTCAATTGAATGACCTTGACCTTCATTCAAGGTCACAGCGGTCAAAAAGGCTAAAAATTTTAACAACTTCTTCTCAATTATCAACAGTCCCCTTCTCAATTATCAACAGTCCCAGAGACCTAATATTTGGCCTGTAGCATGCTGGGGTGAAGGGCTCGCAAGTTTGTTAAAATGAATGACCTTGATCTTCATTCAAGGTCACAGGAGTCAAAAAGGCTAAAATCTTTAAACGACTTCTTCTCAATAACCAAGAGTCCCAGGGAGTTGATATTAGGTCTGTAGCATGCTTGGGTAAAGGGCTACCAAGTTTGTTGAAATGAATGACCTTGACCTTCATTCAAGGTCACAGGAGTCAAAAAGGCTAAAATCTTGAAACGACTTCTTCTCAATAACCAAGAGTCCCATGGAGTTAATATTGGGTCTGTAGCATGCTGGGGTAAAGGGCTACCAAGTTTGTTCAAATGAATGACCCTGACTCGCATTCAAGGTCACGTCGATCAAGTATGCTTAAATCTTTGAATGACTTTTAGTGAAAAGCCAAAGTGCAGAGAGACATTATTATATTGGTAGCATGCTTTCAAATAACTGCAGGATCCATATATGAAAAGATCACTGCATTGCAGGTGAGCGATTTGGGCCCATTGGGCCCTTGTCAACTTCATTCAATCTTAAATCATAATCATTGTTATCCTGCCTCAGTTAACCAGTTCATATCTGTGACTGGTGGTTCTAAATACTGTCATTCACTATATATGCATATTAGACTGGCACCCTGTCTCTAGAATTTTAAAATTATAAATAGAATTGAGCTTTATGAATTTGGTGTCTAAGATCACACTTTGGTTTAGTTTTAAACTAAGTGGAGATACAATTAAGTACAAGAATTTAGCATAGCAATTCTTAAAAAAAACAACAACAGAAAAACCACTTAGGGGCTGATGGCCAGTCTAATTTTCCAAGGTTTCAAACTAAGGGGAGATAAACTAGTATTAGAATTTAGCTGAGCAATTCTTAACAAAAAACTTGGGGGCCAGTGGCAAGTCTAATTTCCCCACAGCCCCACTCGATTTGCACTCTTCTCAGAAGATCGCATTCCGTTATATGTAAATCGAATAAACCTGAAGAAAATAATCCAAAACAAACAATTCTTATGTTTTCTCAAATACTATGACACAAACACGTGCATGTATGTGTCATAGATTCTTCTCTAGTGAAACTCATCACTCGCACACTTAAACATGGTTGCCGCCATCTTGGAAGATAAATCTTCCAGTTTCGAGACGGAAGAGGTAGAAGATCTTCCAGAAGCAGGAGAGCTACGAATCGAGTGACCAGAAGATATATTCTAGAAGGAGAAGAGTGCAAATCGAGTGGGGCTCTGGCTTCAAACTAAGGGAAGATAATCTAGTTTTATAATTTAGCTGAGCAATTCTTAACAAAAAAACTTATTGGTTGGTGGCCTGTCTAATTTTCTTAAGTTTCTAACTAAGGGGAGATCATCTAGTATTAAAGCTTAGCTGAGCAATTCTCAGCAAAAAAAACTGCGGGACTGGTGGTTAGTCTATATGCATATGAATATACTTAATGAAATAAAAAATCGTAATTTATCATCTTGGACTGAAAATTGATAATGACCATAAAGTATCATTAATTATCATTGAAATGCCTACTACAATTTATCATAAATGTAGAATGAACTACAGTTGTTAATATATTAATCTGTTGAGAGGCACATGATGTTGTACTATCTGTACTGTATAATCTGGGCTACTGGAAGCTTCTACTCATTGTAAATTTCCCAAAATTGCAGTAAAAATGTTGATTCCCTTTGTCTATATCTTATCCTATATTGTGGGTTATTTGGAGAAATGTGTATAGAATAGTCGGAACTAAATATTTATTCCAGAATAATATTTTATTTGTATAGTTTTCTAGGTGGCATGCTGCCTGTATTTTGGGTCAGTGGAAATCTCTGCTGTCTATAAGTATATAGTCTGTACTCTGGGTTATTGGAAATCTCTGCTGTCTATAAGTATATATAGTCTGTACTCTGGGTTATTGGAAATCTCTGCTGTCTATAAGTATATATAGTCTGTACTCTGGGTTATTGGAAATCTCTGCTGGTTACAAATTTTCCTATATTGGTGGTTCTTCTAGAATATTCTGGCCAGGGTTTCATCAACATTTCTTAACTAAAGGAAACTTCTTCTACCTTAAAATGTTCTATAGGAAAGCATTAATGGATTTAAGAGGGAAAAATCTTAGTTAAGTTTAAATTCTGTAATGCTTTCCTATATGGGAAATTAGTTTGAAATGTTAGGAATTTTGATAATAAGTGTTGATGAAACTGAGGCCCAGATTCTATTTATTGCAGAATGATATATTTCAGATTATCTTTACTTTAATTTGTTTGGTCTCCGGAGATCATGACATGTATCATTGAATGTTATGATCATTATTATTTTTCTAAATTTATTTAAAATGATAAATAACAAAGTGTTTATTTCTTTTGTGAGTGTGTTTCTTGTTAAAATGTAATATATCTCACAAATTATTGCAAGGGCAGTAGAGAGACCTACATTGGGTGGTTACAGAGCACAGTGCTGCTACTACTCCGACTCATCTCTAACTAATAAACCAGAGAGTATTGACATGCAAAGACAATCGTAATTCTAATATAAATCAATTAAACAAAGATACAACATAAACAAAATGATAGATTTACTTGACGTCCCATCCTGTCCCGTCCCATCTTGTCGCGTCCTGTACTGTCCCATCCCATCCCGTCCCATCTTGTCACGTCCTGTACTGTCCCATCCCGTCCCGTCCCATCTTGTCACGTCCTGTACTGTCCCAGGTCGTCCCATCCCGATGCAATGTAACTTAAAGCTAATCTCAGGAACTGCTGCTGTGATCCTCACCAAACTGTGTTTCGGGGTGTCAAGCGGCAGTGGGGGCATTGATGTCTTACAGACATTTTCTAATATACCGGTAGTAAATAATTGATACCTGTGTTATCTATCGTACAGGTTTTATTTTACCTACCTTTTCCTCACCTCACATTCATTTTTTTTTTTTACAATATTTCATCAAATGTCATAGACTTTATCACTTTTTTTTTTGGTCTTTTATTTGGAATTGATGTGATATACAAATTGATTCCACATTGAAATTAAAATTGCTATATATACACTATTGAAATCACATATCACTTTATATATGAAATTTATAAGCTAGAAGTATCTTCAGCATCTTTCTTCTCCTTCAGTAATTTAGTTAAATTTTGAATTTTGCTCAATTTCTTTGGTTGAAGTTTGGTTAAACTTAAATTTGCATTGAGCTCCATTTCTTCAGACTGACTACCTTGGTAAACTGTGCTTGGCTCGATTCGTTTGGTTAGATTTGATGATTCAGTTTCTTCCATCGAACTCAGAGTAATAGTTAAATGGCTGATTTGTATGTTTTGCTATCAGTACTAGTTATTTTTAATGAATCCACAAATGAAAAGTCATTAATTCACAAACTTTTAGCCTTTCAATTATAAAAATTACCACAGATGTAATATAGAGCGCTACTAAATGTCTTTTATTGTATCATCCGATATAAAATCTCTCGCTCTTTAATGAGAGAATGCCACTTATAGAGCTGAAATTATCAGCCTGGCACTTTCAAGCGTCATAAATCAGACACCTTCACTTTCACCTGATAAACTGGGGGGGTCATTAAAATGGTGATTAACTGGGGGGTCATTAAAATGGTGGATTACGAGATTTGTTTGACTGTAAAACATGAAATATGTCTCCCACAATACACTGTCCGTACTCTCCCACAACACACTGTCCGTACTCTCCCACAACACACTGTCCGTACTCTGGTACGTTAGATTTGTGTTTTAGCTGTATATAAGTACTACTGCTGGATCAGTGTACGAAGTTTAATGACAAGAGAATTTAGTATTTCTTTAGGTGTTTCAGAATTTTAAGTATTTTTTTTTTGTCATGGATGATTGTAAATATATTTGTCCTGGAAGATGTAGAAAATTTGTAATGATTTTTAGGTCATCTGACCCGAAGGGTCAGGATGACCTATAGTCATCATGCTTCGTCCGTCGTCGTGCGCCGTGCGCCGTCCGCCGTGCGTAAACTTTTCACATTTCAATCTTCTTCTTAAGTTCCACCAGTGGGATTAAGCTGAAACTTACCTGAAATGATCCTGATATGATCCTGACCAAGTGTTGTTATTTTTCGGGTCAGTCCGAAATCCAAGATGGCCGCCATAGCCGCCATTTTGAAAACACATTTTAAACTTCTTCTCAAGTTCCACCAGAGCTGTTGGGCTGAAACTTGCCAGAAATGATCCTGAGATGATCCCGACCAAGTGTTGTTATTTTTCGGGTCGGTCCGAAATCCAAGATGGCCGCCATAGCCGCCATCTTGAAAAACACATTTTAAACTTTTTCTCAAGTTCCACCAGTGCTATTGAGCTGAAACTTGCCTGAAATGATCCTGAGATGATCCCGACCTAGTGTTGTTATTTTTGGGGTCAGTCCGAAATCCAAGATGGCCGCCATAGCCGCCATCTTGATAAACATATTTTAAACTTCTTCTCAAGTTCCACCAGTGCTATTGAGCTGAAACTTGCCTGAAATGATCCTGATATGATCCCGACCAAGTGTTGTTATTTTTCGGGTCGGTCCGAAATCCAAGATGGCCGCCATAGCCGCCATTTTGAAAACACATTTTAAACTTCTTCTCAAGTTCCACCAGTGCTGTTGGGCTGAAACTTGCCAGAAATGATCCTGAGATGATCCGGACCAAGTGTTGTTATTTTTCGGGTTGGTCCGAAATCCAAGATGGCCGCCATAGCCGCCATCTTGATAAACACATTTTAAACTTCTTCTCAAGTTCCACCAGTGCTATTGAGCTGAAACTTGCCTGTAATGATTCTGATATGATCCCGACCAAGTGTTGTTATTTTTCGGGTCGGTCCGAAATCCAAGATGGCCGCCATAGCCGCCATCTTGATAAACATATTTTAAACACTTCTTCTCAAGTTCCACCAGTGCTATTCAGCTGAAACTTGCCTGAAATGATCCTGATATGATCCCGACCAAGTGTTGTTATTTTCGGGTCGGTCCGAAATCCAAGATGGCCGCCATAGCCGCCATCTTGAAAAACACATTTTAAACTTCTTCTCAAGTTCCACCAGTGCTGTTGGGCTGAAACTTGCCTGAAATGTTCCTGAGATGATCCCGACCAAGTGTTGTTATCTTTTAGATTGGTCTGAAATCCAAGATGGCCGCCATATCCGCCATCTAAAAAAACACATTTTAAACTTCTCCAGTTCCACTGGTGCCATTGAGCTGGAAATTGGTGAGGATGTTAAGGAAGGGGGGCCAACAAAGTGTTGTTAATTTTTCGGCCTCGTAAAAACTTTGACATGGCAGCAATGGCGGCCATTTTGTAACATGATTGCGCAATCATGGTTTTCCTGAACAACACCTATTTCAAACTTCTTCTCAAATTCCACCAGTGGGATTCAGTTCTAACTTACCAGAAATTATCCTTAGATGGTCCAGACCAAGTGTTATTATTTATTGGGTCGGTCAGAAATCCAAGATGGCCACCATGGCCAACAGTGCCACTATATACTTCAATTACTTGCTACAGAGAATGCATACTACAATAATATAAGGGTTTTAATTTAGAGTCAGATGACCGTTAAGGCCCCTGGGCCTCTTGTTTCATTAGCTCACCTGCCCGAAGGGCAAGTGAGCTTATGCCGTGGCGCGGCGTCCGTCGTCCGTCCGGCCGGCCGGCGTCAACTTTTCCATTCAAGCAACTTCTTCTCAATAACCAAAAGGCCCAAAGACCTAATATTGGGCCTGTAGCATGCTGGGGTGAAGGGCTACCAAGTTTGTTCAAATGAATAAAGTTGACCTTCATTCAAGGTCACAGGGGTCAAAAAGGCTAAAATCTTTAAACGACTTCTTCTCAATAACCAAGAGTCCCAGGGAGTTGATATTGGGTCTGTAGCATGCTGGGGTGAAGGGCTACCAAGTTTGTTCAAATGAATGACCTTGACTATCATTCAAGGTCACAGGGGTCAAATATGCTTAACAATCTTTAAACGACTTCTTCTAAATAACCAAGAGTCCCAGGGAGTTGATATTGGGTCTGTAGCATGCTGGGGTGAAGGGCTACCAAGTTTGTTCAAATGAATGACCTTGACCTTCATTCAAGGTCACAGGAGTCAAAAAGGCTAAAATCTTTAAACGACTTCTTCTCAATAACCAAGAGTCCCAGGGAGTTGATATTGGGTCTGTAGCATGCTGGGGTGAAGGGCTACCAAGTTTGTTCAAATGAATGACCTTGACCTTCATTCAAGGTCACAGGAGTCAAAAAGGCTAAAATCTTTAAACGACTTCTTGTCAATAACCAAGAGTCCCAGGGAGTTGATATTTGGCCTGTAGCATGCTGGGGTTAAGGGCTACCAAGTTTGTTCAAATGAATGACCTTGACCTTCATTCAAGGTCACAGGAGTCAAAAAGGCTAAAATCTTTAAACAACTTCTTCTCAATAACCAAAAGTCCCAGGGAGTTGATATTGGGTCTGTAGCATGCTGGGGTGAAGGGCTACCAAGTTTGTTCAAATGAATGACCTTGACCTTCATTCAAGGTCACAGGAGTCAAAAAGGCTAAAATATTTAAACGACTTCTTCTCAATAACCAAGAGTCCCAGGGAGTTGATATTGGGTCTGTAGCATGCTGGGGTTAAGGGCTACCAAGTTTGTTCAAATGAATGACCTTGACCTTCATTCAAGGTCACAGGAGTCAAAAAGGCTAAAATCTTTAAACAACTTCTTCTCAATAACCAAGAGTCCCAGGGAGTTGATATTGGGTCTGTAGCATGCTGGGGTGAAGGGCTACCAAGTTTGTTCAAATGAATGACCTTGACCTTCATTCAAGGTCACAGGAGTCAAAAAGGCTAAAATCTTTAAACGACTTCTTGTCAATAACCAAGAGTCCCAGAGACCTAATATTTGGCCTGTAGCATGCTGGGGTGAAGGGCTACCAAGTTTGTTCAAATGAATGACCTTGACCTTCATTCAAGGTCACAGGAGTCAAAAGGGCTAAAATCTTTAAACGGCTTCTTCTCAGTAACCAAGAGTCCAAGAGACCTAATATTTGGCCTGTAGCATGCTGGGGTGAAGGGCTCCCAAGTTTGTTCAAATGAATGGCCTTGACCTCATTCAAGGTCACAGGAGTCAAAAAGGCTAAAATCTTTAAACAACTTCTTCTCAATAACCAAGAGTCCCAGGGAGTTGATATTGGGTCTGTAGCATGCAGGGGTGAAGGGCTACCAAGTTTGTTCAAATGAATGACCTTGACCTTCATTCAAGGTCACATGAGTCAAAAGGGCTAAAATCTTTAAATGACTTCTTCTCAATAACCAAGAGTCCCAGGGAGTTGTTATTGGGTCTGTAGAATACTGGGGTAAAGGGCTATCAAGTTTGTTCAAATGAATGACCTTGACCTTCATTCAAGGTCACAGGAGTCAAAAAGGCTAAAATCTTTAAACGACTTCTTCTCAATAACCAAGAGTCCCAGAGACCGAAATTTTGGCCTGTAGCATGCTGGGGTGAAGGGCTCTCAAGTTTGTTGAAATGAATGACCTTGCCCTTCATTCAAGGTCACAGCAGTCAAAAAGGCTAAAATCTTTAAGCGACTTCCTCTCAATAACCAAGCGTCCAAGGGAGTTGATATTTGGTCTGTAGCATGCTGGGGTGAAGGGCTACCAACTTTGTTCAAATGAATGACCCTGACTCACATTCAAGGTCACGTCGATCAAGTATGCTTAAATCTTTAAATGACTTTTAGTGAATAGCTTAAGTGCCGAGAGACATTATATTGGTCCTGTAGCATGCTTTCAAATAACTGCAGGATCCATATATGAAAAGATCACTGCATTGCAGGTGAGTGATTTGGGCCCATTGGGCCCTTGTTGTTTTTCTTTTGAGAACTCAAAAAAAATTTACACTGACAGCCTCCATAGGATCATACTCCCCCTGAGAAAAAAAAACAAAAAAACCCCAACACTTTAAAAGGATTCGGTAAAATACTTGTGTACATTCCCCATTTAGGTAAGAGAGGCTTCTGAGGATCTTAAGAACTTAGAGATAAATTGTCATTTTCTTTTTTTTTCCTCATAATTTTGAAAGCCCAGCAAAAATCAGCTTCAAACATGTAGTTTAAAGATGTACTATAACAGCTCATCAAAATTCTGATTGCTGATGATATTTTCGGAGACCAAAAGGTTAAGATGTATTCAATGTTTTAATTCCAACTTATTACTTCAGTTGTATATTGCGATCTACCTCTGATCACTGGACCTTAACACCATAACAAATATGCTGGCACACCCAGAGAGCTTGGAGTGATCGATCACGGAAACATACACTATGGTTAATTTTGTTTTGTTTCTATCAAATGCATACCCTAGATACGTCATTGTTTAAGATGTTACATTATGTATAGGAGTATGATAGTTGATGTTATAAATTCATATCATATGTCTGTATACTCTTATGTCACTACATTAAAATTTCATATATAAATGGTTGCAGCAGTCAGAACTAGTTTGGAGGGAAGGGGTCCTGCATCATGTTGGTAAATTTCACAACACAATCTTTTAAAAATTTCAGTCAAATGCAAAATGTATGTCACATTTTTAGCTCACCTGTTTACAAAGAGTTGGTGAGCAATGGTGCAGCGTCTCACAATCTGTCGTCCATTGTCCTTCAACTTTTTGTTTTAAATTGCAACTAGTCGTTATGTACTGAGGACCAAAAGGAAGGGGAACAAATTTTGCATAAATGGTGACCCCATCCCCCTGATTACTCAGTGGAGAGATACAGTGTAACTCAGTGGAGAGATATACCATGTAACTCAGTGGAGAGATATAATGTAACTCAGTGGAGAGTAATACAATGTAACTCAGTGGGGAGATACAATGTAACTCAGTGGAGAGTAATACAATGTAACTCAGTGGGGAGATACAATGTAACTCAGTGGAGAGATACAATGTAACTCAGTGGGGAGATACAATGTAACTCAGTGGAGAGATACAATGTAACTCAGTGGAGAGATACAATGTAACTCAGTGGAGAGAGATACAATGTAACTCAGTGGAGAGATACAATGTAACTCAGTGGAGAGAGATACAATGTAACTCAGTGGAGAGAGATACAATGTAACTCAGTGGAGAGATACAATGTAACTCAGTGGAGAGATACAATGTAACTCAGTGGGAGAGATACAATGTAACTCAGTGGAGAGATACAATGTAACTCAGTGGAGAGATATACCATGTAACTCAGTGGAGAGATATACCATGTAACTCAGTGGAGAGATATACCATGTAACTCAGTGGAGAGATATACCATGTAACTCAGTGGAGAGATATACCATGTAACTCAGTGGAGAGATATACCATGTAACTCAGTGGAGAGATATACCATGTAACTCAGTGGAGAGAGATACAATGTAACTCAGTGGGGAGAGATACAATGTAACTCAGTGGAGAGATACAATGTAACTCAGTGGAGAGATATACAATGTAACTCAGTGGAGAGATATACAATGTAACTCAGTGGAGAGAGATACAATGTAACTCAGTGGAGAGAGATACAGTGTAACTCAGTGGAGAGAGATACAGTGTAACTCAGTGGAGAGAGATACAATGTAACTCAGTGGAGAGAGATACAGTGTAACTCAGTGGAGAGAGATACAGTGTAACTCAGTGGAGAGAGATACAGTGTAACTCAGTGGAGAGATATACCATGTAACTCAGTGGAGAGAGATACAATGTAACTCAGTGGAGAGAGATACAATGTAACTCAGTGGAGAGAGATACAATGTAACTCAGTGGAGAGAGATACAATGTAACTCAGTGGAGAGAGAAGCAATGTAACTCAGTGGAGAGAGATACAATGTAACTCAGTGGAGAGAGATACAAAGTAACTCAGTGGAGAGAGATACAATGTAACTCAGTGGAGAGAGATACAATGTAACTCAGTGAAGAGAGATACAGTGTAACTCATTGGAGAGAGATACAGTGTAACTCGGTGAAGAGAGATACAATGTAACTCAGTGAAGAGAGATACAATGTAACTCAGTGGAGAGAGATACAAAGTAACTCAGTGGAGAGAGATACAATGTAACTCAGTGGAGAGAGATACAATGTAACTCAGTGAAGAGAGATACAGTGTAACTCATTGGAGAGAGATACAGTGTAACTCAGTGAAGAGAGATACAATGTAACTCAGTGGAGAGAGATACAATGTAACTCAGTGGAGAGAGATACAATGTAACTTAGTGGAGAGATACAATGTAACTCAGTGGAGAGAGATACAATGTAACTCAGTGGGGAGATACAATGTAACTCAGTGAAGAGAGATACAATGTAACTCGGTGGAGAGAGATACAGTGTAACTCAGTGGAGAGAGATACAATGTAACTTAGTGGAGAGAGATACAATGTAACTCAGTGGAGTGATACAATGTAACTTAGTGGAGAGATACAGTGTAACTCAGTGAAGAGATATACCATGTAACTCAGTGGAGAGATATACCATGTAACTCAGTGGAGAGTAATACAATGTAACTCAGTGGAGAGAGATACAATGTAACTCAGTGAAGAGAGATACAATGTAACTCAAAGGAGAGTGATACAATGTAACTCAGTGGAGAGTAATACAATGTAACTCAGTGGAGAGAGATACAGTGTAACTCAATGGAGAGAGATACAATGTAACTCAGTGGAGAGATACAAGGAAACTTAATGAAGAGGGATACAATGTAACTCAGTGGAGAGAGATACAATGTAACTCAGTGGAGAGATACAATGTAACACAGTAGAGAGAGATATTTTCAGGGGAGGTTTCTGCTTAATTGTTTCAAATTTCTGTCACTGTGATATCTGAATAAGGTCCCTGATCATCAGTAATTTCATTTCAGTATAATAATGTCCTTATATATAATTTGTCTTTTTGTTAAAAAGTTAGTGCACATAATGGGTTTGGAAATTCAAGCCAAGTTTGATGATGATCAAAACGTATTCACACTATACAATGCGTTTCCTTTGTTGTGTGTAATCAAGGAAAATGGGTAAAAAGGATTAAATATTTATTGTTGTAGTGTTAATGGAGTCCTGTATTAATGCATGTGTTAGACGTGTCATTTCCATAACAACTGGGATATTCAATAAAACTCTAGAATCAACTGTACTCACATATTCGTTAGGAAAAACAACAGGATGGAATATGTTAATCGGCATTTGTCACATTTTTAAGTCACCTGAGATGAAGATCAAATTTATCACAAAATCAGCTACATACTTCCGAAATAATCTGTAATCGGCCGGCTGTTATCCCATGAATTTGCACATGTAATATTTTATGCGTATGTCACCAGCGTAATATATATCTAGAAGCATTTTCATTTGTGGCATGAGTTAGAAATTTATTGTGAAATTATAATATGCAGGATAATGTTCAATCAAGGCTCACAAAAAATAAAACTTCAGACTTGTTCCAAAAAATCTTGTATGACATGAAAACTCATTAAAGAGGCATAGTCTATACCGTGTAATGTATGGTATGATATTTTATATTAAACCTGTAAGAATCGTACAGAGTTTGCCCAAGAGTAATGATCAATATCACCAATGATTGACAGATATCAGGTTTTATAATGGTAATGCGCTCGCCTTTCATCCCGATTCCCTGATCAGATGTGAAGGGTATGTGGGGTCACCTGCCTGACCATGTGGGTTTTCTCCAGGTTAACATTGGTTTCCTCCCACTGTAAGACCCCTCCGGGCCAACAAGAGTGATCAATATGATTAAGTTCATCTAATTTGCTTCCTAAATGTTGTAAAATTAATAAAAGTTTATATGTATTGACAGATATTACCCAGTATGCTAGATCTGCTATAGATATGGTGGAGGTTTATATAATATTTCTCTGTATGTATCCTTGTCTATATATCATGCCAGCTGTGTTTTATAGTTGATTAATTAGTCGTTTGATGATTAATGATATTGTTGCCAATATATTTTTTATTAGGGATGAAATATGTTGTAAAATAGTGTACCTAGAGATATTGTTATATTTTAAGTCTATTTTTAGGTCATCGGATGACCTATAGCCATCGTGCTTCGTCCGTCGTCGTGCGCCGTCCGTAAACTTTTCACATTTCAATCTTCTTCTCAAGTTCCACCAGTGGGATTAAGCTGAAACTTGCCAGAAATGATCCTGATATGATCCCGACCAAGTGTTGTTATTTTTCGGGTCAGTCAGAAATCCAAGATGGCCGCCATTTTGAAAAACACATTTTAAACTTCTTCTCACGTTCCACCAGTGCTATTGAGCTGAAACTTGCCTGAAATGATCCTGATATGATCCCGACCAAGTGTTGTTATTTTTCGGGTCGGTCCGAAATCCAAGATGGCCGCCATATCCGCCATCTTGAAAAACACATTTTAAACTTCTTCTCAAGTTCCACCTGTGCTGTTGGGCTGAAACTTGCCAGAAATGATCCTGAGATGATCCCCACCAAGTGTTGTTATTTTTCGGGCCGACTCGAAATCCAAGATGGCCGCCATATCCGCCATCTTGAAAAACACATTTTAAACTTCTCAAGTTCCACCTGTGCTGTTGGGCTGAAACTTGCCAGAAATGTTCCTGAGATGATCCCGACCAAGTGTTGTTATTTTTCGGGTCGGTCCGAAATCCAAGATGGCAGCCATAGCCGCCATCTTGAAAAACACATTTTAAACTTCTTCTCACGTTCCACCAGTGCTGTTGGGCTGATACTTGCCAGAAATGATCCTGAGATGATTCCCACCAAGTGTTGTTATTTTTCGGGCCGATTCGAAATCCAAGATGGCCGCCATAGCCGCCATCCTGAAAAACACATTTTAAGCTTCTTCCTAAGTTCCACCAGTGCTATTGAGCTAAAAATTGCCTGAAATTATCCTGATTTGATCCCGACCAAGTGTTGTTATTTTTCGGGTCGGTCCGAAATCCAAGATGGCCACCATAACCACTATCTTCAAAAACACATTTTAAACTTTTTCTCAAGTTCCACCTGTGCTGTTGGGCTGAAACTTGCCTGAAATGTTCCTGTGATAATCCTGACCAAGTGTTGTTATTTTTTAGATTGGTCTGAAATGCAAGATGGCCGCCATATCCGCCATCTTAAAAAACACATTTTAAACTTCTTCTTCAGTTCAACTGGTGCCATTGAGCTCGAAATTGGTGAGGATGTTAAGGAAGGAGGGCAAACAAAGTGTTGTTATTTTTTTGGCCTCGTAAAAACTTTGGCATGGCAGCAATGGCGGCCATTTTGTAACATGATTGCGCAATCATGGTTTTCCTGAACAACACCTATTTCAAACTTCTTCTCAAATTCCACACCGTGGGATTCAGCTCTAACTTACCAGAAATTATCCTTAGATGGTCCAGACCAAGTGTTATTATTTATTGGGTCGGTCAGAAATCCAAGATGGCCACCATGGCCAACAGTGCCACTATATACTTGCTACAGAGAATGCATACTACAATAATATAAGGGTTTTAATTTAGAGTCAGATGACCGTTAAGGCCCCTGGGCCTCTTGTTAGATTCTAAGTCTTTTGTTAGAATTAAAGTCTATATTGTTAAATTCAAAGCCCATTCTTAGATATTAAGTCTATTCTTAGATATTAAGTCTATTGTTAGATATTAAGTCTATTTTTTCATTTTAAATCTCTATGTATTTCAAGTGATGTCTGTTATTTACCTTAAATTTAGTTATATTTGTCAAATTAGATATTTTCATGCTTGATTTTGATAATTATATAAACTGTTTTGTTAATACCCCGTGGGTACTGTGAAGGTGACCATATACTGTATTTCCACTTAATTTGTCAGTCCATCATTCATTTTCTCATAATACCTAATATACTCTTCAGCTTACAAATGGCAAATCTTGCATTTAAGCACATTTGGGATAATGAAGTTCTGAAAAATTATTAAATCAAATCTCATGCTGCACTAAAAACAGAGTTGTTGCCCTTTTCCCGCATATCACTTTGTAAATGATACAATACAAATGACTTGTTAATCTCTGATGTCACGCCTGACTTGTTTATATCTATGATGTCATGCCTGACTTGTTAATCTCTGATGTCACGCCTGACTTGTTTATATCTCTGATGTCACGCCTGACTTGTTTATATCTCTGATGTCACGCCTGACTTGTTAATCTCTGATGTCACGCCTGACTTGTTTATATCTCTGATGTCATGCCTGACTTGTTTATATCTATGATGTCATCCTGACTTGTTTATATCTATGATGTCATGTCTGACTTGTTTATATTTCTGATGTCATGTCTGACTTGTTTATATTTCTGATGTCATGCCTGACTTGTTTATAACTCTGATGTCATGTCTGACTTGTTTATATCTCTGATGTCATGTCTGACTTGTTTATATTTCTGATGTCATGCCTGCCTTGTTTATATCTCTGATGTCATGCCTGACTTGTTTATATCTCTGATGTCACGCCTGACTTGTTTATATCTCTGATGTCACGCCTGACTTGTTTATATCTCTGATGTCACGCCTGACTTGTTTATAACTCTGATGTCACGCCTGACTTGTTTATAACTCTGATGTCACGCCTGACTTGTTAATCTCTGATGTCACGCCTGACTTGTTTATATCTCTGATGTCATGCCTGACTTGTTAATCTCTGATGTCACGCCTGACTTGGTTATATCTCTGATGTCACGCCTGACTTGTTAATATCTGATGTCACGCCTGACTTGTTTATATCTCTGATGTCATGCCTGACTTGTTTATATCTATGATGTCACGCCTGACTTGTTTATATCTCTGATGTCATGCCTGACTTGTTTATATCTCTGATGTCATGCCTGACTTGTTTATAACTCTGATGTCACGCCTGACTTGTTAATATCTATGATGTCATCCTGACTTGTTTATATCTATGATGTCACGCCTGACTTGTTTATAACTCTGATGTCATGTCTGACTTTTTTATATCTCTGATGTCATGCCTGACTTGTTTATATCTCTGATGTCACGCCTGACTTGTTTATATCTAAGATGTCACGCCTGACCTGTTTATCTATTATGTTATGTCTAACTTGTTTATATTTCTGATGTCATGCCTGACTTGTTTCTGATGTCATTCCTTATTAGCTCACCTGCCCGAAGGGCAAGTGAGCTTATGCCATGGTGCGGCGTCCGTCGTCCGTCCGTCTGTCCGGCCGTCCGTCCGGCGTCAACTTTTTCATTTAAACAACTTCTTCTCAATAACCAAGAGGCCAAGGAACTTCATATTGGGCCTGTAGTATGCTTGGGTGAAGGGCTACCAAGTTTGTTAAAATAAATTACTTTGACCTTCATTCAAGGTCACAGGGGTCAAATACGCTATAATCTTCAAACGACTTCTTCTCAATAACCAAAAGCCCCAGGGACCTGATATTGGGCCTGTAGCATGCTGGGGTGAAGGGCTACCAAGTTTGTTAAAATAAATGACCTTGACTTTCATTCAAGGTCACACGGGTCAAATAGACTATAATCTTCAAACGACTTCTTCTCAATAACCAAGAGGCCCAGGGACTTGATATTGGGCCTGTAGCATGCTAAAGTGAAGGGCTACCAAGTTTGTTAAAATAAATTACTTTGACCTTCATTCAAGGTCACAGGGGTCAAATACACTATAATCTTCAAACAACTTCTTCTCAATAACCAGAAGACCCAGGGACCTGATATTGGGCCTGTAGCATGCTTGGGTGAAGGGCTACCAAGTTTTTTAAAATAAATTACTTTGACCTTCATTCAAGGTCACAGGGGTCAAATACGCTATAATCTTCAAACGATTTCTTCTCAATAACCAAAAGCCCCAGGGACCTGATATTGGGCCTGTAGCATGCTGGGGTGAAGGGCTACCAAGTTTGTTAAAATAAATGACCTTGACTTTCATTCAAGGTCACACGGGTCAAATAGACTATAATCTTCAAACGACTTCTTCTCAATAACCAAGAGGCCCAGGGACTTGATATTGGGCCTGTAGCATGCTAAAGTGAAGGGCTACCAAGTTTGTTAAAATAAATTACTTTGACCTTCATTCAAGGTCACAGGGGTCAAATACACTATAATCTTCAAACAACTTCTTCTCAATAACCAGAAGACCCAGGGACCTGATATTGGGCCTGTAGCATGCTTGGGTGAAGGGCTACCAAGTTTGTTAAAATAAATTACTTTGACCTTCATTCAAGGTCACAGGGGTCAAATACGCTATAATCTTCAAACGACTTCTTCTCAATAACCAAAAGCCCCAGGGACCTGATATTGGGCCTGTAGCATGCTGGGGTGAAGGGCTACAAAGCTTGTTAAAATAAATGACCTTGACTTTCATTCAAGGTCACACGGGTCAAATAGACTATAATCTTCAAACGACTTCTTCTCAATAACCAAGAGGCCCAGGGACTTGATATTGAGACTGTAGCATGCTAGGATGAAGGGCTACCAAGTTTGTTAAAATAAATGACCTTGATCTTCATTCAAGGTCACATTTGTCAAATAGGTTATAATCTTCAAACGACTTCTTCTGAATAACCAAGAGGCCCAGGGACTTGATATTGGGCCTGTAGCATGCTAAAGTGAAGGGCTACCAAGTTTGTTAAAATAAATTACTTTGACCTTCATTCAAGGTCACAGGGGTCAAATACACTATAATCTTCAAACAACTTCTTCTCAATAACCAGAAGACCCAGGGACCTGATATCGGGCCTGTAGCATGCTTGGGTGAAGGGCTACAAAGCTTGTTAAAATAAATGACCTTGACCTTCATTCAAGGTCACATGGGTCAAATAGGTTATAATCTTCAAACGACTTCTTCTCAATAACTAGGGCCCAGGGACTTGATATTGGGCCTGTAGCATGCTAAAGTGAAGGGCTACCAAGTTTGTTAAAATAAATGACCTTGACTATCATTCAAGGTCACATGGGTCGAATACACTATAATATTCAAACGACTTCTTCTCAATAACCAAGAGGCCCAGGGACTTGATATTGGGCCTGTAGCATGCTGGGGTGAAAGGCTACCAAGTTTGTTAAAATAAATGACCTTGACCTTCATTCAAGGTCACATGGGTCAAAAAGGTTATAATCTTCAAATGACTTCTTCTCAATAGCCAAGAGGTCCAGGGACTTGATATTTAGCCTGTAGCATGCTGGGGTGAAGGGCTACAAAGTTTGTTAAAATAAATGACCTGGACCTTCATTCAAGGTCACATGGGTCAAATAGGCTATAATCTTCAAAAGACTTCTTCTCAATAACCAAGAGGCACAGGGACTTGATATTGGGCCTGTAGCATGCTGGGGTGAAAGGCTACCAAGTTTGTTAAAATAAATGACCTTGACCTTCATTCAAGGTCACATTTGTCAAATAGGTTAAAATCTTTAAACGACTTCTTCTCAATAACCAAGAGGCCCAGGGACTTGATATTGGGCCTGTCTGTAGCATGCTTAGAGCAAAGAGCCAAGACCCGATCTTAGGCCAATAGTATGCTGGAATGAGGGACTAAAAAATATATTGACATGAATAAACTTAGCTTACTCTGATATTTGAATAAAGTTGTTATCAGCATAGTATCTGTAGAAATGACCTCAATCAACTGCAAATTTGCTCTAGAGCCAGGTGAGCGATACAGGCCCATTGGGCCTCTTGTTTCATTATGGCTCCATACCTGATATGATTATTAAGCCATGCTTGACTTGTTTATCTATGTCACACTTGACTTGTTTATGATGTCGCACTTGACTTGTTATTCTGTGATAGGTGGAGAAAGGAAGCACTGGTATCGGTACATGGACAATCAAGGATCTCGAAACTATTGGGTCCAGCAGCTGTTTGCTGCCTTCAAACAGGAAGTGGCGCAGGCCCGTGAAACATGCTGTGTTGCTTCTCCGACCCAGTCACCTGCTCATGAACCAACCAATCCCAGGCCTTCAGAGAAACAACAACCAGTAAATCAGAATCCTAGTGGTAGTAGATCTCCACCACCGCCACCTACTCACCAACAAGTCCCACCCATCCGAGTGCCAACCCAGCGTCCACGGAGTACAAAGTTACTGGAGAGCTGTACTGTCCTCAAAATAGAGGAATTTATTATCTACCAAGTTTCCACAGCGGACAACAAACGCAACACTCCCAGCAAGTTCCTTAGCTCGGACAAAAAGCAGCTCCACCTCCCAACAGACATGTCCGTATTACACATGGAGTACACGGACTACTTCTTCCCAGAGGGCATCAACTACCCAGGTAAGTTGTTTGTCTTTAGTCTCATATTCAGCTTCTAGTGAATGTTGTATGATGTAAAACAAACTCTTACCCTGGCATCTTTTATAAAATTCGGAAGTAGAATGTGGTTCTTCCCTTACCTCCTGAAAGCTTCACCAACTTATAATGCTTAGGAACTTGTCTGGGTTTATAACGTATAGGAAGTATTGTATTTTTTATGGCCCATCAACAATATGAGTCATTTTGGGCCAAATGATGATTTTGGAAATGTGTTGATGCAAACCATTCATTAAATATTTGATTCACAGTATTATCAAATATCAATTATGAACGTTTAATGGTACACACATGTCATATATTACTTTTATGTCATGTCAATATATACATATATCATGTCAAACAGTACATAACACATGTCAAACAGTACATATGACATGTCAAATTGTACATATCACATGTCAAACACTACATATCACATGTCAAACACAACATATCACACGTCAAACAGTACATAACACATGTCAAACAGTACATATCACATGTCAAACAGTACATATCACATGTCAAACAGTATATATCACATGTCAAACAGTACATATCACATGTCAAACAGTACATATCACATGTCAAACAGTACATAACAAATGTCAAACAGTACATATCACATGTCAAACAGTACATATCACACGTCAAACACTACATATCACATGTCAAACAGTACATATCACACATCAAACAGTACATACCACATGTCAAACAGTACATATCACATGTCAATCAGTACATATCACATGTCAAACACTACATATCACACATCAAACAGTACATAACACATGTCAAACAGTACATATCACACGTCAAACAGTACATAACACATGTCAAACACTACATATCAGATGTCAAACACTACATATCACACGTCAAACAGTACATATCACATGTCAAACAGTATATATCACATGTCAAACAGTACATATCACATGTCAATCAGTACATATCACACGTCAAACAGTACATATCACACATCAAACAGTACATATCACATGTCAAACAGTATATATCACATGTCAAACAGTACATATAACATGTCAAACAGTACATATCACATGTCAAACAGTACATATCACTTGTCAAACAGTACATATCACATGTCAAACAGTACATATCACATGTCAAACAGTACACATCACATATCAAACAGTACATATCACATGTCAAACAGTATATATCACAGGTCAAACAGTACATATCACATGTCAAACGGTATATAACATGTCAAACAGTACATAACACATGTCAAACAGTACATATCACATGTCAAACAGTACATATCACTTGTTAAACAGTACATATCACATGTCAAACAGTACATATCACATGTCAAACAGTACACATCACATATCAAACAGTACATATCACTTGTCAAACAGTACATATCACATGTCAAACAGTACATATCACATGTCAAACAGTACACATCACATATCAAACAGTACATATCACATGACAAACAGTACATATCACATGTCAAACAATACATATGACAGGTCAAACAGTACATATCACATGTCAAACAGTACTTATCACATGCCAAACAGTACACATCACATGTCAAACAGTACATATCACTTGTCAAACAGTACATATCACATGTCAAACAGTACATATCACATGTCAAACAGTACATATCACATGTCAAACAGTACATAACACATGTCAAACAGTACATATCACATGTCAAATAGTACACATCACATATCAAACAGTATATATCACAGGTCAAACAGTACATATCACATGTCAAACGGTATATAACATGTCAAACAGTACATATCACATGACAAACAGTACATATCACACGTCAAACAGTACATATCACATGTCAAACAGTATATATCACATGTCAAACAGTACATATCACATGTCAAACAGTACACATCACATATCAAACAGTATATACCAAAGGTCAAACAGTACATATCACATGTCAAACGGTATATAACATGTCAAACAGTACACATCACATGTCAAACAGTACATATCACATGACAAACAGTACATATCACATGTCAAACAGTACATATCACATGTCAAACACTACATATCACATGTCAAACACAACATATCACACGTCAAACAGTACATAACACATGTCAAACAGTACATATCACACGTCAAACAGTACATATGACAGGTCAAACAGTACATAACACATGTCAAACAGTACATAACACATGTCAAACAGTACATATCACACGTCAAACAGTACATATGACAGGTCAAACAGTACATAACACATGTCAAACAGTATATATCACATGTCAAACAGTACATATCACATGTCAAACAATACATATGACAGGTCAAACAGTACATAACACATGTCAAACAGTACATATCACATGTCAAACAGTACATAACACATGTCAAACAGTACACATCACATATCAAACAGTACATATCACATGTCAAACAATACATATGACAGGTCAAACAGTACATAACACATGTCAAACAGTACATATCACATGTCAAACAGTACATAACACATGTCAAACAGTACATAACACATGTCAAACAGTATATATCACATGTCAAACAGTACACATCACATGTCAAACAGTATATATCACATGTCAAACACTACATATCACATGTCAAACAGTACATATCACATGTCAAACAGTATATATCACATGTCAAACAGTACATATCACATGTCAAACTTTACGTATCTTATGTCACAAGAGAAAATTTTATAACTGATCAAATTTCTGGTGAGAGCTTATTAATCTAAATAACCACCAATGTGAATTCAAAATACATTCCCACAAAACATTCTGAATATTTATCATGGGGGAACTGAAAGCAGAATAGAAGTGGATGTCCATAAATGAATCTTGTGTATTAATTATGGAAATGTCCACAGAAAATATGTAAATATCCACATACTGATCAAACAACGATTCCCCGAACGGATTACTAATTTGTGAAGCGGCGAGTGTACGATGCACCTTTCCTGCTTAGATTTCACCAATGAGATTTGTGATTTATTACTTTTATTTATCGGCACTTAACGGAAATCAGATAGATGCATGTTGCATTTGAAACAGTCTCCAACAATGATTCATTTTTTTAAACGATACTCCCGTTTCGAATTCAGGCGTGACATTACATTTGAATCTAGAGATCTCCGTTTCTAACATGATTTTGCCATTGTGACTAGTCACGGCCATAGATCCGGAGAGGTTAGAATTGTGTTAACAAATGATGGGTGATTATAGCTGGCAGGGTCTATAGGGACGGTTGTATTACAGTAATCAATGGCTGCTTCAGCTAACAGGATGGTGTCACTCAACTACAGAATATGGATAGTCCCCGAGATAAAGATCTCTAATTATTTTATCTATATATCGTAACACGACAATGTTCTGTGTAGTAAGGAAATGATCTGCTTGATAGGAATATCATTTTCAACTTTGTTAATACCATAGAGTTAAGCTTCACATTTGGTCAATTAAATTATCATCATGCTGAATTTTGAAGCTCCACATCGAATGATGTTGAACAAAAATCTAAATGTTCTTCATTTGAATTGCAAAGTACAGGATTTTGAAACTCAATTTGGTATGATATTGAAAAAAAAAAGTTTCTTGCTCAGAATTTAAAAGTAAGAAAAAATATATTTACAAAAATGTGGGATTTTGAAACTCAACTAGGAAATGATGTTGAAAACTAAAAATTTCTTTGGTGGGAATAGCAAAGTTAGAAAAATATGTAAGTAAAATGCCAGATTTTAAATCAAAATTTGGTATGATATTGAAATGAAAAACAAAAATTGCTTGTTTGAAAAAGCAAAGTAAGGAAAAACATATATGTAAAATATGATGATTATTAAATCACAATTCCGATGGTATTCAATTTTAAGAAAACTAGAAACAAAAATCAGCTGTTTCAAGTATTGTCAAATGTTTTTGTTTACATTTGCACAGAATTAGTAGAGACATTGCAAGGTTTAATTTCAGGTGACACATTTTATTTTTGATTTACTAACCAATATGATTTGTCAATGTAATTATGGTGAAAATCAATTATCAGCTCTGTTAGTCATTGAGATGTTGTCAACAGTTGGAATTATGGATGTGGAAATGATGAAAGTGTAATTCAATGGTAATCATGTCAGAGTAATATCTTGATTCAACAACTCTTAAGACACAAACAACAGTTCACGGTACCAAAGTTTCACTTTACTTGGTCACAGAATTAATACTATCACAGACATTTCAAACATTTAACATAGTTACAAAAATGCTGAACGAGAACATATCTTTTACTTGGCAGGAAATCTGTTCAAAAACAAATAAATACTTGATGGTTTTCACAATCTGAATTTCATCACCTCATCTGGGCACTTGAACAATTAATTGATAATGTAGTATGATTTTATGAAATTAAATCTTTAATAACAATAAGCAAGCTCAGAATCCGTCTTTACACTCAAACACATGATGAGAAAATTTAAAACACTACTAAAAATGTCTTTGGAACTCATAATGAAATATATCTAAAGCTTCCAACACAGTTTAATCACATTATATATATATATCTATATCACATGCTTTTCACGTACAGCTATTGTCACATGTTTTGTAAATTTCGAGAAATAGGTAAAATGTACTTCAAGATCTCGTCATGCACTTAAATAAGGTCCGCAGATTTACGAAGTGGAATCGTGTTTGTAGCTAACTAGACAGGCGTTACGTATACGTGGGTTCATGATCGAATACACGAGGGGGTTCACCAGACAACGCGCCCAGCTCATGTAGATAAATGTCAGATGAAGCAGGGGGCTGTATATCTTCATCTGGGGGTCCAGAACAGACATGACAACAAACGGAATGTACAGGAAAAAAAACGTGGTCAGAATAAGCATCACCATGACAACCAAACGCATGTCGCGCCGTGTGTATTTTCCGTGGGTGATTGAAGAATTTGACGACCTTGATTTACTTCGTAAAGCATTAATAGTCTCCTTGCTGATCCAGAATCGGATTAGAATACCTACGTAGCAATACAGTATCACAGGAATGCTTGTAATGAGGGCAAATGGAAGTAGGAACCGCTTGAAGGAGTTTTGCGCGTAGAAGGGCTGGCAGAAGAACCTATTGGGATCGTACTCTAGACGACCCCACAGCTCTGTAACAGGAAACAGTAATACTATCGGGTACACACTCCACGACACAACCACCATCTTTATGATGTTCCAACGGCTGCTATAGATCTGCTGGTACTTTCCAAAGTGAACGACGATCAGATATCTGTTCACGGAGATCAGAACCAGACCCAGTAGCTCTGAACCTTTAATGCTATAGGCGATGTATCCCATGAACTTACAGAATCCTAGGTTCACTCCCTGTGTTGTTAAATCCGGCACGGTGAACGAGAGTATCGAAATGTACGGTAGACATGTCATACAAACCACCATGTTGTTTATCACGAGATTTAAAATAAACACCGTCCCGACATGTCTGTGTAATTTAGTTTTAAAAATTGCCACAATTATAGCAAGATTGGCTGGAAATCCTATGACAGCCGTAATGGTGGCGGCAATGTTATGGTAGAATCGTACATCGTCTGGTATTTGTAGCGGGAGGTACGTGTCATTGAAATTTTCTGGCGAGGCAGTGATTAGAAGTTCCATCTTTATGTTGTTTTTTAAAATCCTTTCAAAATCATAAAAATCACAGAAACAACTTTCATTTAGATTTTTAAAAAAACAATGCAGGCGTTTATATGTCTCCTAGCCTATTCTCTGTAGCAAAAGTCTGTAGTTCTCAAATGGCTCACCATTTATTGTACCGTACTTACGTAACTTGTAATCATATGAAGATTCCTTTTTACACAGAGAATCGGGATTGATTAAAACTCCATTTTGCACTTGAACTATAAATTATCCTCTTGGAACCGTTCACCTATTGATAGACTTTTAATTCCCCAGAGTACATTTGCCACCATCTGAAGATAGTTTCAGATGTCCAATCGGATTCTTTAAATTCCTCAAAATGTGTGTTGTTTCCTTTCTCTTAATGTACTGTTGAGTGGAAAAAATCCTCTTAGCATAAAATTATCCTCTTAGGAATTAGATGGTTTCTGTAAAAATCATTGTTTTTACAGTCTTAGTGTGGTCGTATATTCCTTTAAGAGCAATCCTGTTTTAGTTTCATGACACTTTTGGAGTTCAATGTCACAAAGCCTCAGTTTAGGAGATTGTACACGAAGGAATTAGCAGCCTTCCTCTGCTCATTTTGCATATGTGATGTAACAAGTTGGAATGTGTTTGCGACACTAGGTCAATTTTTCTCTGAGCGTAACACAAGCTTGCTGTCACCAACTGCACTGGCTGTACAGAAGATGCCGACTCACGGATGCTGACAAGTCCTTTCTCAACTGTCCCGAGAGTACTGGTGTCGATATCACCTGTCAGAATCTGTATATCCTCCAGCGAAATGAGACGAGTCGTATATATTACACCCTTTGAATTTCAACTTTGATTATATGAATACTCGCAGACTTGGTTGACATTGGAATCAGCGCTTTTGTTGGCTTGCAATGATAAGAATCTGCCTGGCAATTCCGCTGTATTTTATGTAAACACCTACATAATAGAAAACCTATACCTGAACGCTAACACAGGGAACCCTATTCTTTTTCCACTGCTGAAACATCAGCAGTGGTACTATAACGGCTGGTCTGATCCGTCAGCTGTTTTAGCGCTAAGTGCGGGTCCCCGGGGTGAGAGGGCTGTAGTTGTGATCGCTGTCCACCAGGGGCCGATCACATGATATCTGAAACAGATAAATAAGTTGCGCTTAGTTGTCATTAAAGATTCATTACAGCACTACTTTCTGAAGTCAAAGTCGATAGAATCGTGCTGTGCTGTTGGGAAGGTGTCCAGGGATTGAAATTTAATTTGCTTTTTGCATATATATGTCGTGTTAGTTTTGTGTTCTTCTGTATGTTGATAGATGAGTACCGTATTTGTGGTACTCACAGTTTTATGCCCTACTATGGGTCAATAGATAAGTACCGAATTTGTGGTACTAACAGTTTTATGCCCTACTGTAGGTCAATAAATAAGTATCGTATTTGTGGTACTAACAGTTTTGTGCCCTACTGTAGGTAGATTTTGGTTTTGAAGTTGGTTGAGTACCATCTCTGCCTATTCAATTTCAAAACTTTCATTAGATATTTTTTTAATATCAGAAATGTTTACATGTATGATAATATCAATTAGTATATTTTCCAAGATTTTACATTAAATAAACAATACAAAAGCTGTATAAAGGGTTGTCAGTTGCCATAGTAGTAACACACATGCCTTTAATCTAGGTGGCCGGAGTCCAATTCCCCTGACAATGTGACAAGTTATGGGGGTCACGTACCCAACCATGTAGGTTTTATCCAAGTACTCGGTTCCTATCCACATTTAGACTGCTTGTATACGTCCATCCAGGTCAACATAGATGATTCATATAAGTTGATATAACATGTTTTGCAGTTGTTTTAAATATTTAGATTTTTTTTTTTTTCAATAGTTTTGTTGAAAAATGTGTTTCATTAACATTATTTATGTAAATAAATCCGTAATTTCTAGCAGTTATGTCAGAAATATGACTCTTATATTATGTGCATTTTGTAACTGACTTCTCTGGAGAATATATATACAACTTTCGTTTATTTTATTTAATCTAAAATCTTTACTTGAAAATAGCAAATTACAGCAATTTCAGGTTATAGGGTATGTGATCGATAAAATTGTTGTTAGTCATTGTGGCTTAATGCAGTTCAAAACAGGCAACAGATTGTTCTAGACCTGACAAAACTACAAATAAGTGCATTAATTCATACTTATTACCCAACATATCATAATTCAGAAAAGTTATTTTAGGTTCAGACGAGAAAGAGTTGATATTTTAAGCTCACTTGTGATGTCAATTTCTCTACATCCTGCGAGACGTTTTCACTGTTTTGAGAGTGCATGCAGTATTATAGAGTCTAATAAATGTCCTCTGCACTAAAAAATTTGGAAATAGAAAGAATATTACACCCTCTTAAATTCTCACCTGATAGCAAAAAGGTATATTTTTCAAGGAAGAAATTCAATTATGATTATCGACTGGTGGAAAAAAGATAGGGGCAAAATTCTATAATGTGTTTAGTCAATAAAAGAACAAATTTATCTTAATGACAGATATTACTTTCAATTGGATAAAAAAACACCTTGTACCATATTTATCTTAAAATTAACCCAAAGGGTCTATTATTTCAAAAGTAGAGAGATGGGCTTATTAGAGAACAGTGGAGAAAAATATCTACTGGAACGAAATAGATATGTCTGGGGCTATTACCAGGCATGGGTTTATTTTTAGATAAGTACGGTAAGTTTATTAGGTAGTAATTATACAGTATTACACAGTGTATATCTGTCATTTGAAATTGAAATGAAATCCTAGAACAAAGATTTGACGCAATTGATTACCTTCATTTTGATGTGGTGTAATTGATATCGGCATCACTCACGTACCATCGTTGTCATTTTAACACTTCTCATTTTGTTCATTACATAAGCACATTGCATGAACAGAGCACTTTTAAAGCTTCCTTCCGCTGATAGCATTTTTCTATTAGATTTGTTTGCCAAGTCTTTGGATTTGTTGATCTAGGGAATTGGATTTAATTTTCAACATTTCCACTGTATGGAGATGGCGGGCTGTCTATAATACTGTACAATATGGTTGACTTTGTATGTTCTCTACCAGAATGTTGCTGTTGACTGACTACAAAAAAGTTATATCACTGATGTGCCGTGAATATTCAGTAAATAATTCATGTATCTGAATATTGATATTTTTTATGAGTTTTACAGTAAACGAATATAATTTACCACCATAGATATTTGTATCTGATATATATTGTGACCTATATTGCCATAAAAACGAATGATATTCTGTAAGCTAAAAAATATTATCATTTTTATGTTAAAATACTAAAAAAAAGTCAACTTTAATATAACAATGTAAGTAACCCATGATTATGCAAGACCCAGAAATGGGAAACTATTGACATTAGTTGAAATTATTGGTAGATGATTTTCTGTGTGTATTTATTTGGTGCATGTGTAAATTGATTAAAAGCTTAGCGAAAATGGATCATAATTATGAAAAGTGTAAAATCAAATTGTGAGCGCATATTAGGTAACTATACTGTGATATTACTGTATACATTAAGGGTAGTCGTAGCTCATTTTGCACTTTAAATGTTTCCATAAAAAGCTTTTACACTATATGTAGTTTCATCATGTTGCTTTTTGTTGCATGTTATATTATTGTGTGCAAATTAAATCTGTGTTAAAATTCAACAAAACGCAAAAATTTGATCCGCTGAAATGACTGTTTACAGTAAAGCAAGTGCCGCAATTGTCTGCCTGTCCTGTATAGAATCTGTCGTGGTCTGTCTGTCGTGTATAGAATCTGTCGTGGTTCGTTGATTTGACTGTATCATAATTAATTCATCAGTAACAGAGATGCTCCTTTGCTATCTAGCATGTGTCAGTGGTATCGCATGTGTCAGTGGTATCGAGAGTGTCGGTGGTATCGAGGGATCTACATGGACGGCTCCTGATGCTGGTATTTGATAGCCTGCCATTACGAAATATTATCACAACTACTAATTGATTGCGTTTCATGAAATGCAGCGTGATTATATCTAAAACAAACTTTGTCCTGGAGAGACGAAGCTATGGAATTTCATAGGATCAGATTAGATGTTGGAAGTTGATGAGTGTCAGATACACGCTTACTGATAATAATTCATCACACAAAACTTGAACGTAATACAATTAACGTTTTTTTTTGTACAATTTTTAAAATTGTTGCTGGTATGGGAGTTCTTAATACTCCCCCCGGCCAATGTAGGGTATAGTACTGTGGAAGGCAGATGACAAAATCCTATTTGAAATTCTTTAGTGTTTCAGTTTTGGTTTGGAAAAAAAAAAGAAAAAAAAGAAGAAATATTATTTATTTGACCTTGTCTTGGAAGTTAAGATAGACCCATATTGTTGATTTGGCCAGCATAAAAAATATGTTTTGGACGGAAAATTATTCTCACGTTTTTTTCATTTTTATCCATAGTTGCCTACAGTCCAAATATCATATACAAGGTTTGGTGGGAGTGACTATGGAAATACCTGGACAATTAGTCTCTAAATTAAAAATCACCTTTAAAATTTATATCTTTTGATAGATATTTTATCTGAGGTCGAAATTTATTTGACAAAATACGGTTTTATTTTATGATATAAAAAGCTAAAATGATAGTTCAATGCTGAAGCATTGATGTGGTATTCATAGAGCAAAATCGCTCAACTGTGACTGCAAGCAGCTGGGTTTTTCGTTTTCCAGAATGATAGAACTACCACTCAAAACTTATCATTTTGTTGGACCCTCAACAGATAACACTTAAGATATACCTATTTTCAGCATTATTCTTAATTTAGCCCACAGCTTCCATATCAGTTCTTGATCCTCATCGCTAGCTACAGAAGTAATGGTCTCTAAAATACTTTGTATTTATATATAGGGACGACTGATGACTTACAGGGAATGTCTATGTACCGTAATACAGAATTTATCAAACAAGTTCAGTGATTTTGTCTTGACTGGCATATAAGTAGGATGGTTGGGTGGCACAGTGGTAAGCACACTTGCCTTTCACTTAGGCGGCCAGGGTTCGATTCCCCGATTGGACGTAAAAAAGGTATGGGGTCACCTGCCCGACCATGTGGGTTTTCCCCTGGGTACTTCGGTTTCCTCCCACAGTAAGACCTAACACATGGCCAACAAGCATGGTTATAATATAGGTTGGTACAACTTATTTCACAATTGTTGTAAAATAAATAAAGTTTACATTTTTACATAAGTATAGAAGTTAATAAATAAGTGAAAACTCTCAAGTTTATTTCTCTATAGAACAGATTAATTTTGACTTGCATGTGCAAGTGCTATGAATTTTTCACTGCCAGAAACAATCCTGTGATGTCATGAAGATATCATTTATTTATGACAGTAATTTACATACAATATAATAATGTATGTAATAAACCTGATATAGTACTTTTGATGTCATATACGATACAATGTATACACCTAATACAGTATTTTTGATATCATTAATCATAGTATACAATCTACATGTATAATACACCTACAATTTATGTTAATAGATTTTTCGGTTTTCAGGGTACTTTTAACTTACCGTTTTACCGTTAAATTAATCCTGATAATATGAAATACAGTTCATCCTCAAAATGTTGTTGACTCTCACAAGATTAACCAGGCTTCATTTAAATATGTCCCTATAATCACCAGGCTAACACATATATTCCTGTAATAAACAAAATCAATTGTGCAGTATTTGTGAATTAGTTGTGCCCATTAATTTATCCTGATTATGGCCTGCAGCACCATTAGGAGAATTGATGGCTGATTGGAGGTAAAGCACCACTGTAGCTTCAGACTGGCAGAGGGCACCAGATGGGCAGTAGATATCTGTATTTTTCACCCATCACCACTCTCCCATCACTGACTGATGAACATCTCCTCTCCTCCCTAGCCACCTCCCTCCAAATCGATTCTTTTCATCTCTTTATTCCTCATCCCTTTCCATATCATTCATCTTCCTTTCTTCCATTCATCTATCTCTATTTAACACTTTAAATATTTTCCTTTTTTTTCTTCCTAATTTTATCCTCTACCTTCCTTACACATGATTTTCTCTTTTCCTTTATCTCCTTCTGCATTCCCTCCACTCTATCCTCCACTCCCCCAATCTCTCATCCTTCTGCCTCCCCCCTTCATCCTTCCCCCCTACCCCCCCCCCCCCCCCCCCCCCCCCCCCCCCCCCCTCCCCAAACCAATCTGTTATCCCTATGGTCAGTCATTGGAACTTTCTGCTGTGTTGAGGTCCAGTGCATGCTTTCCTCCCCAGCTGAGATAATTAGTATAATCATGGTAAATATTCCTATTGTTTATAGTGTTAAACATATGTAGTAGCTTCTACGGTAGATATTCCAAATGTTTGATAGAACTTAAACAGCGGAAATAATTGGTATATTCCTAAATTGTGTTTGATATCTATATTCTGTGATGGTAGATGTTCCTAAACTTTGAATGAACAAAAACAGCTGAGATGATTAGCATGGTCCTATTGTTTATAGTGTAAAACATTTGTTGTAGTGATACGGTAGATGTTCCTAATCTTTGAAAAGCCTTAAACTTCTAATTCATTTTACGGTCATATTATTTTTTTCATCTGAAATATCCCTTCTTTCATTGTGTTTCATGGAAATGATTTTTCTTGTTTAGATTACTACAGACAGTTTTTCAGTGAAATGAACGACAGATGTCATCAATCTGCAATGTTAGGTTAGTGTAAATGCACAGCTTGTAATCATTCTGGTTCTCTGATGTGATGCGTTAATTTATTCAGTTACAGGGATTTTCCTACAATTTTTTTCATCTGGGTCCAGGGTCCATTTAATTGGGATTTTTTTAACCAACAAAATGTGAAATTGGGAAAACAGAAAGACGAATTTAAACAAATTCATGTTCTTAATAGATATTACCTTTATTCTTTTAGTATTTCATTTAATGTTTTACTTCTGTTATTTATTCAAAATTGCCTGAGGCCTTTTCACATTGAAAATCAAAAATCAACCTTTATTTTTGGGAATTTTCAGTGGCAAATTGGGAATTTTCATGAGATTTTCTTAATGCTAGGCTGTAAAACTCCTTATGTAATATTAATCTAGGCTTGAAATATTATCTGAGGCTTGAAATATTATCTGAGGCTTGAAATATTACGCTTGAGATATTATCCTAAGATCATTTACCAGTATTTCATCATACATGCTTGACTAAGATACTAGGCAATACACATACTAACGCTGTTCGCTTCACATGATAACATTTCCTCAGACCATTTATCACTAGTTTGTCATATTTACATTTAGGCTATCATAATTATAGATCATTTACCGTACAAGATATTTATATGCAGGCATCTACCCCTTCCTCTGTTTATTATTATAGAGTTATGTTTAGATAGATGACCATCCCCAGCTGAGACTACCTGTAGTATTGTGTGTTAAACATCAGGATATAAGCAATGTATATATATACTGCACTTCTGTGTGAATAGCCATTTTCTTCACCTGTAGAACAGTATGAAGTTATCTCCCCTTACTTGCCTGTTAGAATTATGCAGTTATCGGTTATTTATCTGTTTTACCATTTGTAAGCTCTATCCTTACTAATTAATAGTACTGTATGAAGTTATCTCCCCTTGTTTCCATCTTGTATTATTTATTATCTTTCCCTTACTTACCTGTAATACTGTATGTAGTTACCTCCCCTTACTTACCTGTAATACTATATATACTTACCTCCCCTTACTTACCTGTAATACTATATGTAGTTACCTCCCCTTACTTACCTGTAATACTATATATACTTACCTCCCCTTACTTACCTGTAATACTATATGTAGTTACCTCCCCTTACTCACCTGTAATACCATATGTAGTTACCTATAATACTGTGTGTAGTTACTTCCCCTTAGTTACCTGTGGTACTATGTGTAGTTACTTCCCCTTAGTTACCTATAATACTGTGTAGTTACTTCCCCTTAGTTACCTATAATACTGTGTAGTTACTTCCCTTTAGTTACCTGTAATACTGTGTGTAGTTACTTCCCCTTAGTTACCTGTGGTACTATGTGTAGTTACTTCCCCTCAGTTACCTGTAGTACTGTGTGTAGTTACTTCCCCTTAGTTACCTATAATACTGTGTAGTTACTTCCCCTTAGTTACCTATAATACTGTGTAGTTACTTCCCTTTAGTTACCTGTAATACTGTGTGTAGTTACTTCCCCTTAGTTACCTGTAGTACTGTGTGTAGTTACTTCCCCTTATCTACATGTAGTACTGTGTGTAGTTACTTCCCCTTAGTTACCTTTATTACTGTGTGTAGTTACTTCCCCTTAGTTACGTGTAGTACTGTGTATAGTTACTTCCCCTTAGTTACCTGTAATACTGTGTGTAGTTACTCCCCTTAGTTACCTGTAATACTGTGTGTAGTTACTTCCCCTTAGTTACCTGTAATACTGTGTGTAGTTACTTCCCCTTAGTTACCTGTGGTACTGTGTGTAGTTACCTCCCCTTAGTTACCTGTAATACTGTGTGTAGTTACTTCCCCTTAGTTACCTGTAATACTGTGTGTAGTTACTTCCCCTTAGTTACCTATAGTACTGTGTGTAGTTACTTCCTCTTAGTTACCTGTAATACTGTGTATAGTTACTTCCCCTTAGTTACCTGTAGTTCTGTGTGTAGTTACTTCCCCTTAGTTACCTGTAGTACTCTGTGTGTAGTTACCTCCCCTTAGTTACCTGTAATACTGTGTGTAGTTACTTCCCCTTAGTTACCTATAATACTGTGTGTAGTTACTTCCCCTTAGTTACCTGTAGAACTGTGTGTAGTTACTTCCTCTTAGTTACCTGTAATACTGTGTATAGTTACTTCCCCTTAGTTACCTGTAATACTGTGTATAGTTACTTCCCCTTAGTTACCTGTAATACTGTGTGTAGTTACTTCCCCTTAGTTACCTGTAATACTGTGTGTAGTTACTTCCCCTTAGTTACCTGTGGTACTGTGTGTAGTTACTTCCCCTTAGTTACCTATAGTACTGTGTGTAGTTACTTCCCCTTAGTTACCTGTAATACTGTGTGTAGTTACTTCCCCTTAGTTACCTATAGTACTGTGTGTAGTTACTTCCTCTTAGTTACCTGAAATACTGTGTATAGTTACTTCCCCTTAGTTACCTGTAGTTCTGTGTGTAGTTACTTCCCCTTAGTTACCTGTAGTACTCTGTGTGTAGTTACCTCCCCTTAGTTACCTGTAATACTGTGTGTAGTTACTTCCCCTTAGTTACCTATAATACTGTGTGTAGTTACTTCCTCTTAGTTACCTGTAATACTGTGTATAGTTACTTCCCCTTAGTTACCTGTAATACTGTGTATAGTTACTTCCCCTTAGTTACCTGTAATACTGTGTGTAGTTACTTCCTCTTAGTTACCTGTAATACTGTGTTGTCAATCCATCCTTGTAAAGACAACCAATGCTTGGTACAATATTTTTACTTCGTGAAGGCTCTCTAGAAATACTAACCAGAGAATTGATCTTGTCTTCTTCTTCACATATTTGATACCATTGACACGTTTGTAGAACACAACTCTATCCTGTATGCCTAGATCCCCGATAACTATCGTAGAGATCAGTCGAGATGGTTTATTCCAGAAATGGTCCCCTCTCTCGGTATTGGATAATGACCATGTATTAATCTCAGATGTGGTATCAGGATATATCCTGGATGGTCAAAGCAGGATCGAAAGATTATAGCACAGCACTTGATGACTTCCCTTAATCCCTCTAAACAGAAACCGAAATTAAGCCATAGGCTTTAATGCAGTTATTCTGATAGTCCGGTCAGCCCTGGTCAGCCTTGGCCAGTCGTGGACAGTCTGATCATATGCTTCAATTAATATCCATGAATGCCTTCAGATTTCCTGGAGAAAATTTCCAGTATGTCACAATGACAGTTAATCATGGGTAACAGACAGACTGGCTAATGAGAGTGTTCCCTCTCAGGGAGACAGCCGTATAGGGAGAGGACTGGTACAGAGAATATATGTAACATGTTGTACCTGACCTTGGTTCACTCACCATATAGCCTCATTGCAGATGGCGTTGTTGACACAAGATGTTGATGTTTCGTGTAAAAACAGTATGGAAAATGAGCACAGGTCTAATGCATTGTTTTGTTATCAATACCAAATCCTTTATATGTCCCAATGCTGTTTAACAGGCCGTCAAATCAATCAATATATCACCTCATATTCCGGTGTAGTTAGTATTTGCTAAATGGGAAATTGACGAAGGTGTGTGTTCCCTTGGGATAGACAAGACAGCAAATGGTTGTCGGGGTTAGGGGACCAATCAGCAATGACTGCAACATGGAGGCTGTGCCTGTCGCCGTAGAAATGTAACCATGCTTCTATGGCACAGTACGTAGACGGATCACAGAGGAGGTTGGGACAGGAAAATATTCCTCATTTATCACAACTGGTAATGTCTGTCTGTCACATCGTGCCGGAAAGGAGCATTATTGTCAGAGAGGAGGAGTTACATCTCCCAAGCTGTGCTTTGAAGGGTGAAAAATATAAAACAGTAGAAATATCCCCTCTCGAATTATTGAACCATGTTACAGATCTGTCACAAGTGAAATGTTTACGGTAAAATGTTAGGGTTTGTTTTATGATAGGAAGTCAGAAAGCCTCTCTTGAAAAGCTGTTTTGATTTTTGCTTTTTGACAAAAATACCAAACAAAAAAATAAAGAGAAAATAAAAATGACAAAGTAATCATATTGAGTTCAGCTTCACCAGAATATAATCTTTAGTTGTCGTGTTATAAAAGAGTTTTGGTATAAACTAACAATTTAAAATCAGTTGTGAAAAAAATTCTGGTATAATAGATTCAATCCAGACTGTTTTCAGATTGGCAGACACGTACTGATGGTTTTACGGCTGTAATTTTCTCTTTCACTGACTCAGCATTTATGTAGAAAATATGACAACAGTAAAACTGTCAAAACCTGTTCCGTCTAATTCAGAAATAGAAGAGGACGCAAATACTCCTATTACACTTCTCATCCTAATGTAAAAATAATCTTAAAACAATTTCGTGAAAGACAATATTTTTATTTTTGCTTTTTGACAAGACCTGGAGTTGCTTTCTACATGTAGGTCAAAGCTAAAGCTTTTAAACGTTGGGGAATGAAACCGTGATCAGTGTTCGATCAATATGTCCGGCGGAAGGTAGCAACGTAAATCAAAATTTACATCCCGAGTTACCACTCCAGTGCTCCATACTGATTCGGTTAAAAGAGAACGCCCTTAAGTGGAGTCGGTAACCAGTGATACAATGGAAGTTTATGGATTGTTACAATGATATACTCATCCTCCCCGATTCTTTTAGAGTACAACATTGATGTGGCTGAGCTCTCTTTTATATGCCTGTCTTCAACATTGTGTATTATGATATGACATTGCCCATTCGTCCATCCATTTGTCTGTCTATCAACATTTGTTTGTTGTTACTCTGCCAGGCCTCATTGTCCGTTCGTCCATCCATTTGTCTGCCTATCAACATGTGTTTGTCATTGCTCTACCAGGCCTCATTGTCCGTTCGTCCATTTATGTGTCTGTCTATCAACAATTTCTTGTCATTGCTCTCCCAGGCCTCAATAACCATATGTCCATTCTTCAGTCTATCAACAATTTCGTGTCATTGCTCTAGCAGGCCTCATTGTCCTTTCGTCCATCCATTTGTCTGTCTATCAACATGTGTTTGTCATTGCTCTACCAGGCCACATTATCAGTTCATCCATCCATTTGTCTGTCTATCAACATGTGTTTGTCATTGCTCTACCAGGCCTCAATAACCATATCTCCATTCTTCAGTCTATCAACAATTTCGTGTCATTGCTCTACCAGGCCTGCTTTAAGACCCCCATTTTATAAAACCTTGTAAAGATGCTAAAAACTAAGATCACACTACAGTAGTTTCAGTTTTTCCGAATCTGACCCCAAAGTCAAGTTCACTGTTGCATAAAATAGTCATTGACTTGTTATTCAAATATGTACATTCGGTCAAAATATAAATCAAATTTTAAATTTCGCTTACCATTGGTCAGGATTCAAATAGTTCAAACTTGACCACTTTTGAGATTAAAAGCTTGTATATCTAATATCTTAATGAATATAGTTTGTATTGATACCATGGTATCATGAGATCGGATTCCACTCCTGTTAAAAGATTGTATCAGGAGAGGAAAATGCAAAAACAGGACCAGAACTCAAACCCAGACCGGAACTCAAACCTCTAGCTGAACTCTAGACGGAGGCTCTAACCGTTGTAGTTACCCGCAATGACCACCAGCTTTTAGCCCAGTCCCACTACATTACACTCCATCATTAAACAAAGTCTTTGACCCCGAGGACACACACACAAGACTATACTGCCTTCTCTGGGTATTTAGTCAGGCACCAAGTTTAATAGGAGAGGAAGAATGGGACAACCAGACTAAGAATTGAACCCAGAACCTCTTAACTCTAGACAGGTGCTCAAACCATTTGAGCTCTATCTGGCCATAGGCATTCACCCCAGTCATGTTCTGCTACAAGATTTTGAAGGTCAATGGTCAAAATGAATAGGTTAAAGGTTACACTAGCACCAATTACTGATAAGGGGGTATGTCTTATTGAATACCTCTAACGTTCCTCTCTTATCATATAACAGATATGGTTGCTATGGTTCCAGGAATTAAAATATAAATGAATTTTCACTATAATCTGGGAAACTTAAACCTGGTACACATGTACTAACAAATATAAGTGTTGACCATCATATCTCCGAGTATTGATCTGAGGTGTACTTTAAATGGTGTAACTAAAGCCCCGATCACAACCAGTCTGCCAGGGAAAACTAACAGGATGTTATTACAAAATATAAAGTCACTTCAGTATGTGTGAGGTGTAGACACTGGTCCTACAACAGTAGACCTTCAGTATATATGAGGTGTAGACACTGGTCCTACAACAGTAGACCTTCAGTATGTGTGAGGTGTAGACACTGGTCCTACAACAGTATAGACCTTCAGTATGTGTGAGGTGTAGACACTGGTCCTACAACAGTATAGACCTTCAGTATGTGTGAGGTGTAGACACTGGTCCTACAACAGTAGACCTTCAGTATGTGTGAGGTATAGACACTGGTCCTACAACAGTATAGACCTTCAGTATGTGTGAGGTGTAGACACTGGTCCTACAACAGTAGGCCTTCAGTATGTGTGAGGTGTAGACACTGGTCCTACAACAGTATATACCTTCAGTATGTGTGAGGTGTAGACACTGGTCCTACAACAGTAGACCTTCAGTATATATGAGGTGTAGACACTGGTCCTACAACAGTATAGACCTTCAGTATGTGTGAGGTGTAGACACTGGTCCTACAACAGTAGACCTTCAGTATATATGAGGTGTAGACACTGGTCCTACAACAGTAGACCTTCAGTATGTGTGAGGTGTAGACACTGGTCCTACAACAGTAGACCTTCAGTATGTGTGAGGTGTAGACACTGGTCCTACAACAGTATAGACCTTCAGTATGTGTGAGGTGTAGACACTGGTCCTACAACAGTATATACCTTCAGTATGTGTGAGGTGTAGACACTGGTCCTACAACAGTATAGACCTTCAGTATGTGTGGGGTATAGACACTGGTCCTACAACAGTATAGACCTTCAGTATGTGTGAGGTGTAGACACTGGTCCTACAACAGTATAGACCTTCAGTATGTGTGAGGTGTAGACACTGGTCCTACAACAGTAGACTTTCAGTATGTGTGAGGTGTAGACACTGGTCCTACAACAGTATAGACCCTCAGTATGTGTGAGGTGTAGACACTGGTCCTACAACAGTATAGACCTTCAGTATGTGTGAGGTGTAGACACTGGTCCTACAACAGTAGACCTTCAGTATGTGTGAGGTGTAGACACTGGTCCTACAACAGTATAGACCTTCAGTATGTGTGAGGTGTAGACACTGGTCCTACAACAGTAGACCTTCAGTATGTGTGAGGTGTAGACACTGGTCCTACAACAGTATAGACCTTCAGTATGTGTGAGGTGTAGACACTGGTCCTACAACAGTATAGACTTTCAGTATGTGTGAGGTGTAGACACTGGTCCTACAACAGTATATACCTTCAGTATGTGTGAGGTGTAGACACTGGTCCTACAACAGTAGACCTTCAGTATGTGTGAGGTGTAGACTAAACTTTACTTGTCCTACAACAGTATAGACCTTCAGTATGTGTGGGGTATAGACACTGGTCCTACAACAGTATAGACCTTCAGTATGTGTGAGGTGTAGACACTGGTCCTACAACAGTATAGACCTTCAGTATGTGTGAGGTGTAGACACTGGTCCTACAACAGTATAGACCTTCAGTATGTGTGAGGTGTAGACACTGGTCCTACAACAGTAGACCTTCAGTATGTGTGAGGTGTAGACACTGGTCCTACAACAGTATAGACCTTCAGTATGTGTGAGGTGTAGACACTGGTCCTACAACAGTATAGACCTTCAGTATGTGTGGGGTATAGACACTGGTCCTACAACAGTATAGACCTTCAGTATATATGAGGTGTAGACACTGGTCCTACAACAGTATAGACCTTCAGTATGTGTGAGGTGTAGACACTGGTCCTACAACAGTAGACCTTCAGTATGTGTGAGGTGTAGACACTGGTCCTACAACAGTATAGACCTTCAGTATGTGTGAGGTGTAGACACTGGTCCTACAACAGTATAGACCTTCAGTATGTGTGAGGTGTAGACACTGGTCCTACAACAGTAGACCTTCAGTATGTGTGAGGTGTAGACACTGGTCCTACAACAGTATAGACCTTCAGTATGTGTGAGGTGTAGACACTGGTCCTACAACAATAGACCTTCAGTATGTGTGAGGTGTAGACACTGGTCCTACAACAGTAGACCTTCAGTATGTGTGAGGTGTAGACACTGGTCCTACAACAGTATAGACCTTCAGTATATATGAGGTGTAGACACTGGTCCTACAACAGTATAGACCTTCAGTATATATGAGGTGTAGACACTGGTCCTACAACAGTAGACCTTCAGTATGTGTGAGGTGTAGACACTGGTCCTACAACAGTATAGACCTTCAGTATGTGTGAGGTGTAGACACTGGTCCTACAACAGTATAGACCTTCAGTATGTGTGAGGTGTAGACACTGGTCCTACAACAGTAGACCTTCAGTATGTGTGAGGTATAGACACTGGTCCTACAACAGTATAGACCTTCAGTATGTGTGAGGTGTAGACACTGGTCCTACAACAGTATATACCTTCAGTATGTGTGAGGTGTAGACACTGGTCCTACAACAGTATAGACCTTCAGTATGTGTGGGGTATAGACACTGGTCCTACAACAGTATAGACCTTCAGTACGTGTGAGGTGTAGACACTGGTCCTACAACAGTATAGACCTTCAGTATGTGTGAGGTGTAGACACTGGTCCTACAACAGTAGACTTTCAGTATGTGTGAGGTGTAGACACTGGTCCTACAACAGTATAGACCTTCAGTATGTGTGAGGTGTAGACACTGGTCCTACAACAGTATAGACCTTCAGTATGTGTGAGGTGTAGACACTGGTCCTACAACAGTATAGACCTTCAGTATGTGTGAGGTGTAGACACTGGTCCTACAACAGTAGACTTTCAGTATGTGTGAGGTGTAGACACTGGTCCTACAACAGTATAGACCTTCAGTATGTGTGAGGTGTAGACACTGGTCCTACAACAGTATAGACCTTCAGTATGTGTGAGGTGTAGACACTGGTCCTACAACAGTAGACTTTCAGTATGTGTGAGGTGTAGACACTGGTCCTACAACAGTATAGACCTTCAGTATGTGTGAGGTGTAGACACTGGTCCTACAACAGTATAGACCTTCAGTATGTGTGAGGTGTAGACACTGGTCCTACAACAGTAGACCTTCAGTATGTGTGAGGTGTAGACACTGGTCCTACAACAGTAGACTTTCAGTATGTGTGAGGTGTAGACACTGGTCCTACAACAGTATAGACCTTCAGTATGTGTGAGGTGTAGACACTGGTCCTACAACAGTATAGACCTTCAGTATGTGTGAGGTGTAGACACTGGTCCTACAACAGTAGACCTTCAGTATGTGTGAGGTGTAGACACTGGTCCTACAACAGTATAGACCTTCAGTATGTGTGAGGTGTAGACACTGGTCCTACAACAGTAGACCTTCAGTATGTGTGAGGTGTAGACACTGGTCCTACAACAGTATAGACCTTCAGTATGTGTGAGGTGTAGACACTGGTCCTACAACAGTATAGACTTTCAGTATGTGTGAGGTGTAGACACTGGTCCTACAACAGTATATACCTTCAGTATGTGTGAGGTGTAGACACTGGTCCTACAACAGTAGACCTTCAGTATGTGTGAGGTGTAGACTAAACTTTACTTGTCCTACAACAGTATAGACCTTCAGTATGTGTGGGGTATAGACACTGGTCCTACAACAGTAGACCTTCAGTATGTGTGAGGTGTAGACACTGGTCCTACAACAGTATAGACCTTCAGTATGTGTGAGGTGTAGACACTGGTCCTACAACAGTATAGACCTTCAGTATGTGTGGGGTATAGACACTGGTCCTACAACAGTATAGACCTTCAGTATATATGAGGTGTAGACACTGGTCCTACAACAGTATAGACCTTCAGTATGTGTGAGGTGTAGACACTGGTCCTACAACAGTAGACCTTCAGTATGTGTGAGGTGTAGACACTGGTCCTACAACAGTATAGACCTTCAGTATGTGTGAGGTGTAGACACTGGTCCTACAACAGTATAGACCTTCAGTATGTGTGAGGTGTAGACACTGGTCCTACAACAGTAGACCTTCAGTATGTGTGAGGTGTAGACACTGGTCCTACAACAGTATAGACCTTCAGTATGTGTGAGGTGTAGACACTGGTCCTACAACAATAGACCTTCAGTATGTGTGAGGTGTAGACACTGGTCCTACAACAGTAGACCTTCAGTATGTGTGAGGTGTAGACACTGGTCCTACAACAGTATAGACCTTCAGTATATATGAGGTGTAGACACTGGTCCTACAACAGTATAGACCTTCAGTATATATGAGGTGTAGACACTGGTCCTACAACAGTAGACCTTCAGTATGTGTGAGGTGTAGACACTGGTCCTACAACAGTATAGACCTTCAGTATGTGTGAGGTGTAGACACTGGTCCTACAACAGTATAGACCTTCAGTATGTGTGAGGTGTAGACACTGGTCCTACAACAGTAGACCTTCAGTATGTGTGAGGTATAGACACTGGTCCTACAACAGTATAGACCTTCAGTATGTGTGAGGTGTAGACACTGGTCCTACAACAGTAGACCTTCAGTATGTGTGAGGTGTAGACACTGGTCCTACAACAGTATAGACCTTCAGTATGTGTGAGGTGTAGACACTGGTCCTACAACAGTAGACCTACAGTATGTGTGAGGTGTAGACACTGGTCCTACAACAGTAGACCTTCAGTATGTGTGAGGTGTAGACACTGGTCCTACAACAGTATAGACCTTCAGTATGTGTGAGGTGTAGACACTGGTCCTACAACAGTAGACCTTCAGTATGTGTGAGGTGTAGACACTGGTCCTACAACAGTAGACCTTCAGTATGTGTGAGGTGTAGACACTGGTCCTACAACAGTATAGACCTTCAGTATGTGTGAGGTGTAGACACTGGTCCTACAACAGTATAGACCTTCAGTATGTGTGAGGTGTAGACACTGGTCCTACAACAGTATAGACCTTCAGTATGTGTGAGGTGTAGACACTGGTCCTACAACAGTATAGACCTTCAGTATGTGTGAGGTGTAGACACTGGTCCTACAACAGTAGACCTTCAGTATGTGTGAGGTGTAGACACTGGTCCTACAACAGTAGACCTTCAGTATGTGTGAGGTGTAGACACTGGTCCTACAACAGTATAGACCTTCAGTATGTGTGAGGTGTAGACACTGGTCCTACAACAGTATACCTTCAATATATGTGAGGTGTATACTAGACTTTACTGGCCCTACAACAGTAGACTTTCAGTATGTGTGAGGTGTATACTAGACTTTACTTGCCCTACAACAATAGACCTTCAGTATGTGTGAGGTGTAGACACTGGTCCTACAACAGTAGACCTTCAGTATGTGTGAGGTGTAGACACTGGTCCTACAACAGTATAGACCTTCAGTATGTGTGAGGTGTAGACACTGGTCCTACAACAGTAGACCTTCAGTATGTGTGAGGTGTAGACACTGGTCCTACAACAGTAGACCTTCAGTATGTATGAGGTGTAGACACTGGTCCTACAACAGTAGACCTTCAGTATGTGTGAGGTGTAGACACTGGTCCTACAACAGTATATACCTTCAGTATGTGTGAGGTGTAGACACTGGTCCTACAACAGTATACCTTCAGTATGTGTGAGGTGTATACTAAACTTTACTGGTCCTACAACAGTAGACTTTCAGTATGTGTGAGGTGTAGACACTGGTCCTACAACAGTATAGACCTACAGTATGTGTGAGGTGTAGACACTGGTCCTACAACAGTATAGACCTTCAGTATATATGAGGTGTAGACACTGGTCCTACAACAGTATACCTTCAGTACGTGTGAGGTGTAGACACTGGTCCTACAACAGTAGACTTTCAGTATGTGTGAGGTGTAGACTAAACTTTACTTGTCCTACAACAGTATAGACCTTCAGTATATATGAGGTGTAGACACTGGTCCTACAACAGTATACCTTCAGTATGTGTGAGGTGTAGACACTGGTCCTACAACAGTATAGACCTTCAGTATGTGTGAGGTGTAGACACTGGTCCTACAACAGTATACCTTCAGTATGTGTGAGGTGTAGACACTGGTCCTACAACAGTATAGACCTTCAGTATGTGTGAGGTGTAGACACTGGTCCTACAACAGTATATACCTTCAGTATGTGTGAGGTGTAGACACTGGTCCTACAACAGTATAGACCTTCAGTATGTGTGAGGTGTAGACACTGGTCCTACAACAGTATACCTTCAATATATGTGAGGTGTATACTAGACTTTACTTGCCCTACAACAATAGACCTTCAGTATGTGTGAGGTGTAGACACTGGTCCTACAACAGTATAGACCTTCAGTATGTGTGAGGTGTAGACACTGGTCCTACAACAGTATAGACCTTCAGTATGTGTGAGGTGTAGACACTGGTCCTACAACAGTATAGACCTTCAGTATGTGTGAGGTGTAGACACTGGTCCTACAACAGTAGACCTTCAGTATGTGTGAGGTGTAGACACTGGTCCTACAACAGTAGACCTTCAGTATGTGTGAGGTGTAGACACTGGTCCTACAACAGTATAGACCTTCAGTATATATGAGGTGTAGACACTGGTCCTACAACAGTATAGACCTTCAGTATGTGTGAGGTGTAGACACTGGTCCTACAACAGTATAGACCTTCAGTATGTGTGAGGTGTAGACACTGGTCCTACAACAGTATAGACCTTCAGTATGTGTGAGGTGTAGACACTGGTCCTACAACAGTATAGACCTTCAGTATGTGTGAGGTGTAGACACTGGTCCTACAACAGTATAGACCTTCAGTATGTGTGAGGTGTAGACACTGGTCCTACAACAGTAGACCTTCAGTATGTGTGAGGTGTAGACACTGGTCCTACAACAGTATAGACCTTCAGTATGTGTGAGGTGTAGACACTGGTCCTACAACAGTATAGACCTTCAGTATGTGTGAGGTGTAGACACTGGTCCTACAACAGTAGACCTTCAGTATGTGTGGGGTATAGACACTGGTTCTACAACAGTAGACCTTCAGTATGTGTGAGGTGTAGACACTGGTCCTACAACAGTATAGACCTTCAGTATGTGTGAGGTGTAGACACTGGTCCTACAACAGTATATACCTTCAGTATGTGTGAGGTGTAGACACTGGTCCTACAACAGTAGACCTTCAGTATGTGTGGGGTATAGACACTGGTCCTACAACAGTATAGACCTTCAGTATGTGTGAGGTGTAGACACTGGTCCTACAACAGTATAGACCTTCAGTATGTGTGAGGTGTAGACACTGGTCCTACAACAGTATAGACCTTCAGTATGTGTGAGGTGTAGACACTGGTCCTACAACAGTATAGACCTTCAGTACGTGTGAGGTGTAGACACTGGTCCTACAACAGTATAGACCTTCAGTATGTGTGGGGTATAGACACTGGTCCTACAACAGTAGACCTTCAGTATGTGTGAGGTGTAGACACTGGTCCTACAACAGTATAGACCTTCAGTATGTGTGAGGTGTAGACACTGGTCCTACAACAGTATAGACCTTCAGTATGTGTGGGGTATAGACACTGGTCCTACAACAGTATAGACCTTCAGTACGTGTGAGGTGTAGACACTGGTCCTACAACAGTATAGACCTTCAGTATGTGTGAGGTGTATACTAGACTTTACTTGCCCTACAACAGTAGACTTTCAGTATGTGTGAGGTGTATACTAGACTTTACTTGCCCTACAACAGTAGACTTTCAGTATGTGTGAGGTGTATACTAGACTTCACTTGCCCTACAACAATAGACCTTCAGTATGTGTGAGGTGTATACTAGACTTTACTTGCCCTACAACAATAGACCTTCAGTATGTGTGAGGTGTATACTAGACTTTACTTGCCCTACAACAGTAGACTTTCAGTATGTGTGAGGTGTAGACTAGACTTTACTTGCCCTACAACAGTAGACCTTCAGTATGTGTGAGGTGTAGACTAGACTTTACTTGCCCTACAACAGTAGACCTTCAGTATGTGTGAGGTGTATACTAGACTGTACTTGCCCTACAACAATAGACCTTTCAGTATGTGTGAGGTGTATACTAAACTTTACTTGCCCTACAACAGTAGACTTTCAGTATGTGTGAGGTGTAGACTAGACTTTACTTGCCCTACAACAGTAGACCTTCAGTATGTGTGAGGTGTATACTAGACTTTACTTGCCCTACAACAATAGACCTTCAGTATGTGTGAGGTGTATACTAGACTTTACTTGCCCTACAACAATAGACCTTCAGTATGTGTGAGGTGTATACTAGACTTTACTTGCCCTACAACAATAGACCTTCAGTATGTGTGAGGTGTATACTAGACTTTACTTGCCCTACAACAATAGACCTTCAGTATGTGTGAGGTGTATACTAGACTTTACTTGCCCTACAACAGTAGACTTTCAGTATGTGTGAGGTGTAGACTAGACTTTACTTGCCCTACAACAGTAGACCTTCAGTATGTGTGAGGTGTAGACTAGACTTTACTTGCCCTACAACAGTAGACCTTCAGTATGTGTGAGGTGTATACTAGACTGTACTTGCCCTACAACAATAGACCTTCAGTATGTGTGAGGTGTATACTAAACTTTACTTGCCCTACAACAGTAGACTTTCAGTATGTGTGAGGTGTAGACTAGACTTTACTTGCCCTACAACAGTAGACCTTCAGTATGTGTGAGGTGTATACTAGACTTTACTTGCCCTACAACAATAGACCTTCAGTATGTGTGAGGTGTATACTAGACTTTACTTGCCCTACAACAGTAGACTTTCAGTATGTGTGAGGTGTATACTAGACTTTACTTGCCCTACAACAGTAGACCTTCAGTATGTGTGAGGTGTATACTAGACTTTACTTGCCCTACAACAATAGACCTTCAGTATGTGTGAGGTGTATACTAGACTTTACTTGCCCTACAACAATAGACCTTCAGTATGTGTGAGGTGTATACTAGACTTTACTTGCCCTACAACAATAGACTTTCAGTATGTGTGAGGTGTATACTAGACTTTACTTGCCCTACAACAGTAGACTTTCAGTATGTGTGAGGTGTATACTAGACTTTACTTGCCCTACAACAGTAGACCTTTCAGTATGTGTGAGGTGTATACTAGACTTTACTTGCCCTACAACAATAGACCTTCAGTATGTGTGAGGTGTATACTAGACTTTACTTGCCCTACAACAATAGACCTTCAGTATGTGTGAGGTGTATACTAGACTTTACTTGCCCTACAACAGTAGACTTTCAGTATGTGTGAGGTGTATACTAGACTTTACTTGCCCTACAACAGTAGACTTTCAGTATGTGTGAGGTGTATACTAGACTTTACTTGCCCTACAACAATAGACCTTCAGTATGTGTGAGTTACGGAGACTGTATACAAGTGTATTGATGACACAATGTGTCCATGCAATATACACACTTGTTACAATAATGATTTGGTCATCTGTAGAAAGGATGGATATCACAAGAAATGGTGTGTATAGTAATGCCAAAGTTGTAAGTATCAAAATAACGGTGACAACCAAGTGTATTTCCTGTTTGTAACGCGTCACGGAGGATGCAGTCGGCTGCTCTAACGATGGGTGAATGCTACGAAGAGCATTCACTTTAAATCTGCTTTTCCAAACCTTGCTGATCATAGCGACATAACAGAAAAGAAGGATCGGAAGGCTCAAACTCCCAACAAGAACCAAGAATGTGCCAAAAGAGTCCTTATTGAAAGGATGACAGAAAAATCTCTTAGGGTCGTACTTGAATTCCCCCCATACCTCAGTGACAGGAAACAGCAATATTATGGGATAGATACTCCAGGAAAAGGCCAGCATAAGTACCTGGTTACGTTTGCGTTTGTATATTTGTTCGTATTTGTTGAAATGTACTACAAGTATGTATCGATTCACAGAAACTAAAATGAGGCCGATAATCTCAGATCCGACAATACTATATGTGAAAAATCCTACGATCTTACAGAAAGTGGTATCCGCCATCTGAGATATTTTGTGATCATGGTTGGTGAATGAAATGTAGGCAATATAGGGCAAAGTGGACACACAGGGTATTAGGTTCAGAACAATCAAATTCAGCACAAACAACATGGCCGCCTCTCGGTGCAGCCTCGTCTTGACAATGGCCAAGATGGTGCCAACATTGGTTATGCACCCTAGAGAAGCAATGGTTGTAGCCGCGACATTATGAAGGAGTTTGGTTTCCATGGAAATGTGCTCAGAGCCAGTATTATTAGCATTCATTGGTCCATGCATGGTTATCGTCTGATTATACGAAATGTTTATAAATTGTGATTTGTAGGTATTAAGTGAAGGCGTAATAAATCGTCACAGCAAATATATCGCAGCCGAGGGAACAAATTTACTGTTACACGGAGGCTGTACTTATAATGTCTATTATCAAAGGTCAGGCAAATATATCACAGTAAAATATAATCCTGTGTGACATAAAAGATCTCCGTGGCTCTGTATCCATTGGCAAAACGCTGCTAGGACTCGATTGTGATTTATGCAAGCAATTGCTATAATGTACTGGAAAACATTACTGGAAAAACATCTTCATCCATTGCATAAGGGTGTCTTAATCCAATATATCATTAAGGTGTCTTAATCCAATACATCATCAAAGTGTCTTAATCCAATATACCATTAAGGTATCTTAATCCAATACATCATTAAGGTGTCTTAATCCAATACATCATCAAGGTGTCTTGATCCAATATACCATTAAGGTGTCTTAATCAAATATATCACTAAGGTGTCTTAATCCAATACACAATTAAGGTGTCTTAATCCAATACATCAATAAGGTGTCTTAATCCAATACATCATTAAAGTGTGATAATCCAATACATCAATAAGGTGTGATAATCCAATACATCAATAAGGTGTCTTAATCCAATACATCATTAAGGTGTGATAATCCAATACATCAATAAGGTGTGATAATCCAATACATCAATAAGGTGTCTTAATCCAATATACCATTAAGGTGTCTTAATCCAATACATCATTAAGGTGTCTTAATCCAATACATCATCAAGGTGTCTTGATCCAATATAACATTAAGGTGTCTTAATCAAATATATCACCAAGGTGTCTTGATCCAATACATCATTAAGGTGTCTTAATCCAATACATCAATAAGGTGTCTTAATCCAATACATCATTAAGGTGTCTTAATCCAATACATCATTAAGGTGTCAATCCAATATATCGATAAGGTGTCTTAATCCAATACATCAAAAAGGTGTCTTAATCCAATACATCATTAATGTGTCTTAATCCAATACATCAATAAGGTGTCTTAATCCAATATATCATTAAAGTGTCTTAATCCAATACATCATTAAGGTGTGATAATCCAATACATCATTAAGGTGTGATAATCCAATACATCATTAAGGTGTGATAATCCAATACATCAATAAGGTGTCTTAATCCAATACATCATTAAGGTGTGATAATCCAATACATCATTAAGGTGTGATAATCCAATACATCATTAAGGTGTGATAATCCAATACATCAATAAGGTGTCTTAATCCAATACATCATTAAGGTGTGATAATCCAATACATCATTAAGGTGTGATAATCCAATACATCAATAAGGTGTCTTAATCCAATACATCATTAAGGTGTGATAATCCAATACATCATTAAGGTGTGATAATCCAATACATCAATAAGGTGTCTTAATCCAATACATCATTAAGGTGTGATAATCCAATACATCATTAAGGTGTGATAATCCAATACACAATTAAGTGTCTAAGATATCTAAATTCATGTAATCACTTTATCAGGATTTTTAATCAATTCATGAAGACATTTTGAACCATTACATCAGAAAAGCATCTTAATTAATCCGATTCACATCATAAAGACATCTTAGTCTATGGCATCTTAATCCATCAAACCATGAAGTCATCGGAATTCATTGTGTGAAGACATCTCAATCCACCAAACTTATTCGGTCATGTAAAAAAAATCAAATCATCTTAATTCATTCCATCATTTCTAATCCACTGGCCTTCATGAATGAAGATGCTACTTCACAAAATGTCAGAGATTTCCGTGATAGAAGTGTCTACCTCCCTGATGTTTCCATGTCTGTTCCCATGGACTGGTAGCTTGATGTTTTAACACATGTCCATCAACTGAGATTAATAAGTCAGCTAATTAGTCATTTTGTAATACATTTTCAAAATGAATGAAATGTATTGTGATAGATGTGACAGTTTACAAGCAAAATGTTATTATTTTTGTTAACATGATTATACATCAAAGATCCCCACAGATATATACCTGGAATTAAATGTCTGGGTTGCATGCTATTCTCATTGATGTAAAATATCTTCATCTTTGATTGCCAGCTACATTGTATCTTTAATATTTAATCTAGTCCAATCAAAATTGGTGTTTCTGGACATCTAGAATCTATTCCAGTCAGAAGTGGTGTTTCAGGACATCTAGACCAATCAGAATTCTTGTTTCTTGACACTTTAAGAATGTTTCAAATTATTCCTTTACTGGGTGGGTGGGAGTTTGTTTTGTTGCTTGTAGGATGCTAAAATATAAACAAGAGTGTGAAATAAACAAACATGTTCCAACAAAGAATGGATCTTTATAAAAGTACGGACCTCGATACTGGTACAATTTCGATACAAAAGAATAAATTTTAGCTATTGTGCTTCAGATCAAATGTGCCATCATCAAAAATGAATGGATGTTTTGTTGTATTCATAATCAAATTCAATTAATTACATTCTTATGTACTGGTGTTAAAAGGAAAATATGTCATGAATATGTATGTTGGTTAATCCACGGAAATCAAAGAGTTGGAGGGACATTAACACGAACAAAACAACAACTGCGAAAAAAAAAGCAAGAAGTGCCGAAGAAAAAGGAATTGCGGAACATTATAGAATTGCTGTATAGTTAAATATCGGGACACGGAATGCCACTCGTTAGTGTTTTATAAATAATATACATCATTATAATGGCTTTAATGATCTCTTAACTAGTTTCTGCTTCCATACACCTGACCTGATTGGGGTCTAGTTTACAATCTGCAGTGTTTGACCATTCTTGTATGAAAGCTAGTACGTCAACTTCTGGCATCTAGCGTCACAAAGTATAATTATTGATTTTTCCTTTATAAAATTTGATAAAATATTCATTTCTTTTGGTTGTCATATATGTTGTATTAGATATATTGGAATTACAAAGAGTTGAGAAAATCTATTAAAAATGATCGATAGGTTTTCTATTAAAAGCAACAGAATTGAAATCAACATATGAAATCAACATGTGAAATCTACAGGGAAAACACATTGTTGTGTACCTTAGTAAATCCCCCACAGACATTGGTTACCATTGACAACAAAGACATTGGTTACCATTGACAACAAAGACATTGGAGACAACAGTAACATCAAAAACACCATTTAGAAAATATAACTCTTCTTTCTTTTACGATGAAGTTAATTTGAAGTTCACCTGGCTGATTTGAGATTCAACTTTTATGTAGATTTGTGTCTAGAAAGAACAGAGGGCACCAATAATAGAAGTGTGTTAAACACGGTAGGATGTGTAGCAGACAGTGTATTTCGAGAATTTAGTGTTGAGGTGACTGCTGATGTGTCTATGTTATGGATTCTGATATTACAGTATGAGGTTCTAGACAAAAACATTAGTATTAGAGTCTTCATGACCTTTTTATGATTGATTTCATGGACATAAAAGTTCCTCCCATGGATGTTATGCAATATGTTTTAAAACTGATTAAGAAAATTCCTTTGTCTTTGGCAGATAACAAATTGTGAATGGCTTTCATAATCAACTACAATATTTTATGTGACATTTTATTTCAGATTTGTATTAAGTTACAGAATTTTTTTGTCTTTGATTGATATCTGAACAATAAAGAATTTAATAATCCTATCGATTAAAAATGAGACTTGTACTGTTGATGTGACAATGAATTCATTCTGGAACGTGTCACGTAATGTAATATAAAAAAAATAAGACATGATGAACCTTACCTGTATTTCAGTGGTTGGTAAGCCCACTTTTTACCGTAAAGTGTCGAATTTCCATCTCTTGCATTGAATTCTTACAAAATTATGTTCCCTAAAACATATTAATTTTCTCATAATTTTAAAATGCTTGGACACAAAGTCCTGGACAAGTAATGTGATGCTCAGGTTTTGATTTGTATGTCTAAATGATTCGTATTTAAACAATGGTTCAGGTTGGGTGCTGAAATGACATTGTGATATATGGCCATATGTGTTTTTGATGATAATCAATTCCCACCGGTCTCTACAATATATATATACAGACCCATCCTCAACACCTCACCATAGCAAGGTGCTGGTGTACCCAGATCACATGCCCACTAGGAAAGCAAACACTGTAGCATTCAATATCTCTAAATTCTCTAAATATCTTGTAAGTGTGTGATGTATCTCACTATTTCAATATTTGTGAGATATATCTATCTCTAAATGAGTTTGAAAAATGTATCTCTAAATATAATATTGACTTATCTCTAATTGTCTCTGAAAAATAGAAATACATTATATATGTATCTCTAAATATGTTTTTGACAAATATATCTCTTACTATGATATTGACATATCTAATTGTCAGTGAAAACATAATCTATCTCAAAATATGATTGACATATCTTTAAATGTGTTTGAAAAAGTAAAAAAAAAATCTAAATATGAATAATATATATCACTAATTATCTGTGGAAATTACTACTACATCACCGTAACAAATTCAGATGACATTCATTTCCCTGTGAATGCCATAGCCCAATTGTTGAATGGCATTGTCATGAAAATATTTATAATTGTTGTTATGTAGAATACCGCTATCCTATCCTAGAAAATGGCTGTTAGGGTTATGTTAGTATAGAAATAATCATACATTGAACTAAACGCAGAGTTTAATTTGATGATGCAATATGTTAATTCTGTGAGATGAAAATATTTTAAAAAACATCAAATATAAACCATTAATTAGTCCCCTGCCGTTTGAAAAACGGGGGGCACTATAGGTTTACCCTCCGTCCATCTGTCCGTCCATCTGTCTGTCTGTCACGCAATAGTTGTCCGGACAACTCCTCCAAAAGTACTACTCCGATCTTAACGAAACCTGGTATACATGATCAGTATAACATGTAGTTGTGCATCCCACATTTGTTTTTTTCGAAAAACCATTTAAAACAAAAAAATGGGAAATGAATAGGTGCACTTCTAGCTCAGGCAGGGGACTTTGTATTGCTGTTGCAATACTATCCATCCTTGTTGCTACTGTTATTTGGCTTTTATGGCTAAAATGAATGCAATCTTGCAACAAAATGAATTCAACACTTATAAGTATTTTTATTGAGTTTGTCTTTGTCCTGTTGGCATTCATATTGCCTGTATTTGCCATCTAAATGAGTAATGCTTATAAACGGTATAGAATGTGTTATCAATGCAAGACAATCAACATTATGTTAGAAATTGAAGTTGTTGTTTTTTTCATTTTATTGCAATACGTACACATTTAGAAAGGAGTATATCCATAAACATGTTAGTTAATACCAGTACCTAATATTATTGTGTAATTATGTTTTATCAGGACAGATCAGACCATCCAGGTCCAATCTCTATGGGACAGGTTTGTTTATGTATCCAAGACTGTAGATTTTCAAAACTAATACTTGCAGTGTCTTCTTTTGACATTAACAAATAAATCAAGATGTCTTTCACTCGGAAATAATATTTTATAAATAAACTAACAAGGTACCAGTATCCGTCTCCTGTTCTAGAGTGTGAAATTAACTTTTCTATTTCCCATCCTCTTTATTTCTTAAATTCTCTACTCTATCGAAATCCCTTTCCATGTCTTTCTCACTCTATCTTTCTCTCTATCAGGCCCCATTTACATCACTGTTCTAAATTTAAGGATATTTCTTAACTTCCATAGGAAAGCATCATTGGATTTAAGGTGGAAAAAATCTCAGTTAAGGAATTTTATTACATTTTTACCAGTGAAATATCGAAAATTATTCATTCTATAAAAGTGATATTTTTCGCTACATTTGTAGAATGAATAATTTTCGATATTTCGATTTTTCTGATCTGACCAATCAGAACACTGCTTACAAACAACAATGGGGGAATTTATTAGATTTGCATATAGCTCTCCGTCATGTTATTTGATGTCATAATGGGAGATAGAATACATAACGTCACAATTTGGTGTACATTTGTGAGCTGTTGACAGGGAATGCATTACCATTTTAGTGCTATAGCCATACGTCTGTCCCATAATCCATGGTCATGGCCCTTTTCAAAACGATGCCATGATAAAGCATCTGATTCTTTATGAAGTTTGATGAATGTGTGATAAAGATAAATGACAACAGCACATGTAATGAGTTCATGTTTAATAGAGTTCCAGGGCAAAGGTTAAGGTCATTGTTACTATTTACAGAAATTTTTTGAGCAAAATTATTACTAATTAATTTGTACGGGTTTCGGCACAATGAATGCCTTAGTGACATTTTCTTTTTCCCGACATTTCTAGTATTAATTTTTTTACCCTTTCCCTCCTTTTCTCTAGTATTTTTGTCCTACTTTCTTCTCTCTATCATCTATTTCCATTATTCTGCAGTCCTGTCTCCCCATTTTCCCAGTAATTCCTTAGTATTTGTCAATCCACTTCCTTCTTTTCTGTATCTTTGTCCTTCTCTCTCTCATATTCTATTGATCTATCATCCCATAATTTCCCCCATTTCCCAAGTATCTCTCTCTCTCTCTCTCTCTCTCTCTCTCTCTCTCTCTCTCTCTCTCTCTCTCTCTCTCTCTTTCCTTTCTCTCCTCCTCCTCCTCCTCCTCCTCCTCCTCACATTATTTTTAGATCTCTGTAGGTCACGAATGTTTGGAGTGTTTTTCTAACATTAAATTCAATTTACTAAATAGGAAGAAATTTACATGTTACCATTATCTTTAAGAGTGGCTTGCTAACCAATTTTACTGAGCACAATATAAATCTTATCTTTACAGAGTGGTTAGTGATGAAATCAAATCGTGAGTTACATGTTGACATTTTATTAGGTCACCCGAGATGAAGTCTGATGTACCTTTTTATCACATAACTGGCTCGTTCTGCCATGTCATAAATATTGTAAGACACATATGTAATAACATTATTGTGACGTCATGATAAATATGTGACATCAAAATAAATATGTGACGTCTTTATGATTTTCTGGGTAGACAGAAAAATCCTATCTGAGCCGGATTACACCTGTCCTAAATAGAAACAATAATTGAAAGTGTTTTGCTTATATTCTCATAAATAGTTGTGTGATAAATAGAATCTAAAACTCGTGACGATGTCATATGTAATTTGAAATTAAGTGATATACATTTAAGCTATGTTTTTAAGGTATTGATTTGTCAAGAAGAGGTCTATATAAATGTTCTTTTTTGCACTTGAAATTTTAAACAAGCACATTCTTCCACTGATGGAATTATTTATATTTAGTCACAGAACACTGAATTGCCAAAATGTTATCAAACTGTTGCCATTTTACACAAATGCAAGGATCGAAGAATGGTTCATATACCCACAAACCTTATAATCGTAAGGGTTCTTGTTCTTTGTTTTACATCAGATTTACAATAAGGGTCATTGATGTCAACAAGGTCAATAAGGTCAATGAGGTTGGTTAAAGGTCATTGAGGTCAGTAAACCTTACCCAATTTTTACCATATTTTCTTGGCCTTACCCAATTTTAGCCATATTTTCTTGACTGGTTTAAACTTACAGTATTTGTTCTCAAATAAGCCCCCTCCCATAGTGTAAAAGTCTAGTATTAGAGTCTGGGGACCTGGCTTATTCCACTTTTAGCTTTCTATTTTGAAACTGATGATTCTGCAAAAAAGAAGAACGGTGCCTATTTGTGGGCAGTGGCTTATTTGGGACAAATACTGTATTACTAAATTTCACTGAATTTTGAGAAGAAATAATTAACGCTAAAATATAGGTCTTTCCTTTCCTCCCTGATAGTATTGAAAAACACTGATGCTATAGAGTGATCTGGCCATTGGTCATGCTGTTGTCATGACCGTGCCCTGTAGGTCAATATCTCCAGCGCTGGGGGAATTCCAGGCTAATGGTGCCATGTTTCAATGACAGATGTCGCCAACAATGTACAGAACATTATGGGAAGCCTTCAGTTACAGACCTGTACAGGTCTCAGGTGTGTAGACAGGACAGAATTAATTCTGTACAGTCTGTCAGTAATAATCAAAACAATTCATCGTTTATCCTACCGATGAATCTGGGGGCGTTATAGCTGAAATACCCCATTGCCAATGTATTTTAGCCTTATTTTTCCCAAAATGAGCTTCAAAAACCCAATTGCAGGGATCAATCATAGGCGAGATTTATGGATTTTTACTCATGTTTTTCCTGAAAATCTCATGGAAATTCCCAGAATATGCTATAATTTATTGGAAAAGCTCGCCTGCTTTCTCTGAAACCCTGAAATTCTCAAATGTCATTAATGACTCAGAATTACCTCTCAAATTGTGATAAATGTTTGAAAATCCTGCAAATGTTTTCATTATCGGCGCCTGTTCTGTTAGACTAATTGGATTTTCAAAATTATGAACAATAAAAATGTTCACTGAAAATTTATGTCTAAGTTTAGAATTCTCCCATCCCAACTAAATAGGGGTGGTTGACAGGTGTGTTTTTATCCTTGTCAATTATCCCTGGGAAACCCCAGCTGTTGTCATCCCAATCCTTGTAAAAGGTCAGGTGGTCAGTGTGGCTTGTACATACAATGTAGTGTTAAATATGGTCTCTGTCACTCAGCTGACAAAGCAAGCTTCTTTGGCTCAGGAGGTTAAGTCAAGGATTATCACACGGAGACCGGAGACCGGGGTTCTATTCCTGTCTTGGCACTGGGCAGAAATATGTTTTTCCATGTACTTTCACATTGGTACTAAAATCCAACAGTGGTGGTATTGAGAGTCTCGCGTCGAGATTTGGTTTAGGTAAATCTCAAGAAAAATGGGAGAATAGTATAAAAAAGGAACAGGTCATTAGGGCTTGTATCAATCATGTTATATATGTCACAGCTGACAGAGCATTACTACTTTGGCTCAGGAGGTAGAGTCATGGATTATTAAGCTGAAGACCCAGATTCGATTTCTTGTGGGGCACGTACTCGGCAGAAATAGTTTTTTGCCAGTTCTTTCACACAACTTTGTAATAGTCGTTGCTTATTTACTAGCTATTGTGGAGGGGAAACAAATCTTAGGACTTAAACAGACACAAAGCTAGAAGTACAACATTGTATTGGGACTCGTGTATGCCAATAAATTGTATATATTAAATGAAGGAGAAAATCCAAGAAAAAAATGGCTGCTATTTTGATTATGTTTATTGCCAATGAATGACTTCCTCCTGATCCCTGAAGGGTTTTTAAGACGTCATTAAGTGACAGTAATGCACCAACAAATACATTATTGAATTCCAAGGGGAGACAACCCCTCCGTCGACTCTCATAACCGTGCAGTTTGATGTTGTAGATGTACTGTTAACAGACCATACAGGTATTGATTGTGTTGTGGTATGTTGATATGAGAAATGTTTCAACTATTTTAGGCCAAGTACCATTACTCATCCACTTTAAAAACATCAAACCCCATCATTATGTCGCTAATTAAAATGGCAGCCATTATTCAAGCCACTTAATCAAATGTTTTCTGTACTAATGGATGGAAAGTTGATGCTTGATAATATTGTGTCGCTGTTGTTTATCTGACACTAAGTGTTCAAACTTTATTATACCCCCGCAACGAAGTTAGGGGGGTATACTGGAATCAGGTTTTCTGTCCGTCTGTCCGTCCGTCTGTCTGTAGACACATTTTGTCCGGACAACTCCTTCTAAACCGGTGGGCCGATTCCAATGAAACTTCACACAAATATAGAGGACCATGTATAGATGTGCATGCCACTTTCTTTTCCTCAAAATTATGGTTACTATGGCAACTGGTCACTATAAACAAGTTTTCCGATAAGAACCATAACTTTAAGTTTGTCCGGACAACTTCTCCTAAACCGAAGAGCTGATTTCAATGAAACTTCACACAAATATAGAAGACCATGTATAGATGTGCATGCCACTTTCTTTTCCTCAAAATTATGGTTGCTATGGCAACTGGTCACTATAAACAGGTTTTCCAATAAGAACCATAACTTTAAGTTTGTCCGGACAACTCCTCCTAAACCGAAGGTCCGATTTCAATGAAACTTCACACAAATATAGAGGACCATGTGTAGATGTGCATGCCACTTTCTTTTTTTCAAAATTATGGTTGCTATGGCAACTGGTCACTATAAACAGGTTTTCCAATAAGAACCATAACTTTAAGTTTGTCCGGACAACTCCTAGACCAAAGTACCGATTTCAATGAAACTTCACACAAATATAGAGGACCATGTGTAGATGTGCATGCCACTTTCTTTTTCTCAAAATTATGGTTGCTATGGCAACTGGTCACTGAATTCTCTTTATTTTGTGAACAACACATATTTCAGACATTCTGAATTTCAGAAATATTGGCATGCATGGGTTATCTTAGTTAGCCTCTAATTAACAGTTCCAATTCACCATTGACTCGTGCACATTTCGGGGGTATTAGTCAGCCATCCTGGCGACAGTTCTAGTTTCTAATCTGACACCCGAGTATTCTGACATCCTATCTATATAATGTTATAGGACACCTGTGTATTCCTTATTCATAGTAAATACTAATGTTGGAAAAGAAATGTGTTCATATGGAGAAGTGTCCATGCATTGATGAGGAGTGAGGTTATGTATAATCAATTCCTTGGGAACACACTTATAAATAATCAGATTATGTTAACTACATTGTTATTCCGTCATCTGTCACAACTAGGGAATGTATGGTGTCAATTTTAGCAGCAAATTGTCTACTATGGGGTCACATCGATTGGTGTCCAGACCATAATTGTATCGCCCAGAACAAAGGCAGACAGGAAAATGTGACAGGATTAAATTATGTTTGTGAAAAATCACTTTTGTATGATTTCTGTAGTGTCAGAGTTGGTTCCCCTTTTTGTGATTATTTCAGTGTTTGGTCGCTGAGTTACCTCCTCTGTATGTCATCACTATATATATCCTGTATTATTTCAGTGCCCCACACTAACCTGTACATGCTGGAGTTACCTCCCCTGTATGTCGTCACTATTGATATCCCCTGTATGTCATCACTATAAATATCCTGTATTATTTCAGTGCCAAACACTAACCTGTACTGCCGGAGTTACCTCCCCTGTATGTCATCACTATATATATCCTGTATTATTTCAGTGCCAAACACTAACCTGTACTGCCGGAGTTACCTCCCCTGATTGTCATCACTATATATATTACCTCCCCTGTATGTCATCACTATAGATATTACCTCCCCTGTATGTCATCACTATAAATATCCTGTATTATTTCAGTGCCAAACACTTACCTGTACTACTGGAGTTACCTCCCCTGTATGTCATCACTATATATATCCTGTATTATTTCAGTGCCAAACACTAACCTGTACTGCCGGAGCTACCTCCCCTGTATGTCATCACTATATATATCCTGTATTATTTCAGTGCCAAACAATAACCTGTACTGCCGGAGTTACCTCCCCTGTATGTCATCACTATAGATATTACCTCCCCTGTATGTCATCACTATAAATATCCTGTATTATTTCAGTGCCAAACACTTACCTGTACTACTGGAGTTACCTCCCCTGTATGTCATCACTATATATATTACCTCCCCTGTATGTCATCACTTTAGATATTACCTCCCCTGTATGTCATCACTATAGATATCCTGTATTATTTCAGTGCCAAACACTAACCTGTACTACTGGAGTTACCTCCCCTGTATGTCATCACTATATATATTACCTCCCCTGTATGTCATCACTATATATATTACCTCTCCTGTATGTCATCACTATAGATATTACCTCCCCTGTATGTCATCACTATAGATATTACCTCCCCTGTATGTCATTACTATAGATATCCTGTATTATTTCAGTGCCCCACACTAACCTATACTACCGGAGTTACCTCCCCTGTATGTCGTCACTATAGATATTCTGTATTATTTCAATGCCCCACGTTAACCTGTACTGCCGGAGTTACCTCCCCTGTATGTCATCACTATAAATATCCTGTATTATTTCAGTGCCAAACACTAACCTGTACTGCCGGAGTTACCTCCTCTGTATGTCATCATTAAAGATATCCTGTATTATTTCAGTGCCCCACACTAACCTGTACATGCTGGAGTTACCTCCCCTGTATGTCGTCACTATTGATATCCCCTGTATGTCATCACTATAAATATCCTGTATTATTTCAGTGCCAAACACTAACCTGTACTGCCGGAGTTACCTCCCCTGTATGTCATCACTATATATATCCTGTATTAATTCAGTGCCAAACACTAACCTGTACTGCCGGAGTTACCTCCCCTGATTGTCATCACTATATATATTACCTCCCCTGTATGTCATCACTATAGATATTACCTCCCCTGTATGTCATCACTATAAATATCCTGTATTATTTCAGTGCCAAACACTTACCTGTACTACTGGAGTTACCTCCCCTGTATGTCATCACTATATATATTACCTCCCCTGTATGTCATCACTTTAGATATTACCTCCCCTGTATGTCATCACTATAGATATCCTGTATTATTTCAGTGCCAAACACTAACCTGTACTACTGGAGTTACCTCCCCTGTATGTCATCACTATATATATTACCTCCCCTGTATGTCATCACTATATATATTACCTCCCCTGTATGTCATCACTATAGATATTACCTCCCCTGTATGTCTTCACTATAGATATTACCTCCCCTGTATGTCATTACTATAGATATCCTGTATTATTTCAGTGCCCCACACTAACCTATACTACCGGAGTTACCTCCCCTGTATGTCGTCACTATAGATATTCTGTATTATTTCAATGCCCCACGTTAACCTGTACTGCCGGAGTTACCTCCCCTGTATGTCATCACTATAAATATCCTGTATTATTTCAGTGCCAAACACTAACCTGTACTGCCGGAGTTACCTCCCCTGTATGTCATCACTATATATATCCTGTATTATTTCAGTGCCAAACAATAACCTGTACTGCCGGAGTTACCTCCCCTGTATGTCATCACTATAGATATTACCTCCCCTGTATGTCATCACTATAAATATCCTGTATTATTTCTGTGCCAAACACTAACCTGTACTACTGGAGTTACCTCCCCTGTATGTCATCACTATAGATATTACCTCCCCTGATTGTCATCACTATAAATATCCTGTATTATTTCAGTGCCAAACACTAACCTGTACTGCCGGAGTTACCTCCCCTGTATGTCATCACTTTATATATCCTGTATTATTTCATTGCCAAACACTAACCTGTACTGCCGGAGTTACCTCCCCTGATTGTCATTACTATATATATCCTGTATTATTTCAGTGCCAAACACTAACCTGTACTGCCGGAGTTACCTCCCCTGTATGTCAACACTTTAGTATGCCATCACTATAGATATTTTGTATTTTTCAGTGCCCCATGCTAACCTGTACTACTAGAGTTACCTCCCCTGTATGTCATCACTATAGATATCCTGTATTATTTCAGTGCCAAACACTAATCTGTACTACTAGAGTTACCTCCCCTGTATGTCATCACTATAGATGTCCTGTATTTTTTCAGTGCCCCACGCTAACCTGTACTACTAGAGTTACCTCCCCTGTATGTCATCACTATATAGATATCCTGTATTATTTCAGTGCCCCACACTAACCTATACTACCGGAGTTACCTCCCCTGTATGTCGTCACTATAGATATTCTGTATTGTTTCAATGCCCCACGTTAACCTGTACTGCCGGAGTTACCTCCCCTGTATGTCATCACTATAAATATCCTGTATTATTTCAGTGCCAAACACTAACCTGTACTGCCGGAGTTACCTCCCCTGTATGTCATCACTATATATATCCTGTATTATTTCAGTGCCAAACAATAACCTGTACTGCCGGAGTTACCTCCCCTGTATGTCATCACTATAGATATTACCTCCCCTGTATGTCATCACTATAAATATCCTGTATTATTTCAGTGCCAAACACTAACCTGTACTACTGGAGTTACCTCCCCTGTATGTCATCACTATAGATATTACCTCCCCTGTATGTCATCACTATAGATATCCTGTATTATTTCAGTGCCAAACACTAACCTGTACTGCCGGAGTTACCTCCCCTGTATGTCATCACTTTATATATCCTGTATTATTTCAGTGCCAAACACTAACCTGTACTGCCGGAGTTACCTCCCCTGATTGTCATCACTATATATATCCTGTATTATTTCAGTGCCAAACACTAACCTGTACTGCCGGAGTTACCTCCCCTGTATGTCAACACTTTAGTATGCCATCACTATAGATATTTTGTATTTTTCAGTGCCCCATGCTAACCTGTACTACTAGAGTTACCTCCCCTGTATGTCATCACTATAGATATCCTGTATTATTTCAGTGCCAAACACTAATCTGTACTGCCGGAGTTACCTCCCCTGTATGTCATCACTATAGATGTCCTGTATTTTTTCAGTGCCCCACGCTAACCTGTACTACTAGAGTTACCTCCCCTGTATGTCATCACTATATAGATATCCTGTATTATTTCAGTGCCCCACACTAACCTATACTACCGGAGTTACCTCCCCTGTATGTCGTCACTATAGATATTCTGTATTATTTCAATGCCCCACGTTAACCTGTACTGCCGGAGTTACCTCCCCTGTATGTCATCACTATAGATATTCTGTATTTTTTCAGTGCCCCATGCTAACCTGTACATGCTGGTAAACCCGATTCGACTCAACCTGGACTACCTGACACTTCTGTGGGTCAACTTCTTCATGCTGAACCTCTCACAGTCTGTGGTAGGTCTTATCATGATATTATTTTCCTAGTAACAGTTACACTGATAAAGCGTTTCTATTTATGTTCAGTCACGATGGCAGCATAACTATTTGTTAGATACAAATGGTCACTAGATTTGATGTTGAGTATTAAAATGACAATAGTATTGAAATAAATCATGTTTATGATTGGAATAAATCATGTTTATGATTGGAATAAGTCATGATTATGATTGGAATAAGTCATGATTATGATTAATGTTAATGATGTTTTATGAATGATGTTTAGGGTTGATGATGATTGTGATTCTGTATTTCAGACACCTGAGATGTTAGACGACACGCCAAAACAACATGTAGACATCAAAATTGAGGCCCTCATGCCCAGGGTGTGTATTTATATTACATTGTAAATTTTAATTCATTTAATTATTATTATTTTTTTTATTTTTTTTTATAATTTGAATTAAGCATAGAAGCCTGAAAACAATCTAGGTCTCGCTATATACCTAGACTATAAAGGTGTGCCGTATCATCGGTATACCAGATACCAGTATATCAAGATTCTATTTGAAAAAGATACATATTGGGGTACGAATTTGACATATCAGACACTAGGGAATCTACCGTATTTGACCTAATAAGGGCGCAGAGCGCGGGTAATTGACAGTGGGGGCACCCTTATTATGATTAGTTATTCTGAAGTTTTATGAAACAGACTATACCTTATAGCAGAATATATTCAGTCATAGAAATATTCCAGATGAAGATATCTATTCATTATCATATATTAAGCTTAAACATCACTTGAATATTCCCGTAAATTTGTAAACCATGCCAGCTGATCTTTAGACCAGAGAACGTGTGTTCCACCATTTATGTTCAAATGGAACTCTTTTGTGTTCTACTTATAGACACAGGTGATTTCCCAGATCATATCAGACATCGTTTTCTTTGACCTAATAATTGATTTACAATGTCTTTTACTAGCTTTCTGTTCTGAACAAAAGTTATTTATCAACAAGAATGAAGTCTTTTACTTTATCTTCAAATAAAGATGGTAAGTTATTATTTGTATTTGTGTTTATTTTCGGGTGCTCTTTGCACTGACATGTCATCTGTAGGAATAGACAAAATGTGGCGAAAACTTAATTTGCTGAAGAAAATTGAACACTTAAAGTAGCAAAACATTTCACATGAATTATTACTTTTGAACACCATTTTGACACTCAGTCAAAGATTTATTTCCTTGAAAAAAGGTAGGGGCGCCCTTATTAGGTCAAATACGGTATGTATGTTTCTGTAAAAATTTATAATAAAAATTTTAAAATATTCTATCAACTGCTTTCAATATTTGTTTACTAAGCGTAAATATCGAATGATATAACAATTTTGATTTACAGAGACTGCTCAAGTGCATAAAAACGTTCTCAAAATGTCGGGTATAATAAATCAGAAATGTTTAGCCATGATTACATTCATCTCCTTCATTATTGCTTTGCTTAAAGAGAAAACTTTCTTCTGACTAAAATATTGTGATACATATCACTGTCCGAGAATCCTGTATCGCAATTAACGCGATACAAACATTCTAGAGATACCCATCCTACTAATGAAATATTTGTTACAACAACTGCTACCAGTAGAAGTACCTGACCTGAACCGGAGAGGACAGGAGTTTTTCATTGTGTCCATCTTTCCTTCTCTCTTCTTAATCTTTATCTTGTCCCAGCTCTATCTCCTGCACGACTTGTCACTGGAACTACGAATTGTCACTGGAACTACGAATTGTCACAGCTGGAACTTTATACTTGGGGCATAGATTTACCTAGATGTCAGGTGGTGTACCAAAAGTAGGTCACCCTGACCTACATTTTGACCTAAGGCCAACATAAAAGAAAAAGTTTGACCGGACACCATATTTTAAACTACTCGTCACTGGAGCATATGGCATCAGTTGACCTAAATGAGGCGCGTCATGTATCAAAGTTGATCATCCGACCTATATTTTGACCTTTGACCTACATCAAAGAAAAAGGTTTTCTCATCCTTGAGGTTAAATTTGTATCCCTCGCTTTCTTCGAAATTGGGGATATTGATGTGGTATTTCCGTCTGTTCGTCCATCTGTCACCATCGTTTCCATGCAATACTTGCAACAATTGATAGACAAAAAACTTAATTTTCAGTCGTTTCTATGAAATAACTGGAACTGTTGTTAATAGATTTTCTTCAAACTTGAAAACAATTAGGTTATGTGCCTTAAGGGCTAGTCCAAGTTTGATTGCTACATTTGCCGGACATTGATTACCTTGATTCAACAGAATTTATCATTCTGTCGAGTTATAATGACATGTTTAATAACCTCAAAAATGTTTATCTACACTGTTACAGGAAAGTAAGGGATATAAATTACACAAATTTGCTTGTTTCACATTTGACGGGGGTCTGCTATCTGCTGAATAAACTACAGTTGACATTTATTTTCGCAATTAGTTCGAAAAAAAAATCAATTTAGAAAATGTTTTTAATGTGGCCAGATTATCTTTAAACTTTAAAATGTACTTATCATATTGCAGGTGATAGTATCTGCTGAACGGAAGGTGGAAAACCAACCTGACCGGCCTGAGGGTGTCCAACTCCAAGTTTCAAAACTTTGTGTCACAAATACCCATGTAGAGGAACACACAGGAAGGGCGAACCTCACAGAGGTGCTGAATCAGTATAATGGCGGCCACCTCTTCACTTCGTCACAGTACCCAAACAACAACAACCCACTTATAAGTGTGCCCCAACACTTCAGTACGTTTGCGAGCGGACGTGACAATGCCTATATGCAGCGTTATGCTAAAGAACTAGTGGCAGGACGGTTACCCCAGGGAATGGAATCACAGGCAGGGTCAGAGGCCATCGCCAAACTCCTCAAAACCAACACTCTAAAGCGTAATGCTAGCTTTGACATTTGGTGTGTGTGTGCCGATCAGGCGTGGTTGGAGTTTGTAGGAGTTCCGGTTTCGAAATCTCGTCCTATTCCATTTGTCGAGTCCGTGCCTGTGACTCTTTGGTTCTGTATGCCTAATGTGATGGACGAGGCAGAAACAAAACTCAGCCAAAATAACCAGCTTGATGTGATTGGAATCGGCGGAAATAGCAGAAGAGGAAGTAGTAATGCTAATTCTCATCAATCATCCCCAGAGCGTAACCAATATAACTCCTCGTCTCCACCAAGAGATCGGCCCTCACGAAAGCTTCTCAAGGAATATTACTCATCGGACAGTGAATCCTATGATACCAGCCCAGATGAAATACCACCTTCTTGTGATGAAACGAACAAATCTCCAAAATGTGAGGACAAAGGACAGTGTTCACAACTGGCCACTTATAACCTTGTGACCAAGGTCGGGGGTACAGTCAAAGCCCAGATGAATCATTCCCAGTTCCTGTTTTTAATGCGACTTTTAGAATCGTTTGCCGTCTTCCAAACTCAGTTGACAGCAGATGTAGAATATTTTCTGGGGACGTCCACCACACCCACCACATTTTCTGTCCCGCTTGTGGTCCCTGATGTCGAGTTTGTCATGGTGTGTCCCTATGTGGCGGAGTTACTTCCCTTTACACACAACATACCGAATAGTCCTTCTGGGGTGAGTCTACGAGATGGAGATCTGATAGAGGATGGAGATTTAAAGGAAGAAGACTTCACATCAAATGGACCTTGACCTTGGACATGTAACAGAAGGTAGGTTAAATCCAATGAATGTGATTTTTTAAAAGTATTTTAAGCTTAATGATATGTAACAATATGTAACAAAAGTGTTGAATCAAACCTTCTTTCAAGCTAACCAGACTTGTTATATCTTTGCTAATAAGTAAGCTTGACCCTGTTTTGAAACAATTTTATTTAATGTTTTAGATGATGACAGTAAGATTAATAACAGTATGGCAGATTCTGGATCGCAGTGTTCCTCACATACGGCAATCTCCAAGTCTCTCAGCGATTCCAAGATCCAGTGTCACACGGGCCTCGGAGTGACGGGAGAGGAAGATCTCCATAACACAGGAATGTTTGTGTCTGCTCAGATATCTCACTCAAGTCAGGGACTCTCTGATTCGCACCATGATTCTTCATCCGGTTACGATTCCAGTTTCGGTTCTCGTGGATCAGGCTCGCAGCAAATGAAGAAATCAGCCAATAAGGCGGCAGATCAAGTTAAAAAATCGTTCTCGTCTGCCTTGTCTGGTATTACTGGTTTTACAGACAAAATTAAGGCAAAAATGGACCAAAATGAAGAAATGGAGGATATAGATACGATGAGTATTAAAACAGATATATCTGATGATGATTTAGACTTTGAGATGTTGAATTTAGAGGAAGCAGAAATGCCCGCGTTCCATCATCCAAATATTGGTGTATCAGAGACAGCCTCTTCCACGGATACCGACCTGCTGGATGATGTGTCGAGTTTATACGCCGAGAGCTCGGCAGCAACCAAAGGGAGAGAACTGGTGAGTTAGACAATAACAGAGAAGTTTGAACCTTGGCTAATTACAGAGCTCGGAATTTGAAAATCTTTTGACACATTTGATTTTTTACATATTTTTGACTCAGCTTAAATGATCTTTCTTACAGACAAAATTTTTGTTATAAATTAAGATGCATTGCTTTTGATAAAATTGAAAAAATTGTCTTTTAGGTGTCCGTGATCGCGTTTCGTATATGTGGGTCCGAGATTCTCATGCAGAATAATGGCAGTGATACAGCTATTCGCATCCAGGCACGGCACCTTAATACCAACCAACCAGGCAATATGTACTATGAGGACTTTTACAACAAATTTACATCAACACAAGGTTAGTAAAATTATCTATCGCCCTCTCAACACCAGGTTAGTAAAACAGTCTGTTACCCTCTCAACACAAGGTTAGTAAAACTATGTTACCCTCTCAACACCAGGTTAGTAAAACTATCTATCTCACTCTCAACACAAGGTTAGTAAAACTATCTATCTCACTCTCAACACAAGGTTAGTAAAACTATCTATCTCACTCTCAACACCAGGTTAGTAAAACAGTCTGTTACCCTCTCAACACAAGGTTAGTAAAACTATGTTACCCTCTCAACACCAGGTTAGTAAAACTATCTATCTCACTCTCAACACAAGGTTAGTAAAACTATCTATCTCACTCTCAACACAAGGTTAGTAAAACTATCTATCTCACTCTCAACACCAGGTTAGTAAAACTATCTGTCTCCCTTTCAACACAAGGTTAGTAAAACTATCTATCTCACTCTCAACACAAGGTTAGTAAAACTGTCTGTGTCCCTCTCAACACAAGGTTAGTAAAACTATCCATCTCCCTCTCAACACAAGGTTAGTAAAACTATCTGTCTCCCTTTCAACACAAGGTTAGTAAAACTATCTGTCTCCCTCTAAACACCAGGTTAGTAAAACTGTCTGTCTCCCTCTCAACACAAGGTTAGTAAAACTATCTATCTCACTCTCAACACAAGGTTAGTAAAACTATCTATCTCACTCTCAACACAAGGTTAGTAAAACTGTCTGTCTCCCTCTCAACACAAGGTTAGTAAAACTATCTGTCTCCCTCTCAACACAAGGTTAGTAAAACTAGCTGTGTCCTACTCAACACAAGGTTAGTAAAACAGTTTGTCACCCTCTCAACACAGGGTTAGTAAAACTATCTATCTCACTCTCAACACAAGGTTAGTAAAACTATCTGTGTCCCTCTCAACACAAGGTTAGTAAAACTATCTATGTCCCTCTCAACACAGGGATAGTAAAACTGTCTGTCTCACTCTCAACGCAGGGTTAGTAAAACTATCTGTCTCCCTCTCAACACAGGGTTAGTAAAACTATCTATCTCGCTCTCAACACAGGGTTAGTAAAACTATCTATCTCACTCTCAACACAGGGTTAGTAAAACTATCTATCTCACTCTCAACACAAGGTTAGTAAAACTGTCTGTCTCCCTCTCAACACAAGGTTAGTAAAACTATCTATCTCACTCTCAACACAAGGTTAGTAAAACTGTCTGTCTCCCTCTCAACACAAGGTTAGTAAAACTATCTGTGTCCCTCTCAACACAAGGTTAGTAAAACTGTCTGTCTCCCTCTCAACACAAGGTTAGTAAAACTGTCTGTCTCCCTCTCAACACAAGGTTAGTAAAACTATCTATCTCACTCTCAACACAGGGTTAGTCAAACTTTCTGTCTCCCTCTCAACACAGGGTTAGTAAAACTATCTATCTCACTCTCAATACAGGGTTAGTAAAACTATCTATCTCCCTCTCAACACAAGGTTAATAAAACTGTCTGTCTCCCTCTCAACACAAGGTTAGTAAAACTATCTGTGTCCCTCTCAACACAAGGTTAGTAAAACTATCTATCTCACTCTCAACACAGGGTTAGTAAAACTATCTGTCTCCCTCTCAACACAGGGTTAGTAAAACTTTCTATCTCCCTCTCAACACAGGGTTAGTAAAACTATCTGTCTCCCTCTCAACACAAGGTTAGTAAAACTATCTATCTCACTCTCAACACAAGGTTAGTAAAACTGTCTGTCTCCCTCTCAACACAAGGTTAGTAAAACTGTCTGTCTCCCTCTCAACACAAGGTTAGTAAAACTATCTATCTCACTCTCAACACAGGGTTAGTAAAACTATCTATCTCACTCTCAACACAGGGTTAGTAAAACTATCTGTCTCCCTCTCAACACAGGGTTAGTAAAACTATCTGTCTCCCTCTCAACACAGGTTTAGTAAAACTATCTATCTCACTCTCAACACAGGGTTAGTAAAACTATCTGTCTCCCTCTCAACACAAGGTTAGTAAAACTATCTATCTCACTCTCAACACAAGGTTAGTAAAACTGTCTGTCTCCCTCTCAACACCAGGTTAGTAAAACTGTCTGTCTCACTCTCAACACAGGGTTAGTAAAACTATCTATCTCACTCTCAACACAGGGTTAGTAAAACTATCTATCTCACTCTCAACACAAGGTTAGTAAAACTGTCTGTCTCCATCTCAACACAAGATTAGTAAAACTATCTGTCTCCCTCTCAACACAAGGTTAGTAAAACTATCTGTCTCCCTCTCAACACCAGGTTAATAAAACTATCTGTCTCCCTCTAAACACCAGGTTAGTAAAACTATCTATCTCACTCTCAACACCAGGTTAATAAAACTATCTGTCTCCCTCTCAACACCAGGTTAGTAAAACTATCTATCTCACTCTCAACACAGAGTTAGTAAAACTATCTGTCTCCCTCTCAACACAAGGTTAGTAAAACTGTCTGTCTCCCTCTCAACACAAGGTTAGTTAAACTGTCTGTCTCCCTCTCAACACCAGGTTAGTAAAACTGTCTGTCTCACTCTCAACACAAGCTTAGTAAAACTATCTATCTCACTCTCAATACAAGGTTAGTAAAACTGTCTGTCTCCCTCTCAACACAAGGTTAGTAAAACTGTCTGTCTCCCTCTCAACACCAGGTTAGTAAAACTGTCTGTCTCACTCTCAACACAGGGTTAGTAAAACTATTTATCTCACTCTCAACACAGGGTTAGTAAAACTATCTATCTCACTCTCAACACAAGATTAGTAAAACTATCTGTCTCCCTCTCAACACAAGGTTAGTAAAACTATCTGTCTCCCTCTCAACACAAGGTTAGTAAAACTGTTTGTCTCCCTCTCAACACAAGGTTAGTAAAACTATCTATCTCACTCTCAACACAGGGTTAGTAAAACTATCTGTCTCCCTCTCAACACAAGGTTAGTAAAACTATCTATATCACTCTCAACACAAGGTTAGTAAAACTATCTGTCTCCCTCTCAACACAAGGTTAGTAAAACTATCTGTCTCCCTCTCAACACCAGGTTAATAAAACTATCTGTCTCCCTCTAAACACCAGGTTAGTAAAACTATCTATCTCACTCTCAACACCAGGTTAATAAAACTATCTGTCTCCCTCTCAACACAAGGTTAGTAAAACTATCTATATCACTCTCAACACAAGGTTAGTAAAACTATCTATCTCACTCTCAACACAAGGTTAGTAAAACTATCTGTCTCCCTCTCAACACAGGGTTAGTAAAACTGTCTGTCTCCCTCTCAACACAGGGTTAGTAAAACTATCTGTCTCCCTCTCAACACCAGGTTAGTAAAACTGTCTGTCTCCCTCTCAACACAAGGTTAGTAAAACTGTCTATCTCCCTCTCAACACAGGGTTAGTAAAACTGTCTGTCTCCCTCTCAACACAAGGTTAGTAAAACTATCTGTCTCCCTCTCAACACCAGGTTAGTAAAACTGTCTGTCTCCCTCTCAACACAAGGTTAGTAAAACTATCTATCTCACTCTCAACACAAGGTTAGTAAAACTATCTGTCTCCCTCTCAACACAAGGTTAGTAAAACTGTCTGTCTCCCTCTCAACACAAGGTTAGTAAAACTGTCTGTCTCCCTCTCAACACCAGGTTAGTAAAACTGTCTGTCTCACTCTCAACACAAGGTTAGTAAAACTATCTATCTCACTCTCAACACAAGGTTAATAAATCTATCTGTCTCCCTCTCAACACAAGGTTAGTAAAACTATCTGTGTCCCTCTCAACACAGGGTTAGTAAAACTATCTGTCTCCCTCTCAACACCAGGTTAGTAAAACTATTTATCTCACTCTCAACACAGGGTTAGTAAAACTATCTATCTCACTCTCAACACAAGATTAGTAAAACTATCTGTCTCCCTCTCAACACAAGGTTAGTAAAACTATCTGTCTCCCTCTCAACACAAGGTTAGTAAAACTGTCTGTCTCCCTCTCAACACAAGGTTAGTAAAACTATCTATCTCACTCTCAACACAGGGTTAGTAAAACTATCTGTCTCCCTCTCAACACAAGGTTAGTAAAACTATCTATATCACTCTCAACACAAGGTTAGTGAAACTGTCTGTCTCCCTCTCAACACAAGGCTAGTAAAACTATCTATCTCACTCTCAACACAAGGTTAGTAAAACTATTTATCTCACTCTCAACACAAGGTTAGTAAAACTATCTATCTCACTCTCAACACAAGGTTAGTAAAACTATCTATCTCACTCTCAACACAGGGTTAGTAAAACTATCTGTCTCCCTCTCAACACAGGGTTAGTAAAACTTTCTATCTCCCTCTCAACACAGGGTTAGTAAAACTATCTGTCTCCCTCTCAACACAGGGTTAGTAAAACTATCTATCTCACTCTCAACACAGGGTTAGTAAAACTGTCTGTCTCCCTCTCAACACAAGGTTAGTAAAACTATCTATCTCACTCTCAACACAAGGTTAGTAAAACTGTCTGTCTCCCTCTCAACACAAGGTTAGTAAAACTGTCTGTCTCCCTCTCAACACAAGGTTAGTAAAACTATCTATCTCACTCTCAACACAGGGTTAGTAAAACTATCTATCTCACTCTCAACACAGGGTTAGTAAAACTATCTGTCTCCCTCTCAACACAGGGTTAGTAAAACTATCTATCTCACTCTCAACACAGGGTTAGTAAAACTATCTATCTCACTCTCAACACAAGGTTAGTAAAACTATCTGTCTCCCTCTCAACACAGGGTTAGTAAAACTGTCTGTCTCACTCTCAACACAGGGTTAGTAAAACTATCTATCTCACTCTCAACACAGGGTTAGTAAAACTATCTATCTCACTCTCAACACAAGGTTAGTAAAACTGTCTGTCTCCCTCTCAACACAAGATTAGTAAAACTATCTGTCTCCCTCTCAACACAAGGTTAGTAAAACTATCTGTCTCCCTCTCAACACCAGGTTAATAAAACTATCTGTCTCCCTCTAAACACCAGGTTAGTAAAACTATCTATCTCACTCTCAACACAAGGTTAGTAAAACTATCTGTCTCCCTCTCAACACCAGGTAAGTAAAACTATCTATCTCACTCTCAACACAGAGTTAGTAAAACTATCTGTCTCCCTCTCAACACAAGGTTAGTAAAACTGTCTGTCTCCCTCTCAACACAAGGTTAGTAAAACTGTCTGTCTCCCTCTCAACACCAGGTTAGTAAAACTGTCTGTCTCACTCTCAACACAAGGTTAGTAAAACTATCTGTGTCCCTCTCAACACAAGGTTAGTAAAACTGTCTGTCTCCCTCTCAACACCAGGTTAGTAAAACTGTCTGTCTCACTCTCAACACAAGGTTAGTAAAACTATCTGTGTCCCTCTCAACACAAGGTTAGTAAAACTATTTATCTCACTCTCAACACAAGGTTAGTAAAACTATCTATCTCACTCTCAACACAAGGTTAGTAAAACTATCTATCTCACTCTCAACACAGGGTTAGTAAAACTATCTGTCTCCCTCTCAACACAGGGTTAGTAAAACTTTCTATCTCCCTCTCAACACAGGGTTAGTAAAACTATTTGTCTCCCTCTCAACACAGGGTTAGTAAAACTATCTATCTCACTCTCAACACAGGGTTAGTAAAACTGTCTGTCTCCCTCTCAACACAAGGTTAGTAAAACTATCTATCTCACTCTCAACACAAGGTTAGTAAAACTGTCTGTCTCCCTCTCAACACAAGGTTAGTAAAACTGTCTGTCTCCCTCTCAACACAAGGTTAGTAAAACTATCTATCTCACTCTCAACACAGGGTTAGTAAAACTATCTATCTCACTCTCAACACAGGGTTAGTAAAACTATCTGTCTCCCTCTCAACACAGGGTTAGTAAAACTATCTATCTCACTCTCAACACAGGGTTAGTAAAACTATCTATCTCACTCTCAACACAAGGTTAGTAAAACTATCTGTCTCCCTCTCAACACAGGGTTAGTAAAACTGTCTGTCTCACTCTCAACACAGGGTTAGTAAAACTATCTATCTCACTCTCAACACAGGGTTAGTAAAACTATCTATCTCACTCTCAACACAAGGTTAGTAAAACTGTCTGTCTCCATCTCAACACAAGATTAGTAAAACTATCTGTCTCCCTCTCAACACAAGGTTAGTAAAACTATCTGTCTCCCTCTCAACACCAGGTTAATAAAACTATCTGTCTCCCTCTAAACACCAGGTTAGTAAAACTATCTATCTCACTCTCAACACAAGGTTAGTAAAACTATATGTCTCCCTCTCAACACCAGGTAAGTAAAACTATCTATCTCACTCTCAACACAGAGTTAGTAAAACTATCTGTCTCCCTCTCAACACAAGGTTAGTAAAACTGTCTGTCTCCCTCTCAACACAAGGTTAGTAAAACTGTCTGTCTCCCTCTCAACACCAGGTTAGTAAAACTGTCTGTCTCACTCTCAACACAAGGTTAGTAAAACTATCTGTGTCCCTCTCAACACAAGGTTAGTAAAACTGTCTGTCTTCCTCTCAACACCAGGTTAGTAAAACTGTCTGTCTCACTCTCAACACAAGGTTAGTAAAACTATCTGTGTCCCTCTCAACACCAGGTTAGTAAAACTGTCTGTCTCCCTCTCAACACAAGGTTAGTAAAACTGTCTGTCTCCCTCTCAACACAAGGTTAGTAAAACTATCTATCTCACTCTCAACACAGGGTTAGTAAAACTATCTATCTCACTCTCAACACAGGGTTAGTAAAACTATCTGTCTCCCTCTCAACACAGGGTTAGTAAAACTGTCTGTCTCCCTCTCAACACCAGGTTAGTAAAACTGTCTGTCTCACTCTCAACACAGGGTTAGTAAAACTATTTATCTCACTCTCAACACAGGGTTAGTAAAACTATCTATCTCACTCTCAACACAAGATTAGTAAAACTATCTGTCTCCCTCTCAACACAAGGTTAGTAAAACTATCTATCTCTCTCTCAACACAAGGTTAGTAAAACTATCTGTCTCCCTCTCAACACAAGGTTAGTAAAACTGTCTGTGTCCCTCTCAACACAAGGTTAGTAAAACTATCTGTGTCCCTCTCAACACAAGGTTAGTAAAACTATCTGTCTCCCTCTCAACACAAGGTTAGTAAAACTGTCTGTGTCCCTCTCAACACAAGGTTAGTAAAACTATCTGTGTCCCTCTCAACACAAGGTTAGTAAAACTATCTGTCTCCCTCTCAACACAAGGTTAGTAAAACTATCTGTGTCCCTCTCAACACAAGGTTAGTAAAACTATCTGTCTCCCTCTCAACACAAGGTTAGTAAAACAGTCTGTCTCCCTCTAAACACAAGGTTAGTAAAATCTATCTGTCTCCCTCTAAACACAGGGTTAGTAAAACAGTCTGTCTCCGTCCCAACACAAGGTTAGTAAAACTACCTGTCTCCCTCTCAACACAAGATAAGTAAAACTTATCTCATTTTTCACCCATGTTGTTTTTCTTACACAGGTATTTTTGGCCAGAGTGATGTTTCCCCAGATGATATGAAATCCTTCACAATCAAGCTAAAGATCGTGTCTGGACCAGGAGCTGATGCTGAGCTTCCAATCACAACAAAGACAGACTCCCCTGGGTACCTTAGTGTCATGGCAGAGAAGTGTGGACTCGCCTTCAACACCTCAAGTCTAGCCAACATGGCCAAATTTGTGGAGGATGAAGCGACTGGACAGGCCCTACCAATGCACGTCACTGTCAGTGACTTCCACTTATCATTGAAGGTTAGAAATTTTTATGCCCGCCATGAATTCGGGGAGCATATAATGTTACCCATCTCCCGTCCCGAAGCAATTTAACTAGCTAATCTCAGGAACTGCGGAGGTTTCGAGGTGGCAGTGGGGGCATTTATGTCTTACAGACATTTTCTAGTTTCAGAATTATTTGTATTTTGAGATGTCATGTTTACAAAGTTGACTCATTACTTTTGGGGGCCGCGGTGGCCGAGTGGTTAAGGTGTCCAGACACTTTAACACTAGCCCTCCACCTCTGGGTTGCGAATCGAACCTACGTGGGGCAGTTGCCAGGTACTGACTGTAGGCCGGTGGTTTTTCTCGGGGTACTCCGGCTTTCCTCCACCTTCAAAACCTGGCACGTCCTTAAAATGACCATGGCTGTTAATAGGACGTTAAACAAAAACAAACAAACAAACATCATTACTTTTGAATTGTTTAAAGTGACTATGCTATTGTTATAACCAATACACAGATTTACTACAAGGGAGACAATTAGATATGAAATGTAGTCCTCTTACAGAAAATTTAATTTCATACCATGAATGTAAAACTCAACTATCCGAGACGTCTCTGATCTGATTGATATTGATGTTCTGTTTCAGACTCGGACTTTTTATGTATTAAAATTTCTGGTTTTTTTTTTTTTTTTTTTTTGTTACCGTAAATATTCGGGTATAGTACGCACTCGCGTATAGTGCGCAGGTACGTTTTATTGATACAGTATTTTAAATGTTTTGTATTTCTCTGCAGGATGATGCACCAAAACCCAATATACCACCAGCTCCACCAGTAGAATGTTTGATCCATAAGCTGGCCATATCGCGCGGCTATGACGGCATCTTTCATTTAACAGGTAAATAATTCCGCTTTCACAGTGTATTTGATTAATCCAGACACACCATTATAGCACACCCAATCAAGAAAAAAACAGAAAATAAACTGAATTTTTGGGGTTTATAAACATCTAATAGATATTAATAGTTAATTTAATAGTTAAAGGGATTGGCCTATGACAATGTCAATGAAATTCAATGGAAACACTTTCCATTATTCTCAAGGAAATTTTGGAGTTATTTCCCTTCCCCTTACTTTCCCATACACTTTGTAGAGGAATTTTTGTATCAGAGATTAAAGTATGCTTCATATAATTACACACCTGTGGACTGTATACATATCTTTACAGAGATTTACTTTGTACAATGATTTACCTGTATATTTTGTACAGTGGTATATCTAGATACCCAGGCATGTATCTTAAAAACTGGACAAAATTTCACATTTCTTTCTCAAACACAATATACATGTACATCTTTACATGAATATCAATAATATGACTGAAGTATGTGTGCTATAAACAAAATCTGTCGTTGGGAAGATAATGAAAGTAGTCCTCACAATGTGAATTGCTATCATATACAATTTCTCATACCTCTAAATAATACTAAATTTTCATGGTTATACAGTATGAATAAATGACAGTCATACAAAATTACTGTAAAGGTACTTATTTTGGTGTGCTCAAATTTTAGCGCAAAAGAAAATTTAAACGGATTGTCAGAATGATAAATTTTTGCACCAACAATGCTTGCCATATAAATCATTTTAGGTAAACAACCAATAGTGCAAAAAATTGTTTAGCGAAAGTCTTCCATCGTGAAAATCCCTTAAATAAAAGTACCACTAAAACATGTACGTTTACAGTAGCTGTTTAGCCATTTAGCCATGAATGTATCACTTCAAAACTGAAAAAATATCAAACGAGTATAGATATTGAAGTTAAATATAGAATTAGTCAATCTTGTTTCAGCTGAATCAGTCTTGTCAAGTGGTCCTGAAGTAAAACAATTACCAGAACAACAGAAAATGGACGAGGAGGAAGAGGAAAAACAACCACTCTCAAATCAGGCATTATTTCAGGAAAATCAACAGCTCAAGAAATCTTTAGAGGAAATGTCTAACGTCCTACAAAACCAAAAACAGTTAAACAGAAAAATTCAACAAGACATGGAAAGTTTACAAAAGGAAAAAGAAAACCTGCAAAGTAAACTCAACAAGATTTCGTTGCCAAGCAACGGCACCAATGACAGTGAGATCCACACGAACACAGTGATCACTGAGAATCTGAAGCTTCAACACAAGATGGTGTCTCAGGAAGATGAGATCAACACCCTGATGAAGGAAAAGAACTCTTTATTGGACACACTGAAACTTCTACAGGATGAACTGTTGGAGTCAGGAGTCACGGCGACGGCGATTCGACCATCACAGTTAACCACACCCCCAACTAAGCAAATATTGGTGACACACAACGGAAGGGTTTATCTGAGGAAGAATGTCAATGAGTTCACAGTTCTAGGTATGAGTGATATAGTGATGATTGTTGTGAAATACTAGAGATTGTTGCCTAGATAATCAATGATTAAAATGAAAGAGAGATATTGTTTAAAATATGAGCGAGAATTTTTTGTTCCTAGAATCGCATTTTTATGAGAAACGTTTGTTATCCAGAATTTTGTTTATTCAAATCGGTTTGTTTTCTTACAGATTCATTAAGATGATGTACTTTTTTATGTCATATAGTTTATATGCCATGGATACTTACCATACTTTGTGTAACCATGGATACCTCTCATACTTTGTGTAACCATGGATACCTCTCATACATTGTGTAGCCATGGATATCACTCATTCTTTGTGTAACCATGGATATCACTCATTCTTTGTGTAACCATGGATATCACCCATACATGGTGTAACCGTGGATACCACTCATTCTTTGTGTAACCATGGATACCACCCATACATGGTGTAACCATGGATACCACTAATTCTTTGTGTAACCATGGATACCACTAATTCTTTGTGTAACCATGGATACCACTCATTCTTTGTGTAACCATGGATACCACTCATTCTTTGTGTAACCATGGATACCACCCATACATGGTGTAACCATGGATACCACTAATTCTTTGTGTAACCATGGATACCACTCATTCTTTGTGTAACCATGGATACCACCCATACATGGTGTTACCATGGATACCACTAATTCTTTGTGTAACCATGGATACCACTCATTCTTTGTGTAACCATCGATACCACTCATTCTTTGTGTAACCATGGATACCACCCATACATGGTGTAACCATGGATATCACTCATTCTTTGTGTAACCATGGATACCACTCATTCTTTGTGTAACCATGGATACCACCCATACTTGGTGTAACCATGGATACCACTAATTCTTTGTGTAACCATGGATACCACCCATACATGGTGTAACCATGGATACCACTAATTCTTTGTGTAACCATGCATACCACTCATTCTTTGTGTAACCATGGATACCACTCATTCTTTGTGTAACCATGGATACCACTCATTCTTTGTGTAACCATGGATACCACCCATACATGGTGTAACCATGGATACCACTAATTCTTTTTGTAACCATGGATACCACTCATCCTTTGTGCAACCATGGATACCACTCATCCTTTGTGTAACCAGAGATATTTCTCATTTTCTATCAAAGCACAGACATACGGAACATTCTGTCTTTTTTTTCCACAAGAAAGTTTAATGTTTAAAAAGAAATGATGATGTGCATGCATGGAAAAAATTGTTTGTTTCAACATGCTAGCATAATTAGGTGTAACAATATGGATGCTAGTCATATAAGTATTGTTATGTTTGAAATTTTAGAAAGTGCCATTGACATTTCGTGGATAAATATTTGTTGGACATGAAATATATTCATGATTGTATATTTATAGAAAAAGTATGGTACATGGTGTGGATTGTGATCACGATTTTTGGTTGTACATTTACCTGATATTTCACACACTGATGTTTATCATGGTACATTAAGAAGCTTTTCTGTGTTAAGTTTATTTTGTAGTGATACCAATATTATAGTGCTTGTAATTGCCATTAGAATATATATACATGTACCCCCAAGCTTTAACATATAATAACAATGTTAGCAGTTATACCCTTTGTGATTAAGGTAGAATTCTGTTTGTGTGTTGGGTTTATGACCTTATGAACAGCAAGGGTCATTTTCAGGACTTGTTGTAGTTGGTGACTACCTCACTGAACAACATACGAGAGGCTTGTCAAATGCCATCCAGGGCAATTAGATGTTTTGCCTGACACAACCTCAACAGCAGAGCCTGGCTCGTTTGTCAGCTTCTCCAGAAACACAATTTTTGCCATGGGTGGTGTGCGTCAAACCAGGCACTACGGATCTTTACCTCAAGTTATGTTTAAGATAGAAGCAGAAGGCAGAAATCGGAATATGAAATTTACCACAAAATCAAAATGTGGTCATTTAATCTTATAGAAGGTTTTAATTTAGAATGATTTTATGTCATTTAAGGTATTACTGTAAAATGCCAGTTAAGTTATAAAAGATCTTTTTATCCAGCACTACAACCAACTGATACAAAATTAAATGATTAAGCTAAACAAATATTTCAAAAATACTTTTCATTGTGACTAAATCTTGTTCAAGAGACATGAAACCTAAAATTTCAGAGTTGGAATATGGTGAAGAAAGATTATTTTAATTTTGATCAAGTATTAATGTAGATTTAGCACGTTATGCAAGAAATGGTATACCAGTAGGTTAATTCATTCACATGTGAAATTTTTGATAACTTATACCGTGAATACAACAACAAATGGGATAGAAATTCCAAAATGTTTGTGATGTTTGTCACCCTGTAAATATCCAGGGTCATTTTGAGGCAGAGATTTGTTGTAGTAGCTGGTGACTACCTCACTGAACAACAAATTGGAGGCCCATCTCATGCCATCCAAAGCAATTAGGGTAAAGTGTCTTGCTCAAGGACACAACCTCGACAGTCCAGGGATCTCAGCTTCCATGAGAAACACAAATCACCCCATGGTTTGGACAGAACAGTCTCTTTAGAAATTCTGACCAGCATTAGCTGTAATGAAATCAGAATTGGTCACTTAATTAATTGTCCCTGTATTTAATCAAAGTTTTGTCCATATCAAGTATAGAGAATTGTTTGAACTCAAATGCTTATTGAATTATGTGATCATTTTATGTTACATATATTTATGTTTTCATTATTTTCAATGCTTTAATTAATAAATTTAAATGATTTGATACCAGCATAAATTTGATAGTTAAAGGGGGCATTCCTTTGTTCGGACATCAGAAACATGCACAATTTCTATCGATGAAATCTATGTCCGAACGATGATTATGTGAGTGTTTGTGCCTACAAGTAATGAAATTAACGCCAAAATGTATAGGGAAAAGGCGATACGTATACAAATACTGTATGTCTTTGCGGTAATTAGTGATACTTTGGGTCAAATTAAAAATTTTCAGGACTTAACATTCAAAGAACTTTGGTTTATCTCAAGAGTAAAACTGCCTTATTAATGTAAAGATTATAACTTTTACTATTTGGAAAAAATACATATTTTCCAGTAAGTTCAATTTTAATGACCGAAACTTTATTCAAACAAAGGAATGCCCCTTTAATCAGTAGTATTACCCAGACAACAGTGTTTTAATTTGTGATTCAGAATTTACATTGCTGTAAGCTTTTTTATCCATTTTCTGTCTTCCTCTCTCAGAAACATGTACATAAACGATGAATAGCCTTTCGGAGAATCTTCTAAATTCACAATTTTGGTGTGGCCATGTTTGACAGTAAAATATTTTTGTGAAAAAGAACTTCCCCCAACAAAAGCTGTTGTCATTTGCCAGGTGGATACCTATATTTAGTTATTGTATTTATCCAAATGTTTGGCAGTAAAATATTTCTGTGAAAAAGATCTTCCCCAACAATAGCTGTTGTTTGCCAGATGGGTACCTATATTTAGTTACTGTATTTACCCAACAAAAAGCCCATGTCTTGTTATAAGCCCATCCATGTGATTTCTGTCGTTTAAACTACCATAATTATTCAGCAATAAGCCCATGCCTTTTAATAACCCCAACCAGGTCTATTACAGCTTTGTGAAATGCAGGCGAATTCTATTTCATTGTCCTGCAATAACCAATCCCTATTTACTTTTGAGTCAGAAGTTTATGTGTTGGCCCCCTTGGGCTTATTACAGGATTTTTAGAGCTGCGGTGGCCGAGTGGTTAAGGTGTCCCGACACTTTATCACTAGCCCTCCACCTCTGGGTTGCGAGTTCGAAACCTACGTGGGGAAGTTGTCAGGTACTGACCATAGGCCGGTAGTTTTTCTCCGGGTACTCCGGCTTTTCTCCACCTCAACACCTGGCATGTCCTTAAATAACCTTGGATGTTAATAGGACGTTAAACAAACAGAAAACAAAAAACAAAACAAATTACAGGATAAATACACTATGTCTTTCTGGGTAGAAGCATAATAGTTTATAAAATCTTTCTGAATAATGCTGTGCTCTAATACTACCCAATGTAATTAATGAAATAATTTGTGCCATGCCTGAAGTTTTCTAACCATTTAACAATACAATGATGCATTTATGTTTCACACCATTTTTGTACGTTTTCCAGTCCAAAATGATACAGATAGTGAGTTTTATATATATTGGTAACTGTCACTATTTTAGTTATAATAAGTGTTTTTTTATGATTAACCATTTTTTCATTTCAAATGAATATGTTTCTCAGTTCCATTTCTTCTACAAACTCCATAATTTTTTTAAATGTTTGGAATAAAGAAGTCATATATCATATAATTGTCCAATCAAGAGATGAGTTAGACGATGAATGCGATGTTACCATTTCACAGGAACGTATCTTTTGCGGTAATTTCCTTGTGAGTTTCGTTTTGTGCATTTTGTTTTGTTGTACCATTAATAATGGATAAATATTATGTTATTGTGTTATTCAAGAAACTGTTGCCGTTATACTTAGATTGTGTACCGTATTTATCCATCGATAAGCCCATACGTTGTAATAAGCAATACTGTTGCTTTGTCCTGTAATAAGCCCGCCCATATCTACCGCAGAAATGGTAAGAAACACTCTCTCTTTGTACTGTAATAAGCCCACCCATATCTATCGCAGAAATGGTAATAAACACTCTCTCTTTGTCCTGTAATAAGCCCACCCCTGCTTTGAATTTGAGATTACGTTTTCCCAACGGGTTATTGTAGGATAAATACGGTACATGTTCTATTATAACTGTTGTGAGGGCTGTCCTCAGATTTTTCCCCGAGTGACAATTTGACCAATAATGAAATCCTATTTGGACACAACAGGTTACTGGTAACATAAATGTTTTTGCATGTGCAGTTAAAGACTGATTTTTTCATGTACATAATATTGGTTTGCATACAGTAAGCCTATTGTTTGATTCAAGTAGCAAAGCTACCGACATTGGAATATTTCCAAACCCTGTTTTATATCATTTTGTAGCGATTTATTTCTACCACATTTACATTTTATTTACGCTATTTTCCTCAATCGAATTGTGCCTCCACCATATAGTCCTGCAAGATGCCTTTAGTATTTGCCATTTTTGTCTGTCTGTGTGTCCCTGTGTCATTGAAACCTCTTGTATAGCTCAGATAATCTCAGAGACATACACAAACATGTTCAAGAATGTAGGTCACAGTGACCCAACGTTAACACTGACTTCAGATGGACTTTGTGCTTAGCTCCATTTGATTTCTTCAGATTGACTTTGCGTTAAGCTAAATTTCTTTGGTTGGTCTTTGTTTTAAGCTCTATTTCTTCAGTTAGACTTTGTGTTTAGCTCCATTCCCATCAAATCGGAAGAGAGGATATATTGTTTTTCCTGTTTTGTAACTGTGTTTCATTAGTCCCACTTTGTAGATCAAACATATACATGTAATTGTTTATACTGTGAAACCTGACTTTACTGACACAGTATGGGACCGAGCTAATATGTCAGATATTACAATGTGTCGGTACAGGCAATGTCAATGGAGCATATCACCATTCTTCTGGTTATGATCCGATGATATAGCAGGGTGTCGTTGAAATCTGTGGTCGGCATAGTCAGGTTTCATTGTAAAAGATTGATCTCTAAAAGTTTTATCAATGTTTTTTAATTAAAGAAATTCCTTAACTTAAGAATTTTTCATAGGAAAGTATTATTGAAGATCAGGAAAAGATCTACGTTGATGAATCTATCCTTAAGTTTGTAATGCTTTCCTCTGGAAAACTTTTGGTACAGAAATTTTCTCAAGTTAAGGAATGTTGATGAAGCTGGGTCTTGTCATGTGACTAGAACATCTAATTTTAGACCTATAATATGACTAGCACTGAGTATACGTCAACTCCAGATATACATGTAGTAATATAGTAATTTGATTCCCTGGTCAGTGTTTTCTTAAAAATGACATACACAAGCAAAATATCTTCAATACATGTCCTAAATACTTCCCGTAAAATATTTTTAGTTGTATCAAAAATTATGTAACCTGAAGAGGCCCATCAAACGTTCAAACACTTCGTTTCAAAAACATGACATCCAGATTCATTTTACTGTATCCATGTATGCTCATTTCAATAATGTCGAAATATAACACCAGTTTACATATTCTTTCAAACAACATTAATCTTTGAGAAATTAATTGTTAAGGGGGATAACTCTGGAAGAAGCTTTTCGTTGATTATGTCCCTTTAATCACCTAAAAGAGTGATTGATCTCAATGACACAAATTAACCTCATTTCAATAATGTCGGAATATAACATAGTTTACATATACTTCAAACAACATATTAGTCTTGGAGAGATTATTAAGGGGGATAACTCTGGAAGAAACCTTAAGTTGATTATGTCCCTTCAATTAATAAAAAGAGTGATTGACCTAAATGACACAAATTAACCTCTCATACATGTAGACTACAGTACACTTACGACAAATCCTTAAACTCTTACAACTTTTACAACTATCTCTCGCCCCGATCTCTTTATTTTGCATTTGTTTTCAGCATTACCTCGAGCTTGTTGTGTTATATTTTGTAGTTTGCTCAATGTTTATTTATTATTGTTTTTTATTGCATTTGCATATAGATGTTTTGTATCACTGTTGTCAAGTTGTATCTTGATTTATTCTTTAGATGAACAGAGGTTCGGCCAATCTAGTTTCAATCTGATCAGATTAGTAAAAGCCTGGTCAGCTTCATTCATGCCATCATGCCATCTACGTACTTCGTGTAATGCAATCAACCCAGGGGATCCAATGATAGATTAATGCTATGCTAATCTAGATTAATTTTTGTGGTCAGTCTATGTAATATGTCCTATATAGGTTTAACAGCACCAATCCAGAGTTGCTTTGTCTGTACATACGACAAAAAAGTTTTGTTATATAATCTTGGACACACATATATACAGCCTGAAAAATGAAGTTTGGATTGAGGGTCATTTTGTCATTTCTGATACATTTTGTTGATTTGCTATTCAAAGCTATGCAATTTTGTTTGTTTTTGTTCATAAGATTAAATGGAAAGCAATACTGCTTTATTGTCCCAATTAATGTCCACATGCAATAATGTATCTTATTTCTGCATTTTATGTTATTTGATAAACAACATATCAGTTTTGTAGTACAATACTGGGTCAACTCAAAAATGCAACAATGTTTTTCATTGGTTGATCACAGTGAAGCCATTGATGTAACAACACTTTTCATTGGTGCTCAGTCTAAAATTTAAAAATCATGGATGTAACAACTATTACCATTGGTGTATGGTCTGTTTTCCCCAACAAACCCATTTCAGTGCAATGCTCTCCCAGTAAAGTGTAAATGTTAAATATTACATTTAATATTTAAATGAGCTAGCATTGTCCAATGATGGCTATATATAATTTTACTCACAAGTTCATATTGAATTTTAAACTCTTGGCTACATGTGCAGCATCCACAAAAGTTGTCTTCATCTCTATGTTTAATGAAATATGGTTCTTCTGGTAGTATGTTTTCCTCGCTAAACATTTAAGCAATAGTCGATATGTATACATCTTCCAGCCATATCGACAATAACAACATTAAAACCACTGTTCAATACTTATATTTACATTGTCTTACCATTTCCGTCAACTTTGAAAAAAACTGAGCCAACAAAAAAAAATCCCGCCTTTTTTAATGTCACATGACCCACTGGGGGTTATAGCCTGAGGCACTGGGTGTTATAGGTGCATGGTGGCAACTGCCTCTTAGCATTGTGTCAATGGGGAAATGCGGAGCAAATGTAAATATAAACCAATATCGCTCTGGCAAATGTCCAGCCATTGCAAGGTATTGCCAAGGTGCATATAGGGACTTATAGTAAATGTCTAACTAGGAGAATCTTCAAATTTGATTATGATATATTGGTAAAAAGGACGAGCAGCTTATTCAGTCTACACAAATTTAATTATGATATATCGGTAAAAAGGACTAGCAGCTTATTCAGTCTAGAGAAGCATATTTTAACAATTACGAAAATAAGTAGAGGAATACTCACTTAAAGGCTAAAGAAACAATTTTAAGCTATTAGAATCTTTTCTTCTATTACAGTTTCATTGAACATGTTAATTTTTTATGGAGGTGTTCAACACCTGCCATATTGTGATCGCCATATTGTGATCACCTATCCAATGTGACATCGCCATATTGTGATCACCTATCGGATGTGACATCGCAATATTGTGATCACCTATCCAATGTGACATCGCCATATTGTGATCATCTATCCAATGTGACATCGCGATATTGTGGTCACCTATCCAATGTGACATCGCCATATTGTGATCACCTATCCAATGTGACATCTCCATATTGTGATCACCTATCCAATGTGACATCACCATATTGTGATCACCTATCCGATGTGACATCGCCATATTGTGATCACCTATCCGATGTGACATCGCCATATTGTGATCACATATCCAATGTGACATCGCCATATTGTGATCACTTATCCAATGTGACATCACAATCTCTCAATTTCATTTCCATTGAGTTGTCTTCAAACTACTACCGATCATTTTACACTTTCTTTTGACCTTTTTCTGTAATCACTGTAATAAAACTGTAACAAGGGACAAGATTGCAAATTTATATTCAGGTTTTAAAAAATATATTTAAAAGTCAAAATTTCATTTACTGTACACAAAAGACAATCTGGTGTGATGTGATGTATTTTCTTTAAGTCAATGAATTAAATGACACATATTTTTCAAAGTATTTTATATCTAAATTATCCAGTCATTTGTATGACTTACAACAGTTTAAGGTTTGGTGACCTGACATTCCATACATTTTTCTCGGAAAAACCTGATTGACAAATTTGAAATGACATGACAATTTTGAAATGATATCCCAAATTACAAGGAAGTTAGATAAAAACTGTAATGATTTCCTGAATGCGTACATGCACTGAAATGTGATATTTGTATCCAGATTGTACTTAAGCTATATACTTGTACTTTTGTTGTCAGGAAGGGAAGACTTTGACGCCCACATATTGAACTTTGAAGTCCAGATAATAATCCCATTTCTTTGACTAACATGATTTCAAAGAAATGCTTGCTGCTACAATTAATTTGATATTTTGTTGTTTTCAATTTTTTTTTTTTTTTTTTTTTTGCTGCAATTGAACTTGGATTATTAGTTCTATGATGTGCCCTATTCTAAATGTTATTTTGTTTAGGTTTAATCAAGTTTGTGATAGTTTATAATTATTTTAAAATACAATATTTGTGATGGATAATTGTGTAACTAGGTTTGCTATGTCATTGTAATGTTTGTTGGACATCAATATTCACCAAAGAAAATTACCAACAGTGCTATTTAATTTGTTTTCAAGATTTTGTTTGTTTACTTGTTTGTTTATTTGTATATTTTCTGTCAATTGATGAAATTGAATATGATTCAATCTAATCAACTCTATTTTTTTTTTTTCTTTATTGTGATGTTAGTTTATGAGTGGTAGCTATAGCGATATATATATATATATATATACCAAAATTGTAAAAATGTGTGTGAAATATATACAGTAGTGCAGTAGTTAGAATTTGTCATAATTCATATCTTGAAGTGTAATATGTTGTATTTACTGTAAACCATTAATTTTTTGTAACACCTGTGAGTTGTAATTTCCAAATAATTAGACTGTTACTTACCCGGTATACAAGTATCTTCATTCCAGTCATTGAATAAAATTTCTCCATTGATCGTTCAACATATTAGATTTTTACATATTCAAGCAAAATAATTAAATCATCTGAAATCAAAGAAGTTTATGTATGTAGTAACAAAGCAATTGTATTTCTGTGTTAGGTAAGAATGGTTGTGTAAATATCATTCATTTTAGTTACTTGTCAGCCAGAGGTTGTCGGTAGACCAATGGCATTGACTTTTGAATCGAAACTGATCTGTAGCCTTGACCTTTGAATTGACACGTATCTGTAGCCTTGACCTTTGTTTTGAAACTGATCTGTAGCCTTGACCTCTGCAATGAGGATTTCTATTGGATGACAAATTCATTTAGGTCAATTTTGATTGGATATAGTAATCAACCAATACAGAGCTTGTCTATTCTCACAAAACAAAATATCTATTGTTATACCTAAATAAAACCCTCCATTATCTAGAAACATTTATCAAATGTCTATTTGAAAATATCGTCAATGAGGTTTGAACTTTAAGCTCTTACACTCAGCTTTTGACATTACGCTTATCCAGATATATTGCAAGTAGTTTTGCCTTTTTGAAATTATCTTTTAAAATGAGATGTTTGGTCACAATTTTGTTAAACTGTGTTTCATTCTCTATAAGAAAAAAATAGGTTATTTCTGTTGTTTGGTCGATTAAGAAGGATGTTTATGTATGTTTTACTTATAAATGCTTTTTACACATGCATAATTTTACCTTGATCTTTCAGTAATGATGACATCAAGTGTAACAGAGTGAGTCTATTTCATGCTTATAATAACTTAATGATTGACAGTTATGAAATTAGTAAAATGTCACTTATGTTGTATTGTATGATGAGGACAGATCAAGATTTTACATAGATGAAAATTAGTGTTATATTTAAAGAGAAAATGTTGTATCATGTGACAAGAAGTCATTATTGTAATATATGACAGTGTCATGTTACATATAGGGAGAAGTTATTATTGTAACATGTGGCAATGTCATGTTACATTTAGGGAGAAGTTATTATTCTAACATATGGCAATGTCATGTTACATATAGGGAGAAGTTATTATTCTAACATATGGCAATGTCATATTACATTTAGGGAGAAGTTATTATTTTAACATATGGCAATGTCATATTACATTTAGGGAGAAGTTATTATTTTAACATATGGCAATGTCATGTTATATTTAGGGAGAAGTTATTATTCTAACATATAACAATATGTAATATTTAGGGAGACGTCATTGTAACATATCTCTCTTGTTATATCTAGGGAGAAGTCATTATTGTAATATGTTACAGAGTCATGTTATATTTAGGGAGAAGTCATTGTAATATGTAACTTTCATGTTATCTTTTGGGATATGTCATTGTTATATGTCTTGTTATAAAGATAAAACCACAATATATATGTATATATGGAAACGACATTCTTACTCATGACGTCATGTTCATCGAAATGTCATGTTATCATATACATACATGACACCATGTTTTGCACAATATATGCTGCAATGTCATGTTATAATATCACTTTAGACCTGTCAAGTGTGTGCTACGTAATGTGAAGTTTATCACTGGAGCAAATGTATTTGTTGATATGTAATCTTATTAACTTTTCTTTGTTTGTGGATCATAACCTTTGTTATTGTATTCTTGATGATTTAAAAAATTTCCCATGTTTTACGGAGCGACTACGGTAAGAACATGGCTGACAGTATTTTATTTTATGTAATAAGAATGATTACAGTAAATGTTTCTTAGCTTTGATAAGTTCATTTAGTAAAACAATGCTTTCCCTAGGGGGAATTTAGCTTTCAGTTAAGAAAAAGACATTTTAGTTTAGGTATTTGTGAAATCGAATCCTGTGATGGCAGGACTATCTTCGCTTATTTTGTAATGTTATACACAAGGGGCGTGGCTACATTTTTACACAATGAATGTCACATATCTTACTATAGTACGTGTGTGTGATGGGGTGTGCTTGGTTTGCTTTTAATTATTTCTCAGAACAACGGAAATCCTCCCCTCATTTGTAGAGGGAATATAGCCTTCCTCATTCATACCAAGATCTCTTCCCACACAATGTAAGGATTCCTTCTCGGATGATGGCAGGAACAATGAGGAAGTAAAAAGAATACCTCCCCATTCCCAAGATGGAAGTCCCTTCCCACTTCCGTGTCCGGAATCCCACCTCGATCCAGAATATTGATAGCCTGTGGATTCTCCATGTAGGAAAACCCCTCCTCACTGTACAACTCATGTGCAGGAAACCCCACCTCAAGCTTACTGCAAATCCGCCTGCAAGAATATCTCCCCATTCCGATTAGCCTGTGCCAACCCGGTAAGGCTTCCCCACCCAATCTCCCCATCCCAATTAGCCTGTGCCAACCCGGTAAGGCTTCCCCACCCAATCTCCCCATCCCAATTAGCCTGTGCCAGCCCGGTAAGGCTTCCCCACCCAATCTCCCCATCCCAATTAGCCTGTGCCAACCCGGTAAGGCTTCCCCACCCAATCTCCCCATCCCAATTAGCCTGTGCCAACCAGGTAAGGCTTCCCCACCCAATCTCCCCATCCCAATTAGCCTGTGCCAACCCGGTAAGGCTTCCCCACCCAATCTCCCCATCCCAATTAGCCTGTGCCAACCCGGTAAGGCTTCCCCACCCAATCTCCCCATCCCAATTAGCCTGTGCCAACCCGGTAAGGATTCCCCACTCAATCTCCCCATCCCAATTAGCCTCTGTCAACCCGTGTAAAGATTCCCCACTCAATCTCAATTAGCCTGTCCCAAGGCTGTGCGAGGAATCATCCCTTAGCAGGGGTAATCTATATGGGGATCCCCCTCAATCCCCTTGTGTATCAACCTAACTGATGAGTTATTTCCTATTGCACATGTTTGATATGTAAGTCAATAAAGTGACTGTGATACCAATAATGACTTTTTCCTTCATTATCAAAAACATTTGTTATAGTTTGTTTGTTTTGTTTGTTTTTGTTTAACGTCCTATTAACAGCCAGGGTCATTTAAGGATGTGCCAGGTTTTGGAGATGGAAGAAAGCCGGAGTACCCGGGGAAAAACTATCGGCCTACGGTCAGTACCTGGCAACTGCCCCACGTAGGTCTTCGAACTCGCAACCCAGTGGTGGAGGGCTAGTGTTAAAGTGTTGGGACACCTTAACCACTCGGCCACCGCAGCCCCATTTGTTATAGAAATAAGAAATGTCATACATAATTTCAATGTTACAAAGACTTACAAAGACCAGGAGAAAGTCTATATAGATAAGTCGAAGTGTAGGAAGCAGTCCAGGACAAGTGCTATGAAAAAGGTATAAAGGGCCATAACTCTGTAATAAAGTGCCAAAGCCCTTTGGTTATAGTAAAACACAAAACCAAATATAATTTGGTATGCAACCCTTACACACAAATATCAACTGTAGATTATGCCCTGGACAAAGTGACCCTCTGATTCATTATTCCACTTAAAGTTGAGTCTAAATGAATTTCATCTCTGCCAAACCCTCTCAAGGATAAGGCTTACTGTCAATAATCATCAACTTCATGATCATAGTCCACATGAAGATATTTCCACCAAAACAAAATTCTGAATGATTATCGGATTTTTAAGACACACGCCTCGATTAAATTTGATGTTCTGTCAAATTAACAAAGCTGTGAGCAGACATAGGATCCCAATACTTTGAAGCATGAAGATAGCCTATTGTTTCAGAGACGTCTTCTATGATTGGATGAGCATCTCCTAGGCTCTTTAAAAAGTCTATTGTGGCTGTACATGGCAGCGTCCTGGTTCAAATTTCCAGTCTCCTACAAACATGTAGTACCTTGTAAATCTGTCTCTAGGTAATAACAAAGTAAATATTGTTGCCAAATATGTGAAAAACCTGAACATCACGGCATTCATTGTCCCAGGTCAGTTAGTACGAGGGCTGATTGATATGTTGTGAGCCTCATATTGAAGGATTTGAAATTTGCCGGACATATTGTATTATTTTTCAACGTAATCCCCTTCACTATCTAAACACTTTTGCCAGCGGTGTTTAAGAACCTCAATGCCACTTTTATAGAACTTTGCTTGGCTGTTCAGAAAGTCATCCACTGCATGTATGACGTCATCATCGGACTGAAAGTGTGTGCCTGAAATAGCTGTTTTCAGTTTTGGAAATAGATGAAAGTCTGATGGAGCGAGGTCAGTTGAATAAGGTGGATGCTCAATCAATTTAAAGCCATAATCGTGAATGGCAGCTATGGCAATGACAGACTTGTCAACAGAAGCATTGATCTGATTGAATAACACACATTTAGTGAATTTTCCACGACGCTTAAGTTTTAATATTGTCCCGTAACTGCATAAGTGAAGCATAGTATGTGCCATTGATTGTCTGTCCCTTTTGGAGATGATATATCAGCAGAATATCATGTGCATCCAAGAAAACTGAGGCCATAACCTTCCCAGCTGATGGAACAGTCTTTGCCTTCTTTGGCAGGGAAGAGCAAGGCTGCTTCCGTTGTTTCGATTGTTGTTTGGCCTCTGAGGTAAAAGGATCTTCCTCAAAAAGGTTCAGATTAGCACGCGATAATGTGCACCTGGTGTGTTTCTGATCAATTGTCAGAAGTCTTGGTACCCATCGGGCCGAAAGCTTTCTCATTGCAGGATCCTCGGTCAGAATGAAATGTACTCTTTCCTGTGCAATGCCAAATCTACTTGCTATATATCTTTCTGCGACTCATCTGTCAGTCATAACAATACCATGAACTTTATTGACCATTTCTGGGGTTGTAACATTGACATGGGGTCATCCTTAAGGCTCTGTCGGCGCGCTTAAATTCCACCACCCACATTTTCACTAAAATATGAAGGGGCATCTTTCCATAGAGTTGCTACCATATCATTATGGATATCATCAGATGTTTAACCTTTTTTATGCAGATATTGGATCACTGCTCTTCCACCAATTTTGTTCATTTTGCAAAAGCCGCTTGTCTTACTTACTTAAAGAGTGCTACCTCGTCGATATAAACTAACCAAATGAGACCAGTCCTTGGGTACACAGCCCTATATAGTCAGAGAATAGTAGGACCTAAAAGGAACACCCTTTCAATACGAGGCTCACAACATATCAATCATCCCTCGTATATAGTGGTCATGCTGGCTGTACTACTGTTCTTTAAGATGAATATCCATGTCATTTTCTTCTTTATCTTTTCTAGTTTCTTTATCTTGGTTATGTTTAGTTGGTGTCTAGATGACACTAGTGTGCTCATCAGCTGTGGTGTCACGATCGAGGGTCCAACAGCTTTTGTATATATTCCTTTGTCTGTTTAGTCACCGTTGGTTTGAGGTGAGTGGTTTCACTTCAGTCTGATGATGATGGTGATGATGATGATTTCTAAACTGATACATTTCTTATTGAAATGAGGATATAGACAGTCACATTTGTTTGTTTGTTTTTTAACGTCCTATTAACAGCCAGGGTCATTTAAGGACATGCCTGGTATTGGAGGTGGAGGAAAGCCGGAGTACCTGGAGAAAAACCACCGGCCTACAGTCAGTACCTGGTAACTCCCCCACGTAGGTTTCGAACTAGCAACCCAGATGTGGAGGGCTAGTGATAAAGTGCCGGGACACTCGGCCACCGCGGCCCCCGTGGGTCACAAGTTCAAACCAATCAACTTAACGGTAATGACCACCACTAGTCATGTGATACTAAGTATACCAAAATGTTTGTTTGGACAGGTAGTTTCTCAAAATCGTCAATAGTTGATGTAGGTGTTGACAGATCAAGTATTCAGCGAACAATCATAGGTAACACAAATAATCAAACCTGAAAAAATTATGACGATGGTATGCTTACATCTGTCTATATTGCCTTTAAATTACAATTTTTTTTTGTTAAGATATATCGGTATATTGCAATATAGATTCTAGTTAACTCGAATCTTAATTCTAGTATGGGGTATAGTGATATACAATATTTGATGTGAGGCGAGCTTTGTACCGATGAATGCCTCCCTAACACATCCGCCATTTGCATTTTAAGGTCAAAATAGAATGTTTATACGTATATAAAGTCTAATCCGGTCATACAAACGATTCTATTGTACGTTATAGTAACTTGTTGGCAGAGCAGCATACACGCAGTTACTTCGTGCATTAAACACATGAGCTAATTGTGTTCCTTGCCTTGAAACATGTATTTTTCGCATCGTACAAGCTATTTTACCGGATGGTACGGCCACCTTGTTCTCAAGGAACCCGGATGATATTCACTGACAACAGGAATACGTTTAAGTGTTTTAGATATGAGTTTGACCTAATTTGATTGTTTATCAAATACAAAGATTTTTACAACTTAAGTTCGCCCACTCCTGAATAAATATATCTTTTAGTTATCAAAGTAAGAATGATATAAAAGATCCTATCATGAAGTGAGTTTATTTATGTACATTATGGACGAGTTAGATAGAACAGTGAAATCAAACGCAATTCACATAATACTTGGTAGTAATGTAGACCAAACCTAATGTAAAGTATGATAATAAAGAAATAAAAATGGTGAAATACAGAACGAAACAAAATACATAATAGCGTAAGACGTCATCAAAACATTGTTCTGTTAAAAGTTAAGTTGATTGAGCCGAGAGGCCTCCTTTTCACTGGGCTCACTTTTCACTTGAAAATGAAAGTTGTATGTTTTTGAGTCTTTCACCTAACAGTCTATTGACTGAACAATCTCAAATACTCTCACAGAGAAACAACTAAATTACATTGTTTGCGAACATGATGTAATTAATTATTCCTTCTTTTTGAAAGGAGATACCAATAAGCGTAATTCCTTTCTACAATCTAAATCTAAAATTTCTAAAATGCCGGTAGTTTCCTAGAAGTCCACTGGAAGAACAGATATACACTACAGGGATCCCTAGTTTCATCTCTGACAAGTGTGTTCATAGATTTGTATCAATGGAAGCCGTCTCAGTTTTCGATCGTCTGATTGTTGTTACCCCCGAAATGACATCCTTGTCGTCTGCACCCAAGAAAAGGTCTTTCATTGCCTTCTGGATTTTGCGGTTCATGAGGGCGTACAAGAAAGGGTTTACCAAACAGTGGGCCCAGGCAACGTAGACCAAGACGGTAAGAATCCTGGGATCGTATTTAGATCCCGTCGGGTCAACAAGAGATATACTTGCGAATGGTAGATACATCAGACAAAATGTAATTAGCGGCACTGTCACCAGGGAAACCAATTGAACATCTTGTCTCCGAGGCTTGTCTGAGATGTGTTGAGATCTACTCCGTTTCTGGTTAACCTGCCGATGGGTTCGAAGCACTTTCGGTAAAATGCTTGCGTATACAAAGATTAGCAATGGAACTGAAGTTACCAAAGCAAATCCGAAAAAGAATTTCGCAAAGCTATCGTTGGCTTTGAATGGGTGACATAAGAACCTGTTTCGGTCGTACATGAGCTTTCCCCAGATATTAGTCGCGGGAAACAGCAGCATTATCGGGTAAATAGTCAACGACATTAGTATCATCAATCCAATGTTTTTCTTATCGTTGTAGATCTGTAAATATGTACTGTATCTCACAATAAGAAAATATCTGTTGACCGCGACGAGATCGAGTCCTAGCAATTCGGAAGTTATAATGGAATAGGTGATATACCCCATGACCCTGCACAACACCAGGTCGACTTCGTCGGTATAGTTGAACGCCATGGTGGCGATATATGGCAGAGACGTCGCACAGGCTAAGGTGTTGTTTATCACCAAATTAAGAACAAATAAAATCACATTTTGGCGATAAAGTTTTGCCTTCAAAATTGCGATTAATATAATCGTATTGGCAATGAAGCCCGAGGACCCGATCAGTGTGGCTCCTACCTGGTGAAGCGTTCGTGTTGGTATATCTTCATCGGACGTAATGTTATCCCAACCATCCAGAACTGTCGTCTGCTCCATATTGTCAAGGCTGCATAAGATCAGTTACACGTTCTGATAACTTTGAAGTATTTTTCCGACTCTTTGCCGCTTCATTATGTACATTGTGTATGTATACAATTATCCTTGTTAATCCATATCGTTTAACAAAAGTTTTCATAACGGATATTCATACTTATATGCAATGATGAAATATAAGTACCAATAAATGTTCGTTCGATGCGTGATACTAGAACAGATATGTGATCAATGTATTTCAGAGAAGGCAAGTTTATGGTCGACATAATATCGCTAAATGGGAATTATTTCCTTGTTCGACATGAAGTCAGACTAGTTCGATGATCGTCGGTATGGCTTGGAGCCACTGCCCCGGTTTTGATGTGACTACCCAGATTTGACCTAGATTTGTATGGCTCGTGGTACTCGTCAATAATGCAGAAGACGCTTGCTTTGTCGAAACACCTGGTCTTATTCTCCACGTTCGTTTTCAGTGATCTTCATCGAAATTCGACTTTTGTTTCCAGTAATAGTTTTCCATTTTAAGATCTGTTTTGAGCTATAACTACGGCATGTCGGTACTCTCTGTTGATTTACACTTCAGTAAATTGGTGTTGATGAAACCAGGGAACTTCGTAAAGAAATTCATTTGTATCGTGTAATGGTATCTTATATAGAATATCCGTTTAATGGTTACATAAAGTACGTGTCTTTTCTTGTTCTATCCATCCCCTACACACTATAACTATTACCTGGTTATTTTGGGCGATATTACGTTTCTGAAACATGGCAGAACACAATGACGTCAAGTAAACATTGTATTGTATTACAATTTTTTTTTAAATATTTGAACAACTTAGTCCTACATACTATAATTAGAGAAAAATAATCACCCACTACCTTGAGGACGTGACAGAGAAATCTCCAACTCTCGGAGAAATATTTTGATTGAGAAATCCTCGGGTAAGACAACCAGGAATATCACCTCTCTGGTAGGAGATTTCTCTGTCACATCCTCCAGGCAGAGGAGGATTATAAAAGTCCCCACCCCCATACAGAGTAGAGAAGGGCTATAATGACGGTGATGTACCATTTCTCTTCAGGAATTTCTTGTTGCCATGACTACTCTACTTATCAACATCCGTGACAAAATGTTTCCTCTTCTGCATTTAGTATCACACATCATAGTTCTTGACAAACCCGACTCTCTGGTCGCAACACCAGAAGATAGACATTTCCATTTGCCCTTCAAGATAGTTATCGTCTGGTGTTAGGAACAGAGGAAACTCGGGCTAAGTCACTGACAAATATCGATGGTGACTTGATTTATAAATCATCATTTTAATACTCAGTAATTATCAATGCGAATTCATAGCGAGCAAGTGGTTTCCATTACATTTACGGGTATCACTGCTGTTGGGGATTCGCTAGATCAAACGACTACCCACTGTCATAGAGTCCGGGTCACGGTCACTGACAACAGGAATAAGTTTACAATTTATTGTATTGTATATATATGTACTGATGAGCTGTAAAGCTTCCAGTCAATAAATTGAATTGAATTGGAGTTAATATGATTTAGACACGTGATTGAACCAATTGTATTGTATATCGCAATACTGTTGGGGATTCGCTAGATCAAACGACTACCCACTGTCATAGAGTCCGGGTCACGGTCACTGACAACAGGAATAAGTTTACAATTTATTGTATTGTATATATATGTACTGATGAGCTGTAAAGCTTCCAGTCAATAAATTGAATTGAATTGGAGTTAATATGATTTAGACACGTGATTGAACCAATTGTATTGTATATCGCAATACTAAACCCCCCACCCCCGACTTTGGAACGTCCTCGTTTGCATAAATATGTTTTAGTGATAACAGTAACAACACTATTGATATCGAAGATCATATCACGAAGTGAAATTTATTTATATACATTACTGATGAGTTGAACGGAACAGAGAAAGCAAACACAATTTTACATAACACTTGGTAGGAAATGTAGATCACTCCTAATTATAAGTATGATAAAAAGAAACAAAAAATGGTGAAATAAACTACAAAACAGTATTATATAATTGTGTGTGTCGTCATCAAAACATGTTCTATTTTCGGTCTATATCACAAAACAAAAAAACATTGTTTTGGCACGTAATTTATATACACGTAATACTGAATTCTTTTTCAAATTAATATTCATATGCGTTTGTCTTTTGTACAGTCTTTGAAAATACATTCTTTGGAACCTTAATTATCGTGCGTTCTTTTATCGGGTTCGTACCAGTTGTACCGATACGAATCTGCTGTAATCGTAATGTAACACGTGCACGCTGTTCCAACAGAACCGAACCAGCTCTTCAAACTTTTCATTTGGACCCTATATTGATTCATCATATGTCACGCAAATTTACTTTTTGTTAACAACGAGATGAGAACTCTTCCTTTGCAGTGAAATGTTATGTCAATATTTGACGGAACTATTCACGAATTGATTTTACATCCATTATATTATGTAGACGGTCGCCATCTTGGGAACTCAGTTGAGATTAAGTTACATTCCATTATACTATATCGTACCTATTTGGTACAACTGGTACGAACCCGATAAAGGAACAGTACTAGGATACCTCTTCAGAAGCGTGTTCATAGAGTTGTATTAATTGAAGCCGTCTCAGTTTTCGATCGGTTGATTGTTGTTACCCCCGAAATGGCATCCTTGTCGTCTGCACCCAAGAAAAGATCTTTTATTGCCTTCTGGATTTGGCGGTTCATGAGGGCGTACAAGAAAGGGTTTACCAAACAGTGAGTCCAGGCTACGTAGATCAACCCGACGTGTATTCTAGGGTCATATTTAGATCCCTTAGCGTCAATGATAGATATAACAGCGAAAGGTAGGTACATCAGACAAAACGTGGTTAGCAGCACTATCACCAGGGAAACCAGACGGACATCTCGTCTCCGAGGTTTGTCCGAGATGTGTTGATTAGCCACAGATCTGCTACGAGTCCGGTTCACTTGTTTTTTTGACCAAAACACTTTTGGTAAAATGCTCGTATATCCCAAGATTAACAATGGAACTGAAGTTAACAAAGCAAATCCGACTAAAAATTTTCCAAAACTATCGTTCGCCTTGAATGGATGACATATGAACCTGTTTTGGTCATACAAGAGACTTCCCCAGATATCAGTCGCGGGAAACAGCATCATTGTCGGGTAAATAATCCACGACATTAGTATCATCAATCCAATGTTTTTCTTATCGTTGTAGATCTGTAAATATGTACTGTATCTCACTATTAGAAAATATCTGTTGACCGCGACGAGATCGAGTCCTAGCAATTCCGAAGCTGTGATGGAATAGGTGATATACCCCATGACCCTGCACAACACCAGGTCGACTTCGTCGGTATAGTTGAACGCCATGGTGGCGATATATGGCAGAGACGTCGCACAGGCTAAGGTGTTGTTTATCACCAAATTAAGAACAAATAAAATCACATTTTGGCGATAAAGTTTTGCCTTCAAAATTGCGATTAATATAATCGTATTGGCAATGAAACCCAAAGACCCGATCAGTGTGGCTCCTACCTGGTGAAGCGTTCGTGTTGGTATATCTTCATCGGACGTAATGTTATCCCAACCATCCAGAACTGTCGTCTGCTCCATATTGTCAATGTTATCCCAACCATCCAGAACTGTCGTCTTCTCCATACCGTCAATGTTATCTAAGATTAGTAATACGTTCTTCTGCTAAGTTTGAAGATTTTTTTCAGGACTGACTCCTTTTCATCGTTTCATTCATGTGGTGAACTCCATGGATTTCATGGAAACTTTAGAAATTGCAAGTTGTATCAATCAATTCAAATACCAAGTACTAAAACAATCGTTTTCACTTCTGAACTGTCAACGGCGAACTCTTGACAGATCAAGCGAGATATTTCCGCGTATATGTCAGTCAAGATATATCTTTATACAGCTTTCTATGTGTTGGACCTTTTATCAAGTTTTCATAACGGATACCCATACTTATACAAAGGGTGTCTAGAAAGAATACACGACGGGATGATGGCCAAACGTAAGGATAAACATTTGTCGGTTGGATGCGTAATACAAGGACAGACAGAAGATCAACGGAGTGATATCAATTTTATCATAAACACAATTATTTTAGAGAAGGTTCAGTGTTACGTCAGCGATACAAATCTCTTTACCTGAATTCTGTAGAATAGCTGATAAACTGTAATTTACACATAATGACCAATCTCTACAAGAGTTGTCGTTCCTTACACTCACTTGAGTCAATCGCAACATCTCGGTGAAATTTCCGGCAACACTCGGAATAGATTTCCGAGTGTTGCCGGAAATTTCAACAGATGTTGCATTGACTCAAGAGAGTGTAAGGAACGACAACTCTGGTAGAGATTGCAGGGAGAGGGCTTGTATAGGTTATGCCTGTTGCCTAATTCCCATTGTAGCAAAGATCTGCACAATAAAATAATCTGAAATGAAAATAAAAAGGAAATGATATACAGTAACATCGATCAATATGGACAAATAAATTGACAAGTTTGGGGCAATACTACAAAAACTACATCACAGATATAGAACGTATATACAGGCATATATAGCAATATGACGAAATATTGTTCTGGCATTCCGATAATCCCTTCGGCCGGTTGGATGTCAAAGACCCTTTAAAGAATTGGCTACTGTACTAAAGTTTCAGATTCTAGACTAGTTGTCCCAAAGCCACCGTTCGTAGCTGAATTTCTAATTTACATACATAAGTTCTAGTGTGACTTTATTCCCATCAATGATCAAACAATCTTTTTAGATATTGTTTTGGAAATAAGATTGAACGTTTTACTGTCGCTACCACGATTGAATGGGAGATTATTTTTTTTAATTAATTAGTTTATCTATCTATTTATTTATTGTGCAATGTGACGCTAGAGTAGTTGAATGCTTGTTGAGATATGCCTGGTGGTTACGTTGTCACCATCCTGATTATCTTCCTTTGAGGATGTGAGGTACCCCAGATTTCACCTAGATTTGTATGGCGGGTGTCTTCGTACTCATTGCGATATACTTGTAGGGTGAATTAACGATTCATTCCGTGCAAATATCTTCGTCGCCTATAAGAGATGAAATTTAATGTAATTTTGTGTTTTTCCCATAATTCATCATTAAATCTCACGTACTGCGCCTGTGCTTTTTTAGTGACGGAATGAACGGAAATAAAATGCGATGTCCATAGCTCATTAAAACTTGTGCGTTGCACCCCACAAGTTCACAGACAAAAGACTGCACCTCATAACTCAATCTTGTCTGTATGTCCGATGAAGCGAAAGACGCTTACCCTACAGAAACAACTGATCTTTGTCTTCAGTATGTTTGTCCTTCATATATATATATACCCGTAGTCAGTTCTACAAAACACACGCTTGAACAATGTCGTCTTCAGCAATAGAAATAATGCAAAGCAATCACTGCTTACATCGTTCCTTAAGCAATGCAATCTTAACATTATCGTGAATAAGTCATGTCCGTATTGTTTGCTGTTTCTGTGTACATGATGAAAATGTTGTTCTATGTTATTAAATGATATTGTTAATAAGAGACTGTGTTACTTGTATTACACGTATGAAATATGTCCGTGATTTCTCCATGACGGATATAACATTTTCTGCTTATGACGTATATATTGTATATATTGTATATATTTCGTCAGTCCCTAGCAATACGTTATGTAAAACCGGTGTGCTTGCTTTAGGCGCTTAACGTTCTGGTGACAAGCCAGGGTCGCATGGGGATGTCAAAGAGGCGCCAACAGTCAGGGTCATACGAGGACGGACGTCAACTGGGCACCAACAGTCAGGGTCACACTAGGACGGGCGTCAACTGGACACCAACAGTCAGGGTCATACGAGGACGGGCGTCAACTTGACACCAACAGTCAGGGTTACACGAGGACGGGCGTCAGCTGGACACCAACAGTCAGGGTCACACGAGGACGGACGTCAACTGGACACCAACATCCCGGGTAACACGAGGGTGGACGTCAACTGGACACCAACAGTCAGGGTCACACGAGGACGGACGTCAACTTGACACCAACAGTCAGGGTCACACGAGGACGGACGTCAACTTGACACCAACAGTCAGGATCACACGAGGACGGGCGTCAACTGGACACCAACAGTCAGGGTCACACGAGGACGGGCGTCAACTGGACACCAACAGTCAGTGTTACACGAGGACGGACGTCAGCTGGACACCAACAGTCAGGGTCACACGAGGACGGACGTCAACTGGACACCAACAGTCAGGGTCACACGAGGACGGACGTCAACTGGACACCAACAGTCAGGGTCATACGAGGACGGACGTCGATCAACGGTGCACCAACTTTCAGAGTCACACTTGGGCGGACGTCAACGGTACACCCATAATCAGGGTTACATGCAGGAGAACAGGGTTCAACTGGACATGTATAGAAGAAAGCAAATCACAGAAAGAAAGGACCGACAAGAGGTAAGAAAGGAAGGTATAAGAAAGAAATGTTCAGACAAATCAAGCTCCAAAGTGCTGTAAAGGGGCAGTAAATATATTTGGGTTTCTTCAGTGTCCCCTTAATAGAAAACACGGAAGAAAACCCCCGTTTCGACAGAGTCATGGAATTTTTATCGTATCCTACAATTGCAATCCAGTCAGCCTTGGTTCGGCAGTATGCTTCAGTGAGATAGCACTATAAATTGGCAAAAGTTCCGGCCTATCACAAGGAGACTTAAAAAACGAACATACTGCAGCCTCCCAAAACACACATACGCACTCGCCACACGCATACATGTCGCATGCACGGGAGGCCGTCCTTAAATGATCTTAGCTGTTAATAGGACGTTAAACTAAATAAGCCAAACCAAACCAATTATACTATGGTCTCCAGTGTCCAGCAGTAGGCATCGGAGGAACTACCCTCTATTCACAAGTAGCCGCCATTACATTCAGTGAGACACGTATAGTAGGCAATATTATTTCAGTGGTAAATCACTTTGACATTCGATTATATTTCTGTCCGCTGTTGCTGACTGAGGTCAAATGTTCAACATTTGATTCATAATTTACTATTGGGATGCTAAGAAAAGTGGTGATTTCCGCATGTACGGTTTGTTTCAGGAGATTCGTTGAGGTGGTACGGTTTGTGTATATATCATATATGTAATGTAATCATTGAGGTGGTAAGGTTTGTGTATATATCATATACAATGAATTCATTGAGGTGGTACGGTTTGTGTATATATGATATACAATGTATATATGATATACAATGTATATATCATATACGTGTACAATGTATTCATTGAGGTGGTACGGTTTGTGTATATATGATATACAATGTATTCATTGAGGTGGTACGGTTTGTGTATATGTGATATGCATTGTATTAATTAAGGTGGTACGGTGTGTAGATATGATATACAATGTATTAATTTAGGTGGTACGATTTGTGTATATATGATATACAATGTATTTATGGAGGTGGCGCGGTTTGTGTATATATGATATACAATGTATTTATTGAGGTGGCGCGGTTTGTGTATATATCATATACAATGTATTTATTGAGGTGGTACGGTTTGTGTATATATCATATACAATGAACGTACTCTTGTTATTTATTTTGGTGGCCTCTTTTCTGAATAAAAAAAGTTCAATTGTTGTGTCAAATGAAAATGAGCGGTAGCCTAGTAAAAAATTATTAAAAAAAAATTAATTCCCAATGTTTGAACAAGACGGCTATAATTAAGGAAACTTGTACCTTATTGTAAACAGGGACATATAATAAGTCCATGTTGTAAACAACAATAGCGAGTTTAAAACAGATTTCCATCTGTGTTGAACTGACTATGCAAAATGATTATTACAGTATATAATTCCAAACAACTTTCATCCGGCAAATATTCAACCTGTCGGGAAATGGACTACATATGTGTGCTACATGTCAATGAATTGACGGTTTGGTATGATTTATTTATCATTCAATTACTTGTCATCTTTGAAGCTCTACAGATTGGCTTTGGAGTCTCTTTTTTCAATATATTACCTGAATCACACTTCGCACTAATGTGAAATTGTTCGGATGTTTATAAATCTATTTATTTCAAGTTCATGCAATCTCTAATGTTGCATATCAAAATTATTTAT